>NC_142207.1:37552793-38181905 GCF_049639895.1 Pseudopodoces humilis | reverse complement strand
CCAAAATCTCCTCAATATCCCACAAAATTTTAGAAATATCTCACAAAATCTCCACAGATTTCCACAATATTCAAGAGAAATCCCACAAAATTCTTGAAAAGCCCCAGAAAATTCCAGAAAAATCTCACCAAATTCCCTACATCTTCTCAAAACCCAACCATTTTCCGGCAACATCGCACAAAATCTCCACCAATTCCCACAAAATTCCTGAAACATCCCACTAAATTCTTGAAAAGCCCTACAAAATTCAAGGAAAATCCCTCCAAATTCCCTAAATTTTCTCAAAACCCGAACAAATTCAAGAAACATCCCACCAAAACTCCATCAATGTCCACAAAATTCCAGAAAAATCCCACCAAATTCTTGAGAAGCCCCACAAAATTCCAGAAAAATCACAACAAATTCCCTAAATTTTCCCCAAACCCTACCAAATTCCAGCAACATCCAACAAAATCTCCACAAATGCCCGCAAATTTCAAGGAAAATCCCACAAAATTCCACAAATCTCCTCAATATCCCACAAAATTCCAGAAACATCCCACAAAATCTCCACCCATTCCAAAAAAATTCAAGAAAAATCCCACAAAATTCCCGAAATTTCCTCAATATCCCACAAAGTTCCAGCAACATCCCACAAAACGCCCACAAATGACCACAAAATTCTTGAGAAGCCCCACAAAATTCCTTAAATTTCCTCAATATCCCACAAAATTGTGGCAACATCCCACAAAATCTCCACCAATGTCCACAAAATTCCAGGAAAATCCCACCAAATTCGTGAAAAGCCCCACAAAATTCCAGAAACATCCCACAAAAAATTCCCAAAATCTTCTCAAAGCCTGACCAAATTCAAGAAACATCCCACAAAATCTCCACCCATGTCCACAAAATTCCAGAAAAATCCCACCAAATTCTTGAGAAGCCCCACTAAATTCCAGAAAAATCACACCAAATTCCCGAAATCTTCTCAATATCCCACAAAATTCCTGAAACATCCCACAAAATCTCCACCAATTCCCGCAAAATCTAAAAAAAAAATCCCACAAAATTCCACAAAATTTTCTTAAAACCCTACCAATTTCCAGCAACATCCCACAAAATCTCCACCAATTCCCACAAAATTCAAGAAAAATCCCACAAAATTCTTGAAAAGCCCCACACAATTCCAGAGAAATCACACAAAATTCCCTAAATCTCCTCAATATACCACACAAAATTCCACAAACATCCCACAAAATCTCTTCAAATGTCCACAAAATTCAAGAGAAAATCCCTCATAATACTTGAAAAAACTCGTAAAATTCAAGAAAAAACCCCACAAAATTCCCGAAATCTCTTCAATATCCCACGAAATTCCTGAAACATCCCACAAAATCTCCACCAATTCCCAGAAAATTCAAGAGAAATCCCACAAAATTCTTGAAAAGCCCCACATAATTCCAGAAAAATCACACCAAATTCCCTAAATCTTCTCAATATCTTACAAAATTCCATCAACATCCCACAAAATCTCCACCAATTTCCACAAGATCCAACAAAAATCCCACAAAATTCCTCAAGTCTCCTCCAAATCCCACAAAATTCTGGAAAAGCCCCAGAAAATTCCAGAAAAATCACACCAAATTCCGTATATTTTCCCAAAACCCAACCAAATTCCAGCAACATCCCACAAATGTCCACAAATGTCCACGAAATCTAAAAAAAATCACAAAACATTCACTAAATTTTTTTCAAAACCATACCAAATTTCAGCAACATCCCACAAAATCTCCACAAATGCCAAAAAAATTCAAGGAAAATCCCACAAAATTCCCAAAATCTCCTCAATATCCCAAAAAAATTTGTGAAATATCTCACAAAATCTCCACAGATTTCCACAATATTCAAGAGAAATCCCACAAAATTCTTGAAAAGCCACAGAAAATTCCAGAAAAATCTCACCAAATTCCCTACATCTTCTCAAAACGCAACCATTTTCAGGCAACATCGCACAAAATCTCCACCAATGTCCACAAAATTCCAGAAAAATCTCACGGAATTCTTGAAAAGCCCCAGAAAATTCCAGAAAAATCTCACCAAATTCCCTACATCTTCTCAAAACCCAACCATTTTCCGGCAACATCGCACAAAATCTCCACCAATTCCCACAAAATTCCTGAAACATCCCACTAAATTCTTGAAAAGCCCTACAAAATTCAAGGAAAATCCCTCCAAATTCCCTACATTTTCTCAAAACCCGACCAAATTCAAGAAACATCCCACCAAAACTCCATCAATGTCCACAAAATTCCAGAAAAATCCCACCAAATTCTTGAGAAGCCCCACAAAATTCCAGAAAAATCACAACAAATTCCCTAAATTTTCCCCAAACCCTACCAAATTCCAGCAACATCCAACAAAATCTCCACAAATGCCCGCAAATTTCAAGGAAAATCCCACAAAATTCCACAAATCTCCTCAATATCCCACAAAATTCCAGAAACATCCCACAAAATCTCCACCCATTCCAAAAAAATTCAAGAAAAATCCCACAAAATTCCCGAAATTTCCTCAATATCCCACAAAGTTCCAGCAACATCCCACAAAACGCCCACAAATGACCACAAAATTCTTGAGAAGCCCCACAAAATTCCTTAAATTTCCTCAATATCCCACAAAATTGTGGCAACATCCCACAAAATCTCCACCAATGTCCACAAAATTCCAGGAAAATCCCACCAAATTCGTGAAAAGCCCCACAAAATTCCAGAAACATCCCACAAAAAATTCCCAAAATCTTCTCAAAGCCTGACCAAATTCAAGAAACATCCCACAAAATCTCCACCCATGTCCACAAAATTCCAGAAAAATCCCACCAAATTCTTGAGAAGCCCCACTAAATTCCAGAAAAATCACACCAAATTCCCGAAATCTTCTCAATATCCCACAAAATTCCTGAAACATCCCACAAAATCTCCACCAATTCCCGCAAAATCTAAAAAAAAAATCCCACAAAATTCCACAAAATTTTCTTAAAACCCTACCAATTTCCAGCAACATCCCACAAAATCTCCACCAATTCCCACAAAATTCAAGAAAAATCCCACAAAATTCTTGAAAAGCCCCACACAATTCCAGAGAAATCACACAAAATTCCCTAAATCTCCTCAATATACCACAAAATTCCACAAACATCCCACAAAATCTCTTCAAATGTCCACAAAATTCAAGAGAAAATCCCTCATAATACTTGAAAAAACTCGTAAAATTCAAGAAAAACCCCACAAAATTCCCGAAATCTCTTCAATATCCCACGAAATTCCTGAAACATCCCACAAAATCTCCACCAATTCCCAGAAAATTCAAGAGAAATCCCACAAAATTCTTGAAAAGCCCCACATAATTCCAGAAAAATCACACCAAATTCCCTAAATCTTCTCAATATCTTACAAAATTCCATCAACATCCCACAAAATCTCCACCAATTTCCACAAGATCCAACAAAAATCCCACAAAATTCCTCAAGTCTCCTCCAAATCCCACAAAATTCTGGAAAAGCCCCAGAAAATTCCAGAAAAAATCACACCAAATTCCGTATATTTTCCCAAAACCCAACCAAATTCCAGCAACATCCCACAAATGTCCACAAATGTCCACGAAATCTAAAAAAAATCACAAAACATTCACTAAATTTTTTTCAAAACCATACCAAATTTCAGCAACATCCCACAAAATCTCCACAAATGCCAAAAAAATTCAAGGAAAATCCCACAAAATTCCCAAAATCTCCTCAATATCCCACAAAATTTTAGAAATATCTCACAAAATCTCCACAGATTTCCACAATATTCAAGAGAAATCCCACAAAATTCTTGAAAAGCCCCAGAAAATTCCAGAAAAATCTCACCAAATTCCCTACATCTTCTCAAAACGCAACCATTTTCAGGCAACATCGCACAAAATCTCCACCAATGTCCACAAAATTCCAGAAAAATCTCACGGAATTCTTGAAAAGCCCCAGAAAATTCCAGAAAAATCTCACCAAATTCCCTACATCTTCTCAAAACCCAACCATTTTCCGGCAACATCGCACAAAATCTCCACCAATTCCCACAAAATTCCTGAAACATCCCACTAAATTCTTGAAAAGCCCTACAAAATTCAAGGAAAATCCCTCCAAATTCCCTACATTTTCTCAAAACCCGACCAAATTCAAGAAACATCCCACCAAAACTCCATCAATGTCCACAAAATTCCAGAAAAATCCCACCAAATTCTTGAGAAGCCCCACAAAATTCCAGAAAAATCACAACAAATTCCCTAAATTTTCCCCAAACCCTACCAAATTCCAGCAACATCCAACAAAATCTCCACAAATGCCCGCAAATTTCAAGGAAAATCCCACAAAATTCCACAAATCTCCTCAATATCCCACAAAATTCCAGAAACATCCCACAAAATCTCCACCCATTCCAAAAAAATTCAAGAAAAATCCCACAAAATTCCTGAAATTTCCTCAATATCCCACAAAATTCCAGCAACATCCCACAAAACGCCCACAAATGACCACAAAATTCTTGAGAAGCCCCACAAAATTCCTTAAATTTCCTCAATATCCCACAAAATTGTGGCAACATCCCACAAAATCTCCACCAATGTCCACAAAATTCCAGGAAAATCCCACCAAATTCGTGAAAAGCCCCACAAAATTCCAGAAACATCCCACAAAAAATTCCCAAAATCTTCTCAAAGCCTGACCAAATTCAAGAAACATCCCACAAAATCTCCACCCATGTCCACAAAATTCCAGAAAAATCCCACCAAATTCTTGAGAAGCCCCACTAAATTCCAGAAAAATCACACCAAATTCCCGAAATCTTCTCAATATCCCACAAAATTCCTGAAACATCCCACAAAATCTCCACCAATTCCCGCAAAATCTAAAAAAAAAATCCCACAAAATTCCACAAAATTTTCTTAAAACCCTACCAATTTCCAGCAACATCCCACAAAATCTCCACCAATTCCCACAAAATTCAAGAAAAATCCCACAAAATTCTTGAAAAGCCCCACACAATTCCAGAGAAATCACACAAAATTCCCTAAATCTCCTCAATATACCACAAAATTCCACAAACATCCCACAAAATCTCTTCAAATGTCCACAAAATTCAAGAGAAAATCCCTCATAATACTTGAAAAAACTCGTAAAATTCAAGAAAAACCCCACAAAATTCCCGAAATCTCTTCAATATCCCACGAAATTCCTGAAACATCCCACAAAATCTCCACCAATTCCCAGAAAATTCAAGAGAAATCCCACAAAATTCTTGAAAAGCCCCACATAATTCCAGAAAAATCACACCAAATTCCCTAAATCTTCTCAATATCTTACAAAATTCCATCAACATCCCACAAAATCTCCACCAATTTCCACAAGATCCAACAAAAATCCCACAAAATTCCTCAAGTCTCCTCCAAATCCCACAAAATTCTGGAAAAGCCCCAGAAAATTCCAGAAAAATCACACCAAATTCCGTATATTTTCCCAAAACCCAACCAAATTCCAGCAACATCCCACAAATGTCCACAAATGTCCTCGAAATCTAAAAAAAATCACAAAACATTCACTAAATTTTTTTCAAAACCATACCAAATTTCAGCAACATCCCACAAAATCTCCACAAATGCCAAAAAAATTCAATGAAAATCCCACAAAATTCCCAAAATCTCCTCAATATCCCAAAAAAATTTGTGAAATATCTCACAAAATCTCCACAGATTTCCACAATATTCAAGAGAAATCCCACAAAATTCTGGAAAAGCCCCAGAAAATTCCAGAAAAATCTCACCAAATTCCCTACATCTTCTCAAAACGCAACCATTTTCAGGCAACATCGCACAAAATCTCCACCAGTGTCCACAAAATTCCAGAAAAATCTCACGGAATTCTTGAAAAGCCCCAGAAAATTCCAGAAAAATCTCACCAAATTCCCTACATCTTCTCAAAACCCAACCATTTTCCGGCAACATCGCACAAAATCTCCACCAATTCCCACAAAATTCCTGAAACATCCCACTAAATTCTTGAAAAGCCCTACAAAATTCAAGGAAAATCCCTCCAAATTCCCTACATTTTCTCAAAACCCGAACAAATTCAAGAAACATCCCACCAAAACTCCATCAATGTCCACAAAATTCCAGAAAAATCCCACCAAATTCTTGAGAAGCCCCACAAAATTCCAGAAAAATCACAACAAATTCCCTAAATTTTCCCCAAACCCTACCAAATTCCAGCAACATCCAACAAAATCTCCACAAATGCCCGCAAATTTCAAGGAAAATCCCACAAAATTCCACAAATCTCCTCAATATCCCACAAAATTCCAGAAACATCCCACAAAATCTCCACCCATTCCAAAAAAATTCAAGAAAAATCCCACAAAATTCCCGAAATTTCCTCAATATCCCACAAAGTTCCAGCAACATCCCACAAAACGCCCACAAATGACCACAAAATTCTTGAGAAGCCCCACAAAATTCCTTAAATTTCCTCAATATCCCACAAAATTGCGGCAACATCCCACAAAATCTCCACCAATGTCCACAAAATTCCAGGAAAATCCCACCAAATTCGTGAAAAGACCCACAAAATTCCAGAAAAATCCCACAAAAAATTCCCAAAATCTTCTCAAAGCCTGACCAAATTCAAGAAACATCCCACAAAATCTCCACCCATGTCCACAAAATTCCAGAAAAATCCCACCAAATTCTTGAGAAGCCCCACTAAATTCCAGAAAAATCCCACAAAAGTCCCTAAATCTTCTCAATATCCCACAAAATTCCTGAAACATCCCACAAAATCTCCACCAATTCCCGCAAAATCTAAAAAAAAAATCCCACAAAATTCCACAAAATTTTCTTAAAACCCTACCAATTTCCAGCAACATCCCACAAAATCTCCACCAATTCCCACAAAATTCAAGAAAAATCCCACAAAATTCTTGAAAAGCCCCACACGATTCCAGAGAAATCACACAAAATTCCCTAAATCTCCTCAATATACCACAAAATTCCACAAACATCCCACAAAATCTCTTCAAATGTCCACAAAATTCAAGAGAAAATCCCTCATAATACTTGAAAAAACTCGTAAAATTCAAGAAAAACCCCACAAAATTCCCGAAATCTCTTCAATATCCCACGAAATTCCTGAAACATCCCACAAAATCTCCACCAATTCCCAGAAAATTCAAGAGAAATCCCACAAAATTCTTGAAAAGCCCCACATAATTCCAGAAAAATCACACCAAATTCCCTAAATCTTCTCAGTATCTTACAAAATTCCATCAACATCCCACAAAATCTCCACCAATTTCCACAAGATCCAACAAAAATCCCACAAAATTCCTCAAGTCTCCTCCAAATCCCACAAAATTCTGGAAAAGCCCCAGAAAATTCCAGAAAAATCACACCAAATTCCGTATATTTTCCCAAAACCCAACCAAATTCCAGCAACATCCCACAAATGTCCACAAATGTCCACGAAATCTAAAAAAAATCACAAAACATTCACTAAATTTTTTTCAAAACCATACCAAATTTCAGCAACATCCCACAAAATCTCCACAAATGCCAAAAAAATTCAAGGAAAATCCCACAAAATTCCCAAAATCTCCTCAATATCCCACAAAATTTTAGAAATATCTCACAAAATCTCCACAGATTTCCACAATATTCAAGAGAAATCCCACAAAATTCTTGAAAAGCCCCACAAAATTCCAGAAAAATCCCGCAAAAATCCATAAATATCTTCAATATCCTAAACAAATTATCGCATCATCTCAGTAAATCTCCATCAATTTCCACAAAATTCCAGAAAAATCCCACCAAATTCTTCAAGTCTCCTCCAAATTCCACAAAATTCTGGAAAATTCCCACGAAATTCCAGAAAAAACCAACAAAATTCTGTATATTTTCCCAAAACCCGACCCAATTCCTGAAACATCCCCCAAAATGTCCATAAATTCCCACAAAATCAAAAAAAAATCACGCAAAATTCTTGAAAATCTCACAAAATTCCCTAAATCTCCTCAATATCACACAAAATGCCAGAAAAACCCCACAAATTCCGCAAAAAAATCCCACAAAAAACCCTAAATTATTTCAAAACCCCACCAAAACCCTACCAATCCCTACGCTATACCCATAACACCTGTGTAACATTCTCTGTGACTGCACAACTGTGATCACTCCAGTTTCCCCCTCTGGGTTGCATCACAGTCAGGACAGCCTCAAATTCATCCCCTTTGTAACACCACAGCTGTGACAGACCCGGTTTCCCCTCTCTGTGACATCACAGCAGTGACAGGCCCAAGCACCTCTCTATGACACCAGAGCAGTGGCAGCAGCAGTATTCCCCTCTCTGTGACATCACAACAATGAGGGACCCCATTCCTCCTCTCCGTGACACCACTGCAGTGACAACTCTAATTTATGCCTCTCGGTGACACCACAGCAGTCACAGATCCATTATGCCTCTCCCTGTGACATCACATCAGAGACAGGCCCAATTTTCGCCTCCCTTGTGACATAACAGCAGTGATAACTCTAATTTACACGTTTCTGTGACACCACAGTAGCATCTGCCTCAATCTTCCCCTCTCTGTGACACCACAGCCCTAACAACCCCAATTATATCTCCTTTGTGGCAACACACAAGTCATAACACCTGTGTTACTTTCACTGAGACTCCACAGCTGTGATAGCTCCAGTTTTCCCCTCTCTGTGACATCACAGCCGTGACAGGCCCTATTTAGGCCTCTCTGTGACACCAGTGGCAGTGGCAGTCTTAGGTTTTTCCTCTATGTGACATCACACCAATGAGGGAGCCACTTTCCCCTCTCCATGACACCACTGCAGTGACAACTCTAATTTATGCCTCTCGGTGACACCACAGCCGTCACAGATCCATTATACCTCTCTTTGTGACATCACAGTCATGACAGAACCAATTTAAGATTCTCTGTGATAACACAGCCCTAACAACCCCAATTCCATTCCCTTTGTGGCAACACACACGTCATAGCACCTGTGTAACTTTCTCTGGGACTGTATAACACTGATCACTCCAGTTTTCCCCTCTCTGTGACACCACAGCAGTGACAGGACCAATTTATGCCTCTCTGTGACACCAGAGCAGTGGCAGCGTCATTTTTTTCCTCTCTGTGACATCACACCAATGAGGGATCCAGTTTCCCCTCTCTGTGACATCACTGCAGTGACAAATCTAATTTATGCCTCTCGGTGACACCACAGCGGTGACAGAGCCATTATTCCCCTCTCTGTGACATTACAGTCATGACAGAACCAATTTAAGACTCTCTGTGATACCACAGCCCTAACAACCCCAATTCCATTCCCTTTGTTGCAACACACAAGTCATAGAACCTGTGTAACCTTCGCTGGGACTGCACAACAGTGATCACTCCAGTTTTCCCCTCTGTGTGACACCACAGCAGTGACAGACTCAGGTTTCCTCTATCTGTGACATCACAGCCATGACAGCCTTCATTTCAGCCCCGATGGAACACCACAGCAGTGACAGACCCATTATTCCCCTCTCTGTGACATCACAGAAGAGACAGAACCAATTCAAAGCTCTCAGTGATACCATAGCCATGGCAAGCCCAATTGCATTCCCTTTGTGTCAACACAAAAATCATAACACCTGTGTTACTTTCGCTGAGACTCCACAGCTGTGATAGCCCCAGTTTTCCCCTCTCTGTGACATCACAGAAGTGACAGGCCCAATTTATGCCTCTCTGTGACACCACTGCAGTGACAACTCTAATTTACGCCTCTCGGTGATACCAGAGCAGTCACAGATCCATTATGCCTCTCTTTGTGACATCACATCAGAGACAGGCCCAATTTACGCCTCTCTCTGACATCACAGCAGTGACAGGTCCAATTTACACCTCTCTGTGACAACACAGTAGTGGCTGCCTCAGTTTTCCCCTCTCTGTGACACCACAGTCATTACAGCCTCAAATTCATTCCTTTTGTAACACCGCAGAAGTGACAGGCCCAGTTTTCCCCTCTCTGTGACATCACAGCAGTGACAGGCCCAATTTATGCCTCTCTGTGACACCAGAGCAGTGGCAGCATCATTTTTTTCCTCTCTGTGACATCACACCAATGAGGGACCCAGTTAAAGGTCTCTGTGACATTACTGCAGTGACAAGTCCAATTTACACCTCTCTGTGACAACACAGTAGTGGCTACCTCAGTTTCCCTCTCTCTATGACATCACAGTCACAACAGCCTCAAATTCATTCCATTTGTAACACTGAAGCAGTGTCAGCCCCAATTTTTCCTGCTCTGTAACATCACAGCAGTGACAGGCCCAATCTACGCATCTCTGTGACACCAGAGCTGTGGCAGCCTCAGTATTCCCCTCTCTGTGACATAACACCCGTGAGTGACTCAGTTTCCCCTCTCTGTGAGATCACTGCAGTGACAACTCCAATCTACACCTCTCTGTGACACCACAGCAGTGACAGACCCATTATTGCCTTCTTTGTGACATTACGTCAGCGAGAGAACGAATTTGAGACTGTCATACCACAGCCATGACAACCCCTATTTCATCCCTTTTGTAACAGGCAACAGACAAGTTCTAGGCCTTGTTTTACTTTGTGTGGGACTCCAAAGCAGCGACAGCCTCAGTTTTCCACTCTCTGTGACATCATAGCAGTGATAGGCCGAATTTACGCCTCTCTGCGACACCACAGAAGTGGCAGACCCATTATTCCCCTCTCTGTGACATCACATCCGAGACAGAACCAATTTAAACCTCTCTGTGACACCACAGCCATGACAACCTCAAATTACAGCTCCTTTGTGGCAACAGACATGTCATAGCACCTGTGTTACTTTCTCTGTGACTCCACAGCTGTGACTGTCTCAGTTTTCCCCTCTCTGTGACATCACAGCAGTGACTGGTCCAATTTACGCCTCTCTGTGACAGCACAGCGGTGTCAAGACCCATTATTTCCCTCTTAGTGACATCACGTCAGATACAGAATGAATTTAAGCTTCTGTGTTATTGATGGCGGCCTTAGCTTGGATGCCTGCTCAGTACAGCACATGGTAGCTCAGAACTTTTAGGCTCAAGCGATCCGTTGGGCTCAGCCTCCCCAGCAGCTGGGACTACATGCATCAGAGAGGGGCTGTGTAACAGCTCTCAGAGTGGGTTGTGTGAGGACACTGAGCAGCCACGGCTTCATCGAGGCAACATTGTTTTACCTTTTCTTCTTGCGGATGCTCCTTTCAGTTATTTTGACCCTGTCCTGGGTTGACTTTATGATACTGGTATCCCCAATCGTCTGGTTTATGTTATATATTAAGTTCTGCACCTTTAAGACTGGCTTTGAGAGCAAGAGAGGGGGAAGAAGAAGCGCGCAGTTTGTGTTAAGGAAAAACATCACTCCCCCACATCTCACCGGCGGGACTGTGGTGTCTGCAGCACGGACAGACAGCGGGACAGAGCTTCTCTCTGGCTTTTAGTTAGTTCTAGCTAGCTGAGGCAGAGGAGTTCCCTGGACCTTTGTTTGTTTTTTTCCCAATTTTCTTGGATCTGTGCAAGCCTGCTCTGGACTGAACACCCAGCCAAACCCCGGGAGCTCACGCCTGGGGCCCACCGGGGCCTGGGCCTCGGCACTTTCCAGCGACGGAGGGACTGATAAGAACCTGAGCGAGCCGAGCTACACCACATGAAAAGGACTTTTTCTTCCTAGATTTGCCATCCCATCAAACAGCAAGAGGTTTTATTATTTAATATTACTCAATTTCTGTTAAATAAACAGCTTTTTCCACTTCTCTCTAAGGAATTTTTTTTCTTTTCCTGGACCAGTTGGTGGGGAGGGGCATTTCCCTGGGGAAATCCCCATTTGGAGTTTTCCTTCCTAATTTGCCCTAAACTAAGACAGACCCCCTCTTTCCATTTCCTCTGGCTTAGGGGTCCAAAAGAATTCAAGGAAGCCCCTCATCCTATGGGTCATTTAGGCTTGTATCCTGTTTACATATTCCAGCTCCTTACCTCATCCTATAGTCTTTGTTCTCTTCCTGCTATTTTGGCAACAGTCAGCATTTCACACGGGTTTTGTAGCCCCTTGTTTTATGCAATTTTACAAATGATTCCTAATTCTTAATTTTTCTGTTTCAATGCAAAGACCTTCCCTGTGCTGTGCACTGGACCAGGAGGGATTAGGCCACTGGGGCTGACCCAAAATTTCTTCTCCCATGCAGCTTTAGGACATGGAACATAGAGAAGCCAGAGCTGACTCTCAGCTTTCTGCAGTCCTCCAGAAGAATCCCATGTGGGGAGCATCCTGGCAGCAGGGTTTACATGCCAGGGCAGGCAATTCAGGGCCTTAATCTCCCCTGTGGCCTGAGGCTCTGGTCCTTGCTCTTTCCAAGGGCCCTGCAGCTGCCTGCCAAGGGGGCTTTTTCACTCGGCTGAGTGGAGTCCTGCTGCAAGGCTGTCCTCAAGCTGCTTTTGCTGCAGATGTGCCTGAGGAATGCTCATTGCTTGCAGTCTCAGGTCCTGTGTGTGTACAGCTGAAACTACTGAAGGAGGGAGCAGCTCTGCTGGGGGCAGAGTTTTTGTCTTTTTCTTGCTGTGTTTCTTTTATTTTTAAATGAACTCCCCCTGGCAGCTCTGAGCAGTGCTCTGTAACTGTCTGACACTTGTCTGTGGCACTGTGGAGGTGGCCAAGGGGATGTTCCCTGAGCTCTCTGCAGAGGAATCCCCATCAGTCCAGGCCAGGTGTGCTCAGTGGCTGGTCAGTTCCATTGATTGGACATGGGTCTGAACACTTCCCTTGGAGCATCTCCAGGGAAGGAATGCTGGGGCTGTCACTGCTGTGTTGTCACAGAGAGGGGAAGGGTGGGGCTGCCATCCCTGTGGTGTCACAGACGGGAATGCTGGGCCTGCCACTGCTGTGGTGTCATAGAGAGGGGAATGGTGGAGCTGCCACCCACCCCCCTGTTATGTCACATACAGGAGAACACTGGAGCTGCCACCACTGTGGTGTGACAGACAGGGGGAATGTTGGGACTATCATGGTTGCAGTGTGACAGAGAAGGGAACATTGGGGCTGCCACCTCTGTAGTGTCACACAATGTTCACACTGTCAGTGGAACATTGGGGTTGCCACCATTGTGGTGTCACAGAGAGGGGAACTTCAGGGCTTCCACAGCTATGGTGTCATTGAGAGGGGGATGTTGGGCCTGCCACTCCTGTGATGTCAAAGACAGGGGAATGCTGGGGCTGTGTCACAATTGCTGGAGTCTGAGACAAAGAGTGTGTGCCCTTGTCTCTGATGCCTAGCTCTGAGATCCAAAAGAACACTGAATTTCATATAACAGGAAATTTATGGGCATGTTTTCATGGTGTTACCTGAAAACAACTGTTAAAGTTAGATAGAAAAGCTAGAAGTGCCAGTGTGTAGATTAGAAAGTTTTCTTAAGTCACTGGGTGAAAAAGTTAGTTTAGAGTTTAAACTAGTTTAGAAAGCAGAAGACAAGATGGAGGATTTAGGGTGCTGTCTCTTGTCCTTATTTCTGCTTCATCTTCTTCTTCTAGAGGTTTTTGGGTAGTAGCAGGTGATTGGATAGAAAATGTCACAGTGCAGTACACAGGTGATGGGTCATTGGGTCATTAAGAGAAATAATATATGTGTCTATTGGTAATTGGATAAGAATGAGTATAAAGATTAAAAGGCTGCACAGTTTGAGGCCGTTTTGTGCCATCAGAGCCAAAATGTGCCAGGCTGTAGTGAATTGAACTTGAGCAAAAGTCTGGAAAAGTCTGCCAAGTTTTGTGATAACATCCTAATAAACACGAGAAACAAGATCCTAACAGGCTTTGGAGTTTTCTTCCTGACCTGGCGAACTGAGATAATCAGAACTCCCCATGAGGAAGTATTCCGAAGGAGCTTCGCCCAGAGTGGACTGAGAAATCCACGTGTGAGAAGAAGCACAGCAGAATCAAGGGAGAAAAGAAACAGATTTAAAAAGTTGTAATGATCTGTAGGAGTCTAGAAATGCAGGGACATTTCCCTGTCTATATAATTCTTTAAAAAATACATCAATCATATATAATATTGATAAAAAGGCTTCCAAATATTCCTGAGCAAGCCAGAGTTTGTAAGAGATTAAATAGAAAGTAGAAAAATGTTTCTTTTAACACAGAGGTGAAAGTATAGATTTTAAGAGGGTTCCACACGTGGAGTAAAGATGGAGGAAAAAGGGTGTAGTTTTTAATCCTTCTTCTTCCTTCTTCTCCATGCTTCTGCAGTTTATAGAAGCACGAAATATGATTGGTTTAGAGTTAGTCGCACTTTTAATTACGCGAGTAAATATAGAAAACTTATTTGTTGAGATATAATAACAATACACGTGTCTGTAGTTAATAGGATAGAAGTTAGTATAAAGGTGAAAAGACCGTGTGGTTCGGGGCCATTTTGTATCATTAGAACGAGATGAGCCAGGCTGTGGTGATTTAAGCTTGTGCAGTTAGTCTGGATAGACCTGCCAAGTTTTGTAAAAATCTTTCAATAAACACGAGAAACCAGAATCTAATGAGCCCGGGAGTTTTCTTCGAATAATAAGGACTGAGATAAGTGAAACTCCCCACGAGGGAGGATCCCAAGGGAATTCAGCCCAAAGGAGGCTGAGAGACTAGAGAAAAGTTATATCCACAGAAAATTCAGCCCAAAGGAGGCAAAGAGAGAAAGTAACACGATCCACTAATACATGCGGGAGTCGTGAGAGGTTTGTTTGATCTAAGTGTGCAAAAAGACACAAAGGGATTTCAGTTTAAATCACAACAATAGTGCACCTTTATTTTAGTGCCAGCAACAGGGGTTATGTGATAGAGGAGAGGGAGAGAGAGAGGGAGAGCGAGCGGGAGATAAAGAAAGCAAAGTAAAAAGAGAGAGAGAAGTGGGGGTCATAGCTACTGTGATAAATGTAACCTTGGATAAAAAAAATTTGTGAAAGAATAAATAAGTATATAACTAGATTTGTAACAATGTAAAAAGTATATAAAATATAGTGTGGCCGAAGAATTTCCCCAAACCCAGCAGTAACTACCCATTCAGGCGCTAACGACCCTAGGCGACGTTCATCAGCCTGAAAGAAAAAGCAGGACACGAACGGTTAAGCTAAACAAAGAAAGGAGCCAGGCCGAGATGGCCATCGACTCCACACCGCACCTGGGCACCCCTTCACTCTGAGAGCCCAACCGAAGATACAATCAAGAAGCACTCAGAACTTTTACATACGAGAGGACTCTGCCCAGTCGTCTATTGATTCAGTTCCACGGTTCCAGGAAATTCATTCAACCAGCCATCTAAACTCTTTGTTGAACAGTAGCTGCTCAGAGTTTTGGCCTCAGGACACAAAATCCCTATAAAAACCCCGGACAGTCTACCCTCCTTCGTGGATTTGGGAACACCTATACCTTTGGGTATAGACCCCTGTCCACCCAGCGCTGCGCTGTTTATTTTATTGTGGTTTTTCCTCGTTGTTTATTTTTATTATAAAAATTGTTTTATAATAAACTGTTCTTTTATTTAACCTAAATTTGCCTTTGCATTTATAACAGCTACCAACAGACAAGACGGGGTCACCAGGTCTTCTTCCATGGGGAGATCACTCTCCAAGAAAGTAACTTAGAAAGTCACTTTTATAGTCTGTTTCAAAAGCTGGCCAAGAGGTGGGGAAATTCATAGGCTATTATGATGAGACCCATTTTTCTGGGAAGCAGGTGTAAAGTACAGAACAGGCCACTCTTTACAAGTCCCTGCTCACCAGCAGGAATGAAGGCAGTGTACCATGGCAGCACAGCAAGCGTACCTGTTAACAATCACTTGGCAAGCTTCCACCTCAATCAGGCCAATTGTACGAACCCCCGTACAAAGTCCCCTGGGGTCTTCAGGGACTTAGTCTCTGTTCTTGTCATGGTTAAGAGGCAAATGAGGGAAACTTCGGACCATCCCTTACAGGCTGCCACTGCTCTGGTGTCACAGAGAGGGGAATGTTGGGGCTGCCACCCATGTGGTGTCACAGACAGGGGAACTTGGGGCTGCCACAGCTGTGGTTCTTAGAGAGGAGAATGCTGGTGCAACCACCCCTCTAGAGAGTCAGTAACTCTCATGGCATCTTCAGTACACCTGAAGTTCCTGCTGGAGAGTGGGGACCCCTTGATAATAATATGCATGCCTTGCTAATAGGGCATTCGTCTACCACTAAATTGTGTCTTTTTGTTCTGCCTGGAGTTACTGATTTGGATTATGAAGGTGAAATACAAATTATGCTATGAACTCCCATGTCACCCCTGCTTTATACCTGCAGGTCAATGCATTGTACAATTTATTCCTTTCTCCAACAAAACCCCTAGTGGTAAGGGTAAACATGGCACAAGTAACTTTGGTAGCACAGGTCAGCCACAGGTTTTCTGGATAAGCTCTGTTACAACAGCTCAGACAACCTTGACATGAAGGATAGATTGCAAAAAATTTAAAGGGCTTGTTGATACTGGAGGTGATGTCTCTATTATTAAAAGCAATGAATAGCCCAGTAATTGGCCACAGTCAGCCTCACATTGACCCTCATTGGGGTGGGAGGAATGCAGTGCCCTAGACAGAGCACTCACCTTTGGCTTGTCCTTAGCCCTGATGGGCAAACTGCATGGATTGCCCCATTCATTGCTGCTATACCATGCACATTATGGGGAAGAGATGTTCTGGAACAATTTGGAACTGCCATACAAATAGACTTGACCTCACTAGGAAGCCTTTTTCATAGGGGCCATTGATCAGCCATTTCAAAACCAAATATTGGGCATATGTAAATTCACACGTCAGACTGAAGACCCAAAGGAACAACTACTAAACTTAAAACAGCTTGTGGAAGAACAATTGTCTTTAGGCCATATCTGTCTATCTTCTAGCCCCTGGAACACCTCTATATTCTGTATTCCTAAGGAAAATGACAAATGGCGATTATTGAATGATTTATGGGCAGTAAATGCAGTTATCAAACTGGTTGCTCTGCAACCTGGGCTTCCATCACCCACAATGATTCCCCTCAATTGGCCCTTAGTAAATTTAGACCTGAAAGACTGTTTTTTCACCACCCCTCTATACCCGGGTGATGGTCCCCTATTTGCCTTTTCAGTGCCTACCTTGAATCATGCAGAACCAATGAAGAGATTTCATTGGACCGTGTTGCCACGAGGCATGAGTAACAGCCCAACTATATGCCAGAGAGTAGTTGATCTTGCCCTGCAGCCTGTTCGTTGTAAATTTCCTGCTGCAATCATATATTATTATATGGATGGCATTTTACTTGCAGCTCATGATCATCTTATGTTCTATTCAGGTAACTGTCATGCAGACAATTCAAGATGCAGGACTAATTGTGGCACCTAAAAAGGTGCAACATGAGTCCTTGTCTTGGTTCTAGAAGACAGGTGTCTGCTAGAGAGGGCAGGAGCCTCCCTTGGAATGAAAGAATGCAGACCCCCTCCCTCCGAATTATTATAATTTTGAAATCAAGGGGCTTTTAGGCAGAGATGTGGGGATAGCAGTAACAGTTCTTTATTAGTATAACCAGGCAAACAAACAACAACAATTACAGCATTAGCAAGAAAACAGAAACAGGGACCCCGTGACAGCCTTCTAGGCTGAGACGGGATGGAGGAGAGGTTTTGTTTTCACAAAACCCCTCGGGCGGGCAGTCCCGGTGCTCCTGCAGGGCTCCGGGGAATGGTCGGCTGGAACAGCAGGGATGAGCTGAGATCCTGGGCTGGTGGCTGAGGTCTATCAACAGCTCTGTGGCGGAGGCTGTCACTGCCACACGTCCCGGCAGGACAGGGGGTGCGAGGCCACCAACACAAAGAGGGAAGAAGGAGAAGAAGCAGCAGCTCCATCTGGGTGATGGCAAAATTCCCTTCTCTCTACCGCAGCAGCTCCGTGCCCGAAAAAAAAAATGTCTTTCTCCGAAGCCGAAGAAAGCCAGACAAAAACTGTCCCCACCCTCCTTTCCTGCCCCTTCCCCCCCTGGGCCTGGCCACTCTTTGTCCTTTGTTGAGCACCCACTAAGTACCCACAGTTAGGTTGTCCCTGTAACTAATGGGTAAAAATTCCACGGGCAAGCCAGAACAACAAAAAAAGGACACCTAACCCCCAACAGTCACCATGGCATTATCTGGGGTGGAGAATCACTCAACAGACCATCAGCCCTCAGCCTTTAAGGCTTTGTGTTAAAGAGACCCTAACTTTAAATGAATTACAGAAACTGCTAGGTTCTTTGAATTGGCCGCATCCTATTTTGGGTTTATCCATAGCACTTTTATACCCTTTATTTGACTTACTGAGAGGAAACCCCCACCTGCATGTGCATTGACAGTTGACTCCAGAAGCTAAAACTGCCCTTGCACACAGTGCTCAAGCACTAGAAAACGAACAAAATTGGAGGTGGGATCCTGATAAATCTGTGTACCTTGCCATAATTGCTAGCAAATTTGAGCCCTTTTCTGTTCTGTTTCAATGGTTAGCTAATGATAAAGACCATGTATTAGAATGGCTGTTCTTATGCAGTGGCAAAGACTGTGCGGACTGTTAATGATATGTTCTCATATTTAATTTAAAAATGCAAAGAGCAAAGAGCAAAGAGCAAAACAAACTCTCGGCGGCCAAGATCCACATTTCATCTACATACCTTCAAGCAAAGACAATTTGTCATGGTTTCTATCAGAAGAAACTAACTTTCAAATTGTGCTTGCAGATTTTACTGGACAATTATCTATCCTTTATCCTTCACATTGTTTATGGATGGAGCTGGGTAACCTTCCCTCTTATGCAAAACGTTGCTGCAACATGATCCGTGTCAACTGAACAACTGTTTTTACAAATGCATCTAGCAAAACCAACAAAGCTGCAGTGATTTGGCATGTAGGTGACTCTGTCCAGTGGCATAAGTGTGTATTGGCATTAAAGGATGCTTCTGTGCAAATTTTAGAATTGGCCACTATTCAATATGCCTTTCAGTTATTCCTACAGGAACCACTTAACATCATAACTGATTCCTCATATACTGCCAATGTGGTATTCCATTTAGAATCTTCCTATTTTAAACATGTTAATAACCATCTTTCATTTACAGAGTTGAGAACACTGTGGACCTTGATTAACAGCTGGCAGCATGATTTTTATCTGTTACATGTTTTCTCCCACACAGGTTTATCTGGCCCTATTGTAGAAGGTAAGAATCTATGCAGATATCACTGTAATGACAGGTGTGGTACCAAATACTTTTGCACAAGCCAAGTTATCTCACAACTTTTTCCACCAGAATGCTTGCTCTCTTAGCAAGCAATTTCAATTAACTTCCTCACAAGTTCATGATACCTGTTGTCTTACCCCTTCTGTTGTGGGACTGCTCCTCCTCCTTTAAGCAGAAAGGAGTAACCCCTGAGGTTTAACTGCTAACTCCATTTAGCAAACTGATGTCACCCATATCCCAGAGACTGGTTGCTTAAAATATGTTCATGTATCTACTGACACCCATTAGCAGTAGAGAGAGATGGGGCCAACTGACTTGGTGGTCAGAATCTGATTTTACTCTGGGCTACATACACTGGGCTACATACTTCCTTCTAAGAAGGCTAGTAATTTTTTATTACCATGATTTGATTAAACATCATACAAACATGCAAACAAACTTACACATTTTTGCAACATCTCTTCTACTTGTGATATGCGGAATAAAACAAACTCTATAACTCGCAGAGTAGTTATAAGAGTAGGTATGAATTTATTCAGCACTGAGGTGCATGGGGGATATCTCCTCCGAAAAGCATGCACACCTTTTTTGATTTGGTTTTCCCTTTCTATCTTTTACAGACTAGGTTTACACAATATGCCTAATACATATTCATTTTTTAACCCCGCCTGTCTTCATATTACAATTAGTTTCACGCCCCTTTCAGTCCTTTGGCCACTTTTTGGGACTTTAAATTCGTTCCTTCTGGCTTACGGTCCGAGGAATCCCCTTTATCCTGTGGTGCCTTTGTCTTTGCATCTTGTTTGTGTATTCTAGCTCCTTATCTTCTCTTGCAGTCTGACCCTTTTCCTGTTCTTGTGGATCAGGGTGTCAGGGTATGGTTTTTGTCAAACCCCCCTTTTAGTCAAGCATTTCTTTCTAATGCTTAATTTCTCTGTTTCAGTCCCCCCTTTTCTAGAAAATCAGTAAATTCTTTTACTTAGCAATACTAATGCCTTTTATTTTTCAGTCTACTTTTATAGCTTGCTCTCCTCGGTATGTATCCCTCATTGCATATGCTGCTCATATGCTGCTGCTAGGGAGTTAGTACTGTCATCCGTTTTAACATCCTCCAGTTCCAAACAAGCATTACAATCGATAGCACCAGACTTATACTTACTGTTATAAATGCAATGGCAAATTAGGGTTAATATAAAAAGTGATTTATTATAAAACAATTTCAAACACAAGCAACGGGAGAAAAATCACAATAAAATAAATCAGCGCAGCACCGGGTGGATAGGGGTCTGCACCCAGAGGTACAGATTTTCCCAAATCCACAAGGAAGGGACTGTGGTCCGGGGTTTTTATAAGGATTTTTGTATCCTGAGGCAAAACCTGGGATGGGCACAGTCCAACAAAGAGTCTAGATGTGTGGGTGAATAGACTTCCTGGATCCATCGAGCTGAGTCAATGGTCGACGGGGCAGAGTCCTTTCACATGCGAATGGCTCTGAGTGTCTTCTGATTGCATCTCCCGGGGTGGAGTGGTCAGTTTGGGTGCGGAGCAGATGGATATCTCGACCGGGCTACTCTTATTGTCTGGTTTGATTGCCTGTGTCCTGCTTTTTATTTCGTGCTGATAAGCGTCGCTGTCGATTGTTGCTGTCCGACTTGGGAAGGAATCTCTGGATTATTTTACATTTTGTATCTTTACAGTATTACAAATATAACATATAATTCTTTATTCTCCTTCACGAATTTTTATCCAATGCTATATTTATCACACTTACCAATGCCAGTATTACAATAATAGGGTGGCAAAGTGTGTTCAAAATCTCAGTTGCAGTTGGTGACCATCCAAAGAGTGCATCCCACCAGTGATGATTTGTGTCTTGGTTTACCCTTTGTAATACTTGGCTTATTTCTTCTATATCATGATAGACAGTAATCAGAGTCTTTTGCCCGTTTTCCTGGATCTCTTTCAGGATTCTTGCCAAGTCTTGGTGGTTCATTAGCTGTCTTACTAATGTCAGGTTCATTCCAATGGGTGTAGGTGATAATTTATGGTATATTGTGTAGTTAGATCTTATCAACTGGTAGGATGTAACTGGTGCCGAATATGAAAAATCACACCCTACAATTTAAACAAAATTACAAATACTAAAATTAGAATGGTTCCTAATAGGTAAGGTCACATTGTTATCGTCTATTTCTACAGAAACACACACAGTTCTTAGACACACACAGCCTAGGCCAATATATACAAGCACACTCTTCTGACAAGTATCAGGATGAATCTCAAAGTGGCAGATGCTTTGCTCAGTGTCGAAACATATGTCCTTGGCATCAATCGTGTTAGCCTCACAGATAAACCCTTGTTGTTCCCGGGTAACACAAAATTCTAAATTCACAGTTTGCCACCTCCCATTCATCATCCAGGCCCATGCTGTATGCTCTGAGGGGTAGAACACTGTCCCTTCATCATTCAATCCTGATGCAATAATAGGGTGGATATTATAAACTGTGCCATTGCGTATAGTCAGCACAAAAGCAGTAGCTATTTCAGTGGTAAGGTCATAAGTAAAATTTACAGAGTCCACCAAGACTAAAGTTTTCTTTCTAAATTGTTTGCATTGTCCCAGACAATTTTCCAAATTTCAATTGGAAAAGCACCTTCACTTCCTTCCCTTATTACTGAAGCGACTATTGATTGTATCCATAATTGTGCCGGTATGCAGCTGAGGGCTAATGACCAATTATTTTGGGCAATATTTAGTGTTTTTATTATTAGCTTGTGGTCCTGGTCTCCAGCCTCCTTCCGTCTTGGTAATATTTTAGAAACTTCCCATTGGTTAGTTCCTAGTGTTAATAAAGACTATTGTAGGGGCTGTTTCAGTTTCATCAAATCACTTGTGGCAGTGGCTAATTTATTCATTAATATTTCTGAATCAATTCCATTTAATACCCCCAACCCTGTTCCTAATATTCCAGTTAAGTCTCTTCTCATTCTGCCCCTGAAGTGTATCTGCTTTTGTAACCATGTTGCTCAACCCTCTGATGATGTCTTTAGGAAAGAGGAGCAGGCCGGCTGAATCTCAGAGATGTTAGTTTGCATTAGTAATTCAATACACTTGAGAAACCACTCTGGGTTAAATAACAGTTGTTGTTGTCCTGTATTCCTTATTACATATGGACCAACTTCATAAATTTTAGGTTCAGTCTTGGGTTCAATTTTAGGTGGTGTGGTCTGAGCTTGGGTTACAGTTGATTTGGTCATTGCAATAGGCACGGCTTTCATTCTAAATTTGAATGTTAGCCTTTTATCACCACAACCCCAAAGGCACACCACATCCACTGTTTGTATTAATGTAAAATTATACCAACAATCCAATTTACTTAAACAGTCACAAACTTCCCAGTGCTTGCTTGTAGGAGAAGTTGAAACACTAATTTGAACTGCCTTTTCATAGTTAGTCCCATTAATCATCCGGCATCTTACCCTGATTTCTTCTCTGATAGTCCCTTGAAGGGTCCATAACCTTTGTCTTTGCCATTTTCACTTTTTATATACCTGGTTTTCATGCATAACCACAGTTGATAGGTTTAAATCCCTTATATCAGAATATTTTCTCATGAATACAGTGGATTGAATGAAAGCTTGGGACCAAGGCCATTCAGCATTTTTCTGGCTAGAGGTGCTTTCCAATTCTTGAATTACACTTGTGGCTACAAGTAAAACAAACAGAATGATTCTATTGACTAGGTTTTTGCAAGCTAGATCATGGAATACTCCCAACTGCAATGTACTCATTTTGCTCGAGTAAGTTTTAGTTTTAGTCCATTGTCACCCAGTGTTACTTTCCAAGGGGCTTCTGGAGCTTTCTTCACTCAAGAATGGTAAATCCAGGCACTCTGTTCCTTGATCTTAACTGCAGTGAAGGTGGTGAGGAGCAGCTGGAACGGTCCTTCCCACTGTGGTTCTAAAGTTTTTTTCTGTAAGAGACTTAACATACACATAATCTCCAGGCTGTATGTCATACACTGGTCCATCCAGCCCTCTGCTCTGGGTTCCAGCCACAGGTTTCTCAATTGCTCTGAGCTTCTTGCCTAAGGCTATCATATACACAGTCAGCCTCTCCTCCCCCACTTGGGTAGACAATCTCTTTTGCACACCATATGATCTCCCATAAAGCATTTCAAAGTGACTTAGTTTTTCTTTGGCTCTAGGCTTAGTTTGGATCCTCATCAATGCCAGTGGGAGAAATTGAGGCCAAGGTAAATTAGCTTGTCCCAGCCTCACAATTTACTGTTTAATTAAATGATTCATTTTTTTCTACTTGGCCACTTGACTGACATCAATAAGGGGTATGGAGCTCCCAATCTATCCTCAGATGTCGACTGATATGTTGTACTATTTTTGAGATAAAATGTGGCCCGCTATCTGAAGATATTGTGGCTGGAACCCCGAAACGTGGTATTACCTCTTGTAACAATACCTTGGTTACCTCCCGGGCTTTGGCAGTTTTAGTGGGAAAAGCCTCTGGCCACCCTGAAAAGGTATCTGTTAAAATTAACAAATATCGATACCCCCCCTTTTCTTGGGAGTTCTGAGAAGTCAATTTGCCACTGTTGTCCAGGCCCATGGCCTTTTCTAATTTGACCGAGTTTTGGTTTGGGAGTATTCTTAGCTTTAGTCTGGGGGCAAATATCACACTGCCAGGTTACCTGAATGACAGTAGAGTATAAATTTCTGGCAGTAATCTTTTCAATTAGATAGCTATACAGGGCATCTATTCCCCAGTGTGTTTTCTGGTGCTCTTCTCTTACTAGTGACCATAACAAATGAGAAGGGATGACTATTGTCCCTTCTGCAGTAATAGCCCATCCCTCTTGGTTATATTTTCCACCTTGATCTTGAATCAGTTTTCTATCTTTTTTAGTATATACTGGCTTACCTTCAAGGGAGACCTGTCCATCAGGAATTAAGGCTCCTTCAATTGTTATCTCACCTTTTGCTGCTTCTTTTGCCTCTCTGTCCGCCAGCTCGTTCCCTTCCTCCAATTCTGAGCTCACCTTCTGGTGTGCCTTAATGTGCATAATTGCTACCTGCTCTTCAGGTAGCTGGACTGCTTCCAGTAGCTGCAATATCTCCTGCTCGTGTTTGATGTTTTTCCCTTGTGAGTTTAACAATCCTCTTTCTTTACAGATGGCTCCATGTGCATGTACAACCCCAAATTAATATCTTGAGTCTGTATAGATGTTTATTTTCCTTCCCTTTGCAATCTCCAGGTCACAGGTTAGAGCAATGATCTCTGCCTTTTGTGCAGAGGTATCTGTTGGCAAGGGTCCAGATTCTATTGCCTCTTTGCAGGTGGTAACTGCATACCCGGCATGTCGCTTTCCACTGATGATGTAGCTGCTCCCATCAGTGAACCAGGTTTCTGCATCATAAAGGGGGGTGTCTCTCAGATCTGGGTGGCTGGAGTAGGAGGCTTCAATAGTCTCCAGGCAGCCGTGGTGCACCATCTCCCTTTGATTCCCACTGAGAAAAGAAGCTGGGTTAAATGTTAGTTACAACTATCTCTACATCATCTTGTTCTACCATGATGGCTTGGTATTTCAGGAAACTTTGTGGGGAAAGCCAGTGCCTGCCATTTACATCCAGGACTGCAGACACTGTGTGAGACACCAATACAGTCATCTTCTGGACCAGGGTGAATTTGCGTGCTTCCTGAATATTCAGCACCACTGCAGCAACAGCTCTAAGGCATCCTGGCCATCCCTTGGCTGTTGCATCTAGTTGTTTGGAGAAGTAAGCAACTGCTCTTCGGTACAGACCCAAGTCCTGGGCCAGTATTCCCAGGGCAATTCTTTGCTTTTCATGGGTGTTGGGGAGGGTGAAACAGGGAAACCTTATGAATTTGATTTTTTGGCAGAAGATTCTGAAAATATGAAGGCTAGAACCGGAGTAGAAATGAAAGCCTGCTTTGAGTCAGGAAGCTGAGTACTAGTTACTATATAACCAAAGAACAATAGCCTAGCCAGCTAAAGGAGAATCCCTGCTGATAAAACCATGTCCTTCTGCTGATATAAAGTCCAAAGGTCAAGAAGCAAGGAAAGAACTTGTAAAGCTTTTAGAGTTTAAAATTCAACACTGTATGTTAATATGGTGCTGCTTATAGCCTGTATGTAAATTCTTTAGTAGGTGTATCTCGTAGTGATTGGTTACTAGAAATTAGAATATTCACTATAGAAAAAGATAAATTGTATTGTAACAAGAACCTCACTCTCTTAACTCTTAACTCCGAGCTCTCACCTCTGAGCTCTTACTTCTTACCCCTTTACCCCTCTACCAGCTCCTACCCCTCTCTAGTTTTTCCCTGTTCTCCCTCTGTTGTTCTTGTTTCCTCCCTCCCCATCTATAACCTCTTTTCTCCCTCTTTCACCGAACTCTCTCCCCTCCCCCTGGGACCACGTAGTCGCCGAGGCTGGCAGTGAACACAGGTCTCTCCCTCTCTTTACCCTTATAATAAATTGCTTATACCTGAACAGTTTGACCCAGGAGAAGTCTCTCGTGAGCGAGCATTTTAGACACCAATACTGGGAAAACAGGAAGAATGGTTTACTTACATTCGGGAGTTTAAGTGCTGGAGCCGACATTAGGGCATTCTTCAGCTGGTGGAAGGCTTGTGTCGCCTCTTTTGTCTACTGGAGGTTTCTGTTCTCACTTGTAATGAGTGCATACAGAGGTTTCATAAACAACCCATAGCTGTGTATCCACAGTCTGCACCATCATGCCATCCCTAAGAATGTTTGCAGCTCCTTTACTGTTTGAGGTTTCGGAGTTTGGCATATTGCTTCTTTGCAATCTTGCCCTAGAGTCTGCTGTCCAGTGTTGGTATATTTTATATATTAGTAAAGGCCTGACTGCACAAACCAGTCTTTGAAATAAGTCATGATATTAAAGGCTAAAGTCCTTGAAACCTTCTTGCAGAAGAGAGAGTAAAGCAAAACAATATCCTTGTGTGTAGGAGAAAAAATGTAAATCTGTGTGTGTTAGCCAATAGTAGCTTGCTCTGCCCATGGACCCTGTAGAACCCTATAAAAGGTGTGTTAATAATAGAAATAAACGGTGTTCACGTTTACTTCTGTGAAGGCTGGTGAATAAACTGGCGGTCTCTCAATATTTGGCGCCCAAACAGGGACACCCTGCGGGCAGGGGGGCTTCGTTCGGTCCACACATGGTGGGACGGAGCCTTGGACCGAGGTTGGTGGAGCGGATCTGAGCGCAGATAGATGCTGCCTTGGATCAGTACCAGATAGGCAACCTGAGTGTGGTGAGATGCAGTGCGGTAGGATGTGGAAATTCAGGTTGCTGGGGGAGACCGAGGTGCGGAGGAGTAAGTGAGGGGTTGTGACCTTCCCCCCCGCTGTTTGCCGCTAGCATGGAAGTGGAATGTGCGGCAGCGAAAAAACTGCTTCTTAGCATCCTTGTTAAACGAGGCGAAGCAGCCCGGGAAAACGACCTGGATATGCTCATTACATGGGCTAATTGTCATGGGCATTTTCCAGTGCCCCCGCTGCTATTTGCAGTGAAGAAATGGACTGATATTCTTTGAAAGTTAAAAAAAAAAAAAAAAAAAAGTGTTTAAAACTGCACTTTAGCGTCACAATGGCAGAAGCCTTTACCTCCCACTGCTGGGCAAGCATTCCTATCTATGCTGCCCTTGGAGAGAGGGAGGGAGAGTTAGGGAGAAGAAAATACTGTAAAAAGAAGTTCCACAGCGAACGTTGAAACAATGAACAGAATCTGTTCAGTTATGGCTGGATGTGATACATTCGGAAATATTTGCTTCAATTTTGGAGTCACTTTTAACACTACAATCTTATTTAAGTTCCATCTTTACTACCCTGGAAGAAAAGAAGCCAAATTTAGATTGGTTTCCACCTGAACCAGGGGGACATGGGGGAGCACTGAGGTGTGCACAGAGAACAAGGCACCCTGGGGGCAGAAGCAGCGCAAGAAAAGTTCCAAGGCCATGTTGATAAGCTGCCATTATCGCCATTGTTAGCACCTGGCCGTGAGAGACTTTTAGTGTAACATCACCTGCTTTTGTAAAAATCATGCCCTTTTTTCCTCTATCTGCGAACAGCGAGAGAGAAATTGAGAGAAAAAACTGCATTTGTTAAAGTTAACTTTGTGAGGTTTTTTTTCTTTCTCTCCGTTTTTCCTCTCTGCGAGAGTATGTGGAGAATGTGAAGAAAGATAACAGCAGAGCTGCAGCAGCAGCAGAGTGGGCAGTCCACCCCCCCGCTCCCTCTCTAAGAAAAAGCACCGTTAGTTAAAGTTTGTTAAAAAGTCATGATTTATTGGGTTTTCAAAATGTTTTTATATATCCTTTTAGAGTTAATTTTGTGTTTTAAGTAATTATGAGTTTATGCAGTTGCAGTTTTTAGAGTTTTACTAGAGAAGTTATTGTGATTCTTTGAAAGTAAAAAAAAAAAAAAAAAAAGTGTTTAACAGACGTTGCCTTGCAATAATTGGTTTTAGAACCTAAGGTTAAAATATGGTGTGATTTACAGCTTCTAAGAAAACCTTCCAATTAATGTTATTGTGATAAATATAACATTGGATAAAAATTCGTGAAAGAGAATAAAGAATTATATGTTATATTTGTAATACTGTAAAGATGCAAAATGTAAAATAATCCAGAGATACCTTCCCGAGTCAGGCAGTAACGACCGGCAGCAACGCTTATCAACACAAAATAAAAAGCAGGACACAATCAATCAAACCAGACAATGAGAGTGGCTCCATCGAGATATCCATCTCCTCCGCACCCAAACTGGCCACTCCATTCCGGGAAATGCAATCGGAGGACACTCAGAGCCTCTCACATGTGAAAGGACTCTGCTCCACCGACCATTGACTCAGCTCAACGAATCCGGGAAGTCTATTCAAACTCTTTTGTTGGACGGTGCTTACTCCAGATTTTGCCCCAGGATATGAAAACCCCTATAAGAACCCCGGACTGCAGTGCCTACTTCGTGGATTTGGGTAAATCTGTATCTCTGGGTATAGACGTCTCCCTGTCCACCCAGCACTGCGCTGATTTATTTTATTGTGGTTTTTTCTCTCGTTGTTTGTGATTGAAATTGTTTTATAATAAATCGCTTTTTATATTAACCCTATTTTTGCCATTGCATTTATAACATTATCTACAGAAGAGATTTGTGGTTTAAAAAAATAATTAGTTAAGAGAACTTTACAGTACCAGACAAAGTTAAGTTAAAGTATATATTACCTATTTGCTTGTTTTCTCCACAATTTTAATAAGGTAATTTCAATGTGAGTCCTTTTGTTATATAAAACACATATAACTGCATATATACCAATTTGGATTTTGGATTTTAGTTTAAAAATTGGACTTGATGCTTCTGAAAAGTGCAATAAAAGCTGAATGGCAACTTGCCAAACCCTGTGTTGTTGCGGTTTTTCTCTAGAAAAACTGCACTTTAAAATCCTAACCAATTTAAGCATATACTAGGTAAATTCCTGTTATGAATAAGTATTTTTAGTAACATTTGCAGTTATTGTGGGTTATTCTCAAAGCTAGATGACATAGAATTGTGATGTATTTGTTACATTTTTATAATCTTTATAGTGAATCCATGTTACTGTTATATTGTGTTTAAAAGGAATATATCAAACTTTTAGCTGCTTTTTGTAGTAACAGAATAAGATTAAGTTATGTTTTTATTTAGTATAGAGTAAGTGTTAATAGAATCAAGAAAAGTCAGGTTTTATTATGTTTAGCCTTGAATGTTTTTAAATTAAGTTTTATAACTTAGATATTCTTTTTAGGTTAAGTTTTGTTATTTCCTTTTGTCATAAATAATTATTTTTAGGTTTAAATATTGTTTAATTTAAATTGTTTTATGTTTTATTGGAGACACTTGTCTAAACTGCAAAGTATAGTTATTTTTCTAGAGAAATGAAGATAGCCACAACTGAAACAGCTGTGATAGAACGCTGATGAACACCTGCTTGTGGATAGAAGTGAATGCAGTCTGACACCCTTGACTTCATCGGGAGTTCTACTGTTTGTTGCAATCTCTGCAGTTTTTGTTTGTTATAGCTTTCTTATTTCTCAGTGTTTCCACAATTTTAAGAAGATGTACCATTGCTGAGGATCAGCTGCCATGGGGAAGGCTTCAGATTAAACCAACTGCTGCATGGTTTAATTGGTCTGGTACCTAAGGCTTCTGATCATTTGATTTGTACAAATGCATTTTAACAGTTTGCTGTGTTGTAAGCATCTCATATCTGCTGCTATTGAGAACCTTGTTTTAGAAATGAGTTAAGAGGCATCTTTCCAGTTTAAACCCTAGGCCCTGGCCAAGCCTTGACTTTACCTGGACGGAATGTTTGCCAACAGATCCAGATGTTTTCTGTACCAAATCAGTATTTGAGTCACTTTTTGACTCAGCAATTTGACCCTATTAATATGACAGCTGGATCAATTTTGAAGTGGGCTTGGAGAATCATTTCCGGAGGTGGTTATCCAATCCTTCACTGATGATTTTTTGTTTCTGTTTGTTTGCAAACTATGGGATGCTGGTGCAGTGTTTTAGTAATTAGTAGTAGTTTTATATTACATATGTTATTAATAATGTTTATGATTTAATTGATTTTTAACTGGTATAGGTTATTATTAATTGTGTATATGGTTTTGTGTGGATGTTGATGTTTATAACAGAAGTAGATCTCATTTTTTTTTAAGAAAACGGGGGAGATTGATGCCCTAAAAGCATTTAATTAGTGTAATTCATTAACTTCAAGGGGAGAAGTGTCTGTGTTTTGTTGGCAGGTTCAAAAAGGTCACCTGTCCATCTGGCCAGACTGTGTGCCTCTGAACACACGAGATCCAGTGAACAGAGACGTCATCACACAACCTTGGTACACCAGACATGGATCAGAAGTGGAGCTGCCAGGACACAGTTGTGTCTGAACACTACACAGGCAGTTGCCAACAGAACTTTTATGTTGTTATGATGATGTTGTGTCTCTACCAATTTTTCAGTTATCCTTTGTTTTAAGATTTAGAAGGATCTGAAGAGCAACTTGAACATCAAAGCCCTCAGTCACCAATCAGCTGCCAGCTGACATGACGGGAGCAGTGAACGTTCCAGGACTGAATCGTGTTAGAGAAATTCTGTAGAGGATCTAAGATAAGTGTAGAGACTCCATCTAACTGTATATAAAGCAAATTGTAATTGTGTGTTTACCCTTTCAGCAAATTGCTTTCACGCTTAGACTACATATATACCAGAGCACATGTGTTAAAAGACAATAGTTTAAGATAAAGAGTTTAGCCTGTGTAGTAATTGTTATGTTAGTATAAAGTATAAGTATTCCCCCTTCAAGAGGTAGTGTAAGCATCTTTGAAAGTTCATTTAACGTTACAGTTTTAGCTGTGAGTTTGCAAATATGATGTCATTTACATGGAACCAACTGCTTATGGTAATTGTGTTGTGTATAGTCCTGACCAACTGTCTGCTAACTAACAACCAAAACCGACAGAACATATGGGTCACTCTGGCACATTGAACTAGCCAAAGGTCAATGTGTCTAAGCCTAGCCACCCCTGGAGATCCTTTCGCACCTGTCTCATCCCTGAATGGGATCCTCCAGCATTTAAAGGTTTAATTAGTAATGAGACTCGACTGAATCGATTGGCAATGTTGCAAGAGTGCAATCGCACCGTTGGCTTCACATTAAGACAACTTGAAGCCTGTTGGCAAGCAAAAATTACCAAAGTTCTCAATGTTACCATAGAACCCTCAGAAGAATTAGATTTGTTAAGTTCCACCAATACCTCAGGCGGATGTTTGAACCCCCGACAAAAAGTCATTCTAACAAAGTAATGCGGCACTGAGCTGCAGTCAACCCTATAGCTGATCTCGTTACTACCATTGAAAGTAAAGCCTTTATTCGTGGTGCAATCTCACAGGACAATTACCAAAGCGAATACTTAGTTCCATATTCCTAATCTGTGGAGATAGAGCATGGAATGGGATTCCTGCTAATCTACATAGAGGACCCTGTTATCTTGGGAAACTTACTTTGTTCCATCCAAGCTTACACCAATTGCTGAATGTAGCTGATAAAATGAAAAGCATCAAACAGCCAAAGTGAAGCCTGAATGAATTAAGGCTTAGCAACTCTAGAAAGGCTTGCTTGTTAGACTAAGAAAGAATTGAACTTAATATCCACAATGTTAAGTGAGCTTTCAGCCGATGTGAGTAGTGTACATCATGCAGTATTATGAAATCGAGCTGCAATTGACTTTTTGCTCTTAGCACAAGGACATGGTTGTGAGGAGTTTGAAGGCATGTGCTGTCTGAATCTTACTGATCATTCAGCTTCCATCCATGAGCAACTACAACAGCTACAGGATGGGTTACATGCCCTGAAAGAAGATAGTGACCCCATTGGAAGTTGGTTTGCCAGCTGGGGTATCACTGGATGGTTGAGGTCTCTTGTGCTAGAAGGGGGGCAGACTTTACTTATAATGTTAATGAGGATGACAGTCTAAGTTGTATGTTATCTTGTCTTCATAAGAGTATGGAAAGAGTCACATCCAAAGCCTGGTTTGTGCAAAAAGAGAAAGGGGGAATTGTTGGTATATTTTATATATTAGTAAAGGTCTGTATGCACAAACCAGCCTTTGAAATAAGTTGTGATATTAAAGGCTAAAGTTCTTGAAACCTTCTTGTTGCCCGATCCGAAGAAAACACAAACAACCGAAGTCGTTTATGCGGTGCTTTATTGATGGCCCGGGAGCCTGTGGACTAGCGTCCAAAGACAGAGCCCCGTTTCACAGAAAAATCACAGGGTTTTTATATGTTTTCTACATGATTTCTTCATCATCACAATTTCTTACTTCTCTTTCACTACCTGGTACGATTATCTCTCTGACATTTAAGTTTTGCCAAAAGGTACATTCCTAGATTATCTCCTAGTTACACTGCTTACATTGCAATATCTGCTATATAGTTCATCTGCAGGTTACATGTGGCCTACCAAGCCTTAGCATAACTACTACTAATGTCAAACTAATGCTAACTAATACAGTTTATTGAACCAAATGGCAACAATTCCCCCCTTTTGAGCATTCTTCAATCTTCTGCAAGGATGCTCAACTCTTAGTTATCGTTGGTTCTTTCAAATGCTGGATTATCCTGCCCAACGACATCTTCATACTTCGGAGGAGGTCGGCGTCTTTCATTGAGGCGTATCTCATTGGTTCTTGTCAAGGCTTTTATCACTCTTCTGGTGCGTCTTGTTTCTTTTTCGATGACTCTTAGAACACACTTATAGGCTAACCAAACGATTAATAACAAAACTGCAAATAACAGAATGTACTGTACTATTGACGAAACCCATCCAGAAACCTGAAGTCCTAAGGACTCAAATATAGCTCCGATCCAATTATGTTGTGCTTCTTTTTCAATTTCTCTTGTTTTGGATTCAATCGTTTCCAATTGAGAAATATCTTTTTCTACTTCAATGGTCACATTTGGAATATGGATGCAGCAATGGTCAATTTTCGTTTTTAGATATTGACACACACCACGCTCTTTTAACAATAGCATATCTAGTGCCATCCTGTTCTGTAAAGTCATTCGGGATGTGGCTTGTAATTGCCAATTCATGTCTTTAAATCCTTTAATTGTTTGATTCATCCGCTCCACTTGACCACTCGATTGAGGTCGCCAAGGGGTGTGTAAGTCCCAAGATATGTCTAACATCCTGGCCACCTCTTGTACTATTCCTGCTGTAAAGTGTGGGCCTCTATCTGATGACAGTCCTAACGGTACCCCAAATCTTGGAATGATTTCCTTCAACAGTGTTTTGACCACTTCCTTTGCCTGATTGGTGCGACAAGGAAAGGCCTCAGGCCATCCTGAAAAAGTGCATACATACACTAAAAGATACTTAAAGTTCTGTGCTTTCGGTAATTCTGAAAAATCTACTTGCCAGTAATCTCCTGGTTCTGGTCCCACTTGTAATTTCCCTAACTGAATCTGTTTCCTAACTATTGGGTTATTCTTCAAACAAGTTGAACACATGGCATTCACCCGTTTTGCCAATGTTAACATCTGGTTAGAAATTACTTCTCTTTTTAGAAATTTTACCAATGCCTCTGCTCCCCAATGGCATTTATTATGTTCTGTCTCTAAGATGGCTTTCATAATTCGGGTGGGAACTACAACTTGTCCCATGATTGTTACATACCATCCAGTTGCATTCTTTTGCGCTTTCAGCAGCGATGCTAGTTTTTCATCATCCGGGGAATACTTCGGTTCCTGAATTAAATGTGGAGTTACAGGACTTACCTTAGTGGGTATCAGGGCCATTTGGGTCCACACTTCTCTGGCCGCTTCTCGTGCTGTGACATCAGCTAATTTGTTTCCTCGATATATTTTTCTTTCCTCCTTCTGGTGACCTCTCACATGCATTATTGCAACCTTTTCAGGTTGGTGTACTGCATCTAGCAAGGCTAGAATTTCAGTTCTATATTTGATAGTAATTCCTTGAGAGTTCAATAACCCTCGTCCTTTCCACAAGGCGCCATGAATGTGCACAACCCCAAAAGCATATTTAGAATCAGTCCATATATTCACTTTCTTTCCGGAACTTAACATTAGGGCTTTAGTGAGTCCAATGATCTCAGCTCGCTGGGCTGACGTTCCAGGAGCCAAGGCCTTTGCTTCCACTACAGTGGTAACTGTTACCACTGCATATCCCGCATACCTGGTACCGTTTTCTACAAAGCTGGACCCGTCGGTGAACAGTTCTCAATCCGGATCTTCCATTGGAACATCTCTCAAATCCATTCGGCTGGCATACGCTTGTTCAATCACCTCCATGCAGTCATGTGCTAATTCTCCTTCTTCTTGCTCACTGCGGAGAAATTCTGCTGGGTTAACATGATTAGTCATTTTTAGATCTACATCATCCTGTTCTCTCAGAATTGCTTGGTATTGCAGCATTCTGCTGGATGAAAGCCAGTGACCCCCCTTTTGTTCCAAGACTGCCAGTACCATGTGAGGCACAAATACCTCTATTTTCCTTCTCAAAGTCAATTTCCTGGCTTCCTGGATGAGGATCACTGTGGCCGTAACTGCCCGCAAGCATGACGGCCAACCAGCACTTACTGTGTCTAGTTGCTTCGAGAAATACCCTACCGGGCGTTTCCAGGAACCAAGTCTCTGAGCTAGCACTCCCAGTGCCAATTTCTGTCTCTCATTCACATACAACTGAAAGTCCTTGTTTAAATCTGGAAGGCCTAATGCCGGAGCTTCTTTCAATGCCTGTTTCAAGTCTTCAAAGGCCTTTTTCCTCTGTCGATTCCAGCTCAACTGCGGTTCTTTCAACGCTTCATATAATGGTTTAGCTAGAAGTCCAAAATTCAGAATCCACAGCCTGCACCACCCTACCATTCCCAGAAAGGACCTTAGTTCTTGACGGTTCCTGGGAAGGGGAATAGCACAAATAGCTTCCACTCAATTGACTCCCAACCGTCTCTGGCCTTGGGTGATTTCACATCCTAAATATATTACACTCTCTTTTATCAGCTGTGCTTTTTCTTTTGACACTCGGTAGCCAGCTTGGCCCAGCATATTCAACAGAGCAATAGTCAATTTCAGACACATTCTTTTTTCTGCTGTCGCTAAAAAGATATCATCCACGTACTGGAGAATGACATAAGAGGAAGGTAACTCTCTTACCTCAGCAGTCTTCCATTCTTCCAATTCCTTTGCCAGTTGATTTCCAAATATTGTAGGGCTGTTTTTGAATTCTTGCGGCAGTCGAGACCAGGTGAGCTGTCTCTTTCTTCCAGTATCAGGACTCTCCCATTCAAAGGCAAAATATTTCCTGCTTTCCAATGCCAGAAGGATGCAGAAGAAAGCATCTTTCAAATCAATAACAGAAAACCATTTAAATTTTTTTTGACACAGATGTTAATAAAGTATACGGATTGGCAACCACTGGGTGAATGTCTTTAGTAATGTTATTAATTGCCCTCAAATCCTGCACTAGCCGATACTTACCATTGGGTTTTCTAACTGGAAAAATAGGAGTGTTAAAGTCTGATTCACATTCCTGCAAAATTCCTTGTGCTAAAAACTGAGTTATCAAAGGAGCGACACCCTGTTTAGCTTCTAACTTGATTGGGTATTGTTTTATTCTCACTGGCTGAGCTCCTTCTTTTAATTCTACTACCACCGGCTGAGCAGCTTTTGATTTTCCTGGATTCCCAGTCTCCCATACCCAAGGTACTACAGCTTGATCTACTTCAATAGGAATAGGAGAGGGATCAATTTCTTTTATTACAAACAATTTAGCAATTTCTTCTCCCGGAACCTCTAATTTCACCCTCTCATTCTCGAATATGATTCTGACATTTAATGATGACAACAAATCTCTGCCAAGCAATGGCTTGGGGCAATTAGGCATGTACAAAAACTGATGATCTAATTCTTTTCCTCCAAATCTCAAATTTAATGGTTGTAAAAAGGGTCTTTCTTCTAATTGTCTTGTTGCCCCCACTACCTGTATGGTAGTATCGCTGATAGGTCTTAACCTTTTGTTTAAAACTGAATGCGTTGCCCCCGTATCCACGATAAACTCTTGTTCTTTCCCATCATTATCAATCCTGACCCTTAAGTCTTGTTCTAGTCAGCTTTGATTCTGATAATTTCTCAATACAAATGCTTGGGCGCTACCTACTGGATTCACGGGGTAACCTGTTGGTCCATTTACTGGCATTCCTCCCAATCCAGCTTTCACTGGGCACTCATTCTTCCAGTGTCCTATCTGACGACAGAACGCGCATTGATTGGGAGCAATCTCTCCTTGCTGGGGACCAGGAGGGGCCATCCCCCGTCCTCCAAACTTAACATTCTGGAATCCTGCCCTGCCACGTCCAGAACCACGACCGCGCCCAAAACCACCTCTGCCTCCCCCCCTTTCACTGGCTTGCTGCATTATAGCTAGTATGTTCGCCTGCTGTTTCTTGGCCGTTTCTTTTTCCCTGTTATTATAAACTTTCCAAGCCACTTCTAGCATTTTATCCAGGTCCCGAGTATCTTGTCCTTCCAATCTCTGCAGTTTTTTCCGGATATCTTCCTGTGTTTGACCCAAAAAGATTAAAGCAAGCTGCAATTTTCCTGCTTCACTGTCGATCTCCAAATCAGTGAAGCGTCTAGCAGTTTCTTTAAGTCTTTCTAAAAACGCCGAGGGAGATTCATTCTTATCCTGCCTGACAGAATACAGTTTTGACCAATTTAGCGTCTTAGGCATCCCAGTCCTGATTCCTTCTACTAACAACTCCTGGTACATCTTGATAGATTCCATTCTTCCGACCCTGTTTGGATCCCACCCCAGATCATCGCTCGGAACTAAGTCATTTACTGTTTCTACTGTACAACGCAGCCTAATCTCCTCTCGAGCATGCTCTTTCATTGCCCGTAACACCATCTCCTTTTCGGTGGAATTCATCGAAGTATCTAGCAAAACCTGCATGTCATTCCAATCTGGATTCTGGGTTTTAATTATCATTTTGACCACCTGGGCCACCCTCTCCAGATTCTCACGGTAACAGCCTGCTGACTGCTTCCAAATCACCAGATCTCCTGGGGAGAAAGGCACTTTCACAAGCACTTTCTCTCCTTGGGGTCCCATAGCTTCCCTTAAAGGGGCAATAAGCTGGGATTCCCCGTAATTTTTACGTCCCTGTCTAGTTCGTGCCGCGAGCGGAGTATTTCGCCGATTCTGGGGAGAAACAGGGGAAGGGGTTTTAGGTCGGATAACAACTTTCTTAACATTCCTCGGTACTACCGTTAAATTTGCCACCTCTTCCTCCTCATCCTCATCTTCATCCTCAGTGCTGGTTTCTGGTAACGGTGGATACAAAGAGGAATGGGGTGAGACAGAGGGAAGAGGTGAGACCGCAGGAGGGGTTGAGACAGCAGGAGGGGTTGAGACAGCAGGAGGGGTGGGTGAAGCAGGGAGCGCACCGGGTGACACCATTAAAGACAAATCCTCCTCTGGTCGAGAGGTTAAGGCTAAGCACTGAACACATTTAGATCCTTCTTTATAACCCCCGCACTTGGATTCTTTCATCTCCAATACCATTATCCCACACTCAGTCTGCCACTCCTTTTTACGGTGCAGTAAATGGAACAGGTCTAAATACTGTATTTCATCCCATTTTTCATTTTCCTCCAGATAGTGCATTAACGAATTTATGGTGTCAAAATCCACAGTACCATTCTCTGGCCATGACGGCCCTTCTCGCTTATATTCGGGCCACTAATGATTACAATAGTCAATCATTTTATCCTTACTCATCTCCTGGAAAAACCTTTCACTTTTCTACCTCTTCAGTAAACATCCCAGCGGGGTATTTTCTGGGATACCTTTATTAGACTGAACCATAAACGTAAGTGTCTTGAATGGCATTTTGAACCTTACTCACAGCCGTACAAAAACTCGGTAACTAATAGCAACAACCAATATGCAGCAATATATAAAACAATAAAAACCACAATCAATATTAACAGTCCAACAAAATCAATCATACCACGCACTCACACATCAATCACTTCAATTCTGAGGTAGTTTCATTTTTAGCAGCAACAAATTCAACTAACGATTATATTAATCTAATAAGCAGCAATATACAAAACCACAATCCAGAATTAAGCAAACTACATACAACAAACAAAAAGGACTAAATACCAGATAAATACCAGACTAAACCGACTTGCCACTTCTCGACGCCGCGAGGGGCAAGTGCCGGACCTGCGCAGCTTTCGCCGCGTCTGACAGCCGGCGCCTAGGCTTCCCAGACCAACCAGACGTCTTAGCCCAACCCTGCGAGGATTGCCGCCTCATCTTATGAGCAGGCACCCAAACCAAAACCAGAAAAAAATAAAGCACCTTCGGGCTTACCTTTTGCAGTCGTCCGTCAGGTGCGGGGGTCGGGCACGAACCGATGACTCCCCGAGAATCACTCGGTGCCGGCGTGGAGTGGATCAGAACGCAAACCGCCCCAGGCACCTTCGGAGTCCTGCCGCGGTCGCCAGAAAACTGTTGCCCGATCTGAAGAAAACACAAACAACCGAAGTCGTTTATGCGGTGCTTTATTGAGGGCCCGGGAGCCTGTGGACTAGCGTCCAAAGACAGAGCCCCGTTTCACAGAAAAATCACAGGGTTTTTATATGTTTTCTACACGATTTCTTCATCATCACAATTTCTTACTTCTCTTTCACTACCTGGTACGATTATCTCTCTGACATTTAAGTTTTGCCAAAAGGTACATTCCTAGATTATCTCCTAGTTACACTGCTTACATTGCAATATCTGCTATATAGTTCATCTGCAGGTTACATGTGGCCTACCAAGCCTTAGCATAACTACTACTAATGTCAAACTAATGCTAACTAATACAGTTTATTGAACCAAATGGCAACATTCTTGCAGAAGAGAGAGTAAAGCAAAACAATATCCTTGTGTGTAGGAGAAAAAATGTAAATCTGTGTGTGTTAGCCAATAGTAGCTTGCTCTGCCCACGGACCCTGTAGAACCCTATAAAAGGTGTGCTAAAGATAGAAATAAACGGTGTTCATGTTTACTTCTGTTAAGGCTGGTGAATAAACTGGCGGTCTCTCAATTGTCCAGCACTGATTTCATAACTCAGATAAATTACCCTTGGCTTCACTACCTGGGCCTTTTTCTTTGATACCCCGTATCTCTGAAGTCCCAGAAAGTTTAGCAGGCTTACCGTCCAGGCTATGCATGCCTCTTTTGTCCGGGTGGCTATGAGGATGTCATCCACGTACTGCAGTATCTTTCCTTCTTCTGGGGGAGCCTCTCAGGATTCCAGATCCTTGGCAAGTTGCTCCCCAAACAGAGTAGGAGAGTTTTTAAATCCTTGAGGCAACACAGTCCAGGTGAGCTGGGATTTGCGCCCACTTTTGGGGTTTTCCCATTCAAATGCAAAAATTTTCTGGCCATCCTCATGGATAGGGAGGCAAAAGAAGGCATCTTTCAAGTCTAAAACAGTAAACTAAGTAACTAAGTTAGCTCAAGTGCCAGGCATGTTAGCAGAGTGTATGGATTTGCGACTACAGGATAGAGATACTCAGTTATTTTGTTGACAGCCCTTAGATCTTGTACTATCCAATATGACCCATCAGGTTTTCGCACTGGCAAAATGGGAGTATTGAACTCAGATGGGCACTCTTTTAACAAGACTAACTGCAAAAAGTTTTCAATTATGGGACTAATTCCTTTCCTATCTTCCCTTTTCAGGGGGTACTGTTTAATTCTATCCGGTTGTCTTCCTTCTTTGAGTTTGATTAATATTAGATGTGCATTTTTCTCTCTCCCTGGTACATTGGAGGCCCACACTCCAGGAAATACTTGATTTATTATTTCTTCACTAATTTCTCCCTCTGTGTGAACAGCTGTGTCATGGAGTTACTTTACCTTTAAGAAAGTTTAAGTTGCTGAGAACTGCCTGGAGTCTTTTCTCCTGACCAATTATCAGTCATTGCTGAGAATTGACAGCAGTTTAGGCCATTGAAAAGTGGGATCAACTTGTGAACCCTACCTTAAAGTGTAAAACCAGAGCTCTCTTGCTTCTCTTTGTTTCCTGGCTGTGAAGGGTGGCAGAGTTCCAGGCCTCCTGTTCCCTGCCCAGGCCATGCGGCCGGGCGGGGACTGGGCTGGGCCCAGCGTCTCCCGGCCGGGAGATGCGGGCCCTGCGGAAGGTTTTCTCCGGGCTCTGGCCGGGCCGGGCTGAGCCGATCTCTGGCTCGGCTGCAGGTTTTTTGCTGTAACTAAATTCACTAGAAACTGCTGAGTGAAGAAAGAGAGAGGTTCTAGACCTGCAGCGGGCTGGGCGCGGCGACTACACTCTCCAGAGCAGCCATGAGGCACTTTCCATCGCAGACGGCTCCAGCTCCTGCACCGGCCGAGGCCACAGAACTACCTACAACAGCCTGGGCAAGATTTTAACTCTTTCATTACCCAGATGAGACTTGCTTATTAATCTTTTTATCCAGAGAGAGAAAAAGAGAGTGATCAACATGAAAAGAGACTTTATAAACTACCAGTGACAGGAAAGAAAAGAAGCTTCAAAAAAGGTAGAGAATTAAGAAGATGCTTTAATTAAGCTGAAATATCTTTCTGTTAAAATTATGGAAATGGACAATAAGGTCTCGAAAACACTCCTTTAATTAATGACAGTATATAGGGAGGAATAGAGTGTTCAAAGTGTAAATTTTGAGTAAAAAGTAGAGTAATTATGGTACAGTGAAGTGCTGGAAGATTTGAAGCCTTGAGAGGCAATAAGAAAACTGTTTTCTAGTGAAGCTCACGGAAACAGATGAAGAAGACTTTTTGCCTTTGAATAACTTATCCTTAAAAATCCCATCCCTAGACTCATGGCCCATACACACCTCAGAGTGATGTGAAATGGGAGGAGTGGGCTCTAATAATAGCAGCTCTGGGCAGCTAACATTAGGGCAATGGAAAACTATAACAAAAATAGTTTTTCTTGAGAGAAACTCCATAAATTAACAGGAAGAAACTTCTGTTTCTCTATAAAGACTGGTGAAAAGACTGTAGCAAGAATTGGGACTGTTTTAACCATCAAAGTTCCAAAGTTTTTGTCTCTTGTCATGTGAACAAGAGAATAGTGGGTAGACAGGGGATGAAAAGGTTTTTCTGGAAGTTTATTCTGGTGTTCTTATTATTGTAGTTTGTCAATAAACTTTCTTTTTTTTTTCCTTTTAAGTTTTATGCCTGTTTTGCTCTTGTTCTAATCCATATCTCACAGCAAGAAGTAAGTAATTTTCTTAGTTATTAGTTTAAAACCACGACAAGCTGTCAACATTAAACTCAATGCCTGTATGTATTGTTCATCATTTACCTCCAGAATAACCTCTCCATTTTTAAATTTAATAGTTACTTGTAATTGTTCTAACAAGTCTCTCCCCAAAAGGTGTCTCGGGGAGCTGGGCAGATATGGGAATATATGAATGCCCCATTGCTTTCCAAGCTTATACTTTAATGGCTTGCAAAAATATGCTTTTTCAGGTTGACCAGTTGCTCCTATTACTGTAACATAATCCTTCCCCACAAGTACTAAAGTCTTATTCAAGGCTGAATATGTTGCCCCTGTGTCTGCCAGAAATTCCACCTCTTTCCCTTTTTCCCTCAGTTTCAATTTTATAACCAGTGGATCTTCTGGGATGAGATCTACCGGTCTTCTTCAATCTTCTTTCACATATGCAATCATTTTCCCTTTTTCCCGGTCTCCCTTTTCCTGAAAGCCACCCCATTTCCACTCTGGGCATTGATTTTTCTAGTGACCATATTTCTTACAGATCGCACACTGGTCTCTGCTCAGGTCTTGGGCCTTGTCTGTGTGATCCCTGTCCACGTTTTCCTCTCTCTCCCTCACTTACAACAGCTACAAACTAAATCATTCCTTGTTTATATCCTTCTTCCCGGTTACTAAAAACTCTTCACGCCTCATCCAACAAAGTCTCTAAGTTCCTCCCATCTTCCCCCCAAAGCTTTTGGAGTTTGTGTCTTATGTCACCCGTAGACTGCCCCAGGAATAAATTAAGTGCTGTATCCCTACTTCAGACCCAGGGTCCAGTGATGTGTGATGACGCATGGCATCTCTTAATTTTTCGAGGAATTCAGATGGCAACTCAGAGGGCCCTGCTTGATTGCAAATAAGGCTGACCAATTTATAGTTTTGGGTACAAAACTGCTCTTTCCATGGCTCTTTCCATCCCCTCTGCCATCCACTCCTGATACATTTCCAGTTTTTTCGATTCTGTTAATCTGTTTGGATCCCACTGTGGGTTTTGGAGTGGGAAATAATCTTTCACATCCAGTTGTTGGGTTTTATAATAATCTTCTGCCAGATCCCCTGCTGTTTTTATAATTAATTGCTTTTCTGTCTTGGTCAGTGCATCCAATAATAATTGCATATCACTGCAGTCTGGATTGTGTTGTTTTATTATATATCACAGAGGTTTAGCTGTGTTAACTGGATCGCTGCAGTAATTTTTAGCAACTTTTCCCATGCCTCCAAATCGATTGTGGAAAAGGGTACTTTAACCAATACCACTCCTCCCTCTGGTGCCACTGCCTCATGCAGAGGTGCCTGTATTATGTGTGTCTGTTGTCTAGTCTGGTGTGCAATCGGAGGGGTGTCTACATCCCCTGAGTCCACATCCTCATCCTCATCCCTTTCTGTTCTTATGTGGGGAGGCTTAAGCAAATCATCTGCCAGATCTTGTTCCTGGGCCACAGTCTGATAAACCTTATCTGATTTTGTGCATCTTTGCCCTATGCTACACACTGAACAACACTGCTTAAGCTTTCCCCTCTTAGTCTTATTCTTCTTCTCCAGGGCCAACACCAGAGGGTCAGAGGGAGCCCTGATCCCACAGTCCCTCTGCCATTCGGGGTGATTACGAAGGGAGAAAAACATAGCAGCATATGTTACCTCTGTCCACTTCCCTTCCCTCCTGAGAAAGAGCATGAGTTGCAATAGCATGTTATAGTCCAAAGTTCCACTAGGTGGTCACTTTGCTCCATCGTCCAATTTATATAGTGGCCACCAGTCCTTACAGAATCTGATTAACTCCCTCTTGCTCTCAGTTCCTTCACGTCTAGCAGTATTTTTTTAATGTGCAAGAATACAACCTAGCGGACTTGCTTTAGGGATTTCTTTACTTTGTCCAGCGCCCATTATTTCCTCCTTCTTGTCCTGACCTGTTTCCACCCAAACTTTTCCTCACACAATTCCACTGTCTCTTCCCAGTATTCTTCTCACACACAATTGCAATTAGTGGGCACCCAATGTGACTTTCCACACACAAACTTCAGACTTTTCACTTTGCACGTGGAGCATATGCCCCAATGGTTATTAAAGCAAAAATACTATCGTCTACCCATGGTTAAAACAAATATTAACCACTCCACACTTAAACACAACACTCCTCATTTACACTAGGGCTTGCCCCACACTGACTCCAGTGACTTTGCTTTTCTCTGGCCGCCTCAGTCGCCCGAGGTCGGAACTGCGGATAGAGCTCCACACTCGCTCCGCACCTCTGGTGCGTCTCACTCGCTCATTCACACACCAAACACACTCAGTGACTCAACGTGTCCGGACTTCGCATTCACACAAAACAAGGATTCTCTCAACTCACCCCCAGAGTCGCTAGCGGGCTGATCTATCAGCTCAGCGAGAACCCCTCCTTGTCGGCTGCACTATCGGCCAGGATCGATCCCTTTCCCTCTGTCCTCGGCCCCTCCTGGCCGGGTGCTTGCAAGCCCACTGGGACTGTGCCGTACGACAGACATCTCTGCTCGCTTTACCGGCAGCCCTTCCCTTGATATTTAATTCATACCTTTATCCGCAGGCCGGCAGGTTGTTGTCTGTCCCCGCGGTGAGCGAACCGAGGCTCGGGGTCCCTCCCGGGAAAGTCCTGGGAATCTGTTCCTCGGCTGCTCCCGCAGCCAAAGAGAGACCCTCCTGCCTGGCTCACCAAAATGATATGCAGATAGAAGGACTCTATAACTCGCAGAGTAGTTATAAGAGTAGGTATGAATTTATTCAGCACTGAGGTGCATGGGGGATATCTCCTCCGAAAAGCATGCACACCTTTTTTGATTTGGTTTTCCCTTTCTATCTTTTACAGACTAGGTTTACACAATACGCCTAATCCATATTAATTTCTTAACCCCGCCTGTCTTCACTTCATATTACAATTGGTTTCATGCCCCTTTCAGTCCTTTGGCCACTTTTTGGGACTTTAAATTCATTCCTTCTGGCTTAGGGTCCGAGGAATCCCCTTTACCCTGTGGTGCCTTTGTCTTTGCATCTTGTTTGTGTAGTCTAGCTCCTTATCTTCTCTTGCAGTCTGACCCTTTTCCTGTTCTTGTGGATCAGGGTGTCAGGGTATGGTTTTTGTCAAACTCCCCTTTTAGTCAAGCATTTCTTTCTAATTCTTAATTTCTCTGTTTCACTTGATTCAGTCTTCTTTCCTGTCACCAGGTTGATTCAATCTCCTTGCAATCTTCAAAGCTCTGTTTGTTTTTACCAAGACATCCTGACTATCAAATCTCTTATGCTAATCAAGTCCAAAATACTTTCTGACTTTACCATAGACACCTATTCTCACTTTCTAATGGCAACTTCCCAGACCAGAGAAAAGGTCCGTGATGCTATCTGGCATTGGGCCTCCTGTTTTACCACTCTGGGCATTCCCAACATCATCAAAACAGAAAATGGACTTGCCTACACCTCAGAGTGAGTTAGTAACTTCTTGCAGCAATGGGGTGTGTCTCACAATATGGGCATTCCCCACTCTCCCACAGGAAAAGCTATTGTCGAGTGTGCCCATAGAACCCTAAGGACTGTGCTTGAAAAACAAAAGAAGGGGGAGTTGGGGTGCCCTCACGACTGACTAGCTAAAGCCCTGTATGTCCTCAATTTTTTAAATCAGGACAAGATTGGACAGATTACATGCAAGAGGCAGTATTCCGTTGACACAAAGGAATACTAAGACTTCCAGTAATGGTGAAGGACTTACTAACTGGGCAATGGAAAGGACCCCTGGACTTATTAACATGGGGGGTCATGCCTACATCTCCACAGGCCACAATGTGGAGTGGGTTCCTTCATGGTGTGTGCCACCTTTTGTCACACCATCGTGTGAAAAGTGAGATTCACCTTTTTGGTATAATTTAAAAAGTTTTATAAAAATACAATTGGGAGACAGAAATAAAGCAAAATGAACAGCAAAGAAAATAAAATAAAGCAAAATGAATGAAATGAAAATACAGCCAGGTGCCTCAGCATTCAGCCAAGAGCACACCTTACTAACAAAGGATTCTCCCTTAAAAACACCTATCTCTTGCATATTCATAGATTCTTATGCAGTCTCACACTCCCCAGTAACAGAGGTTCAATAAATTCCCCCCTTGGAGCTCAGGTCACTGCTGTCTTCATCTGGGTAAGATAATTTGGGAATGCAGGGGGAGTTTTCTGACTATCTTTTCATTCTCTGGGTTATATGAGCAAAAGCAGTCTTTATTTTAATACTATGCTACAGCCTAAGAAATATATATGCATTACACCACTATTTCTAAGTTTCATCAATAGCAGAAATAAAAGATATTATATTAATACAGCAAAGTTTTCCAACATTATTCATATAGCATTCATTTTAATATTTGCGAAAAGAATATAATGTAATGTAATGCAATGTAATGTAATGTAATATAATATAATTAACTAGGACTATAATATAATATAATATAATATAATATAATATAATATAATATAATATTTATACATATATATAATATAATATATCTATAACAATCCTGATCCTATGTGTATTGGGATCATGTGTATATAGTTGCTATGCTATAGGCAAATGTTACAGTTTTTGAAAAGTTGTTATAGTTATTACTGTTGTCACTGTTATTGATGTTTTAGGATTTTTTTAGGTTTTTCTAAGTAGGTTTTTGTTGCTTAAAAAAAAAAGCAGGGGGGAGCTGTAGAATTTGGGGCTACATTTGTTAAAGTTGTTAAGGCCTATACTCACCAGAAGGCCCTATGGGAAGGCACAGCTGCGGACCCAACAGTTGGCAGTAAGCTGAGGGGTGAAAGGCAGTTAGGAGTGAGGAGAGAGTCAGTTAAGTGAGAGATGAAAGTGAGATTGTGATTGGCTGGAGGAATGCATGGACAGCATACGAGCAGGAAGCTGATTGGGTGATAGGATACCCGGACAGTGTATGAGCGGGAAGCTGATTGGGTGATAAGATGCATGGACCGCAGCACTGCAGCTGGGCCAGCCAATGGGTGCCTTCTTTCTGTTAAGTTCTGTTAAGCTTCGGTTTGGTTTCAATTATGTTGGGTAGAGGTTAAAGCTATAAAAAGGGGAAATTTCTGCAGTAAAGCAATCTTCTTCGAATGCATAAGGGCGTCCATGTCGCTTTGGTCCCCATTGCTACCCAATGATAAGCTGTTCCTAAATGATCTTGGTGTCAGTTAATGAACACATCTTTGGAAGTGTAACTATTTTAGAAAGTAAACCCTGATCCCATTGTCTTCACCAGAGATCTGTAAGAAAGGACAGTGCTGTGTAAAAAGGATAACTACAAATATTAATAAAGTAAAATTACACCACTCCAATATTAAATAAAAGCTTACAGCTATTTAATAAAAGTATCCCTAACCTCTTGTTGGGAAGAATGAGAATTTAACAGAAAAATTTTACAGGTATGAATGCTTAGCAGAAGGTTCTCTAGAAATGAAAGCAAGCTTTGATATAGAAAAGATGTTTTTAGGGCCAGTTGTTGCTGAAACAGCTGAGAGAACAAAGCTTTAGTCGAGTTGGAAGGAGGTTTTATGGCTAAGGTCCAACAGGTTAAGTGGTCTTCAAACAAAGCATGTTTTCTACCAAGTAAAAAAGCATAGGCAGACAGAAAGGTTTTTTTACCAAAGCAAGAAGAATTTTCCACTGCAAAATAAGTTTCAAAGTTTAACATGTAACTACTAACTCAAATGATTGGTCACTTACATAATATGGTAATTTTAGTAGTTTTGATAGGTTATATGTAAATGTAAAGGTATTGTGTATGATGCTGATTGGTTGTCATGCATTAAGATGCTTAGCAAAGAAAAATATATAATGCAGCGTAACTAGAAATAAAGGGGCTTCAGGACACATGGCTTGCCTATAGCCAGCAGCTGTAGGACGACCCACAACCCCCTGCTGTAACTTAGTCTTTGGAATAAACAGCATTTTAAAGAAGAGCCGTCTGAAGTTCCCATCTCTGTCAGGCTCTTACACCTCTGACCCTAACAATAACCTCTAATCTAAATCTAACCTACCCAAGCTGTAAGTCCTAGTACTAACCCTACTCCTAACCAAACCACAGCCCTAATCACTAACCCCTAACTGTAACCTCTAACCCTAACTGTAACCTCTAACCCTAACTGTAACCCAAACCCTTTCCTCTGCCCTCGATTTCAGTGTTGGGTCCCTTGGCTGGGCTGGTGGTGTCCAGGTGATGGTACATGTCTGTGCAACCCAGATGTTGTCCAGGTGGAGTGCTGTATTGCAGCAGGTGTTATCCAGGTGGATCCACACCTGTGTGGAACTCAGGTGTTGTCCAGATAACACCATGTAGGAGTGTCTAAACTGGGTGCTGTCCAGGTGCAGTGCATCTGGCAAAATATGTTACCCAGGTGTATCTATGTCACACCTCTGTGTGACTCAGGTGTGTGTCTGTCACACCCATATACAACCTAGATGTTGTCACCCCTCACTGACAATTTCCCTCCTCAGCTGATTCTGTCGCCTTCATGGGAACAGGCGGGGATGGGGACACATTTCACACATGACACCTATGTTACTGCTCACATGCATCTGTGTACACACACCTGACACAGGTCTTGCTCAACAGATGTTTATTGCTATTTCCATCATGAAATGCAGCCTCTGTGGGGGAAAATCCTTCTGTGAGGGTGGGGTGAGGGCTGTTAGGCAACCCCCCCCACCTCAAATGTCCCAGGTGTCACCTGCTCACAACCCACAGACATACACCTGCTCCTCTGTGGTCCTGAGGGGGTTGGGGGATACTAAAGGGGTCTTGTGGGGTGCCAAGGGACTCCAGGGGGCCTCAGATGTCTTTGACAGGGTGCCAGGCGTCTCAGGGGGTTCTTCAGTGGCCTTAAAGTGGTCAACACGGAAAGCCCAGCGCCCTGGGACTCCCAGGTTGCTGCGGTGGCTGAGGCTCTGCACTGTGGGTGTCCGTGACCCCGGGACATTGTAGTAGTGGACATCGTCCCCAGCGTTGAACCCAGCCTGCAGGGGGGAAGATGGGGGAACAGGGTGCGACATGAAGGGAGGGGAACAGGGGGACAGGAGGAGAAGGTGAGGGGTAAATTCTGCCCAAATTCCCATTGAATTTTACTCAAAATGTGTTTCATTTCACCCCAAATCCACTTAATTCCGCCTAAAATTCCCCTGATTTCAGATAAAAGCTACCTGCTTTTGCCACAAATCCCCTTAATTCTACCCCAAATTCCCTTAAATCCTACTTTAAATCCCTCTAATTTCACCCCAAATCCCTTTAATTCCACCCAAATCCCTTTAATTCCATCCCAAAATGCTTTACCCCCCTCAAGCCCAGAATCCCTCCTAGCCCAGCGTCCCCCATCCCTTGGACTGTCCTCAACTGTAAAGGGATGACCCCGTGCCCAGTGCCCCTCTCTGTGTCTCCACCTGTGCAGGGATGCCCCCCAGGCCAGTGTGGGGATCCCCCTGATTAGCAATGCCAGTTGTCCACTGCAAGTCTCCATAGTTGAGCAGGACAAAACAGGTGACACCATCGGAGGCCAGCACAGCCTGGAAAGTGTTCACCTGCCGGGGGATATTGTCAGCATGTCACCATGACGACCCCCAGCTATGTTTCCATCCCTGTGTCCCCAAACCTTTGGTGACACCATGGTTAGGGACATCATGGTTGAAGGTCACTTTGTCCCATGTCCCACCTTGTCCGAGGCAGCTCCAAAATAGGCCACACGGTCCCAGGTGGCCACAAATGCCCAGGTAGGCTGTGGGGGTGGGTCCCCAGGTGACACAGCAGGTGCCAGGTCCTGGGCCAGGCGTGCCAGCAGTTGGGGGTCCCGGCTCTGCCGGTAGAAGACGTCCCCTCCCAGACGGGTGTCCACATCAGCCCAGTACGGTGCCACAAAGGGGCGGTGGCCTGGCAGCGGGAAGGGCTGGGGGGTGAACTCTGGGACCATCATCCCAAAGGACACCACGCCATTGTTGTTCACCTGCAGGCAAAGGTCACCCATGGGACACACCTGGGTGGCACTAACCACAGTGACCCTCCATGGTGGTCCCAGGTACAGTGTCTCCAGTCATGGGGAATCCCTACTATGGTGACCCCTGTCATGGTGGCCTCAATTGTGATGACCCCCAACTTCCAGTCAGTCACCGCAGCACCTCCCAGTATGGGCCTGGGAGCCCCCGTGTCACCCCAGAATCTACAACTATGGGCCTGGAACTCCAAAACCACCTGAAGATCCCACATGTGTCTTCAATGTCCTCAGGGACCCCCACAGGTATCCCTGATGTCCCTAGGAGTCCCCACTCACCGATGTAGTCAAGGATGAGGAGGAGGAAGTGGTGACATCAACTCTGGTGGCTGCATCCAACTTGTCACCCTACATTTTGTGTCACCCTCCACCTGTGTCACCCATCAAATGTCACCTCCCCCATGTCCCCCCAGTCACATGACCCACATAGAGTGAGCGGTGGACACGTCCAAAGAAGGAGAAGTTTTCCTGTAGGAAGATCTCAGGGCTCGTCCCATCATCTTCATGGTGGGTGGCCTCATCCCCTACTCCTGGTCCAAAGGGGTACAGGACCCCACCTAGGGACACACACCTGTCACACACCTGGGACACACACCCAGTGGCACACAGGACCCTACATGGGGGACACACCTAGTGGCACCTGGGACCTCCCAGTATGGAGGTGGGACCTTCCAGTATGGGCCTGGGATTTCCCATATGGGTCAGGGACCTCCAGTGTCACCCCAGAACCTCCCAGTGTGAGCATAGGGCCTGCTGGTAGGGGACTGGGAGCTGGGACCTCCCAGTATGGGCCTGAGACCTCCTGGTATGGGAATGGGACCTCCCACTATGGGCCTGAGACCTCCTGGTGTGGAACTGGGACCTCCCACTAGGGCCTAGGACCCCCACTCCAGAACCTCCCAGTATGGGCCTGGCACCTCCCCAGTGTAAGCCTGGGACACCGAACTCACCTATGGGTCCCACAGGAGCCCCCGATGTCCTCAGGGGTCCCCACTCCTCTGCGTGGCTGAGGAGGAGGAGGAGGAGGATGGGGGGGACCTTCGTGTGTCCAGGCCTGGGGGAGTGTGAGGGGGCTCCCCATCAACCATGTCCCCATGTACCCTTTGACCACTCCATCTTGCCCATGTCCCCAGTGTCCCCATATCCCCCCATGCCCTCCATGTCTCCCCCAATATCCTGCATGTCCCCAATGACTGTCCCATGAGCCCTTGTCCCCCCATGTTCCCCCATGTCCTTCATGTCCCCCCTCCATGTCCCTCATGTCCCCCCAGGTGCCTATGTACCCATTTCCCACATGTGGACATACTGGTCTCCATATTCCCCTATGTCCACCATGTCCCACATGTGCCCCCATGTCCCATATATCCCCATGTCCCTCATTCCCACCAATGTCCCCACTCACTGCACTCCCATGGTCCCAGTCTGTCCCAGTGCTGTGACTGGAGCCACTTTATCCCCAGGGAGGGGACAGCCTGGGGGGGGAGGGGGGGAATGACATAGGACACCCCCAGGTGGCACCTCCCAGGGCCCCAGGCAGTTCCGTCTCTGCCCAGACTGCATCTGGGGGGCACTGGAATTGACTAGGGGGGGACACTGGGGGGCTGGGATGTGCTGGGGGACACTGGGAAGATAGGAGGGGACACTGTGGGGACACTGAGTGTGACTAGGATGCATTGGGAGGCACTGGGGGTTACTGGAACATACTGGAAGACAACTGGGAATGTTGAAGGGCCACTGGGGAGGGACACTGGGAGGCACTGGGGGATGCTGGGACACCAGGGGGACACTGCAAGGCTTAAACGGGCACTGGGGGGGGAACACTGAGTGACACTGGGATGCAGTAGGAGGGCCTGGGGGGGACTGGAACAAACTGTGAGGGATTTGGGAACATCATGGGTAATAGTGGGGGAAGACTGGAACGCACTGGGAGGGACTGGGGACAATGGGATTACTCTGGGGTCAGCTGAGGGAGACTGGAAGGGTTATGCAGGTGTTGTACTGGGAGAGACTGGGGATACCGGGGGGCACACTGGAGGGGATTGGGGGGGGGTGGCTACTGGCTTCCTCCTACCGGAAGGAACTGGGGATACTGGTGAGGGGTCCCCTCCAAGTGTGCCGTAGCACACACCTCCCCTGGTGGACTCAGATGTCCGGGAACCCCCTCCCCTCCCCGGCACCAAACATCCTGGTGCCCCCCCGCCCTCCTCCCCGTGGGACTCAGGCGTTGGGAAATATTGACCGACGCGGGGGAGGGTGGGTGGGGGCGGGGGAAATGGGGACACGGAACTGCCCGAGGCAGGACAGGGTGGGAACAGCCCTCCTCGTCCCCCAGCTGCCCCCCAGCACATTACCACGCACCTGCTTTCCCAGAATTCCCAGGATTTTATCCCCAAAGCACCCGAAAACGGGGTTTTCTCAAAGGTTTTATTTTGGGGGCGAAAGCACAGTTTTGGGGGTTATAAAAATCCGGGTTTTCCGGATCTGAGGCATTTGAGGATGACGTCAGCGGTGAGGCGCGGCCACCCAGATGAAATGTCAATTTTCCACCTCACTGGGTGGGAAGAAAGGCAAAATCATGGGGGACTTCATGGCTGTTTCCCTCACTTTAGGGTCTTTTCTCCCTTTTCTGGACTTATGCCCATTTTTGAACTCTTTCCCCTCTCTTGTTGGTCTCTTTCCCCATTTTGAGAGGCTCTTTCCCCCTTTTTTATTCCCTTTCCCCCTGTTTTGGGCTCTTTTCCCCCCTTTTCTTGTGCTTCTCTCCCACTTGCTTTCCCCCCATTGTGGGGGGTTCTTTCCCCTGTTTCTGGTGTCTCTCTTTTTTGGCCTCTTTCCCCCTATTTTCTGTGCTCTTGCTCCCTTTTTAATATTCCTTTCCCCCATTTTTGGTGTTTTCCCCATCTCTTTGAACTTTTATTCTCATTTGGGTTTTTTTTCCACCTTTTTTCCCCCCGTTTTCTCCCTTTTTGATCTCTTTCCACTTGTTTCAATTCTTTTCCTCTTTAGGCTCCTTTCCTCATTTATGTGACTCTTTTCCCATCTTTTGGGGTTGTTTCTCCCCGCTCTGTGCTCTTGCTCCTTTTTTTGGTCTCTTTTCCTGCATTTTGGGGTCCCTTCCCCAGTTTTGACTCTTTCTCCTCTTTTTTGACCTCCTTTCCCATGTTTTTGGGGCTCTTTTCTCCCTTTGGGGGAGCTCTTTTTCCCCTTTTTGGTCTCTTTTCCATTTTCTGGAGCTTTTCCTTTTGGGGGCTCTTTTCCTCTTTTTTAGGCAATTTTTCCACCCTTTTTTGGCACTGTTACCCCTAGTGCCAGCCCCAAGACACCCAAATACCTCAATCTCCCCTCCCCCACGTGTCACGCACCTGGCTGAAGTCACGTGCCTGCCAGGCCTCGGCCAGCACCTGCATGTCAGGTGCTTGCAGGTCATTGCTGGTGGCACCGTCGTAGTCGCTGCAGAGGCCACAGAGCATCACCCGCGCTTCCCTGGGCACCTCCACTGTCACCCCTGCAGAGCCAGTTCCATTATTCCACCAGAAATCCCAGGGTTCAGCTGATCCAGAGTGTCATGTGTGTCTCCGTGATGGTCAATGGTCCCGGGAGCTCCACGGGCAGGGGTGTGGGGACCCCATTGAGCTGGAGAATATCAAATTAGGGGAATAAAAAAGGGGATTTGGGGTGATAGAGGGGTGAAGGGTAGTTGGAGGAATCTAGGTGGAAAAGGGAGTTTGTGGAAAAATGATGGGATGCATCAAAGCATGCTGAGAGTAGGATAAAGCACAACCCATGTAGGTGCTTCTCTGATGTGAATTTGGGGGGAAAAAGAGAAATTTTGGTCAAAATTATGGGGTGTGTCAATTTATGGATGTCTCTTAGTGACCAGCACTCGCACAGGAGCTTCACTGGTGGGAAACTGGGAGCAGAATAGAGGAATGTGGGGCAAAATTAAGGTAAGAACATCCTGTGGTGCTGGTGGGGTTGGACAACCCATGTGGACTCTTACCTGGTGTGAAGTTAGGGAATTATACTGATTTTTTTTATTAGAATGAAGATCAAGTGGATGTTTAGGTCAACAACACATGGTGGTGACAACATTTTTGGGTGCCACCCAGGGTGGTGACAACTTAGGCCTTCCTGTCCCTCTGCATGGTGATGAGGCTGTGGGGGCTGAAAAGGTGATGTGTCACCACTGCCGGATAGTCCCCAATGTCCCTGACGTGCCCCAGGAGCTGGAGCCATGCAGGGTCCCAGAGGTCACACGTGTTGGCCACCACATAGATGCCAGTGGCCAGGATGGCCCTGGTGACACCGTCAAAGGTGACGAAACGGGTGGCAAGGGATACGGTGCAGCAACCTGGGCGTACAATGCAGGGGCAGGTGCCGTCACAGAGGCCGCAGGTGTGGCCAAAGGGACAAGTGAAGGGATGGCACTGGAGACCTGTTGTAGTTGATAGCCTGAAATGTATCTTTTCCCATCTTTTAGTTGTGATTCTCCCCCCACCCCCCAGCTTCTCTTTCTCCTGTTTACCTGGCGTCAAGTTACCATGGTTACTGAAGTTTCTCTCCTCAGCCCCACGGCGAGAGGCCGGGTAGAGTAAAGAGAGGACCCCCGCTGGCATTTCCAGTTGCTTTAAGTTTCTTTAGCCCAGGAAAGCACGGGGTTGAGAGAAGAGAACCCTTCTTTCCGACACAGAAGTTTGTAACTTTTTCCTGTCCCAGAATGCCTCTGAGCTATGGAAGCTGAGAAGGCATGCCTACCTTGCCTTCCCTTTCTTTCCCCCCTGTGTTGCCAGGAAACCAGGCCCCCCCTCTCTCCCCCTCTGCCCCTCTGTACAGAATACTCCTACATCTTTGTGGGCATTTGAAGAAGTTGGTGTCTGTTATTTCTTATCTTGGTGTGTGTAACCTTGATTTGTAGAAAGTTTGTAAGATGTACTAACTGAGAAAAATAATTGGTTCCCTCTCTGATGTTCCCTCCCTCCGAGAAACCCTGTTAAAAGAGACCCCCCCCAGACCCCAAATCCTTTGTCTCTCGTCCTTTGGATTTCCCTTCACAGAAATAAACTCTGGAATGCAAACCAGAGAGAGAGTCCCCCCCTGATTTCTTTACTCGCTCTATAGACTTAGATTCTTGAAGAAAATCAGTGAACCCCACAAACATATGCTGGCTTGAAACTCGAGTGAAGAGAAACCTCATCACTGAGCTAGCCGGGCCACACTCAAGAAGATCGAGTCAGATGACGCCCAGAACGTGAGGCTGGCCTGTCCCTCAACAAAGGGGACAGAAGAACCACGGAAGGTGAGATTCTGACCACCGCTGGGACGACATCTACCCCAGAAGCGTCTCTTCGCTGTTCTAAGTGGAAGACGTGTTGGGGAGAAAAGCAAGAACCCCTGTGCACCAAGGGGCTGCTTTTGAGAGCGAGACAACGGCAGGAGCATTCAGAAGACTGAATTCCCCAAAGGGGGGAAGTGGTGAAGAGGGAGTGGGTGAGAGAAGAGTCCCATCCCAGGTGAAACTTCTGGATGCAGAGCAGTTTGGAGCCGTTGGTGAAATAGCTGCGACGGACAGGTGAGATCACAGAGATGGGTGCAAGACTGTCTGTAGCACAAAGGGGGATTTTTAATCAAGTGATTGGCATTTTGCAAATTGGAGAGAAACCGTTTTCTAAGAAAAAAGTGAAAAAATTAGTGAATTGGGTTTTTTAAAATTTTCCTCAAGTGTCTCCTGCAGATGTAACTTCTGTTTCCTTTTGGAACAGAGTGGGGACAAAATTGACTGAATCTGTGAATGCTGGAGATAGTTCAGCAAAGTAATCCATTTGTTTGTTTTGGTTAGAGTAACCCTTATTGAAAAAGAAGAAAAAAGGTTATCCAATCCTAACCCTGATAACCCTGTTTCTTTACCTCAACCCTGTTACCCTAAGCTGGGGGAGTCCTCTCAGCACCCCTGTTCCAGGAGCTCTGGCCAAGCTGTTGGAAACCTTTCCCTAAAACCCATCCCAGCTCCCTCTCCTACCCCTCTTTACCCTCAATATCCCTCTCCTCTTGTTCCTGGTGGTCTTTTGGGTACACAAAATGGAGGAGACCACATGGTGGGCCTCCCCCCAAGTGTTACACAAAGGGCCCAGGAACTTCAAAATGGTGGCGAGCACATGGTCAACCCCCAGGTTGATTCTTCTTCCCACAATCCCTTTGTTGCCCCTCCCCCCCTCAACCCTTTCCTCCCCCAAGACCTCCCCCCTCCTGGTCCTCCAGACCCTCCCTCCTCTGCCTCCGCCCCACCCCTCAGAGGTGTCTCCCTCCCAAGGCACCCCGCCCCTGACCCCTCCTACCCCCCCTGCAACCCCGCCTGCCCTCTCTCTGCTGCTGGCTCCCAGGTCACTCCCTCCAGCTCACACAGTGTGGAGAAGGGAGGGGGTGAAGGGACAAACCAGGAACAGAGGCCTGCCTTCTTTGCAGCACCTGTAACTTATGGGAGGGGAGGAACATTACCAGAATGGAATGCAATGTCATTTTGATTGAAAATGGAATTATGCAAAGCAGCAAAAGAGTTTGGAAAGGAAAGCCAATTTTTTAAAAGTCTTTTAAAGGCAACCCTCTCCTCCAACCAATTGGTCCCCCATGATTTGAAGGATTTGTTTTCCTGCCTTCTATCCCCAGGAGAATATTTGCTCTGGGAAGGGGCTTGGAAAAGATTGTTGAAAACTCTTTTGGGAGAATTACTGAGCAGTGATTTTGAAGCTTTAGATGAAACGGGTAAAATAATTACCATGAATCATTTATGTGGTGAAGGTGATTGGAGCTAACCTATTGACCAAACCCAAAATTTGCCAAAAGGAGTTAGAGAGAAAATAAAGAAAGCTGCAGAGAAAGCATTTTTCAATATTCCTCTTTCTGAATCTGTTGTTCCCTATGCTCAAGTTAAACAATGTTCTGATGAAAGATTTGTAGATTTTGTAAATAGATTAAAGGTACAGATTGAAAGACAAGTGCAGAATACCACCCTGCACTCTGACTTGCTGTTAGAAATGGCTCGAGTGAATGCGAATGAAGCCTGTAAAGCACTGATTCGGGTGCTGCCAAAGGATCCACCACCGACCTTGACAACTTTGATCGAGATGTGTACGGATGTAATCAGCACTTCAGTGCCAAGGACTGAGGATTCCCAAAGAACCCCAGGAAGGATTGCAGCCACAACTGTACCTACTCTGCCATCACCAGCCAAGTCGAAGGGACCGTTCACCTGTCATCGGTGTGGACAGCCAGGACATTTTGCAAAGTTCTGCCAAGTGCCATATCCTAACAAGCAAGGGCAGGGAAACTTGGAAAAGGGAGGGGGTCCTCAGAACCAAAAAAACTAGATACCCAGCGCGAGTCTATTCCGCGCAGAGACACAAGTAGAATAGAAGTCGCAGGGGGAGGGAAAATTGAATGTGATAACACTCTTAAATGTGACGTTTCTCACAGGTCTGACTTCTGCCACCGAAATAACACCAATGGTTGTGAGGTTTGGAAGCCAAAATTACCTCTCAAATTGTTTACTGTGAAAGATCAATTTTTTAGGTCTCGCCACTGGACGGTTGTTTCTGTTGACCCGCTGAGGGAAAAACTGACCCCCGACTTGAATTGTAAGTTTCTTGTTATTGGGGACACAAAAAACACACCCCCAGAGATTGAAATTTCTCCTGTCACTATTTCAGCTGACTTGGATGCACTCATCCTTTTGGCACGGTGCATCAACCCACCATTCTACCTGGCACAAGGGCAGGTAATTGCTCAAGCTATTCCCATTCCATCAGGGATCCCAGTAGATGATGTAGCACCTCAGATCTACTGGGCTCAAGCAGTGGGAGAAAACAAACCCATCATCTCATGCCATTTGAAAAAAGGTAGTGAAGGCATGGGAATGACAGGCATGATAGACACAGGAGCAGATGTGACTGTCATCCCTGAAAGGAGATGGCCACCACAATGGGAACTGCAACCGATGATTAGCCACATCCAAGGTATAGGGGGAGCCCAATTGGCCAAGATATCAAAGGAACCCATTCAGATTAGAGGACCTGATGGGCAAATAGCATCTATTCGCCCCATTGTCCCTGATTTCCAGGTTCCCCTGTGGGGAAGAGATGTCATGTCCCAATGGGGAGTCCGCATTGAAATTCCGAAAACACCTCGGGATTTTTGATTGCGGCCACTGAGAAGCGCCAGACCCAGAAACTAGAATGGACCACAGATTCCCCAATTTGGATACCCCAGTGGCCGCTGAGTAAAGAGAAATTAAAGGCGCTAAACGAGTTAGTAGATGAGCAATTGGCCCAAGGCAATATTGAACCTACTTTTAGCCCTTGGAACTCCCCTGTGTTTGTCATTAAAAAGCCAGGGAAAGACAAGTGGAGATTAGTTCATGATCTGAGAGAAATTAACAAAGTAATTGTAGACATGGGACCTCTTCAACCAGGGATGCCGTCTCCTGCCATGCTTCCTCAAGATTGGGAATTGGCTGTGATTGACATCAAAGATTGCTTTTTCAAAATTCCTCTAGACCCTATCGATGCCCCCAGGTTTGCTTTTCCTGTGCCTTCCCTCAACAGAGAAGCCCCAGTGAGAAGGTTTCATTGGAAATCCCTCCCCCAAGGGATGAAAAATTCACCTGTGATTTGCCAATGGTATGTTGCTGCCTTGTTATCCCCTGTGCGAGCTGAGGTGGGGGAAGCCATTATCCTGCATTATATGGATGATGTGCTAGTGTGTGCCCCCCAGGAAAAATTGCTACAGTCCACACTGGACCGGGTGACCGAAGTTTTAACAACTGCAGGACTCACCCTTCAGGAAGAAAAAGTACAAAAGATGCCTCCTTGGAAATACCTAGGTCTGGAAATCACTGCAAAAACAATTGTTCCTCAAAAATTAGCTTTTAACAGCAATCCCAAAACCTTAGCCGACTTGCACTCTCTGTGTGGAACATTGAATTGGGTTAGGCCTTGGCTAGGCATTGCCACTGATGACCTAGCCCCTCTTTTCAATTTATTGAAAGGGGGAGATGAGCTGAGTGCTCCAAGGACTCTGACTCCAGAAGCCAGGGATGCTTTAGAGAAGGTAAGCAGCATGATGGAGAAGAGACAGGCACATAGATGCCATCCAGAGCTGCCTTTCAAATTTATTGTAATGGGGAAATTGCCACACCTTCAGGGGTTGATTTTTCAGTGGGACAAAGACCAGAAAGACCATTTGATAATCATTGAGTGGGTCTTTCTCAGTCACCATCAGACCAAAAATATTATAAGGCCACAGGAATTGATGGCCCAGCTGGTTGGAAAGGCCAGGCTGAGAATGAGAGAACTTGCTGACTGTGATTTTTCATGTATACATTTGCCCCTAAGCCTCTCTGAGGAAGAAAACTCCTCAGTGAAGATGACCAGGGAAATGTTTGAGCACCTCTTGAGGAATCAAGAGACCCTGCAAATTGCTCTGGAGAATTTTACAGGGCAGATTTCAGTTCATGCCCCTGCACACAAATTGTTTAATTCAAAATTTAATTTGGTACCAAAAGATGAGTCAGAAGCCCCTTGAAGCTTTGACTGTTTTTACTGATGCTTCTGGAGCATCCCGAAGGTCAGTAATGACCTGGAAGGATCCTCAGATGCAGCAGTGGGAATCAGATGTTGATTATGTAGAAGGATCCCCTCAAATTGCTGAGTTAGCAGCAGTGGTTAGAGCATTTGAGAGGTTTTCAGAACCATTCAATTTGGTCACTGATTCAGCTTATGTAGCAGGAGTAGTTTCCAGAGCAGAAAATGCAGTCCTCAAGGAGATCTCAAACAGAACTTTGTTTGAATTGCTCTCAAAATTAATTTATGCAGTTTCCCATCGAGAACATCCCTATTTTGTTATGCATACCCGGTCGCACATGGAATTACCTGGTTTCATAGCAGAAGGGAATGACAGACCTCATTCCCTGGCTGCTGCCCCTGTTGGACTGGCCAGACTCCCTGACCTGTTTCAACAGGCAAAATTAAGCCATGAAATGTTTCATCAGAATGTACCAGGTTTGATTCGACAGTTTAATCTGAAACGAGATCAAGCCAAAGCCATTGTGGCCACATGTCCCCACTGTCAGCGCACAGCTCTGCCATCCCTGGGTGCTGGAGTCAATCCAAGGGGACTGAAAAGCTGTGAAGTATGGCAAACTGATGTAACACACATCCCTGAATTTGGACAGGTAAAATATGTACATGTATCCATTGATACCCTTTCAGGAGCAATTTTTGCCTCGGCCCATGCAGGAGAAAAAGGTGTGCATGCCACAAAGCACCTGTTGCAAGCTTTTTCTGTGCTAGGAATCCCTAAAGAAATTAAAACAGATAATGGACCAGCATATATTTCCAAAGTGTTTAAGGAATTTTTGCAGGAATGGGGAGTGAGACACAAGACAGGAATCCCCCACTCTCCAACAGGTCAAGCAATAGTAGAGAGAGCACACCAGTCACTCAAAAGAGTTTTGAAAAATCAATGGAAAAGCAAAGTAAAGTTAACACCACAAGAAAGATTATGCAAAGCCCTGTTCACTCTCAATTTTTTAAACTGTTCTATGGAAGATCAAAACCCCCCAGTGGTTAAGCATTTCTCCCCTCATGGCAAACACAAGCTCAAGGAACATCCACCAGTGCTGATGAGAGACCCTGAGAGTGGAAAAATTGAAGGTCCTTACAAATTAGTGACATGGGGAAGAGGATACGCTTGTGTATCAACACCCCTGGGTCTGCGGTAGGTCCCACAGAGGTGGGTAAAACCGTATATTGAAAAACATCCCACAAGACCCCCCGATATTTCAGTAGCAGAAGTTCAAAGAACAAACAGGTATTTGGGTGGAGAAGGAAATCCAGATTCTCCATTCTACCCTGACTTTCCACTGTTGAATTTGTTTATTGATGAATTTAGCTGATGGTTTTTGTTCCTTGTTTACCTGTATTTTAAGAAGAAACCATCCTCAGTATGACAGTTTTGTAGACATTTTCTCAGGATGGGGATTTTCGGTATTGCTGTCTTCTGTTTTCTGGACTGTTTTAGGGTTTTTTGTAATTGTTGTTTTTTTGATTATGTTTTTTGTTTTGTAACGTTGGTGTGTTACCACCACCACCAAGTTAATTTCTCCTGCACCTCAGATAAATGCTGTGGAATTCCCAAATCCCAATACACCCCAAACCCCTTCCCCTTGGTTTGAAGAAGTAAAACCAAATTCCCTTCCTTCTTTTGGAAAAAATTAGGGGGAGATGTTGTAGTTGATAGCCTGAAATGTATCTTTTCCCATCTTTTAGTTGTGATTCTCCCCCCACCCCCCAGCTTCTCTTTCTCCTGTTTACCTGGCGTCAAGTTACCATGGTTACTGAAGTTTCTCTCCTCAGCCCCACGGCGAGAGGCCGGGTAGAGTAAAGAGAGGACCCCCGCTGGCATTTCCAGTTGCTTTAAGTTTCTTTAGCCCAGGAAAGCACGGGGTTGAGAGAAGAGAACCCTTCTTTCCGACACAGAAGTTTGTAACTTTTTCCTGTCCCAGAATGCCTCTGAGCTATGGAAGCTGAGAAGGCATGCCTACCTTGCCTTCCCTTTCTTTCCCCCTGTGTTGCCAGGAAACCAGGCCCCCCCTCTCTCCCCCTCTGCCCCTCTGTACAGAATACTCCTACATCTTTGTGGGCATTTGAAGAAGTTGGTGTCTGTTATTTCTTATCTTGGTGTGTGTAACCTTGATTTGTAGAAAGTTTGTAAGATGTACTAACTGAGAAAAATAATTGGTTCCCTCTCTGATGTTCCCTCCCTCCGAGAAACCCTGTTAAAAGAGACCCCCCCAGACCCCAAATCCTTTGTCTCTCGTCCTTTGGATTTCCCTTCACAGAAATAAACTCTGGAATGCAAACCAGAGAGAGAGTCCCCCCCTGATTTCTTTACTCACTCTATAGACTTGGATTCTTGAAGAAAATCAGTGAACCCCACAAACATATGCTGGCTCGAAACTCGAGTGAAGAGAAACCTCATCACTGAGCTAGCCGGGCCACACTCGAGAAGATCGAGTCAGAGGCACCCAGCAGGTGCAGGCCTGGGAGCAGTCAGCGGTCAGGATTGTCTCAGCAATTTGTTTTCCTTGGATAAAATGTGGGGAGTAGGGAAAAATGGTCTAAAATGGCCAAAAAATGGGGATGATGATGCTGTGAGGTGTCGTGGGAGGGGGGAAGGGGGCCCATGTCTCCCACATCACCTATGTGTCTCCATATCCCCAGTGAGTGCCCATGGGGACCACCAGTACGTCCCCAGTGAGTGCCTGTGTCCCCACACATCCCCATGTCCCCCATGGAGGGGGACACACTGGGGGGATTGGGACCTGCTGGGGGACACTGGGAACACTGGTGGAGACACAGGGGGACATTGGGACATGCTGGGAGACACTGGGAAGGACACTCAGTTCCCCCACTAAGGGATTGGGATGCATTGGGAGGCACTGTGGGGGGAACAAAGACAAACTGGGAAGGATTTGGAACACTGTGAGAGAAAGTGGGGGAGGACTCAAATACCCTTGGAGGTGTTATAAATGCAAAGGCAGATTTGGGTTAAATAAAAACAATTTATTATAAAACAATTTCTATAAAAAAATAAACAATGAGGGAAAACCACAATAAAACAAACAGCGCAGCGCTGGGTGGACAGGGGTCTATACCCAAAGGTATAGGTGTTCCCAAATCCACCCAGGAGGGTAAACTGTCCGGGGTTTTTATAGGGATTTTTAGCCTTGAGGCCAAATTCCAGGCAGGCACCATTCATCAACAGTCTTTGATTGTCGTATGAATTGATTTCCTGGCATTGGAGAATAGAGTCGAATGGACGTCCGGACCGAGTCTCCTCATATGTAAAGAAATTCTGAGTGGCTCTTGTGGTTCAGGCCATCCGGATGGGATGGCTGGATCCGGGTTGGAGCCGATGGATATTTCGGCTGGATTTTTCCTTTTGTTTACTTGATGGCTTCCCCTAACGGTAGCCCGCAAGGCGAGGTGTTCGGGTCCGGTGATGAATATCTCGTCGGTGCCTCTCCGTTTTGGCTTGATGTTTCGTGTCCTGCCTATTCTTCCCCGTTGATGGTCACCGAGCTTGTCCTTGTCAGTTTGAGGAGTTTTTTTTTTTTTTCCTGTCAGCTTGATGGGCCGCGTCCTGTCTATTCTTTTGTTGATGGGCGCCGGCTAGGATCGTTATCCTTTGAGTGGGAATTCGTGGCTAGATCTGGGAAGGGCTTGTGTGTCATACTGTACTTTATATTTTATATCATTATTGTTATATACATTTATTTAGATTTTTACGAATTTTTACAAGTTCATTTCTCACAGTCCCCCGCCTAATAATTCATTACATTAAAAATTTGTGTTATTTCATCTAATTTTGCAGGGGAGGACTATAATTTTTTTTACTCACATTCATCTTCTTCCCAGTCTGTTAACGAATTCTCACTATATGCTTGTGCCAGGTTATATTTATTTTCAAAAATTCTTTAAGGCTTTAATCACATTTTCGTTTTCTTTTTCTTCCTCTAATTTCATTAGTTTAGAGAGAGGAGTAGGTCTCCCTTGCGCTTTCTCAGGATCAATTGGAAGTGTGGCAATCTGCATTCCTTGCACAACAGAGTGAATTAGTCTGATGAAGCAAGGAATTAAGCAGGGAAGGAAAATGATTCCGGCAACTGAACAAGTGATGAAAAATACTAGCTTCTTCTACCAAGCTCCTTGCCCGAATATTTGGTCTCACCAGGAGGCTTGTAGGATTGAATTCCATTTTTGGACTGGCACATGAGCTACCTTTTTAATTTCAGCAGCCAATCCTTTTATTGTTTCTCCGTAATCGTCTATTTCTATACAACACTCGGATTCGTTGTATCTGCCACACACTCCTCTCTCTTCGGCTAGCAAATAATCGAGAGCTAGTCTGTTTTGGTACACAAAAGCTCTCATTTGAGAATGTTGTTTGGCTAGGAGTTCTAGGGCTTCTGAAGTGTGGTTGGAAACTATCTCTACCACCGCTTGCAACTTGATAAGTCTGTTGAGGAGATAAATGGGGGTTCTGTAACCCCAGCTGCCATCATTTGCCTAAGTAGCGGCCCGTAATATTGAATGATCCTTTTGGCAGGTCATTCTTCCTCGTTCCACTTCTGGTTGCCTCCCGCTATTGGTAGTTTCCGTTTTAATTCTCTCTTTTGTCTGTTTAATGTCTCAAAGAGAGGGGCTCAATGATTTACTCTCTGTTTTAGGTAGAGTAAAGAAAAAGGACCGAATTATTCCAAGTGTGCAGGATCTTTTCCATTTTCTGGGTAGCTCGCTGTATGCCTTTTTCTACATATCCAATATATACTATTAGGAGCTTCCCAACCCTTGTTCAACTTTGCCGGATCATCTCAATATTCCTTCAATCTTATTAGCTCATGGAAGGGATTGGCCCCAGAGTTTTTGTACCAGTAAAGTTCAATTATTTCCATCTATTCACAGTTATTCCCCCGGGAGCGACTCCAATAGCCCGCGGGTGGTTCAGGTTGCCAGGTTTTTGTTTTGCTTTCCGAATTCACCGTGAGTGTGCTTACACACGGGGTATAGCCTACTAAATCAGTGAATTCTTTTCTCTCTGGTCTTTGTTTTGTTTTTGATATTTTAGAGCTTTCTCATTTTTAGAAGTTACTCTGGGGTTAGTTCCTCTCCCTTCCAAGGCTATCTTTCAGCTGATTTTAAACCGCTACAGATCCAACAGTTAGATAGACCTAATTCTGTGGCTATTTCTTGCATTAGATCTATGAAAAGATTCTGGTTGGGGTTTGGCAACCCCCAATTGCTGTATTGTTTCTCTAATTGCTCATAATGTTCACTAAGAGAGTTAAGCCTCTCCTGTTCTAGTTTCTTTTTCTGAGCTTCTGCTTCTTGCCTCTTTAACTCTAGGGTTAGTTGTTTTATATTTTGTTTTCAGGGTCCACCCCTTCTTCATCCCTGGAGAAGCAGAATACTTGGTTGAATTGCAAACATACCCGGTCATCACTACTTTTTAACAAATTAAGGATTATCGGTTCATTATTAAAAAAAGCCTTTTTTTCATGTTTTAAATTTCTACTTTCTCAATATACTTTCCCTCCCATGGTACACATTTTCAAATTCGCTTTATTGTAACATAAAGGGTTAACCGCATAATATGCTAAAAAGGTGGATTGTCTTTTCCCCCCCTATCTAGACCGTTTTGTTACATTGACTGCAGATTGGAATTGGGGGAATCATTTCCACTTCTCTCTTATACCTGAAATGGGAATTTTCAGTCTTTCTTTTCATAGGAGTTTTAGACTGCCCGTTCTTAAGCCTTGCCCCTGAGTGGTAACACTGGACCTTCCCCTTTAATTCACAAAGATTATACTGAGTGCTGTTAGACAAACAACGTTCCGGAGGACAGTAGTTAACTATTCGTCTGGTATCTGTGGCAGTCTGACACTGCTCACACTTCCCCAGGAGACGCTCCCCCGGAGGTACTTCGGGAATCATTCTCTCGGCTAAGCACACGGCTAGACTCAGGACAGTCAGGATTCCCCACCGGTGTATCCCACTGCCTTGCCCTTCGCCCGTATAGAAATATACGGCGGGGATTACCATCTTCTCGGCAGCAAGGATATTCTTCAGGGGCCCTTGTAGTCCTAATGGCGTACCTTCTCTTGAAAGCAGCCCACCGAGACGACTTAATTGTGTCTGTCCTGCTCGGTACTTTGACTGTCTTTTGGCACTCAATTTTTAAAGTTTTTGCTTTGGAGTCTAGTTTACCTCTAATCCCCTTTTGAAAAAGCAGGTACCACTCAGGAGAGTCAAGTTCTAAAAACCCCGCCCGGGTGACAAGTATTAAGAAACGGCTAGTCAGCTCCTGTTCTTTAGTCAGACAATTGGTACACAGTCTCTTAGGTTTGTACTCTCCCCAACAGTGGGTTACTCAAATTTGTTTACAACAAGCACATTTAAAATGTATAAATGGAAAACAATCACAGTTTGCGTTGATGTAACTTATCTGGTCTGCAGCTCTACGATCTCAGAACAATCATGTACTAATTTTTCTGAATAGAAACTGAGCAGGATTTTTGTGCAGTGGTTTTCAATTCTAAACCGGGTGAGCTGATTAAGATGGCTTCATATTTTAGAAGCCTGGAATCAGTCAGCCACTTCTCTGCTTTTTGCTGCAATATGTTTTTCACATCGTGGGGAGTGTAAACTACTAGGGGAGGAAAAGTTATTTTCCTTGCTTCTCTTATTAACAGAGCCACTGTTACAATTGCTGGTAAACACGTAGGCTAACCCCGACTGATTGGATCTAAGATCTTTGAAGCTTATAGGCTTCTTTTTGTCTGCCCATTCCTGAGTCAGGACTCCCTGTGCTGTTTGTTTACTCACATTCACGAACAACTGGAATTCTTTATTCGTATCTGGTAGAGTTAGTACTGGGGCAGTCATAAGAACAGTTTTTAATTTCTGGAAATTAGACTCATTCTGTTCAGTCTACTTCAGCTTGTCAGTGTTTAATCTTTCATACAAAAACTTCACTTTTTCACTGAAACCCTCAATTCACTGCCTGCAATATCTTAAGAGCCCTAGAATTTGTCTAATTTGCCTTTTTGTTTTTGGTGCAGGCAATGCAAGGATGCCTGCTACCCTCTTCGGGTCTAATTTTTTCTTTGAGATATCTAATGTTTGAGGTATTTTATTTTTTTATTTCAGGCTCTGTGAATTGCAGCTTGGATTTTGATACTTTCAAACTTTTCTTTCTTAGAAAGTTTAACAAGGCAATCGTGCTTTTCTTCACGCTCTCTTCAGTCGGTCCAGCTATTAGCAAGTCATCTACATACTGTGAAAGCTTTTTCCTGTCTTCAAGAGCAAATTGGGTTAACATTTGTTCTAAAGCTTGTCCGAAAAGGTTCGGAGACTCTACAAACCCCTGGGGGAGGACCGTCCACCTTAGCTGTTGCTTACGGTTTTTATCTGGGTCCTCCCACTGAAATGCAAAATAATCTCTACTCCTTTCATCTAGAGGGCAAGTCTAAAAAGCATCTTTCAAATTAATCACACTATACCACACATCTTCTGGTGTGAGTCTATTTAGTAAAGTATAGGGGTTGGCCACCACCGGGAATCTAGTCCGGGTCCTAGCGTTTACCGCTCGTAGGTCCTGGACTAATCGGACGCTATCATCCGTCTTTTTACAGCCAGGATGGGGGTGTTGTGTTGAGACATGCAAGGCTCTAAAGTATCCCCGTTTAGGAGGTCATCAATTATTTGTTTCAACTCCCTTCTCTCTTTGAATGCTATACTTCAGGGTTTATTTTCTCTTCATTTTTAGGAGTCAACTTAAATATTTTCACCACTAATTCAGGATTTTTAATCAAGATATTAATTCTTAAAGCAACAATCATGTCCCTTCCCAGTAAATTGTAATCTGCTTCTTCTACTAATAGCAAATTCCCTAAGCAAATTTTATTTTCAGATTTTATTTCCACATCTTTTATTATAGGTACTTCAAAGGGGTCTCCCTTTGCACTGATTACAAAAACTTTTTCTCTGCTAGCCACACATCCGTATGGCAATTTCTGCAGGGTACTTTTCTCTGCCCCAGTATCTACAAGAAAACTTACTTCTTGTCGTTAGGGGCCCACTTTTAATTTTATCAAGGGCTTCTTGGATGTTCTGGTCTCTAAATTAAAGAGCCCCTGACACTCTTAATCTTCTTGAAAAATTTTCTCATCTTTTATTCTTTGTTTACAATTCCGCTGAACGTGTCCTACCTTTTTACAGTAGTAGCATTCCGGGGGCTCTCTCCGTGGGGCCGGGGCTGCCCGGTGAGAACTTCGACTTTTTCCGGGTAGTGTTTTAAACTTACCCTGCATCTGTTCTTGTTTCTGGATTTCTTTTACTGCAGTTACTAAAACCTTAGCCTGCAATTTCTGCTTCTCATCTTCTCTCCTCATGTATACTTTTTTTGAGCTTCCCTTAGGAGCTCCTGGAGGCTTTTATCTTGCCACTCCTCGATCTTTTTTAATTTTCTCCTAATGTCCTCCCAAGATTTAGCAACGAATTGTGTTTTTTAACAGAACCTCCCCCACAGGAGAGTTCGGGTCAGTCTCAGAGTAAATCTGTAAACTTCGCCGTAATCTCTCGATCTATTCAGTGGGTGGTTCCTTTTTTTTCTTTGACACTCTCTAAAAACTTTGCTAATATTCTGGCCCCTAGGGACCGCTTCTCTTATACCTTGTACAATCATGCTCCTTAAATCCATCATGTTCTATCTGCTTTCCTCTGTTTGTGCATTCCAGCTCGGGCTTGCGCTAGGCCATTTCTGGTTACCTGGCATCCCCTGTGGATTGCGTCTGTCTCAGTCTCTGATCCCGGCTTGTTTAATCATTTCCCTTTCCTCCGGATTAAACAGTGATCTCAGGATTGCCATAAGATCGTCAAAGGTATAAATGCTACTCCCTAAAAATTCATTTAACCTCTCAGCCACTCCGAGAGGGTCATCTAACAACCGCCCCATCTCTTTTTTAAATGTTCTTACATTTCCAGAGTTAAGGGGGACATTCACAAAACTGATCACTCCAGGGGCCGTCGGTACTTCCCTAAGAGGGAACAACCGGTGCCCCTCTTCACTCTCTCCCCATTCATTATTTATCATTCTCGCTCTTAAACGGGTTCTACTTGCGGGAGGGGAATTGGTGATTGTGTGTTGCCTCCCTGTTATTAATGGTGGGAATTCTGCCGTCACCCGGTTGAAGGGAGGAGTCCCCTCCGTTGTATGGGAGGGTCCCGGTTGTGGCGGCTGGACCGGCAGGGACGGATAGGGTGTTCCCCAGCCTTGCGCAGAAAAAACCTCCGAGGAGGTTGCTGTGGTTACGGTGTTTACAGGCGGGGAAAGGGGAAGGGCTGCCGGCATCGCTGCTGGCCCCGAGTCTCCCGTCTGAGACACATGTATCTCAGTGGGTTGGTCTCGGGGGCCCAAGGGTGCTGTGGGCATTACTTGATCTGCAGAGGAAGGTCCCGCTGGTCCTCGATACGGGGGTGGTAAGTGATCGAGGGGTTCCCAGGACTCAGTTTTTGACTCACGTTTTTCTTTTTGCTTTATTGGGAATAGCTCTACTCTGACATTTACCCAGAGCTTAGCGTATTCCCTCTCCTCAGGATCTGAGGGGACTTTGTTCTCCACATAGGAGAACAACTTGTTACACGTCCATTTTTCAAATGTGCCTAACACTGGCCAAGTGAGGTGACTTCTCAACTCCTGTCCTCCCCAAACCTCCATACAATAATGTATTAATTTCTCCTTTGATTTCCCCTTCTTCTGGGGACAATCTTCCTAGTGTTTTAGCATCTACCCCAAGGGACTTTCCAGTGGGATGTCTGGTGATTCCTCCCCCTGATCGGAGGAATCTTTTCCTGTGCTTCTTCCTTGAAGCTTACTCTTTTTCTGCCCTATACTTCGCAAATATATTCTTACTTTTCTTCGACTTCTCCGTGAGTCGATATCAGTTTCTGCGTTGTGTACTTAGGAATCAAAATTTGCCGATACTCACCTTTCAGCGAGCTGAGCTGAGGTCTCTTGTAATCGGAACTTTTGATTCTTCCCTGGACCTCTCCCTGGGTCCGTTACTAAGAGGGTTTACCAGCCTCGAGCTCGACAAGACGTCCCTTCCCCTCTTAGTACCTTGCGATCAGTTCCCGAGACACCCTTTGGTCTCAGGTTTTACGAGTGTGTGTCGAGGGAAAAAAAAAACTTTCACTCTGTATCGCTTCCTTCGCGGCCGGCCAATTCCCTCGCGGGAGGATGGAAACGCGACCTTGAAGTCCGCACTCGCTTCGTGATCAGATCACGTCTCACACACTCGCCCGATCGCCCGCTCAACCAGCAGTACTTACAGCTATTTTCCTGCGTGGGTGTCCCTTGTGCGCACTAGACGTTTTACGAGCAAAGTAAGCCGCGGCTTCCGAAGGCTCCGTGCCTTCCGAGCTCTCCGATCCGGATTTATCCTTTTTATTGTGGTTTTTACCTCCGCCTAAATTTGGTTCGGATATCGGAATGAACTACGGGGGTTCTCAACTCACCAGGCCGCCAAAATCAGCGGGGGTACCCGTCCTGGGCAGCGAGATTCCCCGCAGTTTCTCCGATCCGAGTCACAGCACCAATCTGTTATAAATGCAAAGGCAGATTTGGGTTAAATAAAAACAATTTATTATAAAACAATTTCTATAAAAAAATAAACAATGAGGGAAAACCACAATAAAACAAACAGCGCAGCGCTGGGTGGACAGGGGTCTATACCCAAAGGTATAGGTGTTCCCAAATCCACCCAGGAAGGTAAACTGTCCGGGGTTTTTATAGGGATTTTTAGCCTTGAGGCCAAATTCCAGGCAGGCACCATTCATCAACAGTCCTTGATTGTCGTATGAATTGATTTCCTGGCATTGGAGAATAGAGTCGAATGGACGTCCGGACCGAGTCTCCTCATATGTAAAGAAATTCTGAGTGGCTCTTGTGGTTCAGGCCATCCGGATGGGATGGCTGGATCCGGGTTGGAGCCGATGGATATTTCGGCTGGATTTTTCCTTTTGTTTACTTGATGGCTTCCCCTAACGGTAGCCCGCAAGGCGAGGTGTTCGGGTCCGGTGATGAATATCTCGTCGGTGCCTCTCCGTTTTGGCTTGATGTTTCGTGTCCTGCCTATTCTTCCCCGTTGATGGTCACCGAGCTTGTCCTTGTCAGTTTGAGGAGTTTTTTTTTTTTTTCCTGTCAGCTTGATGGGCCGCGTCCTGTCTATTCTTTTGTTGATGGGCGCCGGCTAGGATCGTTATCCTTTGAGTGGGAATTCGTGGCTAGATCTGGGAAGGGCTTGTGTGTCATACTGTACTTTATATTTTATATCATTATTGTTATATACATTTATTTAGATTTTTACGAATTTTTACAAGTTCATTTCTCACAGAGGGACTCTGGATAATACAGGGAATATCGAGGAAGACTGGAGGGGATGAGAGATCCTGGGGTCTCTCACCATGAGGAGAGATGCTGGAGTAAAGGGGGACGTGCACTGAGGGACGTGTCTGGGGGAAGTGGAGAGAACACTGGGGAGAAATGGTGACATGGGGGATGCTGGGGTGTACTGGGAGGGACTGGGGACTGGTGAGCACTTGGGAGGGAACTGGAAAGGACTGGTGGAGAACTGGGATGTACTGGGAGGGCCTGGGAACACTGTGGGGAGCACACTAAAGGGGCCCAGGATCAACATGGGGAGCCTAGAAGGAGCTAGGGCTGGAACTGGTCTGTACTGGGAGGCACTGGGGCCACAGCCAGTGCACCTGGAAGTAGCGCCCCTGGTGGAGGCAGCCGGAAGTCCCCAGGAGGGCGCAGTGGGCCCCATCGAACAGCAGCCCCTCGGCGCACTGCTGATACCCCTCAAAGCAGCGCTCACTGCAGGGGGGCGGGGCCCACACACCTGCACAGGTGTGCTCACAGGTTCAGGCACACAGCTGGTAGTGGCTCTTGGGGGGGGCAGGTGAGAGCTGGGAAAGGGAGGGAAGAAACAAAAGGGGTCAATGGGGGGCAGTGGGGCTACTGGGGGGTCATCTGGGGCCAATAGGTGCTTCCTAGAATCAATGCCATCCCAACTTTGGTGTGGGTGGTGCCATGGGGTGCCATCTAGGGACATTGGGGGGCCCCACTGACTGCACAGGGTTCCACTGGGGGACCCAGGCTTCCCATTTTGAGGGGTGTCCCCTTTGGGGGTGTGATTTGGGCATTCGCCAGATGGGGCTTTAGCAATGTGGACGTGTATCCCCTTTTCCATGCAGGAATGCGGTTGCAGTTTGGGGGGGGAGGGGGGCTGCCCAGAGCCTCCCTGTCAGGGTCATCATTGTTGGGGTCCCTGTTGCTGGAGAGGCCACGGGGGCATCAGGATTGGGTTGGGGCAGCATCAGCACCACATACGTGTTGCAATCATAGAGGATCTGAGGGCCCCCTGGACTTGGAGCAGCCGGTGGGACCCCACCTGCACCTCCCCCACCGAGCCCTCACGCAGTCACAGTGGCAGCAAGTGGCGCTCACCATCCACCTGAGTATAATAAATGGAATTGATTCGTGCTAACTAAATTGTAACTGTTGTAGATACATATTATATTGTTGGCTTTTCACAAATATTGGAATGAATGTTGTATGTATAAGATTAGAAAATTTTGTTGTATTAACATAGTTTCCTTTCTGTTATTGATGAAACTTGGAAATAGTGGTATAATACATATATGTTAGGCTATGGCATAGTATTAAAATAAAAACTGCTTTTGTTTTTATAACCCAAAGACTGAGAAAAAAAAATAGCTAGAGAACACCTGCATTTATAAACTGTCTTATCCAGATGAAGACAGAAGTGACCAGAACTCTGGGGGGAGGAATTTATTGCATTTCTGGTATCAGAGAATGTAAATCTCAATGGCGCCAAGAAGATTGATCTATTGGGAAGGGGGCAAGAGAAAACTAAACAGAAGAACACCAAAGATCCTAAGAAGAATGTCTGAATATGTATGAGAATTTATGGATATGTAGTAGGGTTCTGTTTTTAAGGGACAATCCTTTGTTAGTAAGCTGTGCTCTCTTGGCTGAATGCAGAGACACCCGGCCGTATCTGTATACTTTATTTTTTTCTCCTAATTGTTTTTTATTAAACTTTTAAATTCTATAAAAATTATGTGAACCTTGTTTTTCACATAACTATTTGGAAAGTTATTATTAGAAACAATCAAGAAAATTACTGTTACAAGGCAGATGTACCCCTTTACAGATGTTACATGTCAAAATTGAGGTACAGTGTGTAGTTTGGAAGATAAGTGGTGTCTCAAGACTAAAATAGCCTTGAGAAGGACAAAATTAGAACAACTTTAGGCATTGGGCCTAAAAACCAGTAAATATAACACTAATTAGTAGACTTACATAATACAACGCTTAGTACGCATTCTCCCTTAAAAACACCTATCTCTTGCATATTCATAAATTCTTATGCAGTCTCACACTCCCCAGTAACAGAGGTTCAATAAATTCCCCCCTTGGAGCTCAGGTCACTGCTGTCTTCATCTGGGTAAGATAACTTGGGAATGCAGGGGGAGTTTTCTGACTATCTTTTCATTCTCTGGGTTATATGAGCAAAAGCAGTCTTTATTTTAATACTATGCTACAGCCTAAGAAATATATATGTATTACACCACTATTTCTAAGTTTCATCAATAGCAGAAATAAAAGATATTATATTAATACAGCAAAGTTTTCCAACATTATTCATATAGCATTCATTTTAATATTTGCGAAAAGAATATAATGTAATGTAATGCAATGTAATGTAATATAATTAACTAGGACAATAATATAATATTATATATATATATAAAGACAATGAAGAAGAGGAGAAGCCTTTGCCAAAAGATCACCAAAAGAAGACTGAAGACCCCCGAACAACAAGTGAGGCATGTGCCGTGAAGAAAAGTGATGTAAAGTCAGAAAAATTGAAAATAGGAGGAAACTTATGGGAAACATTAATTATGTTTAAGCACACAGTATGTAAGTTTAGCTTGAAGTGCTTTGTTTTGTACGTGAAGTAGGGTAACAAGCCCTCCCTGTACCCTGGTCAATTTTGCTTATGCCTTAACCATACTTAATTACTGGCCAACTATATATTCATATACACAGAGAGATATCTGAATATATTACTAAATTGTACTCTTTTGCTATATTGTATTTTTTATATCAAATGGTTATTCACTAAATTGTACTCTTTTACTAAATTGTATTCCTTTCTATATCACATTGCTGTTTACTATTTTTGTATACAATTTATTAAAGTGTACTATTAATTAACTAGACCTAGTTGTCTGAAATTTGAAAGTCATATATAACATCCTCATTCTCTTTCCATCTGAGGCTTGACTCTTTCTTTTACTGACTTTGATGTTTCGTGTTGTTTCTTTACATGTCGATTGCTCTGTCTTTTCTCTCTCTGAGAGGATTAAAGTCTGCATGTCTCAACTGTGTAGTGAAAGGGTTAAATCTGACCCAAGGCGCGGCAGGCAGTCATAGTGTCGGATTTCAGGCCGGCAGCCGCTGGGAGGGAGGGGACGGTCTTCGGCCTGGAGCCGTCAGTTCCGGCCAGGGAGGGAGGGGGAGAGGTGTCGGCGAGGGCTTGGCCCGGCCCAGCCTGGGGCCGGGAGCCTCCTGGAAGTGAGCTTCGGCCACCCCGCCAGAACGAGACCCGAAGGGCTTCCCGGGAGAAGCCAGCACCGCAGCACAGCCTGGCCCAGCCTGGGCGGGGTTGGCCTGAAGACTCCATCCGCCCCCCAGGAGCTTCTGGGGACCAGCCTGGCCCTGCCCAGCCCAGGCCGCACAGGCTGCGGGGGAGTGTGCCAGCCGCCCCAGAGTTTTGCTACCTTTCAAGGCCGGACGGAAAGAGAAAGAAGTTCCCGGGCTAGGGTTTTTAAGATACGGAATTCACAAAGGTGAACTTACTTTTCAGTAGTGTAAAATGCTGTCAGTTCTCAGAACTGGCTAGCTATTGGCTTGATCTCAGGCACAGAAAAAACTCTCAGCAGTCTTTCTCAGAGAAATCACTTCCGTGTTTCCCACTTCTTTCTCTAAATGCCAAACTACCACACGGGATTAACCCCTTTGGTTGTCTGACTTCCGTTTCGCGATCCTCACCCCTTTCTCCCCCATGTTATAAATGAAAATAGAATTTTGACAACTAGGTCCCTTGGGTTAATGGCAGTTTAATTAAAAATGAATACAATTTACTAAATTGCATAGTAATTTGGTATAAAATAATACAGTTTAGTCAAAGAAAATAATTTAGCAGAAAAATTACAATTTATATATATAATCTGCCAGTAATTAAGTATAGTTAAAGCATAAGCAAAACTGACCGGGGTACAGGGAGGGCTTATCACCCCACCTCACATACAAAACCCACCAGGTATGGAGGTTTCCCACCCAGCCTCATGTACAAAACAAAGCACTTCAAGCTAAACTTACATACTGTATGCTTATACATATTCATTAACGTTTCCCGTAAGTTTCCTCCTATTTCTGATTTTTCTGACTTTACGTCACTTTTCTTCACGGCACATGCCTCACTTGTTGTTCGGGGGTCTTCAGTCTTCTTTTGGTGATCTTTTGGCGAAGGCTTCTCCTCTTCCTCGTTGTCCTTTGGATAACCTTACAGGTTTGTGCATGCGTACTAAGCGTTGTGTTATGTAAGTCTACTAATTAGTGTTATATTTACTGGTTTTTAGGCCCAATGCCTAAAGTTGTTCTATATTTGTCCATCTCAAGGCTGTTTTAGTCTTGAGACACCACTTATCTTCCAAACTACACACTGTACCTCAATTTTGACATGTAACATCTGTAAAGGGGTACATCTGCCTTGTAACAGTAATTTTCTTGATCGTTTCTAATAATAACTTTCCAAATAGTTACAATTTAGTTAGCACAAATCAATTCAATTTATTACAATCCCCCATTTCTCTTTTTGATCACATTGATTCGTGCTTCTGAATTTTAGTATTCCTTTATATTCTTAATCCTGTTTCTTGTGTTCTCCTTATTTCCATTTCAAATTTTTCTAATATTTTTCATGCTGCATCGAGCTTTTTACACTCTCTTTCAAATTTGGTTAACATCTCTTGAGCTATTATAGTTTCTTTTTGTTCAGTTAACATATTTTTATTTTTCTTTAGAGTGCCTGTAGATTTTGCCTTTAATATCATCAAAGAGTTTGGCTTCACTTTTTCTGCTGATTCTGGATCAGTGGTTATGGCAGTAACTTGCATTTCTTGGACTACTGAATGGATTAGTCTAATAAAGGCATGGAATCATACAAGGTAGAAACAATAATCCTAATGCAGAACACAATATCATAAATCCTAGTTATTTCCACCAAGTACCTCCAAAAAGGTTATCCCACCAGTCAGTCTTCGGAATAGAATTCCATTTCTGAACTGGTACATGTGCTACTCTTTTAATTTCTTCAGCAATTTTCATGATGGCTTCTCCATGATCATCTATTTCCACACAACATTCAGACTTGTTAAAACCTTCCACAAACTCCCTCTTCTTCAGCTAACAGGTAGTCTGGGGCAATTCTGTTTTGGTATACAAATACTCACATTTGCGAATGCTGCTTGGCCAGCAACTTTAGGGCAGTAGACGTATGGTTTGAAACGATTTCAACTACTGCATGTAGCCTTATTAACTGATTCAATAGATAGATTTGGATTCTATATCCCCAAGATCCATCCTCGGCCCAAGTGGCTGGGTCATAATATGCTATGATTCTCTCTGCAGGCCTTTTGTCCTCACCCCATTTCCGTTTTCCTCCTGCTCTTGGGAAGTCAAAGTTCAAGTCCCTTTTATTCCTTTCTAATGTTTTGTAAAGTGGTGTTCCTAACATATTGCTCCTGGACCTCGTTATAACAAAGGAGGGTCGTATAACTCCTAAGGTACAGGTTCCTTTCTACTTTGGGGGTAATTCACTGTATGTTCTTTGCCCACAAATCCAATATATTCCATCAGGGGCTTTCCATTTATTACTTGTTGTACCTGGTTGTTCCCAATAGAATTTTAGGTGTCTTACGGATTGGTACGGGTTAATGCCAGGACTTTTATACCAACACAAATCAACATGGTTATCTCACTTGCAATTAGTTTCTTTTATTATTCCCCAATATCCAGCAGGAGTTTTTGGTGGCCATGTTTTTGTATTCTTATCTGAATTTTCTACTAGGGTAGATGTACAAGGGGTATATCCTACCACCTCATTGTATTTCTTTATTTCTCGAGTTATACAAACTGTCCCAATTACTTGATGACTCAAAATCCATCCCCCAGGTCGTTTTAATGTCTTGGAAATTTGAGTATGATTCTGTTTTAAAAATTGTTCTGGAGCTAGATTCACACCTCTCCACGGTTGTCTTTCAGCCATTCTATGTCTCCTACAAATCCAGCATTTGGATAGTCCTAGTTCTGTGGCAATTTCTTGCATCAGATCTACAAAAAGGCTTTTAGTTGCAGTTGGCAAGTCCCAGTCCCTATATTGCTGTTTTAACTGTTCATACAATTTATTCAGTTCTTCTGATTCTTTCCCTGGAATCTTTTTCAAACTTTTCTTTATTTCTCTTTGTTTTTCTTCTTTTTTCTCTTTTGATGCTGTATTTATATTTGGCTCATTTCCATTTTTGTCTTTCTCAAAACAAAAGAATTTTTCATATTGAGGACAGATTTGATCATTATGAAGATGAGGAACTTGTCCATTAAATCCCAGGTTTTTCCCTACCCAATGCATTTTTCTGTTCTTAACACAAATATCAAGAAAATTCTTGTGATTGTAACAGGCCACGTTAACATATGGATGTGCTACAAACACAGACTCCATCTTACCTTTGATCCACATAGATTGATTGCATTTGTCACATGGATCAGAGTTACTGATACTTCGTTTTTGCATAGTTTGCTCTCTCATGGTTGGTCTGTGTGTTGTTTCATGGTTTCTGTCCCACTCAGTCTTACAGCTTTGGCCCATCACCAAACGTGGAAGTAATCTTCAGGAGTTTTAACTTTCTACCTTCCTCAAGGCCCCTTGGGTTGCGGCTAAGGGCCGAGGTGCCAGTCTTCTTGGTAGCAAAGATTAGATACTGGGATCTAGTCATTGGCATGTTCCATTTCACTGGTACCTTTGGTCTCATTATATTTGCATGAGCCATTTTAACCAAATCAAACATTTAAGTTTGATTCAAGAATGGAATTCAAGATTTTGCAGCATAGACTTATCTCTCCTTTTGGGCTAGCCTGCTACTTTTTATGCTTTAATTTGCTTTTAAAACTAAAACTTACCTGTATAAATCAAATTTATTAAACTATTAATGTACCAGAGATGTGCCAACCACAACTTCAATTTACAACCCGATTGGTGGGGTATCTTCTTTTCTGGATGTTGGGGTGATTGTTATGCCTTCATCGCCACCAGTAGGTACATTCACGATGCCAATTTTTATCAGAAATGTGACTATGGCATGGTACATAAATCTCCACAGCAGTTGTTAATTATGATACTCTGGTTTATAATATTATGAATTGTTCTCTCTCTTACCCATTCAAAAGCTAATACAGCAAGGATTCATTGGTCCAAATTCTCTATTAATCGAAGGGCTGCTTATAAAGATCCATCTTCATATCTCAAATGTGTTCCTAAAAAATCGCTAAAAAAGCTTCCTAAAGTTAACTGTTCATGCACATGATATAAACAAGTTTAACATATCAATTGTCTTTCTCTTTCATTTGCTCTGGTTACTCTCCACCATGAATTAAGGCAAATATTACAAATAACATGAATCCATGGGCGATGCTCTAAACCATGCTTAGTACAACCCCAGAGTGTTACTTGTTCCTGTACTTTTTTAGTAATAGGCATTACTAGTTTCTTTCTTTGGAGTTGTAATTTGCCAACAAAATCTATTAATGTTATTCCGTGAGGGTATCTTAGAAGATTTTCAATTTGTCTAGGTTGTTCCCACAGACCCAAAAAGTGTCAAATTCCTTTCCACCAGTCTTGTTCTGCTTCTGGATTTAATGGAGTTGCTGTCAGCAGCCAATCCGGAACGCCTAGTTTCTCTAACAGATTAAAATTAATTTCATCATAAAACACAAACTCTTACTGATTAATTATTAAAAGAGATCTTATTGTATCCACATCTCACTTGTATTACTCGTTGTTGCTCTTGTAGTGTCCTTAAAGCTACTATTCATTCTGTGTGATATGCTAAATAAACAAATGCTCTTTGTCCTTGACCTTCTATTATAAATTGCTGCAAGCGAGTATTGATGCTGACTTGTGCTGAAGCCCAATTTCCCAGTCTAAAGTCTTGCTCCACCATGCTAAAACATTGTATACAATTGATTACAAAAGCTACATCTCTTCGGTCCCAGGGTACAGCTGTCCTATACCAATGTCGTTGTCTTATCCTTTTAATTCTTAATGCTTCACACCGCTCACATTTTACTACACAATAAGGAGCACACTGATGACCATGTTTGCTGCAACCCTGTTGAAATAAATGTTGGGGGTTAGGTGTCCTCCTTTTAGTTCTAGCTCACCTGTGGAATTTTTACCCATTAGTTGCAGGAAAATCTGACTGTGAGTACTTGGTGAGTGCTTGAGAAAACACAAAAAGTTCATCTGGGCCCGAGGGGAAGGGGACAGGAAAAAAGGAGGTTGGGGACAGTTTGGTGGCTTCTTCAGCTTCAGAGAAGGACACTTTGAGTGCGCAGAGCTGTTGCGGTAGAGAGAAGGAAATTTCGCCATCACCCAGATGGAGCTGCTACTTCTTCTCCTTTTCCCCTCTTCATTGGTGGCCTCGCACCCCCTGTCCTGCCGGGACGTGTGGCAGTGCCAGGCACCGCCACGGAGCTGCTGATCCACCTCAGCCACCGGCCCAGGATCTCAGCTCATCCCTGCTGATCCACCTCAGCCACCAGCCCAGGATCTCAGCTCATCCCTGCTGATCCAGCCGACTGTTCCTCAGAGCCCTGCAGGAGCACCAGGACTGCCTGCCCGAGGGGTTTGTGAAACAAAGCCTCTCCTCCATCCCTTCCCGTCTCAGCCGAGAAAGCTGTCACAGGGCCCCTGGTTCTGTTTTGTTGTTAATGCTGTAACTGTTGTTGTTTGCTTACCTGGTTATACATATTAGAAAAGAACTGTTATTCCTATCCCCAGAACTCTGCCTGAGAGCCCTTGATTTCAGAATTATAATAATTCGGAAGGAGGGGGGTCTGCATTTTCATTCCAAGAGAAGCTCCTGCCCTCTCTAGCAGACACCTGTCTTCTAAAACTGAGACAAAGAAACCACTCTCTGTGGGATGACAGTTTCTGATCTTTCTGTACTAAGGATGTCTTGGATATCCTGGAATCATGTTATTCTTCCTACATGTGGATGGCACACTGAACTTATTGCAGGATTACATGAAATCCATAGCTGAAAACGATTTTCCATATAACCTATGGCCTTTGGGCACCAAGCACTCTCCTCAGCCATGTGCTGATCAATTACAAATTCATTTTAGACTGTTTACTTTTCAGACTTTAGTAAAGTGATTCAATCTACTTTAACTATTTTTCAATTTTACTTTTAGGTCTTCTGATGTCAAAATAATTTTCTAATCTTTATTTGGTATAGGTCCTTTTACCCGTGTAGCATGAGTCCAGCCTTTTTCTGCTGTTTGAACTGTGGTTTCTGTAGTTAAAGAACAAGAAATGATCCTTCCCACCGAGGTTCTAGACTTTCACCTTTCCAGCATTTTATCAACACATATTGTCCTGGTTGAATAGAATGTATCAGAAAGTCAAGGGGAGTTGTCTGAGCTAAAATGCCTTTTTCCCTTAACTCTCTCAAATCTCTAGTGATGGTTGTAACATATCCCTGGATGGTAAAACCCATGTTACCCCTTTTCTATCATAGTGCACATAGCTCCTTGTACCTTGTAATGCTGATAAGAAAAGAATAAACAACTGAGACCGAACAAGAGAAAACTGCCTCCCTCTTGTCAATCTTCAGTTCAAAGGGAAAAAGAACCTAATCCAAAAGTCCCTAACGAGACAAGTGGCTCCCAAACTTGGGGCACTTTGAACTGAAGGCTCCTTTTGAGAAAAAAAAAAAAAAGAGAGAAGACAGGGGAAAGCTGGAAAATTCCCTGGAAAGGGGAAACAGAAGACCTCGGTAATCCCGGTGCTGGTGAGAGCAGACAAGCCAAGCCAGACGTCTGTGAGCTGTGGAACGGATCACGGATAGAGGAGCTGAGAGAAAGCTGACCCTGAGGTCAGGTAAGCCATCAAAAGGGAGCAAAAATATGGGAAACATGTCCAGACCTGAGGGGGAGGTTTTAGCTATCTTGGAAGCTATGGTAAAGGAGCACCCGATCTCTGTGTCCATGGATGAGCTTAAAAGCCTTCTATCCTGGGTACGGGTAGAATTCCCTAACGTGGATTCACAGAAAATTTTTACCCCAAGCCTGTGGGAGAAGATAAACGTGAGAATATATGAAAAAACCACTCTTAAAGACCAGGCAGCAACTAAACTTCTAACGGCTTCTGCAGTGACTTATGAAGTCATGGCCAGTAAATGGGACTCTGAAACTCAGGCAAGGGACACGATGGGTCCAGAAAAAGAAGGGTTTGTCTCAGTCAGATGCGGAATCCTTGTTCCCGCACGCTGTGTCAGCCTTCCTGAATTCTACCATAGCAAAGGGAATGTCTAAGCCTGTTGAAAGCCCAGAGAAACAACTATACAGAGGCGAGGAGGCGATTCTAAAATGTGGGCAGAATCTGCAAAAAGGGGGCTTAGAGCTTTTGCAAGAGTGTCTGAGTTCTCTTGGAGCTGTTCCAGCGCTCGGTACGCTGTTGCAGGCAGAAGAAGGAGCGGAAACTTCCTTGGCCGCCTGCGTGCCGGCAGCCGAGTCCCTTTCCGGCCCCAGGGGGGTGGAGGGGACAGCCCTGTCCCCCCTGGGAGGGTACGGGACGGTTCGGCCCGACCCGGAGCGGTCCGGGACCTCCATGGGCACGGCGGCCCCTGCGCCCCGCCTGCCAGGGGTGGGCTTGGAGCCACAGCTGTCAGTCAAAGTGACGTCAGCAGTGACGCAACCACAGCCGCAGCTCCAGACCCCGCCTGTGGCACCGCCCCCAGGCGCTGCAGCGGCGCTTTTAAAATTGAATTCGCTCTGCAATACAGCTGCAGCACAGCAACAACAGCTGGAAAAAACAACAGCTGCACCACAGCACATAGATTCACTGGATCACTGGTCTTTTGAGCACAGCCGTGCTAATGCACAGTTCTTTCAGTCTACAAATCCTCCCACAGACATGGACTCGGGGTTATGGGACATGTCAATACAAAGTCCAGTATCTCTGGAATGGTATTCTTATAAATGCAATGGCAAAATAGGGTTAATATAAAAAGCGATTTATTATAAAACGATTTCAATCACAAACAACGAGAGAAAAAACCACAATAAAATAAATCAGCGCAGCGCTGGGTGGACAGGGGTCTATACCCAGAGGTACAGATTTACCCAAATCCACGAAGGAGGGTAGACTGTCCGGGGTTTTTATAGGGATTTTGTGTCCTGAGGCCAAAACTCCGAGCAGTTACTGTTCAACAAAGGGTTTAGATGGCTGGTTGAATGAATTTCCTGGAACCGTGGAACTGAATCAATAGACGACTGGGCAGAGTCCTTTCGCATGTGAAAGGTTCTGAGTGCTTCTTGATTGTATCTTCGGTTGGACTCTCAGGGTGAAGTATCCAAGTCCGGTGTGGAGTCGATGGATATCTCAGCTGGGCTCCTCTCATTGTTTGGCCTGATTGCATCTTCAGTCGGGGTTTGCAGGGTGGAGTGTCCAGGTGCAGTGTGGAGCCGATGGGCATCTCAGGCTGGCTCCTCTCATTGTTTAGCCTGATTGTCCGTGTCCTGCTCTTTCTTTCAGGCTGATGAACGTCGCCTAGGGTCGTTACCGCCTGAATGGGTAGTTACTGCTGGGTCTGGGGAGAAATCCTTAGGCCACACTATATTTTATATACTTTTTACATTGTTACAAATCTAGTTATATACTTATTTATTCTTTCACGAATTTTTATCCAAGGTTACATTTATCACAGTTTCAAAAAAATAGCCAAAAGGCAAAAATCAAAAGCATCGTAAAATGCATTACTGGCTAATTTGCAAATTATTGCAGTCAGTTAAGCTTCAGAAAGAAGCCCCTATTGAAGTGCCTTCAAAAATGGATCAAAAAGTTTAAAAATGTTGCATAATAGAATATATATGGATGTTGTATTTCTAATGATATCTGTTAGTTTTGTTTTTACAAAATAACATAGAGAATGATGATACTTATGCATCCCAAGAAATTTAAAAGGTTTTTCTTATGTTTCAGTATTCCCAATACATGAAAGTTTTGAAAATGTTATCTTCTCTATACATCTACTGATAATGTAATATTGTATGATATGGAGAGATCAACAAGTATTATTAATGTAGTTACAGTTAATTTCTGCAAGATGCATTTTTTTAAAATTGAGTTGAAAGATCATATGATTAACCCTACAGAAAAAGGATTTAATGACAGGTTCCTTTCATTTTTAACCTTTCCTTTCATTTGAATAAGTGTATTGTGGATTTAGTTCAATACAGTTTTCAGTAATCTCAAAGTTATGTTAACCATATATTACTCATTTGCTTGGTTTTTTTTTTACAATTTTAATAAGGTAATTTCAATGTGAGTCCTTTTGTTATATAAAACACATATAACTGCATATATACCAATTTGGTTTTTAGATTTTAGTTTAAAAATTGGACTTGATGCTTCTGAAAAGTGCAATAAAAGCTGAATGGCAACTTGCCAAACCCTGTGTTGTTGCGGTTTTTCTCTAGAAAAACTGCACTTTAAAATCCTAACCAATTTAAGCATATACTAAGCAAATCCCTGTTATAAATAAGTATTTTTAGTAACATTTGCAGTTATTGTGGGTTATTCTCAAAGCTAGATGACATAGAATTGTGATGTATTTGTTACATTTTTATAATCTTTATAGTGAATCCATGTTATTGTTATATTGTGTTTAAAAGGTATATATCAAACTTTTAGCTGCTTTTTGTAGTAACAGAATAAGATTAAGTTATGTTTTTATTTAGTATAGAGTAAGTGTTAATAGAATCAAGAAAAGTCAGGTTTTATTATGTTTAGCCTTGAATGTTTTTAAATTAAGTTTTATAACTTAGATATTCTTTTTAGGTTAAGTTTTGTTATTTCCTTTTGTCATAAATAATTATTTTTAGGTTTAAATATTGTTTAATTTAAATTGTTTTATGTTTTATTGGAGACACTTGTCTAAACTGCAAAGTATAGTTATTTTTCTAGAGAAATGAAGATAGCCACAACTGAAACAGCTGTGATAGAACGCTGATGAACACCTGCTTGTGGATAGAAGTGAATGCAGTCTGACACCCTTGACTTCATCGGGAGTTCTACTGTTTGTTGCAATCTCTGCAGTTTTTGTTTGTTATAGCTTTCTTATTTCTCAGTGTTTCCACAATTTTAAGAAGATGTACCATTGCTGAGGATCAGCTGCCATGGGGAAGGCTTCAGATTAAACCAACTGCTGCATGGTTTAATTGGTCTGGTACCTAAGGCTTCTGATCATTTGATTTGTACAAATGCATTTTAACAGTTTGCTGTGTTGTAAGCATCTCATATCTGCTGCTATTGAGAACCTTGTTTTAGAAATGAGTTAAGAGGCATCTTTCCAGTTTAAAGCCAGGCCCTGGCCAAGCCTTGACTTTACCTGGACGGAATGTTTGCCAGCGGATCCAGATGTTTTCTGTACCAAATCAGTATTTGAGTCACTTTTTGACTCAGCAATTTGACCCTATTAATATGACAGCTGGATCAATTTTGAAGTGGGCTTGGAGAATCATTTCCGGAGGTGGTTATCCAATCCTTCACTGATGATTTTTTGTTTCTGTTTGTTTGCAAACTATGGGATGCTGGTGCGGTGTTTTAGTAATTAGTAGTAGTTTTATATTACATATGTTATTAATAATGTTTATGATTTAATTGATTTTTAACTGGTATAGGTTATTATTAATTGTGTATATGGTTTTGTGTGGATGTTGATGTTTATAACAGAAGTAGATCTCATTATTTTTTAAGAAAACGGGGGAGATTGATGCCCTAAAAGCATTTAATTAGTGTAATTCATTAACTTCAAGGGGAGAAGTGTCTGTGTTTTGTTGGCAGGTTCAAAAAGGTCACCTGTCCATCTGGCCAGACTGTGTGCCTCTGAACACATGAGATCCAGTGAACAGAGATGTCATCACACAGCCTTGGTACACCAGACATGGATCAGAAGTGGAGCTGCCAGGACACAGTTGTGTCTGAACACTATACAGACAGTTGCCAACAGAACTTTTATGTTGTTATGATGATGTTGTGTCTCTACCAATTTTTCAGTTATCCTTTGTTTTAAGATTTAGAAGGATCTGAAGAGCAACTTGAACATCAAAGCCCTCAGTCACTGATCAGCTGCCAGCTGACATCACAGGAGCAGTGAACGTTCCAGGACTGAATCGTGTTAGAGAAATTCTGTAGAGGATCTAAGATAAGTGTAGAGACTCCATCTAACTGTATATAAAGCAAATTGTAATTGTGTGTTTACCCTTTCAGCAAATTGCTTTCACGCTTAGACTACATATATACCAGAGCACATGTGTTAAAAGACAATAGTTTAAGATAAAGAGTTTAGCCTGTGTAGTAATTGTTATGTTAGTATAAAGTATAAGTATTCCCCCTTCAAGAGGTAGTGTAAGCATCTTTGAAAGTTCATTTAACGTTACAGTTTTAGCTGTGAGTTTGCAAATATGATGTCATTTACATGGAACCAACTGCTTATGGTAATTGTGTTGTGTATAGTCCTGACCAACTGTCTGCTAACTAACAACCAAAACCGACAGAACATATGGGTCACTCTGGCACATTGAACTGGCCAAAGGTCAATGTGTCTAAGCCTAGCCACCCCTGGAGATCCTTTCGCACCTGTCTCATCCCTGAATGGGATCCTCCAGCATTTAAAGGTTTAATTAGTAATGAGACTCGACTGAATCGATTGGCAATGTTGCAAGAGTGCAATCGCACTGTTGGCTTCACATTAAGACAACTTGAAGCCTGTTGGCAAGCAAAAATTACCAAAGTTCTCAATGTTACCATAGAACCCTCAGAAGAATTAGATTTGTTAAGTTCCACCAATACCTCAGGTGGATGGATAATGTTTGAACCCCCGACAAAAAGTCATTCTAACAAAGTAATGCGGCACTGAGCTGCAGTCAACCCTATAGCTGATCTCGTTACTACCATTGAAAGTAAAGCCTTTATTCGTGGTGCAATCTCACAGAACAATTACCAAAGCGAATACTTAGTTCCATATTCCTAATCTGTGGAGATAGAGCATGGAATTAGATTCCTGCTAATCCACAGAAGACCCTGTTATCTTGGGAAACTTACTTTGTTCCACCCAAGCTTACATCAATTGCTGAATGTAGCTAGCAAAATGAAGAACATCAAACAGTCAAAGCGAAGCCTGAATGAATTAAGGCTTAGCAACTCTAGAAAGGCTTGCTTGTTAGACTAAGAAAGAATTGAACTTAATATCCACAATGTTAAGTGAGCTTTCAGCCGATGTGAGTAGTGTACATCATGCAGTATTATGAAATCGAGCTGCAATTGACTTTTTGCTCTTAGCACAAGGACATGGTTGTGAGGAGTTTGAAGGCATGTGCTGTCTGAATCTTACTGATCATTCAGCTTCCATCCATGAGCAACTACAACAGCTACAGGATGGGTTACATGCCCTGAAAGAAGATAGTGACCCCATTGGAAGTTGGTTCACCAGCTGGGGTATCACTGGATGGTTGAGGTCTCTTGTGCTAGAAGGGGGGCAGACTTTACTTATAATGTTAATGGGGATGACAGTCTAAGTTGTGTGTTATCTTGTCTTCATAAGAGTATGGAAAGAGTCACATCCAAAGCCTGGTTTGTGCAAAAAGAGAAAGGGGGAATTGTTGGTATATTTTATATATTAGTAAAGGTCTGTATGCACAAACCAGCCTTTGAAATAAGTTGTGATATTAAAGGCTAAAGTCCTTGAAACCTTCTTGCAGAAGAGAGAGTAAAGCAAAACAATATCCCTGTGTGTAGGAGAAAAAATGTAAATCTGTGTGTGTTAGCCAATAGTAGCTGGCTCTGCCCACGGACCCTGTAGAACCCTATAAAAGGTGTGCTAAAGATAGAAATAAACGGTGTTCACGATTACTTCTGTGAAGACTGGTGAATAGCTGGCAGTCTCTCAAGACCCATTATTTCCTCCTTCTTGTCCTGTTCCGTTTCCACCCAAACTTTTCTTCACACAATTCCACTGTCTCTTCCCAATACTCTTCTCACACACAATTGCAATTAGTGGGCACCCAATGTGACTTTCCACACACAAACTTCAGACTTTTCACTTTGCACGTGAAGCATATGCCCTGATTGTTTTTAAAGCAAGAATACCAGCGTCTACCCACGGTTAAAACAAATATTAATCATTTCACACTCAAGCACAACACTCCTCATTTACACTAGGGCTTGCTCCACACTGACTCCTGTCACTTCGCTTTTCTCCGGCCGCCTCAGTCGTCTGAGGAACCGCGGATAGAGCTCCACACTCGCTCCGCACCTCTGGTGCATCTCACTCGCTCATTCACACAGCAAACACACTCAGTGACTCAACGTGTCCGGACTTCACATTCACACAAAACAAGGATTCTCTCAACTCACCCCCAGAGTCGCTAGCGGGCTGATCTATCAGCTCAGCGAGAACCCCTCCTTGTCGGCTGCACTATCGGCCAGGATCGATCCCTTTCCCTCTGTCTCTGGCCCCTCCTGGCCGGGTGCTTGCAAGCCCACTGGGACTGTGCCGTACGACAGACATCTCTGCTCGCTTTACCGGCAGCCCTTCCCTTGATATTTAATTCATACCTTTATCCGCAGGCCGGCAGGTTGTTGTCTGTCCCCGCGGTGAGCGAACCTAGGCTCGGGGTCCCTCCCGGGAAAGTCCCGGGAATCTGTTCCTCGGCTGCTCCCGCAGCCAAAGAGAGACCCTCCTGCCTGGCTCACCAAAATGATATGCAGATAGAAGGACTCTATAACTCTCAGAGTAGTTATAAGAGTAGGTATGAATTTATTCAGCACTGAGGCATGGGGGAATATCTCCTCCAAAGGCATGCACACCTTGGAGACTTGTTTCTCCCTTTTTATTCTCTACAAAGTAGGATTACACAGTACGCCTAATACATATTCATTTGCTAACCCTGCCTGTCCTCGCTTAGTACTAAAATTAGTTCCACGCCTATTTGCAGCTGCGCACTGCTCCTTGTTGATAACTCTGGTGGTCTTCTGTGGGTCTTTGGGGCTGAAGTCAGCATTTTTCTTCGGTTGAACTTTTCACCTTGTCTCCTTGTGGATGCTCCCTTCAGTTCTTTTGAGCCCACTCTTTCCATCTCCTCTGGCTTAGGGGTCCAAAAGAATTCAAGGAAGCCCCTCATCCTATGGCGCATTTAGGCGTATCCTGTTTACGTATTCCAGCTCTTTACCTCATCCTATAGTCTTTGTTCTCTTCCTGCTATTATGGGAACAGTCAGCATTTCACACAGGTTTTGTAGCCCTTTCTTTTATGCAAAGCAATTTTATAAATGATTCCTAATTCTTAATTTCTCTGTTTCACCTAACTCTCCTTCACCCTTCCCCTCTATTTACAGATACCGCCTCACTTGCTGCTGCTGCTCCTTTTCAGGGATGAACCTCGCTCCCGCCCCTCGCCCTTCCCACGCTCGGCAGCTGCAGAGCCCCCCGCTGCTGCTCCCTCCAGGCCACTCACCGGCGAGGAGGGGGGCGCTGGCTCAGGGGACAGCGGCAGCGCCGCTCTGTGGCCACAAGGCAGCAGCGCTGCCGCCGAGCTCAGCCCGGGGCTGCGGTGCGCTTCAGGGATCAGGCAGAGAAAGGAGGCAAAAAACAACGTGTGCAATCCCCTTCCAAAAAAGCCTCTAAAAGAAATGCCCAAAAAAACCCCGACCAAAACTAAAAAGCCTCCTTATTTTAAACTATATTTATTTATTTTATATATATATAATATCTATATTTATTATGTAATATTTATTATATCTATTTTAATAATATTTATATTAGTAATTTATATTTATAGTCTATATTTATATATATAACATATATAATAACTAGTATACAGTATAATAATGTGTATACATATATTATTCATAACATATATATCTCTTTTAATATATTTCTATTACTTATATTTTCTGTACAGATGCATATATCTTTATATATTTATTATATATAAAGATATTTAAATTTTTTATAAAAAAACCCTGCCTCTAACCAAATACAAGCAATAACTTTATTTTAACCTATATTTCAATAACTTTTTCTATTTATATTTTTCATATTCATATTTATAATCATATTTATATGTTATATTTTATATTTTTACATATATTATACTAATATGTAATATATGTATTAATAATACATAGTATATAATTTATAGATTATTTATATATTTATAGTTATATTTAATATTTACATGATTATAATTACTTTATACACTTATAATTTTCTATTTATTTTTTATTTATATTTACTTATTTATATTTTAAACCATATCAATTCATTAACCCTACACATCAGAGCCACAGAAATCTAAAGCCTAAAGGGGACACTAGTATGCAGTACACACTAATCCCCCCACACCACATAAAATCAAAAGCTATTTCTATTGCTAATGGAACAAAAAAATCACAACATTTAACCATACTAAAAACAAAAAATAAACCTAAGTATAAATAAATGAAAAAATCCAAGTATAACTAGCCCCAAAATCCCATATGTTTTAAACATAAACTTCTCCAAAATAAATATTTCAAAAACCAAAAAAACCCAAATATACATTTAAAATTAAATAGCTACTAACAAAACACCATAAAAAAATAAATGAAACCAACTCACTAAACTCAAAACTATACAACTGACCTTAAAGATTACTAAAAAAAAACCCCAAAGATCTACCTTTATACTAATTCACAACTCATAACCAATACTCATTAAAATAATTTTTAAAATAACAAAAGATATTAAAAACATTAAAAAATCAATCTAAAGTTCTAAAAAATTAATATCACTAACTGAATGAAGAAAAAAAATTGCCTACAAACACCCACCATATAAATGCTCATGCCCCCAAAAGTAAAACTAATAAAAACCACCAAAATGGAAAAAAGTCTAAACTTATCAACACCTAAACCTAAAAGTGCAACACTGAAGAAGTAGACCATATCCTTTATCATACAGCAACTGCAAACTAAATAAAATTATACAATCCATTATTAAAAACCACCTTCAAACCTGTTATAAATGCAAAGGCAAATTTGGGTTAAATAAAAGAACAATTTATTATAAAACAATTTTTATAAAAAAATAAACAATGAGGAAAAACCACAATAAAATAAACAGCGCAGCGCTGGGTGGACAGGGGTCTATACCCAAAGGTATAGGTGTTCCCAAATCCACGAAGGAGGGTAGACTGTCCGGGGTTTTTATAGGGATTTTGTGTCCTGAGGCCAAATTCCAGGCAGGCACCATTCACCAAGGGTCCTTGATTGTTGGATGAATTGATTTCCTGGCGTTGGAGAATAGAGTCAAATAGACGTCCGGGCAGAGTCTCCTCATATGTAAAGAAGTTCTGAGTGTTCCTTGATTTCATTTTCGGTTTGGGCTCTCAGAGTGAAGTATCCAAGTCCGGTGTGGAGTCGACAGATATCTCGGCTGGGCTTCCACTTATTGTCCGGCCTGATTGCATCTTCAGTCGGGGTTTGCAGGAAGGGGTGCCCAGGTGTGGTGTGGAGTCGATAGCCATCTCGGCCTGGCTCCTTTCTTTGTTTAGCTTAACCGTTCGTGTCCTGCTTTTTCTTTCAGGCTGATGAACGTCGCCTAGGGTCGTTAGCGCCTGAATGGGTAGTTACTGCTGGGTTTGGGGAAATTCTTCGGCCACACTATATTTTATATACTTTTTCCATTGTTACAAATCTAGTTATATACTTATTTATTCTTTCACGAATTTTTATCCAAGGTTACATTTATCACAGTTTTGTTACATTGGCTGCAGTTTGGAATTGGAGGAAGCATTCCCACTTCTCTCTTATACCTGAAGTGGGTAGCTTTAGTTTTTTTTTTTTTCTCATAGGAGTTTTAGACTGCCCGTCCTTAAAACTTGCCCCTGAGTGGTAACACTAGACCTCCCCCTTTAATTCACAAAGATTATACTGAGTGCTGTTAGACAAACAACGTTCCGGAGGACAGTTAATTATTCGTCTGGTATCTGTGGCAGTCCGACACTGCTCACACTTCCCCAGGAGACGCTCCCCCGGAGGTACCTCGGGAATCATTCCCTCGGCCAAGCACACGGCTAGACTCAGGACAGTCAGGATTCCCCACCGGTGTATCCCTCTGCCTTGCCCTTCGCCCGTATAGAAATATACGGCGGGGATTACCATCTTCTCGGCAGCAAGGATATTCTTCAGGGGCCCTTGTAGTCCTAATGGCGTACCTTCTCTTGAAAGCAGCCCACCGAGACGACTTAATCTTGTCTGTCCTGCACGGTACCTTGACTGTCTTTTGGCACTCAATTTCTAAAGTTTCTGCCTTGGAGTCTAGTTTACCTCTAATCCCCTTTTGAAAAAGCAGGTACCACTCAGGAGAGTCAAGTTCTAAAAACCCCGCCCGGGTGACAAGTATTAAGAAACGGCTAGTCAGCTCCTGTTCTTTAGTCAGACAATCGGTACACAATCCCTTAGACTTGTACTCTCCTCAACAGTGGGTTACTCAAATTTGTTTACAATAAGCACATTTAAAATGTATAAATGGAAAACAATCACAGTTTGCATTGATGTAACTTATCTGGTCTGCAGCTCTACGATCTCAGAACAATCATGTACTAATTTTTCTGAATAGAAACTGAGCAGGATTTTTGTGCAGTGGTTTTCAATTCTAAACCGGGTGAGCTGATTAAGATGGCTTCATATTTTAGAAGCCTGGAATCAGTCAGCCACTTCTCTGCTTTTTGCTGCAATATGTTTCTCACGTCGTGGGGAGTGTAAACTACCAGGGGAGGAAAAGTTATTTTCTTCGCTTCTCCCACTAACAGAGCCGCTGCTACAATTGCTTGTAAACACGTAGGCCAACCCCGACTGATTGGATCTAAGATCTTTGAAGCCTATAGGCTTCTTTTTGTCTGTCCATTCCTGAGTCAGGACTCCCTGTGCTGTTTGTCCACTCACATCCACAAACAACTGGAATTCTTTATTCGTATCTGGTAGAGTTAGTACCGGGGCAGTCATAAGAACAGTTTTTAATTTCTGGAAATTAGACTCATCCTGTTCAGTCCACTTCAGCCTGTCAGTGTTTAATCTTTCATACAAAAACTTCACTTTTTCACTGAAACCCTCAATCCACTGCCTGCAATATCCCAAGAGCCCTAGAATTTGTCTAATTTGCCTTTTTGTTTTTGGGGCAGGCAATGCAAGGATGCCTGCTACCCTTTCTGGGTCTAATTCTTTTTTTCCCTTGAGATGTCCAATGTCTGAGGTATTTTATTTCAGGCTCTGTGAATTGCAGCTTGGATTTTGATACTTTCAAACCTTTCTTTCCTAGAAAGTTTAACAAGGCAATCGTGCTTTTCCTCACGCTCTCTTCAGTCGGTCCAGCTATTAGCAAGTCATCTACATACTGCAAAAGCTTTGTCCTGTCCTCAAGAGCAAATTGGGTTAACATTTGTTTTAAAGCTTGTCCGAAAAGGTTCGGAGACTCCACGAACCCCTGGGGGAGGACCGTCCACCTTAGCTGTTGCTTACGGTTTGTATCTGGGTCCTCCCACTGAAATGCAAAATAATCTCTACTCCTTTCATTCAGAGGGCAGGTCTAAAAAGCATCTTTCAAATCAATTACACTATACCACACATCTTCTGGTGAGAGTCTATTTAGTAAAGTATAGGGGTTGGCCACCACCGGGAATCTAGTCCGGGTCCTAGCGTTTACCGCTCGTAGGTCCTGGACCAATCGGAAGCTGCCATCCGTCTTTTTTACAGCCAGGATGGGGGTGTTGTGTTGAGACATGCAAGGTTCTAAAGTACCCCCGTTTAGGAGGTCATCAATTATTTGTTTCAACCCCCTTCTCCCCTCCATCGGGATGGGATATTGTTTAACCCTTATAGGGCCCTCAGAGTTCTCGATTTCTATTTTGATAGGTTTGATATCTAGCTTTCCTACCTCTCCCTTTGAATGTCATACTTCAGGGTTTATTTTCTCCTCATCTTTAGGAGTCAAATATTTTCACCACCAATTCAGAATTTTTAATCATGATATTAATTCTTAAAGCGACAATCATGTCCCTTCCCAACAAATTGTAATCTGCTTCTTCCACTAATAGTAAATTCCTTAAGCAAATTTTATTTTCAGATTCTATTTCCACATCTTTTATTACAGGCACTTCAAAGGGGTCTCCCTTTGCACTGATTACAAAAACTTTTTCTCTGCTAGCCACACATCCGTATGGCAATTTCTGCAGGGTACTTCTCTCTGCCCCAGTATCCACAAGAAAACTTACCTCCTGTCGTTGGGGTCCCACTTTTAATTTTATCAAGGGCTCCTTGGATGTTCCGGTCTCCAAATTAAAGAGCCCCTGACACCCCTAATCTTCCTGAAAAATTTTCTCATCTTTTATTTTTTGTTTACAATTCCGCTGAACGTGTCCTACCTGTTTACAGTAGTAGCACTCAGGGGGCTCTCTCCGTGGGGCCGGGGCTGCCCGGTGAGAACCTCGACTTTTTCCGGGTAGTGTTTTAAACTTACCCTGCATCTGCTCTTGTTTCTGGACCTCTTTCACCGCAGTTACTAAAACCTTAGCTTGCAATTTCTGCTTCTCATCTTCTCTCCTCATGTATACTTTTTGAGCTTCCCTTAGGAGCTCCTGGAGGCTTTTATCTTGCCACCCCTCGATCTTTTCTAATTTTCTCCTAATGTCTTCCCAAGATTTAGCAACGAATTGTGTTTTTAACAGAACCTCCCCCACAGGAGAGTTCGGGTCAGTCCCAGAGTAAATCTGTAAACTTCGCCGTAATCTCTCGATCCATTCAGTGGGTGGTTCCTCTTTCCTTTGACACTCTCTAAAAACTTTGCTAATATTCTGGCCTCTAGGGACCGCTTCTCTTATACCTTGTACAATTATGCTCCTTAAATCCATCATGTTCCGTCTGCCTTCCTCCGTCTGTGCATTCCAGCTCGGGCTTACGCTAGGCCATTTCTGGTTACCTGGCGTCCCCTGTGGATTGCGTCTGTCCCAGTCTCTGATACCGGCTTGTTTAATCATCTCTCTTTCCTCCTGATTAAACAATGATCTCAGGATTGCCATAAGATCGTCAAAGGTATAGATACTACTCTCTAAAAATTCATCTAACCTCTCAGCCACACCAAAAGGGTCATCCAACAACCGCCCCATCTCTTTTTTAAATGCCCTTACATCTCCAGAGTTAAGGGGTACATTCACAAAACCGATCACTCCCGGGGCCGTTGGTACTTCCCTAAGAGGGAACAACCGGTGCCCCTCTTCACTCTCTCCCCATTCATTATCCATCATTCTCGCTCTCAAACGGGTTCTACTTGCGGGAGGGGAGTTGGTGATTGTGGGTTGCCTCCCCGTTATCAATTGTGGGAATTCTGCCGCCACCCGGCTGAAGGGAGGGATCCCCTCCGTTGTATGGGAGGGTCCCGGTTGTGGCGGCTGGACCGGCAGGGACGGATACGGTGATCCCCAGCCTTGTGCAGGAGAAACCTCCGAGGAGGCTGCTGTGGCTACGGTGTTTACAGGCGGGGAAAGGGGAAGGGCTGCCGGCATCGCTGCTGGCCCCGAGTCTCCCGCTTGAGACACACGTATCTCAGTGGGTTGGTCTCGGGGGCCCAAGGGTGCTAAAGGCACCACTTGATCTGCAGAGGAAGGTCCCGCTGGTCCTCGATACGGGGGTGGTAAGTGATCGAGGGGTTCCCAGGACTCAGCTCTAGACTCACGTTTTTCTTTTTGTTTTATTGGGAATAGCCCTACTCTGACGTTTACCCAGAGCTTAGCATATTCCCTCTCCTCAGGATCTGAGGGGACTTTGTTCTCCACATAGGAGAATAACTTATTACACGTCTATTTTTCAAATGTGCCTAACACTGGCCAAGTGAGATGACTTCTCAACTCCTGTCCTCTCCAAACCTCCATACAATAATGTATCAATTTTTCCTTTGATTTCCCCTTCCTCTGGGGACAATCTTCCCAGTGTTTTAGCATCCACCCCAAGGGACTTTCTAGCGGGATGTCTGGTGATTCCTCCCCCTAATTGGAGGAATTTTTCCCTGTGCTTCTTCTTTGAAGCTTACTCTTTTTCTGCCCCATACTTTGCAAATATATTTTCTTACCTTTCTTCGACTTCTCCGTGAGTCGATATCTGTTTCTGCGTTGTGTACTTAGGAATCAAAATTTGCCGATACTCACCTTTCAGCGAGCTGAGCTGAGGTCTCTTGTAATCGGTACTTTTGATCCTCTTCTGGACCTCTACCTGGGTCCGTTTACTAAAAGGGTTTACCAGTTCCCGAGCTCGACAGGACGTATCCTTCCCCTTTTAGTTCCTTGCGATCAGTCCCCCGAGACACCCTTTGGCTTCAGGTTTTTACGAGTGTGTGTCGAGAGAAAAAAAGCTTTCACTCTGTATCGCTTCCTTCGCGGCCGGCCAATTCCCTCGCGGGAGGATGGAAACGCGGCCTTGAAGTCCGCACTCGCCTCGTGATCAGATCACGTCTCACACACTCGCCCGATCGCCCACTCAACCAGCAGTACTTACAGCTATTTTCCTGTGTGGGTGTCTTTGTGCACAATAGACGTTTTACGAGCAAAACAAGCCGCGGCTTCCCGAAGGCTCCGTGCCTTCCCGAGCTCTCCGATCCGGATCCTTTTCCTTTTTATTGTGGTTTTTATCTCAGCCTAAATTTGGTTCGGACGTCGGAACGAGCTACGGGGGCTCTCAACTCACCAGGCTGCCAAAATCAGCGGGGGTACCCGTCCTGGGCAGTGAGATTCCCCGCAGTTTCTCCGATCCGAGTCACAGCACCAATCTGTTATAAATGCAAAGGCAAATTTGGGTTAAATAAAAGAACAATTTATTATAAAACAATTTTTATAAAAAAATAAACAATGAGGAAAAACCACAATAAAACAAACAGCGCAGCGCTGGGTGGACAGGGGTCTATACCCAAAGGTATAGGTGTTCCCAAATCCACGAAGGAGGGTAGACTGTCCGGGGTTTTTATAGGGATTTTGTGTCCTGAGGCCAAATTCCAGGCAGGCACCATTCACCAAGGGTCCTTGATTGTTGGATGAATTGATTTCCTGGCGTTGGAGAATAGAGTCAAATAGACGTCCGGGCAGAGTCTCCTCATATGTAAAGAAGTTCTGAGTGTTCCTTGATTTCATTTTCGGTTTTGGGCTCTCAGAGTGAAGTATCCAAGTCCGGTGTGGAGTCGACAGATATCTCGGCTGGGCTTCCACTTATTGTCCGGCCTGTTTGCATCTTCAGTCGGGGTTTGCAGGAAGGGGTGCCCAGGTGCGGTGTGGAGTCGATGGCCATCTCGGCCTGGCTCCTTTCTTTGTTTAGCTTAACTGTTCGTGTCCTGCTTTTTCTTTCAGGCTGATGAACGTCGCCTAGGGTCGTTAGCGCCTGAATGGGTAGTTACTGCTGGGTTTGGGGAAATTCTTCGGCCACACTATATTTTATATACTTTTTACATTGTTACAAATCTAGTTATATACTTATTTATTCTTTCACGAATTTTTATCCAAGGTTACATTTATCACAAACCTAAATAATAAAATAAGCTAAATAATAATTAAAAACCTTCAAAAATTAAAAACTGCATCTAACAAAAGCCATCTAAATAAATTAACATGCCAGACTCCAGCAGCCAAGCTGGCTGGCCCTAGCCAATCTGAAGCTCTGTATACAAGAAACAAAAATAAAATCCCAATAATACAGATTAAAAGTCTATTAAAAAAAGAGATTTCATTTCATTCTACCTCAAATACAAACAAGCCTCTCCATGATGTTATCTTGACTCAAAAAACCAATTACACATAGGAAATCATGCCAAAAAATAAAACAGCATGTTCTATACTGTTAGAGAAGATGAAACAGGGAAACCTTATAAATATGATTGTTTAGCAAAAGATTCTGAAAAATATGAAACCTATAATCAAAACAGAAATGAAAACTAGCTTTGACCTATAGGATACTGAGCGCTAGTCACTATATAACCAAAGAACAGCCTAGCCAGCTGAAGGAGAATCCCTGTTGATTGAACAATACCCTTCTGCTGACAGTGAATCCAAAGGTCGAAGCAGCAAGAGAAGAATTTAAAGAATAGCTTTTAGAGTTTAAAATGTAACACTTTATGTAGTGTACTAGTTCGTATAGGCTGTATGTAAATTCTATAGAATGTGTGTCACGTACTGGTTAGTTACTGGGAATGAGAAGATTCACCATAGAAAAAGATGTAATGTATTGTAACAAGAACTTCGCTCTCTTAATCTTTCTTAATTTCCCCCCTTGCCCTTCTCTCTCTACCCCCATAATTACCTACCGCTCTCATGCTCTTGACCTCCTCTTTCCACTCTCTCTCTCCCCCTTTGAGCACATTTACACTCTGGCTGGCAGCGTAAACGGATCTCTTCCACCACATAATAAACTGCTTATCCCAAGAGCAGCCTGGCTCAGAGAAGTCTCCCCCATGAGCCCATTATACTCCTACACTATACATGCATCTACAGACAGCCAGGAGCGAGGTTCATCCCTGAGAACTAGTACACCAATATCCTCAGACATTCCAACTTCCATGGAGACTTTGCAGGAACCTCCCATTCCGTTCCCCAGTACAGCAGCAAGACAAAGTCCTCTCCCAGCCTGTCTTCATCAAATCGTGCACCAAGTTTAAACGAGCCTCGAGCTCCCAGGGGCACCATCTGCCCAAAAAGCCCAAGCCTCCACCCACAAGATGCGGGAGAAAGGCTCAGGCAGCTCAGCCGACTGTTCTGCCCCGATGCTTCTGTGTTTCCCTCCATTTCTCTCGGGTGGGAGCTGGAGGAGGCGGCAGAGGAGCAAGAAGCCCAGCCCACTTGGCTTCTTGTGTGTGTGTCAGTGAGACAGGGCTGGGACAGATTTGTGCTGGAGCTGCTGCCCTTTGGAGCCATTTCAGAGGTATGATCCTAAAACATTTTGGAGGCTATTTCCCAAATTCTGTTTGGAGCTGGATCTCACTGGAAAGCCCAGTCCAGCAGCCTGATACCTCAGCTGGAGGGACTCTCAATAGTGATGAAGGGGCACTGCAGGACCCACCCAGCAGCAAGGGGACACTTGAAACCCTCGCCTGAAACTTCGCTGCAATTGGGATCACCAGCACCAGGAGCTGCACGTTACTCCCTGATGCGCTGAGGTCTGAGCAGCACGGCTGACTTAGAGATGAATCCTGGACACGGTATGACTGACACCATCAGTACTATTCAGCTAAAAATAGATGACAAAAGACAAATGTAATGAAATTACAGGGGTCTCACAGAAGAAGGGAAGGAGGAAAGAATACACCTGGTGAGCTCGAAAGCAGAAATACTGTATCAGTTTGCACCAACATCTTGATTTTTACACTTAGGCTTTTTCTTCGCATTTGATTTCATCCACAACAGTTCTCTAAGAAATAATGTTATTAAATGTCTGTTTCTATTGGTACACTGTGAGAATCTGGTGTTGTGGTACGTGTGGTTCTGGCCCCACTTGTGGAGATGTAAAATGAGCCCTTGAACTCCTCTGGACCCATAATGGGCAATGAGTGTCAGACGCTCCCTGTGGATAAAATGCTGTTCTGTAGATCTGCAGTGGTGCTGAGTTTTGCAACCACTTTGAAGAGTTTGATGAACTCCTGGGTACAGGGCTGTGGTGGTGGTGCTGCCATCTTGCATGTCTTTCCTTTGTGGACACAAAGCAGTGGAGAAGCAAGGCCCTGAAGCAACCAGGACCCTCTCCTGAGAGGGCCACCAGCTCTGCCCCCATTCCAGCAGCAGTGCTGAACACACCCACCCTCCTCTCCCAGCCCTGGCCAGTGCTGCAGCAGGCAGAGCAGGGAGCTGCCTTGGGAAAATGGAATCTTGGCCCTGCTCCACCAGGTACCAACCTCTTTCTCCGCTAGGCAATGTGCCTTCACATGAAAGGTGAGTCCCCAAAGGATGGGCCTTGCAGGCTCTTGCCTTGGAGTGGGAGCAGCACCACCCCCACCTCCACACCCACACCCCCCTCTTTTATTTTGGTGGCAGCTTGGTTCCTCCCTAGCTAGAGACTGGTGCTCCCAGCACGAGCACTCCTGGTGACATGGCCAGGTCCCCCAACCCTGGAGTTAAAAAATGACCACAGACCCACAGAGAGAACCATGGACAGGTAAGAAAGATATGCTCCAGCAGGTGAGGCTGGTTTCAACAGCCACATCCTGGGCATTGCTTTGCTGCCTCCCATCATCCAGCTCTGCAGCCAAGAGGCCCCTGTGGGCTGTAGCAACCCACTTGGTGCACGTGGGACTGTAGATGTTAAATGCAAAAGATCAGGCAGGTAGCATAGTATCTGTGTGAAACTAAGTCACATAACTTTCCCACATTGGCCCAAGAAAGCGTGGCCTGAGAAACCTTTGCTGGTGCTGTTTGCCTCCTCGTTGCTTACTTGCAAGAAACAGTCGAGGGGCACTGTTCCTAACTGTCCAATGACGGTGATGTGTTGGTTTGATGGCCAATGAAAGTTTACCCCATCGGACCCTTTCGGAACTGTCTATAAAAAAGGATCTTGAAGAATAAAACACGCTCTCTTTTGCAAATAAGCTTTAGAGTCTGTGTTGTCACCATCACCATTGCTAATAAAGTGCGACATGGGACCACTCAATGAAGGCAACCAGAGCAGGACATACTGGGGACCCAGGTGCAGCAGCCACATAGAAATGCTGTGAGGTCCAGAGACACTGGAGTGTACAGCTACCCCATGTCACACCCATGTTGGAAGGGGAGCAGGAGCTGAGAGTACAGGACTGGGTCATACTTTGTTCCAAGGCAAATAATTCCCCATCATTTTTCCTTATTATTTTGAACTCTAACAGTGTTGAAACCTTTGTGTTTCTCTGTGCTTAATATACAATTTTCCAGTGAGTAGGCTGCTCACAGTTTTTCTCTGTTTCACCACAGAATCGGTTGTAAGTTGTTTTTGGATCAAATCCCAAGATCTCCCGTTCCTCATGGATTCGAAAGGAAAATGTTGAAACAGAGGTGCCTATAAAATACCTGTGAAAAAAAAATCAAAAAGGGTTTGGGGGGGCAAGTTTTTAAAATGCAAGCAATTAGATTTCAGTCCAATAAACTTCACTGTTCAGTGAAATGATACGATAATGAAATCATCATATACACACACAATATAACCATTATACATCTACTAGACATATCTCAATTATATAATTGATTATGTAAGAGATAATATATATAATATATAACCAATTATATAATGTCTCACACAATTTGTAAACAACCATGGGCCAAAAATCATACTCAGTTTTGTGACAGTGACATTAAGCTTTGGCTGAAATTAAAGTCAGATTTGCTACCTTGCATGTGCACAAATCCACTGGTCAATCACAGCCAAGCCCCCATCCTTATAGAGTTCCAGCTCCTCCAGAGAGGCTTCAAACCTCACCATCTCGGGCAGCAGTTTCTTGAGCAGTTCAATCTCTTAAAAAAGGAAGCATACAAATTTATCTCTACGTTATGAAGAGCAACTCGCTCCTGCCACTCAATGTGTTTGTTTAAGGGAACCCTGGGTGAACAGTTACAGAGCATGTGACACCAAAATCTACCAACAAATTTTAGAATGCAGCTACTAAAATTTATAGTATTGCAGCCAGGGAGGGGAGCCAGTGGCAATTGCTGCACTCATTGTCAAAAGTTACCAATCCTGAAATGACTGCGATCCGCCTACCTTCCTCAACAGCATCAGTGGCTACAAAAACTTTTTCAAGTTTAAGCCTCTCCAATAGGCTGTGGATTTTCTTTACTGCTCCTTGCAGGGAAGGCACGTCTTCTCTGTGACCCCAAATGAAGTCTCTCCTTCTGAGGTGAACCCCAAGGTATGGGCCACCTAGAGCTGTGCCAGTCTTAACCTATGAGGGAAAGATCAAAAGTCTTAAAGGACTTGGGAGGATCACTGTTCACACTGAAAAGCCAGAATGCATGGATAAGGCACAGAATGACTCCAGTTGCAGACAGAAATTTTTAAGTACGGTCTGGAAGTAACTTGGGACACTTGTTGCAACATTTAGATCTTGGGTGGCCTCCACCATGCAAGATAAACTGGAGTGCCAAATCTTCCTAAGCACAAATTTCTCTCCTTGACCAAATCAATCCTCAACTAGCAGTAGGCAGCTGAACTTTACATCCACACGTGGTGCTGAATACAAGAAGAAATTCAAGTTTCCCTCACTGAAATGAGGACAACAAAGATCTGGCCATCAGAACCAGTCAGGCACACCTCGGCAGACTCTGTTAGCTCATGTCACGCAGGGAGAAGGTCCATGAGGAACACACGTGTCCACCTCAACACGAGCAAAAGAGTCACTCACATGTACCTTCCAACATGCCCTGCAGCACACAGCCAGGAGTACACAAATGAAGTATTTGTTATGGGGAATAAATACACTGTTAAGGACTTTACCTTCATCTGTGTCCAGTCCTCCTTGTACTGAGTCCTGTCTACCTCGTCGGTGGATTGAAGGTATTTCTTCCTAAACTCATCTCCTACTATGCGGAGGTGTTTAGCAAACACCATGCTCCGACGGGTCTGTCGGAATAGGAGCAGAGTCAGAGTCAGAAAAAGGAGCTAAAAATGAGTTGGTGCAGACAGTTTCACACACACAGCAGTTCCAGGATGCAGTTACTTCTGGTACATCTATGCAGTACTCTAAGCAATGATTTCTAAACATTTATCCAAGCTTAAACAGCTTATTCCTAATTATCACCACCTTTATAACCAGCATACTCACCTGTCCCTGCAATACACAGGTATAAGGAGGACACTGCAGTTATTTACACAACAGAACATATAATATACCAAATTAAATACCCTAGCAATATACCTTACTTTTGGAAACAAACACTGGGCAAACACTTCAGCATGCAAAACACCTGTAAGAATAAAACCTGCTTTAAATATATTAGGCATCTAGCCACAGACATGCCTGAAATGAAATTCAGTGGAAAAGTGACAAAAAAGGAATTACTTCCTTAACCTGTCAATAATAAGCTCTAAGATTCCGTGATAAAGCTGCCAGTGCACACAGCCACAAGCGGCCTTTTTACTAACAGGCAAAAAAACAAAGGAAATCCAAATTTCTCCCTCTTTGTCTGCAAAGAAATAGAGAAAGGAGAGATGCTTCTCAGAGGAGCATGGAAAAAAGAGAAGAGGCCCTGGGCCTAAGCTGCAGTGAGTAAATTTCTGATTGGACATCAGACAAAACCACTGCGGCCACGTTTAAAGTGCCACTGCTAGGAAATGTGTGTTATGGGGCCATGTGGATTTCATGTCTGCTTTTACAGGACAAGTCGTACTCAAACATGGTACCTGAGCTGTATTTCTTTCTTTGAGAGGTCACTCTCAATGAACAATTCATAGCTAGTAAACTACTGTTTGGTCCACTTCTGAAAACATCCCATGTCCCAAGTGAAGAGCCAGATGCTTCTAAGACTGAGGTCTGTGTAATTTGTTTTTTAATATCATGGGAATCAGTTTCTCTTAGGAATTTTAACTATATCAACCACTCCATACCATGTTCCATTCTCCTGTGTATGGACCTTAACATTTCCTTAAAACTTTTATGACAGAAATTATTTTACCACAGACCTTTGCCTGAAACCCATGGGAATTTCGCCTTTAAAGCAAATGGGGAGGGATTTGGGACAATAACGAGCACTTCACAGGATTCTTTTGAAAAGACTAATCTTGAGGTTGACTACATAAGAAACTTCTGCCTTCTGTTTGTAGAGGTGTTGTATAGGGGAGGTCCTTTTAATCACCACGCCCTGCAGCACTGGGCCTTTAGGCACAAGACAGCAGGACAAATTCCTGTGTCACACTAATCCACAGCAGCCTGAAAACCATGCTAGTACACATTGCTGAAACAGAAGACAAAAGTTACTTACAAGACAAAAATCCCAAGGCAAAACTGAAGCACACATTGGTTACTAATTTTTTTAGCAGAGCCAAGTAAAGTCTTGAGAAGCTATCTGTAAAATACTCACATTCCAATAATCTTTCCCTCCGTAGTGGTCATGAAGAAGGTTTTCAGCTCTGTCTAACATCACTGACCTATTGAAAATTGTAAAACTGAGTGCAGTTCCCTTAGGAATAGAATTGACATTATGATGTTTCTTTATACATTTGCTAGAATAAAGTGCAGACTATGATCTGTTTGCAAAGGGTGAGTGGGGAATGAGGGACAGGCTCCTGTGAGGCACATTCTAGCTCTCTACAAGGCAAATTGTGACCCACAGTCTGCTAGGGAGAGAAGGGAACCATGCCACTCCCTGTGCCTGCTCTCTTCCTGAATAAATGGTATCCTGACTATGAAAGTTAAACATGAACAAGCATGAATCACCCCTCACGGTCCTTGCAAGAGTTGCTTCAGGAGAAATAAGATTTCTGACAGGGAGAGTGATCCAAAGGGAAGAAGTGACTTGGGTGATGCTCAGCCTCAGAGCACATGACAGCCTCTGGGAGGAAGCAGATCATGGACACAAACCCATAGAAAGTGTTTTCTACATGTAGAATAAAATGTCATACAGTAAAACAACAGAGAAGAACACAGAGACATTACCAAAATGTGTGGTATTAGACAGTAGCTTGTGTTTCTCATAGATAAACATGGTTCAGGATTGCGTACTGGAAACGTAACTGCACTATCCAAGTTCTAAGAAGCAGACGAGATTTTGAGATTTTCAAGTATCCCAGAACATAAGAGATGTAGATTTAGTTTGTGAGCACACTGATGATAAGCCAACACACAGAGAAATGCTTCTGCTCAAAAGGATCAAGGTCATTATCTGCACCTCCTACAAAAAAGAGAGGAAGCAAATAACCAATCAACTTTGGATTATCTCTGCTGATAATCAGCTGGACACCTGCATGGAAGGCTTTAAATTACCTGGAAAAAAGACCAGACTGTGCTGGTGAAGAAGCAGCACTGCATCTAACAGGAAGATTGGAGGGGAATGAGGTTACTAATCCAAATGCAGTGAGAAGTTTCCTTGAAGTGACCACACTTGAAGGGTAAAAACCCAGTCCTAAGACCACACAACTGGCTGTCCAGCCAGAAGGGCAATATGAGAGATCAGAACTCTCAGACCAATCAGAGTAGTTTGAAGACACTGGCTCACACGAAGATAAGGGACACCTCACTGGCATTGCCTAACAACATTTCCTGACAGCCTTCATTAAAGGCTTTTAAGAAAACTTGGCACAGAAAGGTTCTTGCATAGTTAAAAAAAAAACCCCAAAAAACAACAACAAAAAAAAAAGTTTAGAGACAAGGATGAATGTATGGTTCTCATTGCAGAAGTTCACACGTGGAAGGTCTCTTTACCGTATTTCTAAACAACCTACAGAAGGGCATGAAATCAGATGACACAGCTTAATTATTTTCAATTCCTCAGAGCAGCTAAGGCCAACTATGAAGAATTAAGGAAGTCTCATCACCAGCCAATGAAGTGGCAGATGAAATCTAACATAGGAGTGAGTGTAGTAAAAAAAACAAACCCAAACCTGGCTTCATCTAATAACTAAAGGTCTTGATGGTCAGGAATGAGGACAGTTTGATGCAAACATTGAGACAACACTCAGAGGTCAACATAAGGAACCTGTGTCTCAAGAATTAGAAGAGAAAGAAGAGAGCACTTGACAGAGCATGTCACTTGTACTGCAATGTAACAGGTTTACCCACACTTAGCCTGCAGGATCCTGCTGAACTGCAAAGGTTCAGAGATTGGCAGTAGTGAGAGCCAAATGTATGGAATGGCTTTTATATGGAGAACAACTAAAGGAGCCAGGGCTCTTCCCACTGCAGAGGAGACTACTGAGGGGGAATATGCCAGAGATGTAAAATTACATGTGGTGTGGAGTAGAATATGGAATACTGATGGTTAAGTATCTTTTCCACTGCATGATCTAAGGGATATTTGATGCTGCCTTGGAGGTAGGAGTCACAAAAGCTGCCTGAGAGGGAATATAAAGGAGGTCAAGGCTATCTACTCTTAGGTTTTAGCACTGCGTTCTTTACCTTAACTTATAGTTAAGTGTTTCTTACAGTGTAAATCCCTTTTGTAATGATTTTAACGGAGTACAATAATTCACTGATGAAGTATCTCAATAAGCCTTTAAATTCCCCCTACTCCTCCCACCCAGCAATGGGGTTTATCAACAATAATACAACAAAAGTAACAATAACAATAAATAAAAATAAGTAGTTATACAAGGCAACTCACTGTGCTGAAGTGTTCTTCAGAAGGATAGGAGCCACAATAGAGGCAGATCCTTGGACAGACAAGCAAGAGGCGTTTAGGCCTCGTGTTTCCTCATAACCCCAGAACCAGCCCCTAAAGGGGAACACAAAGGATCAGCTCACAGGCTTGTATTTTAAGTCAATGCCATATATAGAACAAAACATCCCAAACAAACTACATATAATACAAACAAACCAGCCACCTCCTTTATGCTGCTTTTCTGTGGAGCAACAACTTTACAGAAGTAGATCTTCTCATACCAATAAAACATTTTATTATTGATGGGCTTTTTAAAAACAGAGTGAACCCCAGATATTCACAGCAAATATCTCTCTGAATACAACTGAAAAGACCAAAAGGACTGCTCCATGTTACCTGTAGTAGCCATGCTTGTCTCTGGAGTACATCAGCTGATCAATGCATGGCCTTTCATCTATTTTTTCTTCCCATGTTCCTTCTTTCCATCCTTCTGCGTAGCCTTGGAGCACATAAATCTGTTCAATAAACGGCCCACCTGACTCTGAGCAGAAGGCAAAGCAAAGGACTTGTAAGCATAAAAACCTACATTGCAAAGGTATGCACAGGCATCAGTGGCAGTTAAAAATCTGCTAGAAACGCTAGTATTACACTACTCTCTGTTCCCTGTTTTCCCTATAAAAAAGGGAAGAAAGTTCTGTGTGAGACAGAAAAGCTAAAAGGGTCACAGGCAATGTGATCACCTGCTATTCCACCCAGCTCTGTATGATTTAATGTGCCAAACACAAGGGAATCACTGAGAGCTGGGTAAAACACACCACAAAGCACACAGGTTTTCAGTGCTGTAAGCAGCTGCCACAGGAGGAGTGCCTCCAAGAAAAATGCCAAGTACAAGCCCATCTTCCCCTAAATTTTAGGGTCTCTACATGCATTTTCCTGGAAGGCAGGGAACAGCTTTCCCTTCAGACCTCTTTATAGAGGTGTGACATTTGGTGGCCTTTTTTTCCTTTGCTGAACAAGCCTGTGACACTGCTGCAGATTTGAACATTTGGCAAGTAGTTCAACATGGCATTAAATCCAAAAGGAACCTATTTCACTTTCTTATGGAAAGCCTTTCTCTTAGACAGAAAAAGCAAGGGGTATTTCAAGTATGTGCAGCATCGACGATAACAAAGTAAGTTCAAAGAAGAATCCACTTTACAACTTTTACTGTCCAGCCCCCACATCCAGAAAAAAGTGGCCTGTCTGTAATTCAACAACCCGCCTCTCTCCCTGTGGTCTTGTCATTATGGTCAAAACCACAGAGAAATACCACGGGGGAATTTAATCACAGGCATTAATTGTCTTCAGAAGTCCCCAAAGTCGAGGGGACAGCAGTGCTACATCAATCAAGCTGCCAAGTAATTGGGTTATTCCATCCTAGTGGTTGGGTAGCTCAGCAAAACTCCTTCCCATCCCTCCTCCTCTTGCCACTAAGATTTTTTTTTTCCACATAAAAGGATAAAAACCCCTATAATGACAAACCTGTTAAGAAACCATATCAAATATTTGTTAATCATAGATTGCATGATCCTATACCACACCTGCAAGGAATTGCTCATATTCAATGACAGGAATGTTCCTGTTGAGGCTTGGGATATCAAAGAATTCAGACCAAGGGATCCGGACCTGGAGGATGTCAGGGCTCTGCCAGTGATAAAGACGGCCCCAGGGAGGCATAACCAACACCCAGTTTTCGCTTTTCCGCAGGGTCTTCAGAAGGGAAGCAATGCGAACATAGACATCTCTGCGAAGGTTGAACCCTTCAGGGGGGTTTACATCATACAAAAGATATCTGGGGAGAACAAAGGAATACTGTTATTTTTTTACCCTACAATCTTGCGATAAAACTGCTGGGAAGGAAGCTGGTTCTCTTTTTGAGTTTGTGGTACCTGGAAGGGGAAGAAGTATGGGAAGTAGGAGCAGCGTGTGCTGCAGGGCTGGAAGGGCCACTAGGGTCTCCTGGCGAGGTGCACATGCCAGGAGCCTTTTTTACAGCGGGTCAAAGAGCAAAGAGTCTTGCTCATCCTGAGGGTAACATGGGGAGTGTGGTGAAAATAGTGAAACCACTGGCATGTCAACCAGGCTAACTCTTGTAAGCTGGACACAAAGGCAGAAGGACAAGCTCTGGAAAAGAATGGAAAAGGGAAAAGAATGCAGCTGGGAGCTGGATGATCCTGTGGGGTCCCTTCCAACTCACGATATTCTACAGACGATATTCTACAGATGATAGCCCTCGGACAGCTGCGATGACACCCTCCAAAAAACGACACAAAAAAGCACGAGCAGGCGAAGGAGGCTCCTTACCAGCTGATGGCCAAGACACGGAGGGTCGCCTGTGCAAGGGGACACCGCACGGCGCTGGGAGACCCCAGCAGGGCAGGACCGCTCCGAGGCCGGGCGCGGCGGGTCCGCTGCTGCTCACCTGGTGCGCGGGGCGGCGGCGGCGGCGGGCAGCGAGGAGGCGGCGTGGCCGGCGAAGAGGGCAGGGGGCGGCGGCTCGGAGGCGGCGGCGGGCGGTGGCGGGAGAGCGAGAGCGGCAAGACCGAGCAGCAGCAGCGGCAGCGCCGGGGAGCAGCGACCGCCGATCCCCTGCGCCGCCATCCCCCCCACGCCACTTCCGGGGCGGCGCCGGCAGAGCCCCAACCCCTCTCGGTCTCTCAGTAGAGGCCGGCGGTAAGGGGCCGCAGCCGGGAGCCTGTGAGGCGGTTCAGCTCCTCCAAGATTTGCGCTTCCTTCCGGTACATCTACGGGAGCAGCGGCGGTCACCACCGGGCGAGGTCCGGGTCCCATCACCGGGGCCTCTGGTCCAACCCATGCCGGACCCCGCACACCCTCCCCGGCCCCAGGGCATCCCGCACCTGCTCCCACTCGGGTTTCGTGTTGTGTCGGTAGCCGAGCAAGTGGCACAATCCGTGGGCTGCCGTCACCTGCGCGGGGGACAAGAGCAAAACACACGTCTTACCGACTGAATCCCGTGCCTGCCCCGCCGCCCGCCACGCCTGAGCGGGGCTCACCGTCAGGACATCGTCAAAATCCTCCCCGGTTTTGCGGCACTGCAGGTAGATGTATTCCACCCCTATGAATATGTCCCCCAGGTCGTACTCCTCGCGGCAGCGCGGCTGCGGCAGCTCCCCCGCCGCCACTTGGTGGAACGGGAAAGAGAGGACGTCGGTGGGCTCCGGGCAGTGTCGGTAGGCGGCGTTCAGACGCTGCATCAACGCGTTGCCAGCGCAGACCAGCCCCACGTCAAAGCGGGAGGCGCCCAGAGCGGCGCGCAGGGCGCAGACGGCGCGGCGGAGTAGAGCTCGGCGCACGGGCACGGCGCGCTGCGCGTTCCGCAGAGCCAAGCTCATGGCAGCGGCGCCCCCACGCACCCGACCCCCCTCCACCCCTCCACAACGAGAGTCCGCCCCCGAGGCCCCACACACCACAGCCCCACCAATCGAGACCCCCTCCCCCGCCCTGCCCGAGGAGACCACGGCTCTACACTTCTGTCCATCCGTTAATGTGCCCACCCACCAACTGAAGCTCCGCCCATTGAGAACGCGCGTATAACCACGCCCACAACGCCGCTCCCACCCGTCTCACTGCCCCCTACTGTCCTGCTGCCGCCGTAGCCCCGCCCACTTTTGCACTGGACGCCGCCCCATGGCGAGGGCCTCCCCCCACCGCGCATGCGGGGCCCGCTTTGCCCGGTGGTCCGAGGCCGCCGCCGCCGCAGCGATGTCGGCGCGGGGCCCGTTCCGCGGCCCGCCCTCCTTCCCGCCGCCGCTGCGCTTCGGGCAGCCCGCCGTGTTCGGCCAGGGCGGCGGCTCCGCCGGGCTCCCCTTTGCCCCCGCCGCCACCTTCGCGCCGCCCTACGCGTTGGGTCAGGCGCCGGCTTCTGCGGGGAACGCGGGATTCAGCTTCAGGCCGCCCACCAGCCTGAGCGGCTTCCCGATCTCCAGCGAAGCATCGGGCGGCGGCGGCGGCGCTTCCGCGGCACCCGAGTTCCGCTTCAAGGCGCCTGAGAGCGCCGCCGCCTTCAAGCCGCCGTCAGGCGGTGAGGCGGAGAAGGGCCCGGTTGCCGCCGCCTCCGCCTTTGCTTTCTCGTCGCCCTTCGGCTTCGCGTCTGATACGGGCCCCGAGGCGGCGGGGGCGCGGGAGCCTTTCTCGTTCTCGCGTCCCGGCGCCGCTTTGGGGCGGCTGGAAGAGAGAGGCTTGAGGGTGCTGCCGGAGGATCCGGGGGAGCCGCCGTCCAAGGGGCTGAAGCGGAAAGAGGAGCTGGAGCGCTCGCCACGGCGGGCGGCGGCGGCGGGCGGGCGAGCGGCGGCACCGCCGGAGAAGCGGGCGGTGATGCTGAGCCGGTCCCGCGGTGGGATTCTGTTCGGTCGCACGCTGGAAGATCTGCTGCGCAGCCAGGCCCGCGAGCAGCGGGAGCGCGGGGACGGCCCCGAGGCCGAGCGAGGAGCCGCCGAGGAGCCGCCGCCGGCCGAGGCCCGGGAGCCCGCTCGAGAAGGTGGGCGGGGGTCTGGTGGGGAAACCGGGCCGCCTGGGAGTCTCCCCGCTTGCTGACTGCTGTCGTGTTCTTTCTCGTCACAGATGCGGCCCCCTCCGCCCCTGCTCGTCGGAGCCGCGGCAGCGAGAGCACGGAGGGGCTGGGGGGCCTGCCAGCCTCCGAGCTGACGGCTGTCCAGTGCAAGAACATCCCTGACTACCTCAACGACAGGACTGTGCTTGAAAAACACTTTGGCCAGTTCGTAAAAGTTCGTCGTATCATGACCAGGCGTAATAAAAAAATGGCGGTTCTCCACTTCTTTGATCATGTAAGTATCAGAAGTGGCGTAACTCTTGGGAGAGTTCATCCTGGAGAAGTCTCCAGCGATACCTTAGAGCCCCTTCCAGTGTCTAAAGGGGGCTTACAATAAAGAGGGAAAACAACTTTTTACAGGGATGGACTGGGAGAGGACAAGGGGAAGCAGTGTAAACTAAAAGAGGGTTGAGATGTTATGAAGAAATTATTTGGAGGTGATGAGGCCCTGGCACAGGTTGCCCAGGAAAGCTATGGCTGCCCCATCCCTGGAAGTGTCCGAGGCCAGGCTGGCTGGGGCTTGGGGCAGCCTAGTCCATTGGAAGGTGTCCCTGCTCAAGGCAGGGGGGTGTAGCTGGTTGGTCTTACAGGTCCCTTCCAACCCATACCGGTCTCTGATTCTATGAAAAAAGACACAAATCTGGGTGCTCAGGGTGGGTCCAGCACTGATGAAACCTGGTCTCTTGTTTGTAGAAAAGCATCATTTTTTTGTGGAGACCAGTTCTGCTGATTGTGTGTAGGTCTTAAGTGAGGTTAAAATACACCAAACAGAATTTTTTGGCAATAGGTAAATGTTTCTGTGGCAAAAACTGCACTGTGTGTTTCAGTGTTGTGATACCAATAGGTTTCCATGCTGTGCTTTTGTTTTATTTCAGGCCTCTGCAGTTCTTGCCAGGAAAAAAGCGAAAGAGTTGCACAAAGATATAGTTACGTTTTGGCAAAAGAAGAAAACAAGTAAGTCTGTGTTTCTAGACTACTGGATGATGTATAAATAGCGTGCCAGCTGCTCTTTTTTTCCCTGATATTCTGAGGATATCTTAATTATCTCCCAGTATAAGATACCATGGTTGAATCCTTAATGCAGTCACACAACAGCAGTATGGTGATGTTTAGCTTTGTGCTTCTGTCCGGAAGTAGGATGTTCTTTGGGGATGTAAGGAAACCCAGTCTGAAATGCCTGGCTGCCTGCCTCAGGCAATAGATTGGCATGTGGACTTCTAGCTTTCAGGAAAAGGTTCTGAGAACCAACCTAAGGAAAGTGTCTTGAGAATCTCTGCAGTGTCTGCTGAGGTTGCTGCTCTGTGCATTGGTAGTTAGACACTGTTTGAATCAAAAAAGAGAACAACCTTCAGAGTTTAGAAGTGGGAAACCTGGATTCCAGACCCTACTTGGGATTAGGGCAGGAGGACATTGTTCAGTCTCCAGGGAAATAATTACAATGTCAAGTGCTTCCCTTTTTTTAACTCCATGAGTTCAGTGTGTGTGCCTGTGAGATCCTAGCCTGGGAGTGCACTTCAGCTGCCAGCAGATAGATGGTTCAGCTCAGCTTTGACCAGCCACAGCCTTGCCTTTCAGAAAACAAACAGCTGCCAAGTTGTCTCCCTGAGAATTAAGATCTTGAAGCAGCAGCTCTAGGGCTACTTCTTTGCCATAACACCATTTTATTGTGGTGTTATGTCTGTGGCAGCATGTGTGGCAGCATTCTGAAATAAGTATTCTGGGAGGGTTTAAGAAATCCAGCTTGTAGAAAAATTGTCTCTGGAAGAAGAAATTCTCCCTTCCTGCAAGGGTTAACTCATGTTGACCTGAGCCTAAACTTGGGTATATGAAATAAATACTTTCAGTAGGAGCACTTGGAATTGTGATTTACGCAGGTGAAATGGGTTCGATATTCCATAGGGAGTTATGACTTGTTGATTATATCGCAAACATCCTGAGAGAGCTGTGATTCAGTTGAGGATCACACTTCATTTACTGATAATTACAGTTACTGCTAAGTGATACTGTCTTGGAAAATACTTACTCTTTATAGAGCAATGACTTTGATAGCAATTGGTGGAAACTTGATGTAGCTCCTAGTGCAAGTTGTTTTGGAAGTTTTGCATACATGTACAAAACTGGGAGTCTTAATTTTCATCACCACCTCCATGGGGTCAAGAAAGAGTTGTTGCTTAAACTGCTTGGCAGGTACCTTCTTTCATATTTATGTGTCATTTCAGGTCCAGCAAAAAGAGAATTTTCATCCAAGGAGAAGAAAGCAGGTGAAGATGAAGGAAGGCAAAGCAGTGAAGAGCAAAGCTATCAGCATTCCCCTCTTAGAAAACCTTTAGTAAGATCTTCTGCTAGCAGTGTCATGCCTGGGAGAAGGTATGTCTTCTCCTCTGGGAATCCACCTGGCAGGAAAAGGGGAGTTTGGAGAAAAATGGTGATCACTGTGTGTGAAATAGTTGCTTTCTCTTCAGGGAGGCTGCTTCCCTTCTTTTCTGGTGTAGAATGCTTCTGAATTAGAAGCACTCAGCTCTCATGCTTTGTCAGAATGATACTCTTAACGGCTTATTAGGGTCTTTTACTTTGGTCTCTGGATTTTGTTCATAAAAGTACCTGCGGTATGAGGCATGAGGGAAGTGAACATAAAGTGCAGAGCCCAACTGGGACCGAGCAGTGATGACACTGTGGTCATGATTCAATGAGCTTCTCACACAGGAGGCAATTAGAGTTCTGTGGAATGAGTCTCCTTTTTGAAATAGTTTGGATCACTTTCTCACTTCAAGTGAACAGTCTTCCTGGTTTGTTGCAGTCACAGAAGTGGCAGGGTTGTAATCTTTGTCACACCTCAATGCTGTATGGTGTCTGACAAAAGTAATTTAATATGTGTAGTCATATAACAATAAAATCAGTAATATGTTCTGAAGGAATCACTATCCCTTGTTTTAAAAAGCATGTTTGTACTTGGCCCTGTAAAATCTTTAAATAATCTCTGTTGCTATAGAAAGCACATCGGGTTTGTCTCCACACCAGCAAGCCAGTTCCTAGCTTAAAATACAAGCTCCTGTGCCATAGTGATGCAAAATGCTACAAGAGCCATCCATTTCTGTCCCCTCTATGATACTTTCAGTAATACCTTTTCTGTTAGGACTTTCTTCACAGTGCCAGAACTCTTGGCAGCATTGTCAGGGCAGTGCTGAGGATTTAACCAGGTTTAACCAGATTAACTCCTGGTGTTGGTGTTAGCTTGCCACATCCATACAGTTTCACACTTCCCTGTGAACAAAATACTCAGCTGAACAGATATTGTCATCCTAAAGAGCAGTGAACTGATTAGTACCAGGGCATGCACTAATGTATAATTATTGATAAAAAATATTCTTTATTTAGTTCTCCAGCAAAGAAGCCTGGCCTTCGAAAGGTGCTGCAGTTTGAAGCAGAGCTGTTTGATTCCAGTACTGAAGGGCAGAGCTCAGAGGGCTTGGGAGCTTCGCCATCATCTCTCAGTAACCTGGTGGGATTGGTGGCTGAGACATCTGAAGAGAGATATAGGCTCTTGGACCAGAGGGACAAAATCATGCGACAAGGTAATTACCATAAGTTAATGAGTATGACATCTGCTTCTCTGCTGGGAAGAAGAAAATGTTTGGGTTTTATGGCAAAGCTATTGGGATATTATGGAAATGGCTTAAAAGAGAGTTTAATGTGAAAAAGCTTATAAAATACTCTCTTAGTGTATTATTTTCTGTATTTTTTTTTCCTTGGGAAACACACAGATCTGTTTTACTTACTTCACATGCAATGTCTTGGGAAGGGCAGAATGTCCATCTTCTGTGAAGGAGGGCACGTAGGGAGATTGGCATCTCTTCAGACTCTTTTAAAGAAAGTTACCCAAAGCCTTAACTGCATTTTGTAGAACCACATAGTTGTTTGAGTTTGAAGGGGCCCTAAAGCCCATCCAGTCCCACCCCCTTGGCATGGGCAGGGACACCTTCCACTGTCCCAGATTGCTTCAAGCCCCATCCAGTCTGGCCTTGAACACTTCCAGGGGTGGGGCTACAGCAGCTTCTCTGAGCAACTCGTGGCAATGTCTCTAGTATTTCTCCAAATTCAAACTATTACACAGCTGAGAATTATTTCAAGAAATGTCCTTTTGTTTCACAGTGGTGGTTGTAACACCTTCCATGCTGTTCTTGCAGTTTCAAAACTGATCCTATTTCTAATTGAAGATCTTACTTCTATTATTGACAAACTTCTTCTCTGTGCAGAATTTTGAAATAGTTGTTCCTGAGGACACAAAACATTGGGTATCTTTTAAAAGCTTCAGTCTTTTCAGCAAAACTTGCAATTGTGCAATACTTGGACAGACCTCAGAGTGGGGAGAACCCCATCCATGTGCATTTCTGACTATATGACTGTATATAATACAGCCTTGCATGCTCAGAGCTGTTTTGGCACATTGGGTAATAGCTTATTGTGAAGAAAAATCCCAAAGCCCAAGAGTTTGTTTGGTGTTTGTTCAATTCTTTCTGTTTGTTTTTGGGTTTTTTTTTTCAGCTCGAATAAAAAGGACTGATCTTGGCAAAGCAAAAGCTGTTGTTGGCACTTGCCCAGATATGTGTCCTGAAAAGGAGCGATACATGAGAGAGACAAGAAACCAGCTCAGCATCTTTGAATTGCTCCTAGGAACAGACAAGGTATGAGATTCACAGGATATCAGTATGCCTGATGCTCATTGGAGCTGTTAGTATTGTTTAGCTGATTACAGGGATAATTCAGGTGCAAAAATTCTGTAGGCTGTTCAATTATTACCTTTCACTTCCCCACTGGAAAATAAGATTTGCTTTTTCACTCTGTCATGTCTTTTATTAAGTTATTTAGAACTATAAATCTAAAGCTATAATTATGTATTATATGTAATTATAGCTGTGCGTTCTCTTAAAGGTTATGAGTTTGAGACTAAGTCAACACTTCAATAGTCTTCTCCTTACTGAAGTTAAAGGATGGAAGGATGAAATCCTCTTTACTGCTGGGAAGTTGTATGTACTTCTTGGGTTTTGATTCTTTTCCTCTCCTCTTGTAGGTGGATCATGCAGCAGCAATCAAGGAATATAGCAGGTCTTCAGCAGATCAGGAGGAACCTTTGCCCCATGAGCTGAGACCCTCTGAGGTGCTGAGCATGACCATGGACTATTTAGTGACAAATATTATGGATCAAGGAGAAGGAAACTACCGAGAATGGTATGACTTTGTCTGGAACAGAACTCGTGGAATAAGAAAGGTGAGCACTGTGGATGGAGATATTTGGTGATAAAAAGCTAAAGATCTCATCATGATTGAAAAAAAGAAATCAAAAAGAAAGTTGTTGAAATATTTTGAGTTGCAGAGTGACTCAAACCACAGTGAAATAGGTTTTCCTGAGGTGGTGCCAGGTGACTGCGTTCTTCAACTAGTTTAAAAATATATCTAATGCATTATTTTTCATTCTGTTAGGATATAACCCAGCAACACCTCTGCAACCCACTGATGGTGTCTCTGATTGAGAAGTGCACTCGCTTTCACATCCACTGTGCTCACCACATGTGTGAAGAGCCCATGTCCTCCTTTGATGCCAAAATCAACAATGAGAACTTGACTAAATGCCTGCAGAGCTTGAAGGAGATGTATCAGGACTTGGCTAACAAGGGGATTTACTGCAAGAGTGAAGCAGAGTTCCGAGGTTATAATGTCTTGCTGAATCTCAACAAGGGCGATATTCTCAGGTGAGAACAAGACATCACTTGCTTTCTCTCTTTACCTCTGGGAAGAATTGAGTTTAGGATTAAATCCAGACAAATTGTAATGCTCCTGATTTTAATTCCATGCTGTTACAGGTTGCTGTTGAGTTGTGATTGTTAATATTGAAGCAGAAGTTTTGTCCCTGTGTTTTGTCTTCACAGAGAAGTTCAGCAGTTTCATCCAGAGGTTAGAAACTCGCCTGAAGTTAGATTTGCAGTTCAAGCTTTTGCTGCATTAAACAGCAACAATTTTGTGAGGTTTTTTAAGCTTGTGCAAGCAGCTTCCTATCTGAATGCCTGCCTCTTACACTGTTATTTCAACCAGGTGAGAAAAAAACAGATGGGTGTTTTTTAAAGTATTAATGAGTAAGACAGTCTGAGATTTTGGGGGGAAATCAGCAGAAAACTTAGTAGCTATTGAGCCCTAAAATAATATTGTTACTGCTTCTTTAGAAGTGTTAAAATTTATCAGGACCTTTCTGCTGTGATATGAAAGGCAAATACTGAAATGTTCTTTTTTTTCTTGTAATTGTGTACAAATAAATATTACCCTGAAACATAATTGGGAAGCAGAGATGCAGGCCTGAGAGTCTTGCAAAGTAAATATGCGTCTGCACTTTCAGAAGACCTTGCAAAGTGTTTTTTCTGCACAAGGATCACAGAGGGATATGCTCAAAACAAATACTATGAGAGAGGAACAGAAACTCGAAAGCAAGCGCATAGAATATGAAAAGAAAGTTGCAACTCTAAATAATGGTTTGTGTGGAAACTTGATGACAAAGTATTGGTGTATTTAAACATGATTCTCATGTTTATTGTATGCTTTATAGTTAATTTTGGGTTCTTTCCTAGTAGCTGCATGCTTTTTCTTTTCCTCCAGATTCGTAAGGATGGTCTGAAATCCCTCAATATTGCCTACACTGTGAGCACCCAGAGAAGTACGGCATTCCCCTTGGACCACCTGGTCCGCATGCTGCTGTTCAAAGACTGTGAGGAGGCAACTGATTTTATAAGTTACTATGGCCTGAGTGTATCAGAGGGGTAAGTGTGAGGAAAATGATGCCTGGCAGGGGCTAGCCAAACAAAGGGCTAATACGGGGGAGCCGCTCCTGAAGGTTGGAAACAGAGAAAGAAGGGGCCGAGAGCAGGGGATGGGTCTCCGCAGGAAATAAGGACACAGTTCTGCTTCATGGGAAACTGGCATCATAGTGATGCCTGTAGGGTGGGATGAAGCTGAACCGTGCAAACCAGCAGTTAGAGGATGTTGGAGGACAGCAGATCACAGATAAGTGTCTGCCATGAAAATCCATGCATTATGAGGTATGTTCATCCAAACTTGGAATTTTGAGAGACTGGGAAAGAAAAAAAAATCCTCGAGGATGCCAGTCAGTCATCTATTCCTCTCGACATTCTGTTTTGAAACAGTAAGTTTCAGAATTGAAAGCCTGTAGGTAACTGGAGCTTTGAGGATGTACGCCTGGTTGTTACTTTTGTTTTCCCCCAGGGGTTATGTAGAGCTGAACCGCTCGGCTTTCCTGGAGCCAGACGGATTACCCAAACCACGGAAATCTCCGTTTGTCAGCCAGAAGCTCGCTGTCTCTGTTGGGGAGGTTGTGAATGGGGGGCCCTTGCCCCCAGTGCCCCACCATGTGCCCGTTTCCAGCTTCAACGGGCAGAACAAGTACATTGGTGGAAGCACCTCCATGGATCAGGCCAGCAGTAGCCAAAAACCCAGTGTGGAAGCAGCAGGTGAGGGCAAACCTACATTTTAGGTACTGCTTAGAATAGACTGTTGAGGCAGCTCTGTGAGCAGGCTTATTGTACACAGCAGAAACTCTGTGGCTCAGAAGTTGAAACTGCATGGAAATTTAGATGTAATGAAAGGATTACAATTTAAATCATAGGAGAATCACAGAATGGTTTGAGGTGGAAGGGAGCCTGAAGCTTCTGAAATTCCAACACCCCTAACATGGCAGAGGCACCTTCCACTAGACCAGGTTGCTGATGTGTATTTATGGATCTATAAAAGCTGAGAACAGCCTGATACCTATAAAAGCCAAGAATAACCAAAAACTAATTTATTATTTTTTATTAATCAATAAATTTTTATCAATACTTATTGATAATAAAATGTATTTCCCAATTCAGGAAATTCTCAGTTGAGCCAAATTTTGCCAGCATAAGTGAAATAACAAATGTTTGACTGCTTCAGAAAACCAACTTCCCTTTGCAGTTTGCATTTTTTTTTATTTGCAGCTGTTTCTTGCCACTGTGTGTATAAACATGTCAGTTTTCAGGTTAGCTGAAAGTGTGCTTTTCTGTCCTTGCTGGAAGTACATATAGTGTATATAGGTGCCAGATGTGCCTGACTTAAAACAGTTGCTGTGTTAGAAATACATGTGCTTGGTACTGGGGGTAATGTGCAATTAAATGTTTAAATATTTTGTATAAAACATTCATAAATGTGAATTAGTTTTGATGATACATTTTTAAGGCAATAAGCTGCTGTTACGGATTTATTTTATGACCTGCTGAGTTTTATCAGACAAGCCAGCTTTTTGAAGATAAAATTAGCTTCTGTTTGTGACTGATCTGGTTTCCTTAATTTTTCTCCTCTTCCCTCGCAAGAAGGAAGAGTGGAAAGCAGAGGTGTGGATTTAGAAGCTACAGCAGTGAGAGTCCAGCCCCCACCTCATCTTCTGCCCTCGCTGTTGCCTCGTCAGCTGGTGCCAATCCTGCCCTCTGCACAGCCCATCTCCCAGCCTGCTGCACAGCCTGAGCCTTCCCCTTCAAAGCCTCAGCCTAGCTACTCGGACATGGTAAGGAATCTAAACCCTTCAGGAAATATTTGTGAAAGACCTGTGAAATAGAACAAAAGGCAACCAAGTTCCTAGGGTATTGCATTTTTCTGGAACATGCATGTATGTCAAATGAGACATGACAAAGCTTCTTCCTGTGGGTACATGACCATTAATGCTAGGTCTCGAATACATACCCTGTCTACCTGTGCTGTTTTTCTCCCTCCCACGCAAGTTTTTGTGTGCTGATGCTGAACTAGTCTCAGTGTCTCATTGCTTTGCACAGTACAGTTGTCATATTCTACCTAGATAATGGCAAATTTCAGTGAAGTGTAGGCCTGATAATTTGGAATTAAGTCAGCTAGAATGGAAGTCTAAAGTAAGAAAATAGGAATCTCTTCTCAGTTATGGTTTCCTGAATTGATTTGCCCATATTTAGTGCAAAAATCTGCTTTTGTTTCTGGGCTGTTACTAACTTTTTACATAGTTTAATTGTTTGAAGTTTGGAGACTGTTGTGTTTGGTTAACTTGGCTTAGTCTGTAAACAGAAACACAGATGCTGCTGTGAATTAGTCAGTTATGCAAGGCTGGAGAGCCTTACTCCCAGTTTACTCCTGAGAAGGACTGCACCTTGGTTCAGCTGCTTCCTCTGCTGTGTTGCAGGACATTGCCGAAGTGGTGGACGGGCTGGTGCATGATGTCCTCAAAGGAGAGTGCAAAGAAGTCGGCAGAGTAGGAGCTGCTTACGTGGCTGCTGCCATCTGGTAAAGAGCATTTCTTGCAAGTTGTCCTGGAGTCTGTCACCACAGCTATGCCCCTTGCCATAGCAGCACCATGTGTAAAGATGGTAAAACTAAGCACTGCCAGGTCTGTGAGGGAGACCATGTTACTGATGCAGTGGAAGGGAAAGCAGACCTTTCTTGAGATGTCTGTCACATCCCAGCTCTAGCCTAAAGGAAGGCTGTGACCCAAACCTCTGGAAGCTTTGCCTGGCAAGAAACCTCTGTCATGAAAGGGAAGGTGCCCAAAGGGGGACAAGAGGAACAAGTCCAGATCTGGCTGCTTCTCTGCTTCAGACAAATTTCTTCTCCAGGGCAGTCAGTAGAGTCATAGATGTGGGATGTGACCCAAACATTTGTTATTCCACCACTGTTTAATAATTGCTGAATTGGGGGACAGCTGACCCAGATTGACTAAAGTCCATTCCATTGATGTCATGGTTAGCAATAAAACTGGTTTAGAGGAAGGCGTTGGAGATTTGTGGCTTTCAGGGTGGACATGTCTGGGTATTGCTCTTCCCATGGGAAATGACAACTGGCTGCATTTACTTTGCTTGATGGCGGACTGGGGGTTTTGTCTTTCTGTATTACAGTGTATTTATTTACATCAATCAGTTTTCCTGTTTATTCCTGGTTTTTTCCCTGTCCCAGTGTGGGGAGGGGAGTGAGCCAGTGTGGGTGCTTGGCTAATTAATGGTTGGAGTCAGCCCACCACAAGAGGGCAAGGTGAAAAGGTGAAAAAAACCTGAGAAAATCATAGACCTGGGGCTTTGAATGAAAACATTCTGGCTTTGAGAAGAGATTTGCTGTTTCTGTACAGTGCCTCAGAGGCCACCATGGAGGAAGTCGTGACTGAGGTGGTGGGGGAGATTCTCAGAGAAATGGCTGGAAACATACTCAGTGTGGAAAGGCAGCGTGTCCAAGAGGAGCGGCGCAGAGTGGAGGAGGAGAGGTGAGGCACGGCTTTGGCTGTGGAGCCGGGTGGGTTGGGCACACCCCAGACTACATAAGGACAGCTGATGCCAGCCTGAGTCTTTGTGCCTCTGCTCAAGCCTCATGTCTTTCTGCCACAGTGGCAGAACAAGTGTCACCTTGAACTCTCCTGGGATTGTGCAGGCAGGGTTCCCCTCTGCATTCTTGGGTGATCTGCTGGTTAGCATTTTGGTTGCATCAGAGCCATGGTAAAAATGGTGGGTGGGAATTTTAGGAACGTTAATTTACTCAGAGCTTCCAGAGAGGGACATGTATCTGCTGTATGCAGGAGCTTTTCCTTGTGTGTGAGCTACTTGTTTGTAGCTTATTGGGGTAAGAATAAATAGAATCCTAGAATGGTTTGGTTTGGAAAGGACCATAAAGATCATCTATGGATGATCGATGGAGGGATGCCACTCACTAGATTAGGTTGCTTAAGGAACTCTGTGTTTTTGAGGGAAACCTGGCTTCACGCTAAGCTGTTTATTTAGAAACCAGATAGTGAGAAATAATTTTAGGCAAATTAAGCTGTTTGGCACTGTGTGTAGTGCTTCTCTAACTAAGCACCAGGTTTGCCAGTGTAAATTTTTTCACTTGTGTAAATATTTTCTCTGTTCTTCCAGGCAAAAGCAGGAAAGAGAAGAGTTAATAAAGCAGTTGAGCCAGTTGTTGGGTATGGAATTAATGGAAGAAGTAATAAAGGAGGGTGTCAAAGAATCTTCAGCCAGTGAGTTAAGGTATGTACAACGTGCTGCATGCTGTAATTTGATTTCCCAAGGGTTTCCTAGATGTCATGGACTTGTCTTGGACTTTGCATCTCAGCCCATTGAATTGGCATTTGCTGGAGGTCTTCACCTGAGCAGTCTTGGTTTGTTTTATTTGGAACCAGATGTGCCTTAGAAAGAGACCGGCAAGCCCGGATTGCCCGATGTTCAGAAGAAGTGTGTGGCCACTTCACGAAGCTCTTTCTGGAGGATGAGATTTTCCAGATTGCCAAGGAAACCCTTCAGGAGCTCCAGTGTTTCTGCAAATACTTACAACGGTGAGTTACCACGCTGGGGCACGGCTGCTTCTCTTGGGAGCATTGGCATGGAGCAGTTAATAGAGATGGAACTACCGCTGTCTGGTTGTGTACTTTTTGAGACAGTTTTTTCTGTTTTATGTCCATGGTAAGGGTAGACCTTACAGTCTTAGTACCAGCCTTTGCTAATTCACTGTACGTGGGGAGGGGAATCACACCTTGTTGTAGTCAGGTAACGAGCTTGGTAAGAGATTCCAGCTTCATTCCATCTAGAAACTTGTAATAGTTTATCTTTGTATTCTTTCTGCGATCACTGGTTTTCTTGCACATATGCTCAGTGTGTCATGGTTGTTGTGGTGTTCATTATACAAATATCTGGTGACAGAGGTCTGCAGAGGAGTTCATGAATGTGACCTATTTATCTGTTCTCTTCCAAAGGTGGAGGGAAGCAGTGGCAGCTCGGGCAAAGTTGAAACGTCAGATGAGGGCATTTCCAGCTGCTCCCTGTGGCTTGGATTCCAAACATCAACTGAAAGCACTGTCCCCCAGTGCAGAGTGGCCTATAGCCATGGAGAACTTGTGCAAGAGATTTGTAAACCTGGGGAATGGAGGAAAGCTGGGCATCTCTTGCACGAGGTAAGGTTATTTCCAGTGACATCAACTGGCAATCTGGTTGATTTTTGGAAGATAAGTTACCAAAATTCTTCCATTGTGAATGTTAGTGGGTTTGCAGAACTGTTTATTCTTAAATAGCTTCCAAAAGACTTTCTCCACAAATGCCATGACCAAGACTGAAAATCTGAATAAATTCTTCTGCTAACTAACTGCAACATTCTGAGGCCTCTGTAATATTTCCCAGGCCTCAGTTCCTAGATTTGTTTAAAGTACCTGTTTTATACCAAAAAAATACAGCCAACAATATTTTGTTTCCAGATTGAACTTGCTGAGGAACAAGACAGTGCATGAAATTAAAGTTCAGCACTTCTACCAACAATTGGTAAGGTAGGCTGTGGTTTGGTTCTTGTTTTCTTTAGAAGCAAGCTGCAGCAGACATGTCAGAGATACCAGAAATGACCAAAAGGTATGGCTAACCATGTCTGAATGTCCACTTGCAGCCCTGCTTCTGGGATTATTTTGGAAAAAGGGGAACAGGAAGGTCATAGAACTATAGGACGGTTTGGGTTGGAAAGTGCCATAAAGATTATTTTTTCTTGTCTGTCCCACTGCCATGGGCAGGGATACCTTCCACTAAACTAATGAAGGTGTTGGGCCACATAATCCTCCTGGGTGTAATTTTAAGGATATTTTTTAATTTTAAGGAAATTAATTTTAATTTATTAAATTTAATCTTTAATATTAAGGAAATTTTAAGGATGAGTGGGGTGTGACCTTGTACCTGTATGGGATGCGGCCTGGGATAGGCTATGGGGGGAAAGAAGTAAATGAGCTATCAGTGACCTGGATTGTAGTTGGAAAATACTTATTGAGATGTTTGAAGTGCAGCTGGAGGTCTAGCTTCCCATGGGTCCTCATGCAGTCCAGTGGCCTGGGTGTGTGTTGGGTCACTGTGGAAATGAAGCAGTACACATGTGCTCCTGAAATCCCCAGGCTCATGTGTCAGGTTTAGCAGCTGCAGTTCCTAAAGGATGAGCAACAGATCTAATGAATTAACTGGTCACTACTTACAGTATTGTAACTTGTTCAGTGCAAGATAGACATTCCTCAGGTGGGAAAGAGCCTGGGGTGGATCTTTTCACCAGTTACTTTCTCTCTTTTTAAGTGATTTAGCTTGGACTCCCCTGGATCTCATCTCATTAATCACAGAACATATTCCAGTTCAACAAGAACAGGTTTTTTGGAAGGCGCTCTTGGTTTTGCCCAATGATAATGAATATTGTAAGGATGATCCCAATAGGTATGTTGAAGAGTTGGTTGTTGGGTCCCTTTCTCAAACAGGGCAGACTTCTTTTAATATAGGTAGAAGATTAGTAATACACAGTCCTTGATGTAATTTTACTTATACCATGTCAAATTTCCAGCTTGTTTTTTTTCTCTCCAGAGCACTCTAAACAATATAGCTATAATTTATCCCAGTGATCTGTATTTTTTTTAACATTGTCTAATTCCCTTTGTTCATACTGAAAACAAAACCTTGATAGATAATAATTTCATTAAAATTTATAGCTATTTATTAGGACTGTTTATCATAACCTGAGTATATAGGATTATGGTAGATGGTGGTCTCTTAGAGGTGCTGATACTAAAACCCTAAAATACCAGTTTTGACAACAAAACCCCCCAAAGCTCTCTTTTTTGTTTGCTAGGATACTGATGGATTGGTTGAAAGCGAAGTTTATGGGACACAAGAGCTGTGAGAAAAATGCTTCACATACAGAAGGCAAAATTCAAACACTGACGTTATTTAGTTCTCCTGGCATGCAGGGGAGCAGAAGCATTAAAGTCAGTGTGTGTGTAAAGGTAGGTGAGAAAAACTTCATGGTATCTAAGAGGCATGGCTCTAAGCAGGGTGGGCTCTTTTCCAGTGGATATTGTGTCCTGTCAGATGGAGGGGAATGATACTGGGCAGGATGGGGTTGTTGAAAAGGTCTGAAAAAAGATGGATTTTTTTTCTTTGATTTCAATCAGCTGAGAAATACCTGCAGTAATAGAACCTGAATCATCAGCTCCTGGTCCCAGAGTGGGTGCTGAAGGCACTTCTGTGCTCAGCTCATCTAACAGACACATCCATGTTGGCCTGACAACAGCTTGTTGTCTTAGGTTGTGCAGAGCTTCTGGAAAAGGATGTCAAAGCTGAATGGCAGTGATGATAAACTGCAGATTTTGGTGTGGAAATAGCTTTGTTTAGCTACATTACTGTTGTCATCTTTGTTGCCTGTCTAGGTGGCACATGGTGCGCTCTCTGACTCGGAGCTTGATATGGCTGAGACACAAAAGGACTTGCTTGGGACCAGTGGCCTTGTTCTTCTCTTACCCCCCCGAGTTAGGAGCGATGATATTGCAGAAGATGATGTTTACTGGCTTTCAGCTTTGCTGCAGTTGAAACAGCTGCTTCAGGCCAAACCTTTCCGCCCCATAGTTCCCTTGGTGGTTCTAGTCCCAGGTCAGGAAGAGGATGCCATGGAGAAAGAAGTAGAAGATGGTATGTAATAGTTTTTGTGTCTTGAAACAAGGCGTGTTTAGGGCTGCCCCTAGTAGAAGTGTTGTGGCTAGTGCAGCCACTCAGTCACAGCATCCAGTAAAGGGACAGGCTGTGAAGTACAGCATGTCCCAGAGCTTTCCTAAAAATCTTGAGGCCTTAAGAAGAGCTCACCAGTTTTGGCTTCCAGTTTTCTTTCACGTACAGTATTTGATCCTGAGAATCTGTGGGTAGAGATGGAGGAGAGCAGCAATGCAGTGAATGTAATGCAGAGCATGTGGTCCAAGGGTATGTGTTCTTTCTCTGTGTACATGATGAGTTTTCTTATTTTTTAAGGTTTGATGCTCCAGGATTTGATTTCAGCCCAGCTGATTTCAGACTACACCATTGTAGAGCTCCCAGGCTCTGTCAACGACTTAGAAGGCACCAGAAGGGTAAGAACAGCAAGATACAGGAATTATTTTCCATTATCTGTGACTGTTCTATTTTCACTGACCAGAGATCAGTGGCATTTGCTACCAGGAAAAAAAATAAAAAAATAAATAAAATTAATGTAATACTGAAAGTTGCACTGAGACCAAAATTCATGGATTACCTAAACCCACTCTTGTCTGCCCTGCCTGTGTTGCTGCCCAACAGAGGAGTGCTGGTGGTGGGTAAACCTTTTTATCCTTAAGCTCTTAGTCCTAAAATGCTGAAGACCCTTTGTAGCAGTTCTGGCTGCTGTGAGATTGTCCAGAGTTATCCCATCTTGGTAGGTGGGACTGAAGTGTCTCTACGTCTCGTGGTCTGTCCACGAATACTATCATGCAGATCTCTCCCTGACAAGCCCAGAGTGATGCTTCCCCACAAACTTTCACAACTTAGGTCTGCACTTCAAGGACTGTCATGATGAGATATGATACAGTCACCCTGGACTAATTTCTGTGAATCAGTCCAATTTTTCCTAGATAAGTTTTCAGCAACTCCAGCATCCTCCAGCAGGGAATTCCACATTCCATAACTGTACGTCATGTGAACAGCCTCTTCTTTGTATGTTCCTGAGCCTGCTGCGTGGAAATTCCGTTTGTGGCCACCTAGCTGGAGAATTTTTGTTGCAAATATTAGTATGATGATACCTGATTTATCTGCCTTTTGCTGCATATTCTCTTAGAGAGTGTTATTCATACTTAGAGTTGAATCCTTTGTGGCCTGATCATGGCAGAGCAGTTTCCAGCCCTCCCTCTTTTGTGTGTCGTAGGTCTCTGCAGCTGTGGGCTGGCTGGTGTCCCAGTGTCCTGCCTCCCTTGAGCTCTGCAGCCAGACTCTTCAGGAGTACATTGAGGATGGGATCGATGGAGAATTTGGCAAGCGTTTCTACCATGACTGGAAGGAGAGGCGTTTAGCTGGGCTGCCATCCCAGGAACCTGGGGTCATCATAGAGCTCTACAACAGTGTGCTGCAGTTCCTGTCAGATGTGGCATCCTCAGAGCACCTTTGTGACTTGTCTTGGCCTATCACAGAGTTTTCAGAAGCAGGGGGTAACAGGGTGTTGCCCCACCTGCAGTGGAACATGCCAGATCACCTGGCCTGGCTGAAGAAGGCTGTGCTGTCCTTCCAGATCCCATATCTAGATCTGCCTCCTTTAGGTGGTAGGTACTTCATACTCTAATCTTCTTGGCAGCATGTTGTTCTCCAAGATGTGCCTTTGTAGTGTTGGTTCCGTCATAAATTCTTGCAGTTTACTTTGGGTTTTTTTTTTGTTCCACAGCTCCTTGGCGTCCTGTTTGCCACATGATTTTTCAGTATGTCTCTGAGATTGCAAGTTCTTCCCACACTCAACCACTGATCCAGTCTCAGGTGGAGAATCTGCTGAGCAAAACTTACCAAAACTGGAAAACCAGAACAACTGGGAACTCTGATGAAGATGGACCTTCTGTTAATGAGATCCCTTGGGATTGTATCTTGGCAGTCTGTGTTGATCATAAACTGAGAGACTGGAAACCACCCAAACTGCCTGTTTCTCCAGGTATTGTCTTCCTGCAGCATGGATGATGCTTCTTTTGTGATGGTACTTAATACATTGCCAGTGGTCCCTTTCCATATGGCAGCAAGTGATGTGTAGCAGGGAGGCACCTGTGGTCTTGCTGTATTCTGCATGTGTCTTCCTTTGGAGCATGTATTTAGTATTGGTTATGGTTTGACTTGATCCTCTGACTACAAATGTGGCTCTGGTCAGAGTCTTTCAGCCCTGCTCTCTGAGTGGGAGAAGGTTTGCATTAAGCAAAGACCAAGAGTTACTCTCAGAAGCTATGACAGCAGGGGAGGGCAGGCTGCCACAGTTAATTATCACTTCCATTGATTAATTAAGCTTGTCCCAGACTCTGTTTGATACCTGTTTGAAAGTGAACAATCATTCTTGCCTCAAATTGCCTTTTTAAAACTGAGGAAATTCTGAATTCAGAATTTCTTCTGAAGGAGAGAACCTGTGCAAATGATAAATGTTGGGCTTGCATTTATTCACAGAAGCTGTAAGTAAAGATGGTCAGATTCGTGTGTACTTCTTCAAGGGGCACTTAAAGAACTACACTGTGCCTTTCTCGTGGGATCAAGCCAGGCTGCGAACACAGGAGGAGATCCGGCAAGGCCATGAAAGGTAAGGTGGCCTGCACAGTGCTGAAAATCAGCATTTGGCGTCCTCCCAGAGCTTGGTTGTGTACATCTCCCTAAAATGATACACAAGGCTGTGCTGAAACAGAGTAGTAAGTAGATTTTATTTGTACAGGTTATTCAGCTCTAAGAGAAATGGATTGGTTGGGAAGTGCTGAAAGTGTTGAAATTCTGCCAAAAAAGCCCTGCTGCTGAGGCTTTGGATTTGTGCAAAGCATAGAGGGAAAACAATGCAAGTCTGAGAAAATGCTAGATAGGTTGAGGGGGAAGGATGCCTTAGAGCTGTGTGACATTAAAGTATTTGAGATGTAAAGTCTAGCTCACTTCGCTAGCCATGTTCAGAGGGAAGCCACTCTTGGAAGCTTAGTTGCAGCTTTGCTGTTTGGTGGGTGATGTTTGGGGTGAATCCTATGCACCTGTCAGATTAGTTTCTCTCTAATCCCATGCACAGGTGGTGCTGTGTTGGACTCTGGCGCAAGGCTATTATTTCTCCAGATGATCACTTCTCACTCCCTGATATTTCCAAGCTTCGAGCTAATAGGGAAAAATTAACACACTCATACCAATTCATGTGCTTTTGTTTGTTATTTGTTTCCTCCCCCTTTCAGATTAAAACTAAAATCTCCCAAGTCTTTTAAGACACCCTACAGTATAGCGCCGGGTCAGTATGGCTCTGACATGAGCATGCTGCCAGCTCAGGAAGTGAGCATTCCCAGCACAGATGAATTTAGAGATACGTCCTTGGCCCAGGAATGTCTGTTGGCACAGTTGCAACTGGAAAAAATAGAAAACAAGAGGTAAGTTCCCAGAGCAGGCATCTTTTCCTTGCAGCTTCCGGCCCCGGGTTGTAAACAATTTGTAACTTGTATGGAATAGGAAGTTAAACTGTGCTAGAAAAGAGCCCAGACTGTCTCAAGTTCAATCTGTTTTCATCAAGCACATCAGGGCAGTTCCCTACTAATTTCTTCTTAAATCATGGGAACAGGACAGGATGGTAGAAATTCTTGAGTTCTCAGGAATGGTTGGAAATTCTGTGGTCAGTGATTCCACCAGCACTGAAGCATATTAATACAGTGTGTACAGTATTCTGTTTATCCCCCGGTGTCACAAATGTCTCTAAAGTCCTCTCTGGGATGTCAGTTCATAACAGTACTGATCACAAAGATGAATAACTAAAGCTTTTGAGGTTGATCCAAGAGGTTTTTGTCTCTTCTGCCTTTGCATAAGTTGAGTCTCTTCAGTCTTTGTGGCTCCTTTCTGTACCACTGTCCTCTGTGATGGATTTTGATAGCTGCTGTGGGGCACTTCAGACTGTTTTGAATATGGCTGTGGAGATTAGATGCTTCTGAACCAAAAAAAAACCTCTTAGAGTAATGCAGTGGTTACAGGGACAAAGCAGGCTGCTATCTGACTGGTGATCTTGCCCTTCCCATCCAGGTTTGAAGAGCAGCTGCACAGATATCTAGCTGAGGACATGGAGCCCCTTGGGGATATTCTGGGTCTTCCTCTCTACCTCCCCCAGTCTCTGCTCTCCACCCCAGCTGCCGCCTGCCCCTTGGTGAAGGGTCCCACGACAGCTGCTCAAGAGGTAAGAGAAGGTGGTTCTCAGCTAAACTAAAGCTCTGAGGAGTGCAGCAGCCGCAAAACTTGTAGTGGGAATTATCTTGTGATAAAGTGTCAGTCTCATCTCATTTTCTTCTGCCCAGGCTGGGATTCAGGAGGGACACAAGGTTCCAGAGCTGGAGCAAAGCCCTGCACTGTCGGACAGACTCAAACACCTGCAGCAGCTCCTCAGAGCCACCAAGGAGGCTGAGGCTGCCTCTGAGCTCCACCTCTCTGCTCTGGTGGACATGGTGGACATTTGAGCTGAGCTGAGACACAGAGACTCAGGAAAGAAATCTAGGTCTAGGTGATGGACCTGGGGCAGGTTCCAGAACAAGCAGGCATTCTTCTGGGATGAGGACACGGAGCAGCCACGGGATCTAGGCCTAGGCCCCTCTCACGTGGCTGCGTTGCACAGGACCAGCGTGTCGTGGATGGTCTGAGACTCCCTCCTCTTCTGCCTCACAGGCGTGGAGATGAATCAAATGCTTTTTCTTGGAAGGCCTTAAATGACAGTGGTGTTTTTTTCTCCCAGCTCTCATTGTGGGTAAACACAGCTTCACCAGGTTCAGCTGTAGGGTAGCATGGGCCCCTGGGAATATTGAAGCAATTGCTCTCGATAGACACAGTCCCTGAAATGTCTCAGTCTGTGCTTCCTTCATGCGGGAACTGCCTTGCAGTAGCACTGTGGTTTGAAGTTCCTGTTCTGTTTCCAGGAATGTCAAAACTGTCATTCTCAAGTTGGAGCAGTACTTGGCCATGATTTTTGTACTTACTGTTCTCAGTACAAATACAGAAGGATTTTTGTTGTTCTGGGCCCAAGTTCTATTTTAGTCAATGCTTTCAGCATTAGAAATGGTTGAGATGCTTATTCCACAGTTTCCATGTCATGCTGGAAAACAGGATGCTTCCTTCAGTCTTCAGTAAACAGGTATGGAGAAACAACAGCCTGCATTCTCCAGCATTTAAAAATCTTTGGAATTTGAAGGCCCTAGGTTTTAGTTTAATTCCCAGTAAAGATGTACTTCATATCTGCAATACTCCTATACAATTCATCTTTTTCTTAACAAAATCAGCAAATTTTTCTCAAACAGAACCTTCTGTCTGGTGGAATATAAATTACTGCATTAAACTGATTATCTTGCCTGCCCAACAGAAGTTGAAATCCTCAGTAGTCTGTCAATTGCCTTCCAAAAAACTAGTTTTACAGTTTTTAAAAAAAGCATTTCATTTGTATTATTTCCCTTAAACCCAAAATAGCAAGAGTAGCTTAATGCTAAGTTGAAATAAATTTAAATTGGAAAGAGTGTGCTTTGAGGCTGTTGCTGCTCCACGTGCTTTTGTTGCACTGAGTTTTACTGAATTTAACTTGTTCCATGTGAAGGGAAGCCTGTGCCCTGCTTTTGATGTTCTCGGTTTACCAGGAATTCAGCTGTCAAAACACAACAGAGCTTTGGGAGTGTGGTTCATGCTAGTTGCTGTAAATTGTGTTTTGTACCTAATAAAAAAATTAATTGCTTCATTAATTGCCTCATTCCTCTGTTAAAGTTCATGGTATGAGATGCTCTTGAGGGGGAAGGGGGGGGGTGTGGCTGCTGTTAGCCGGGGGACTGCTGTTACCCGGGTACCAGTGTGGGGGGCTGGTCTCGCTCCCGGCCTCCCCCATACCATTTATCTATACCTAGGGCAGCAGCAAAATCTCGACGAAGGTGGGATTCGAACCCACGCGTGCAGAGCACAATGGATTAGCAGTCCATCGCCTTAACCACGCGGCCACCTCGTCCACCGTGGGGCACCTGCGTCTCAGCCCAGCCCGCGCCCGTGGCAACCACCCACTCCGCGCCTCCGCTCGCCCCGCGCCCACGAGGGTCCGGATCCGTGGGGACCGCCCACCGCAGGGGCCGGACCAAGGCTTCAGTAGTGTCCGGGCCGGGCGCACTGTAGAGCCACCTCGCGTGGCTGCGGAGAGGCAAAAAAAAGACCCCCAAAAAAACCCCAAAACGTTGCCCTCTCTGAGGCTCGAACTCAGGACCTTCAGATTATGAGACTGACGCGCTGCCTACTGCGCTAAGAGGGCGTCAGAGCGATTTCCTCGCGCCAGGCCTCCAGCGGGCAGGCAGGCGACGGGACTTGGATGGGCCCTGGGACCGGGCGGGAAGGGCTGCGACGGCCGCGTCAGGCCGGCAGGGGGCGACTGGCCCCGCGCCGCGACGAGGTGGCCGAGTGGTTAAGGCGATGGACTGCTAATCCATTGTGCTCTGCACGCGTGGGTTCGAATCCCACCTTCGTCGAGATTTTGCTGCTGCGTGGGGGGAACCGGGGACCCTTGAGGTGGGCTCGGATTCTTGCGGCACACCGGACTCGGCGGGGGCCAGAGGGGACTAGCAAGTGGCTGGTCTACCGTGTCATCTACATCCTCCCCATGAAACAGAGATATTAAGAATTAAGCATAAAGAAATGCCTGACCAAAAGAGAGAAGAAGCTGACAAGAGCAAGAAAGGAGGAGGCTGCAAGATAAGATAAAGAGCTAGAATACACAAACAAGATGCAAAGACAAAGGCACCAAAAATAAGGGGATTCTTTGGACCCCTAAGCCGGAAAGAACGGTATCCAAGTCCAAAAGGTGGTCAAAGGACTAGAAAGAGCATGTGCAAGAAAACAAGGTGAAAGTTCAGCCAAAGAGAAAATTGCTGACCTCATCCCAAATCCCCCAGAGCACCACCGAACTGACCAGAAACGAGCAGTGCGCAGCCGCAAAGGGGCGTGGAGCTAATTTTAATATGAAGCAAGGACAAGGCGGGGTTAGGAAATGAATATGTATTAGGTGTATTGTGCAACCCTAGTTTGTAAAGGATAAAAAGAGAAAGCCAAAACTCAAAAGTGTGCATGCTTTTCGGAAGCGATATCCCCCATACACCCCAGCACTGAATAAATTCATACCTTCTCTTGTAACTACTCTGTGAGTTACAGAGTTCTTTTTCTATCTGCATATCACCCATGGATCAAAAGTCACCCGTGCCCTGGAGATTTTGGGAAGGGGATGACAGCAGGAATTGACGTAGTGTGGAGGAGCTGGAAGTCTCTTATCCAAGACTCATGGAAAAGGAAGCACTCAGAAATCCTTACAGGAGCGGTTACCGCCGAAAGTAGCTGTTGAGCAGTCAGTCAGGCGATAACCTTCGGAAACGGATAGTGCAATAGGGAAGTGCACTGGGACGAAGGAAGGGTGAAACCATGGATGGATACCCTGGGTACTGTGGGGAGAGCGGGCAAGGAAGGTATAGGAGGGTTTTTCCCATAAGAGTTGTTGGTGATTATGCCCGTTCATTGTAACTGGAGAAAAAGCAGCAAAGAAGGTGAAAGGCAACATGCAAATCTCATCCTGCATGTGGTGGGAGCCCAGAGGGGCAGAGAAAGGTGCCCTGGCCCCACACCACCCACATCACCACATCGCCCCCCTGGTACTGCGATGCTGGGTGTGGTTCTGGGTGATTTACCTGGACAGGGATCCAAACAGCTCCCTTCTCCCCACGCAGAGGAGATTAGCCCTCTCCTGAGCCTCATCCAGGCCATTGGACAGATCTGGGCATCCTGGGAAAGGTACCTGAGATGCTGCCAGATCCCTCCAGCATGGTGACTTGCAGGTGCCATGGGGCAGAGAAAGGAGCAGGTCCTGGTGGAAGTGATGCCTTGGTCATTACTACATCCAGTGGGGAACCCTGGGGACCCTGAAATAAGCTTTCAGAAATAAGAAATAAGAGTACCCAAGCTGCCCTGAGTCAGCATCATCATTGAGAGAGGCAAAGAGGGGCAGTGGGGAACCCCCAGCAGTGCCCCCAACTTGGGCCAGGCGGGAAAAACACTGTCCCAGACCCAGGCAGCATCGAAAGTCGAATCTCCTGTTTACTAGACAGGTACTTTGACCAGCTGAGGCAGAGCCCCAACCTGCCCCACTGCCAGGGATGCCCCATGGCCATAGACACAGCCCTTCCGAGCCCATCCCCATCCTGCTGCCGACTCAAAAACAGAGCCACTCTGTAAGACCAGTGGATTGGGACTCCAGGGACAGGGCACAGTCGCGTGTGACGCTCTGTCTGTCACGTTAAGCTCAAAGCCCCAGCACTGCCGTGTCCCTGAGGGCTAAAAGACGGTGGCCGGCTCCCGTTGGGCTCTGCACCGGCCACAGCGGAGGAGGGTGGTGATAGCAAAAAAAGAGGGCTCGTCCGGGATTTGAACCCGGGACCTCTCGCACCCTAAGCGAGAATCATACCCCTAGACCAACGAGCCGGGGTGCACTACCCCTCCCCCGCCCCGCCCTCCCCCGGGCCCGCCAAAACGCCGCGCCGACGCTGCTGCCCGGGGGGCCCGGCCCGGCGCCGCTCCCTGCGCACGGCCTGCGCCCGCAGCCCCGCCGGGACATCCGCGGCATCAGCGCTGCGAACATGGCCCGGACATCCCGGACATCCGCACCCCCGGACATTGCCCCGCACCCCGCTCCACTGCCCGCCGCGGCGCGGCGCTGCCCGCACGGCTCTTCCCCCTTCGCCCTCAGCACCGCGCCTGTGATGGCCGAGGGGTGAAGGTGTTGGACTCCAAATCCAATAGGGGTTTGAATACTGCTCACAGATTTTACCGAATGCCTAAGTACCCCCGCTGGGGTTCCCGGGAGGAGCTGAATACAGGAGCATCATGAACAGCCAGAGCAGCCCACTCCTACACTCTCTTCTCCCTTAGGAGCTCCTCAATGCCCCAAGCAGGGACTATGATAACCCCGGGACTCCCCAGATTTTGCATTCCTGATGCTGAGCGAATTCCTCTTCATAGCCCTGTCCCACATCCCTGGGGAGGCAGTGTATCCCACCTCATTGGTCTGCGTGTGCGATTCTCGTTTTAGAGTGCAAGTGGTCCTGGATTCAACTCTTGGATAAATCTGCCAATTTTGCACCCACTACCATCCTCATTCTGAGTGACTCCCCGCAGCATTCATGTTCACCCCAAAAGACATCCTGAGTCCCTTGAGGAAGTTAAGAAAAGGCCTCCTATGAACTGCCTCTAGGGAGGGTAGGGATAAAGACATGAAATTTTTACACAGCCTTGGGATGCCATGACACAGCACCAAGCCTTTCCTGGGGAGCTCTGGCAGCCCCTCAACCAGCAGAGAGCAGGTTGAGAAGGCAAAAGGACATGAGAATACTGGGGATTGGTCTGCACTACATCTGTTTCCTCCAGCAGCGTCTTGCCACCAGTCCTCTGGAGTCCATCCTTCCTGCAGGGATGTACCCAGCCAGCAAGGGTCACCCCCAGTGCTGGACATGGTGGGTGGCCAAAAGGAAGGGCTCATCTGGGAGCTGAACCTCAGGACCACTTGCACCCAGAGCAAGAATCATACCACTAGACCAATAAGCCAGTGTGCACCACCTCTGCCCTCACTGCACCTCCCAGACCCTTTGGGGGGCTCACGGGTAGCTGGGGCTCTGTGTGGCCTCATCCTCTCTGGGAGTGGGGAGGTGCTTCTTGCTGTGGCCACGAGGTTCCAGATCCAGCATGTCTCACTCCCAGCCCCTCTTCCCTTCATAAAATGCCCTTCACCAGCTATTTGCAGCAGTTGGAATGGCCAGTGGTTTTTGTGCCACCTTTCTCCATGGGGCATCCTGCAAAGGCGATCCCCTGCGAGCTATGTTTGATGTCATTGGCAGCAAATGGCCGTGTCTGTGTGCCAGGGGCTGTCCGTGCATGGGGTGTCTTTGCTGTCTGTGCATGGGGTGCAGCGATGCCGGGGCTGTGGTAAGGGGGGATTGCAGTGAGCAGTGTGGGAAGTGTGAGTTGGTGCCATGTGTGAGGTGTGGAACGGCTGTAAAGGGGTGTATGGGTGCACGTGTGTGGTGCCCATGTGCAGGCAGGGCCCCGTGTGCGTGCATGGAGCAGCATTTTGCTGGGCAGCGGGGAAGTGTCCTGGGTGTCTCGGGCCAGAGGGCAGACACAGGGCAAATGCTGCACCCCGGCTCGTTGGTCTAGGGGTATGATTCTCGCTTAGGGTGCGAGAGGTCCCGGGTTCAACTGCCGGACGAGCCCTCTTTTTGGATACCCAGCACCTCCCTGCCAACCGGCTGGTCCCCCCAACACCAGCGGTCACCCTGTCAGCCTCACAGGGAAGGAACACCGGGTATCTCCACACCCTGCAGCACCTGGGTAGGGAGTGAAATCTCTGCGGGCATTTCCTCGCCGACTGCTTTGGCGTGCCAGGAGGCAATTCCACATCCACAGGCAGTCCCCGAGATTTTCTGGGGGGGATCTGGGGGGTGTTTGGCTGCCCCGCATGCATCAGAGAGGGGTGTGGAGAGGCAAAAGGACATGGAGATGCTGGGGGTTGATCCCAGGGCCTCTTGCATGCAAAGCAAGCGCTCTCCCGCTGAGCTACATCCCCCTGTACTAGAGTAAGGGGCGTTTGCCTAGTCTTCTTGCCCCACTCCGCCCCCACGGCTCCAAACCCGACTGTCACAGGCTGCACTCCACCCTTCCCCACTGCTGCTTCCGAGGCCCTCCTGCTGGGTTTAGGGACGTGCTAGCCCAAAACACCCTACCCTGCCCATCGCTGCTCTGCAGATACTGCTTCCCTCCTCTCCACCCCTGCCCTGACCCCACCAACATCCAAAGGCACGTGGGTGCCCAAAACAAGGGCTCGTCCGGGATTTGAACCCGGGACCTCTCGCACCCGAAGCGAGAATCATACCCCTAGACCAACGAGCCAGGTGCTCTAAGTAAACAGAAAACCCTTTTTTCACTTCGAGTATTCACAGACCTGCCTGGGGTGACATGGGACCTGTGGTAGCTCTGTCTGTCTCTGATGGATGAACACCGTTGAGAGCACTGACTGTAGGGATGTCACCTCGGCATATGTAGCAGGAATGGAGGAAACAACTCAAACAACGCTCCATTTCCCAAACTATTAGTGTTAAACAAAGAAAAAGGGGTCATGCTGCCTTTGGTGTTGAATACAGCTGAAACCAGCCTGACTCATCAATCCCAAATTTAAACATCCTGATGGTGAGATGAAAGATATAGTAGATCTGGTAAAATACCAGATCTAGGTAAAGATAAGGGAACAAACAAGTAATGTTACTGATAACTTTACTAAAGCTGTTGAGCTGCTACAGCTGGTCTGGACTTATCTGACTCATAGTCCATCCTTTTATACCATTAAAAGTCCCAAATTTGAATGGCAGGGTTTTCTGACAGATCCTTTCTTGAAGTGTATGTGTGGAGATTCCCCCCTGGAGTAGGGACATTCCTCAAGGTCTCTTCTTAACGCAGAACCAAAGAGATTTGCCCCCAGTTACTGGTCTGGGTGGGAAGTATCAAACCTCTTCTTAATAATTTGTTTTGGTAGCTTTAATACATTTGCTTTAATATAATTGCTTCAATATTCCTTCACAATGCACTATATTGTAATAGTTGTTATAGCACCTATATTGTGTAGTAAATAATTCTGATTAAAATCTTTGTTGTCTAATCATAATAATAAATGATATATATTTGTATATCTGCTTTATTTTTAATCCTGCAGGATAAAGCTGTATAAAGCCTCTACTACACCTATACAATGGAGACAAACCGCTGACAAACTCTGGGGCTAAGGTTGGATCCAGCCACACACAGGCTCCTTTCTGAAAAGTTCAGAAAGCCAGGGGTTCTTCTCTGCATGTCATGATTCAGTGTGAGTTTCGAAACTTCATCTGAAGCTCCCACTCTGCCCAGCACAGCATGGCTGTGGGCTGCACCTGCCTGGTTTTAAAATGGGGCCCATGAGGAACAGGGGGGTCAGCAGAGCCCCCAGGTGCTGGCGACTCAGGCAGGGGATGTAGCTCAGCGGGAGAGCGCTTGCTTCGCATGTAAGAGGCCCTTGGGTTCAACCCCCAGCATCTCCAGCTTTTTTTCCCTCCTCAAACCTACCTTCTCCACGGGCCAGTGATGATAAACTTGCATCTACATCTGGAAGGGCTCCACAAAGATGAGGGATGCACCATGGCAGAGCCTCCCCCTGAGGCTGCAGTGATAGCATAACCCCCACTCAGCCATTCCCCACTGCCCTGACAGCTCCTTCCCAACCCAGAAGGGGACCAGCTCTGGCCATGGCTGAGCTGTGCCTGTGCTCACAGGCACTGGGCAACACCATGATGGGACCATCCCTGCCCGGGGGCCGCCCAGCTAGGGAGGCTGCCTATGCCTATCAGAGGCCATGCCTGGCCACAGGTACCAAAAAGGAGGGGTAATCCAGGAGTTGAGCCTAGAGTCCACAAGCCCACCAGTGCCCAGTCAGTGCAAGAGTACTGCCCTTTCTCTGTCCACTGGTCTCCAGGGATCAAAATCCTGAGGGAAGGGCACCCCACCCCTTCCAGCCGTGGGTAAAAACCTGTCGCTGTGAGCAGGATTCGAACCTGCGCAGGGAAATCCCTATTGGATTTCAAGTCCAACGCCTTCACCCCTCGGCCATCACAGCCACTGGATGTCCCTCCCCCAAGGTGGCGACAACTGGGGACATACCACTTTGCCTCAGGTTATGCCATCTCCCAGCCTGGTGGGGGGCTCTGCTCAGCCCCAGCACCCACACCTGGAGGGTTCAGGAAAGGGAACTTGGAGGGATATTTACTGATGGCTGGAAAAAAATTCAGGTGCCTTGGTCACAAAGCAGGCAGCACTAGGAAGCATCCTCCAAGGATGCCCAAGGATACAGCAGCTCTTGGAGGGGCAAAAAGGACATGGAGATACTGGGAGCTGATCCCAGGGCCTCGTACATGCAAAGCAAGCGCTCTCCCCGCTGAGCTACATTCCCCTGTGAAAGGAAGGGAGAGGGCCTCTGTGCTGGGTCCCCTCATCCCTGGAGCACACCTTGCCAGCCCTGGGGCTCCAGCCTGCCCACTCAGCCAGGAAGGGGCACCCAGCCCTCTGTGCCAGAGCCTTGGTTATGCCACAGTCCCATGTACCAGCCAAAGAAGGCAGGTGCCAAAAAAAGGTGAGCTCATCCTAGAGCTGAATCCATGACCTCTCACATTTAAATGAGATTCATGTCCCAGATCCATGCCCCACAATTCTGGGAGTTGAGGAGGGTGGCTGATGCTGCCTTTTGCCCCTTAGCACAGGCTGGAACAAGGAAATCCATCTTGTGTTGCCCAGGAGGTGGGCCAGCATTTTGGAGGTGTCCATGGTGCATAACTTCCCTAGATCCAGCAGCCACAAGGGCAGGTGGACCATGAAGACAGGAGGGACCCTTGAGCACCACTCTGCCCTCACACAGGGGCATGTATCTCAGCAGGAGAGTGCTTGCTTTGCATGCAAGAGGCCCTGAGATTAACAACCCCCCAGCATCTCCATGTCCTTTTGCCTCTCTAGACAACCCCCTGTTGCATGTGGGCTGGCAGAGTCCCACAGACACCCCCAAAAAGTGCTGGTGCTGCCTGAGGGTGTGGCAGACCCAGGAGTTGGGGGGGGGGGAAACAGGGGGATGGGACACAGCAGTGGTGCACAGTGGGTGCCCACACCCCGTGCCAGCCTCCCCCAAAGCTGCCCCACTTATCCTGCCCAGCCCCAACCTGAAGAGACTGGAGGAGAACAAACGGGAAGACCCCAGAGCGCTCTGTACCTCCACAGAAAAAACAAGACAGGCTCTGACCAAAGGACGATTCCTCTGGGAGTGAGACCCACGTCTCCTCATACCTGAAGGCAGAAACACACCCCAAACCTGGATTGTTTGGCATCTTGGCCCCACTCCCCCTGGGCAGTGGTGTGTAGGTCCCACCTGCCCCATGGGTAAAAGGAAATAGCCCGGGGTGCCCAACTTCTCCCACTGCTCCCTGCCCTCTGGGATGGGAGGTTTTGCCCTGACCCCACAGTCAGTGGTCCATGCTCCCTACCCTAAGATGCTGCCTATTCCTTGACAGCAGAAGGGTAAGACACCGTGAACACCAAGGGGGGGGATGAACTCCCAGCTAGGCAGGTAAAACCCATGGCTATGAGCAGGATTCGAACCTTCAGGGAGAACCCCTATTGGATTTCCTATTGGATTTGGAGTCCAACACCTTCACCCCCCTCGGCCATCACAGGCGCGGTGCTGAGGGCGAAGGGGGAAGAGCCGTGCGGGCAGCGCCGCGCCCGCGGCGGGCAGTGGAGCGGGGTGCGGGGCAATGTCCGGGGGTGCGGATGTCCGGGATTGTCCGGGCCATGTTCGCAGCGCTGATGCCGCGGATGTCCCGGCGGGGCTGCGGGCGCAGGCCGTGCGCAGGGAGCGGCGCCGGGCCGGGGTCCCCGGGGCAGCAGCGTCGGCGCAGCGTTTTGGCGGGCCCGGGCGAGGGCGGGGCGCGGGAGGGGTAGTGCACCCCGGCTCGTTGGTCTAGGGGTATGATTCTCGCTTAGGGTGCGAGAGGTCCCCGGGTTCAAATCCCGGACGAGCCCTCTTTTTCCACACCCGCTGCTCACCACCGCCGCAACTCAAGCGCACCGCAAACATGCCCTCACATTCCCGCTCACCACCTCCCGCCCCGGCCGGCACTGCAGCCGGCCGACACGGCCGCGGCCCATCTACACTCGGCCCCTTACATGGCCTCTGTGCCTGGAAAATAACCTCCCTGCTCTGCCCCACAAGTATTCCCCCTATTCCATCCCCCTCACCAGCCCAGTGACACCTAAGGGATCCTCAAGTGCTTGAACCCCTTTTCCCGAGTCTGAGCGGCAGGCGAACGCAGCACACACAGAGATTGTCCCGGAGCAAGGAGAACGCCAGCGCAGAGGTTGTGGCGGGGCGGGGGATGTAGCTCAGCGGGAGAGCGCTTGCTTTGCATGCAAGAGGCCCTGGGATCAACCCCCAGCATCTCCATGTCCTTTTGCCTCTCCACACCCCTCTCTGATGCATGCGGGGCAGCCAAACACCCCCCAGATCCCCCCCAGAAAATCTCGGGGACTGCCTGTGGATGTGGGATTGCCTCCTGGCACGCCAAAGCAGTCGGCGAGGAAATGCCCGCAGAGATTTCACTCCCTACCCAGGTGCTGCAGGGTGTGGAGATACCCGGTGTTCCTTCCCTGTGAGGCTGACAGTGTCTCTTGGGGTTATGGATGCTGAAAGCAGGCAGGGAGCACAGAGCCTGTCTGAAACTAAGTTACACAGGCTTCTCACTCTGGCCTGAGAAAGCATAAGAAAGAATCCAAGCGGTCTTTGGTAAAGGACAACAATGTTTGCAGGTGTTGTTTAGGATTTACTTGCAAGAAACATTCAGTGGGTGTTGTTCCACTTAACCAATAATGGTGACGCGTTGCTTTAACAACCAATGAGAGTTTTACCTCTCAGACCTTCTCAAACATATCTATAAAAGAAGATCAAGAATAATAAACTTTGCTCTCTTGGACAATGCAGCTAAGAGAGTCATGTCGTGTTTATCGCTGTTCCTAATATAGTGCGACATGGGGTGAACATTGCCTTTGGATGACCTTTGGTGCTGGGGGATAGCAGCCAGAGAGGGAGATGAGACTGAGGATGTCACCTCAGGGCAGTGTAGGGTGGCAGCTGGCACAGATCTGCCAGAGCAAGGGAAGGGGGCAGCATGTCCCTGTAAGGTCTAGGGACCCCCAAACCCAGCTGGTCCTGCTTACGGGATGTGTTGGGCTCCCTGTGCCAGGGCCTTGGGTCAGCACTGGGAGGGTTCCCAGCAGCAAAAAGAGATGGGAGTAGCTGCAGCTGGGGTACCCCAAACCTGGGGCAACAGTGTGGGATATGTGGGCAGAGGGTCAGGTATTTTAAGGAGCACCCAGTGTAAGAAGGACCAGTGGGCACCATGGCTCATGTGGGCAGAGGGTCAGGTATTTTAAGGAGCACCCAGTGCAAGAAGGACTGGTGGGCACCATGGCTCAGTTGGTCAAAGCGCCTGTCTAGTAAACAGGAGATCCTGGGTTCAACTCCCAGTGGTGCCTCAGTCAAGGGGTCTATTTTTCTTCCCTGTCCCAAACTGGGGGCACTGCTAGGGGTCTTTGTCCTGCTCTGGGCACTGTCAGTCCCAGTGTTCTGTCCCCTGTTACTCTACTCTGGGAGTAAAATGTTTCCTTCTGCTTCCTCTCCCTTCTCTCCTCACATTGGAGAGATAGCCTGAACTGTTTTCAGAAACCAGAGGATCGGGGAAGTGAGAGATACATTAGATGCTGTCTGGATGCCCACCATGTTCCCTATTACTTTGCACAACCAGTGCTGAATCATGTAGGAAAAACTGTCTGGACACAGGCTGGGTGTGGGTGAGTAATGGAGATGCCTGGTGCACATCTTTTCATGCCAACAATAAATGCCACATTACCCTTTGCCACCCTATGAACACAGAAAGAAACGGAGAGGGGCAAATTAATCGCAAATGCTTGCTTGTCTCCCTGCCCCGCTGTGACAGAGGCTGCCAGGGCTCTGCCTTGCCCAGCCTTGCACACCGAAGGACATCCTGAAGAAGTAACTCTAGTATTGATGTCTGTGGGAGAAAAAAGGGCAAAAAAACCGCTGAAAAAAATTCTGCTAAAAAAAGTCAGACTGGCACGGGGGACGAGGTGGCCGAGTGGTTAAGGCGATGGACTGCTAATCCATTGTGCTCTGCACGCGTGGGTTCGAATCCCACCCTCGTCGGGTCCCCTGGGAACCCCCTCTCCTAGAGCAAATCTTTTGGCACAGCCTGCCCAGTATCCTCCTGCTCTTCATGTTTTGCTGTGCTGTGTCGAACACTCATCATATCTACCCCTGTACTGCTGCTTTGGCGGGCTGAACCTGCTCCTGGTGGTTCAGGGACTGGCATGGCCCTTCTGAGCAATGCCTGAGCCCACCTGCTGGCCTCTCCTGCCATCCCATCACCTTTTTTTACAGGGGCACTGAACTGTAGTCAGGGAAGGGCACCAGGACTGGGCACCTCTGGACATTGCCAGGGATGCTGATGAGATCCAAAAGCCACCCTCTGTCATGTCCCAGAGGTGCTTGTTCTGGGGATGGCAGAGCTGCTGTGCACTGGCAGCTGCCCCCTGTGCCTGGAGCAGTGCTCACAGTAGAGATTCCTGAAGACAGGAGACTGTGATCTATGGCAAGATGAAGAGGAAAGAGGTAAAACTGCCTCTGGAATCTCGGTGGTCTTGCAGAGAGGAAAGCCCTGCATTTGGCAGTGTCTGTGCTTTGAGGCACACGGGGAAAAGGCATCATGCCAGTCTTGCCTTCCCTTCTCCCCTCTACTCCTCTCCACTGATGAGGATGTGGCCAAGCAATGCCATGGCTTCAAGGCAAGGTGAGGATGCTCAGGCTTAGCTTACCTTTTTGACCTTCCCTTTGGCTACATTTCCTTCCCATGCCTTGGGGAGATATGCCTGGGGACCAGTGTGGAGCTGCTTCCCTCCATCAGCATCTCCTGAGCCAGAAACCATGACCAGGCTGCAGGGAAATACTGGCCCCATCCCATTCCACTGCCATGACATGCTGTGCTGCTCGTCAAGCTCTGCCACCCCAGGAAAGGGGGATGTCCCTGCCTGGACATCCAGGTGCCCTCCAAGGAATCTGTGGGAGGTTTCCTGGGAAAAATGCATAGGTTTGGGTCCAGCCCTGAAGAGAGACCAACTTGCAGCTGGAGATGGTGAAATGGGCTGGGGTGGTGGGTGCAGGGGTATGGCAGTACATGGCAGGGAGATTGGGTCACAAGATGGGACCTGGGACTTGCAGGACACAGACAGCCAGGAGAGAATCCCCACTGATTCCCTTGGGACACCCTTCAACCCTGCCCTGGCACACACATGTCCCAGTCCTGGTGAGCGGTGATGAGGGGTGGTGCTGTGGGACATCAGCCCACCCAGGGACCTGGTAATTACAGGGATCCTGTGGCAGCGTGGAACTGGATCATCTGCAGCCCCAGGACAGCACCTGGCAGCCAGAGCCTGGCTCTCCCCAGTGGCACCAGCTGGGCTCCACTCCCTGGGCTACACACAGTGGCCCTGGAGCACCCTGAGTCTGACCTGGCAAGGACACAGGCAGCCAGGATGCTCCATGCCTGGATCTGGCTGCATCAAGATTCTGCCTCCTGGCACTGGGGTGTCCCACTCATCCATCCGCCACTTGGGAGTGGTCCCTGGCTCTTCTGCTGCTGGGAGGCAAGCCCTGGGTGAGATGCAGACATTGCATGCAGACATTCCTTGGAGATGGGATGCGGTAGGTCTATTGCTGCTCCAAGGTGTGCTCTTGCCTTTGGCTTTCAGGAGAAATTTTAGGACAGGGGAAAGCTCCCACCCTCCACCAGTCTAGGACACATCAAGCCCTTGGGGTGTTGGAAATCAAAATGAAAAGTGCTGCTGGGGCTGATAATAGGAAGGGAAACACATGGATTATTGATACTGGACCATGTTTTTCAGGTCCTTACCTGCAGGAAGAGGCAGGGCTGAGGTAGCCACACATCCTGGATCTGTGCAAAAGTTAAGAAAATGGATCTGACATGTTTGGTGTGGTGAAATTTTCTCAGGTTTGAGGTTCTTCCAGAGAAAGTCACATCTCACGCAGAAAGTGCTCATTCCTGAAATGAATATGGATTTGAAAATTCAATATTTATTTATCTCCCAAATATCTGCCTTTCCCCTATTGTTTTCCTTTTAAAAAATTCAATCATTACACAAATATGATTATTTTAATTTCTTAACATGTGCCTTTTGTTTCCCCTGCTGTCTCTTCTAGGAAAATTACTTGTTTCAGTCCATAGAACTGCTCATATTTGACAACAGTCCCCCTCTGAGTGGCCCATGGCATTTATCCCAAGTATCACTGCATCCATGGATATTATTCTGGGACATGGTAGTCCAATGTGAACAGAAACTGGCAGCCTGGAAGGGAGTAATCTCAGGAAGTTTTCCTGAAATCATGAGAGTGCACAGAGGCACAAAAAACCCCAACCGACCAACCAAAAAAAACCCCCAAAAACCAACCAACCAACCAAACCAAAAAACCAACAAAAAAAACCCCAACAGCAACAACAAAAAAAACACAAAACAAAACAAAACAAAACAAAACAAAACAAAACAAAACAAACAAAAACCCACCAAAAAAATCCCCCCCAAAAATAAGGGAAATTAATTAATGAAGAGAAAGAAAACCAGACTGGTAGAAGAAGGGTTTAATTCTCAGGCTGTGGGTCCAAGGTGCACTTGTGGCATTAATTATTCAAGAGTAGTGCAAAAAGCAGCACAGTAAAGATTAAACTAAAACTTCATCTTTTCCTGCTTGCTAAGTCACCATTTAGGAGATTATGAATGATGAACCCACAGCATCCTGTCTTACTCCAGTAGTTGCCAGGTTGCTTCTCTCTGAAGCCCATGTCCTCTGCTGAACCTCAGAAAGCCCGATTTCCTTTTTCCCCTTCCAGAATGATGTTTAAAAATAGCTGAGCTCAGCCTCAGATCCTTGGAAAGGCTTCATTGCCCTGACAGGCAGGGTGGAGAGGAGTCACTAGGAACCATTCTGTGCGATCCATTGTGGCCAAATCATCTCAAGAACTCAAGTGACCCCCCAAACCCCACAAGGCACATCTTTAACAGGATGCTGACAGCCTAATACACGCATAGTACATATGTCCCGGTACTGTCAGCATTTATTCCAGGGCAGGAGATGTTTGTGCCATCAACTGGGCTCTGCTGGTGTGAAATGAAAAGACTTTTTCAAACTTTCCTTGCCTCTAGAGCTCATGATGGTTCATCATGGTCCTGCTTGAGACCACATCAGCAACTCCCTCCCCGCCCCCCCCCATGTAGGTGATTCACTTTTAAGTGCAGGTTGAGTGATCTGGTATCACAGCATGTAATTACTGTAATTAACCCTGTCTTGGTGATGTCACTCCATCACGAGGAAGGACACCTGTGACCTTCTGGCTCACTGCTACTACCCTATCTGAAGAGCAGGATGGAAGGGCTCTTGAAATTCAGCTCCCTGCACAAAATCAGCCAGTTTAGGTGTGTGTCACCTGTGGGGGTGGACTTCAGAGCCACTTTTTTTGCTTTAAAAATATTTTTAAAAATCTTATGTGACTTCCAAGCAGGACTCATACCCAGGTGTGAGGAATAATAAAAAAAAAAAAAGGAAAATACTCTAAGTGCGTCCAAACCCATGAGAAATTGCTCATGCTGGGTTAAGTCCCTGTGTCCACATAGCTCATATCCTCACTCCTGCAGCCCCTCAGCTTTCCTGACATCCCTGGCACAGGACTTCACTCCAGATGGATGTTCCTTACATGGAACTTTACATTACTTTACGTTCTTTACATCCCTGTTCTCACCTCAGGTGCACCATGGAGCTGAATTGGTTGTGCTGGGAGGAAGGTAGGGATACGTCTGCCCTAAATTCTGCTGAAACACCCTCCTGCCTGGTGGCATAAAGACCTAAAATGTCCCTTGGCCATAGGAAGGAAGGTAATTAATGTCTGTAGCCCAAATCATTTCAATCTTACTCAGTATTACATGGAAGCAAAACATGAGAGATGAAAGAGGGAACTGTTTAATCAGTCGGGGGAGCTTTCCAGGAGAAAACTGCTGGTTGTTGGGGAGTTTCAGGCAGAAGGCATGCACCCGCTCCCCTGGGGGCTGGGCCACCCTATAAAACTGTGGGGACAGTGCTTGGCCCCACCACCTGCTCCAGCTGCTGCCACTGCCACCTCCATCGGGGTAAGTCAAGACGGGCTCCATCCCCTTCCCTACCCCTCCCTCCTCCCTTCCAGATGCATAGGACATCAGAGAAGGGTGTATTTCTGCCTTAAAATGAAGAGTGCAAGGGGCTGCAGGATGAAGGGCTTATAGGGTCTGCAACCACACAATGAGTTGCAACCTGTGTGATTTTCCTTGCTGAAGGAGAAAAACAAATTAGAGCAGGACACGCCTGGGTTGCAGGGATTGATGTGTCCCTGTTTTTATGGATGGGCATCAAAGGTCCCTTTTATTTTGGGATGGGATGGCTCAGCTCATGTTGTGTTGACTTAAATGGGTTTTGCTTCAAAATGCATCACATGCATCTTGTGAGCACCTTGCTTGCCAAAGGCTCCCAGTCAGCTTGGAGCAAGAGTCTGCTTTCTGGTCCCAGCACCTGGTGCCTCCAACTTTCTCAGACCAACCTGCAGCTCAAACCAAATTCCCCTCGTTCTCCTGAGTGGTTTATGGACCAAGGCAGGGGGAAGCCTTCTTTTGGTATTTCTAAACCATCCAAACTCACTCTCTAGCTCGCTCTCCCATGCCTCTTATTATGGGAGGTATTGCGTGAGGACTCGGCAGGGACAGACTGGCCTCTGCCTTGCCTTTACACCCCGGGTCTGGCTTTCAGGTGCACATCCTTGCCGAGCCATGTCGTGCTATGACCTGTGCCTGCCCTCCTCCTGTGGTCCTCGGCCCCTGGCCACCAGCTGCAACCAGCCCTGCTTCCGCCGCTGCGGGGACTCCACCGCCTTCATCCAGCCGCCCACAGTCGTGGTCACGCTGCCTGGACCCATCCTCAGCTCCTTCCCGCAGAACACCACGGTGGGCTCCACGGCGTCCGCGGCGGTTGGGAGCTACCTGCACTGCTGCGGCATCCCCGTGGGCTCCCGGGGGCTGGGCAAGGCGGGACTGCTGTGCCTGGGTACCGGGCTGTAGGGTGTCCCTGGAGGGCTCCTCTTCCTGCCCGTGCCAGCTGTGCGGTCAGGAAGGGCAAGCGAAGCACATGACCAAGACTAGGGAAGAGGACTAAGGAGATGCCCCTGGGTTTCCCAGCAGTTGCCCCAGGAGGATGGGAGCCATGCGCATTTGTCACTCCAAACCATGCCTCTGTATGCCTTTATCTCACTAAGTCTTTATATTTCCATGTTCTACACGACATTTTCTGCTGACTGGGAAATAAATGCTTCTAGCAGGCTGTAGATGGCAAATGATAGTCATGGGGTGGTGGGAAGAGGGGACACCTTGTAGAGATCAGCTTGTCCCAAAGTGGGGTTTATCCATTTAGTTGTTAAGCGCTGGAAATGCACTTGTACTCTGAACTGGTTCAGTCTCCTTCTCATTAAAGTCTTGCTACATGATAGACTAAGTCTTCTGTTGTCTCTTGTTCAGAAGTCTGGAGGGATGACCTCCTCTAGAGGGAGCTTGTTGCTGCTGGGGAGGTTTGGTTTTTACATGTAATTGGGGTTTCTGCTGCCCAGCTCCCCCTGTGCTGACAAAAGTGTGTGGTTTGCTGGGACCAGTCCCAAGCCAACCTTCTCATCCTGGAAACCTCTCCTCCTGCCCCACGGCAAGCACCTGCTCAGAGAGGAATTCCCGCAGGACCAGACTTTATTGCCTATTCCCATAAGGAGCTGGGAATGCGAAGGTTTGACATTTCAAAATGGCATTTACCCTGCATTTTTGCAGCGATATTTTGGGGAACTGAGCTAAGGAGAGTGGATGTAGAGTCAGGGAAAAAGGGTAGAAGTGGGATTCTTGGGAGATGGGCTCCTTTGAATGGGCATCCTATGCCAAGCTTACCCAGTATTTAATGACTGACAGTGAAGAATGAAAAAGAAGAGACAATAGCTGCTTTGTGGATAGGGGACACTGGAATCTCTGGCAGATGTCATGAATTGAGTAGACCCTCTTTTTAAGACGCCATGGATCAACAGGCAGAACCTTTTCAGCTGATGGAAGGAAGAATAGAAGTATTTGCATAAAGCTTGTGAATGTGTATAATGAGGGATTATGCTGAGCTTGAAAGCCTATTGATCATCAAAAGCATTTGACCAAGCTCAACTGGTTTTATTGCCCAGGAGACTTTTGCAGAGGTGCTCCTAATTTGGAGAAGCTTTGCATGGCAATTGTTCAGCAGCCAGTCCATCAGGAGAAGGGAGGTGTCCTTCCTCCAAGGACTGCTCAGATATTTTTATCCCAGCTCTGGAAATTATCTGCAGAGATAGGATGCAAAATTTTGAATAAAAAATTACAAAAAGCTTTGGAATTCCAGCAAAAGTTTTGTTGGGAAGCTGTAGGTCTCCGGGTCTTGTGCAGCTGCCTTCCCCAAGCCTGCTGCACAGAACCATCCAGAAGGGAGCAGGTGGACAGAATTTTTATGTAGCTTTGCACTGAATGACTCCACTGATGAGGTTATACAGGTTTTAATTTGTTATTTCTGAAAATCCAGTGTCTCCAAAAATGTACACAGCTCCTTGATTTGACTTGAAAATTGTGATGTCTTAGTCAAGGAAATGAGGACCTCAGTGCCCCTTAGGGCTCCCTGTCCTGAAGATCAGGGGACTCTGTCTCCCATGGGAGCCTTGACTCCAGCTGGGAGCTGTGCTTCCTTGGCTTCCAGCTCAAGAGCAGTCCTGAATTCACCACATTTCCCCCTCAAGCCAGCCCTTGCCCCAGGCAGGACCTCCCCCCTGCCCCCCCAGACCTGCTGTTCAGGCCCTAAATACAGGTTTCTGTAGAGGCAGCTTAGCCAAAGGTTCCAGTGAGAAACACAGAGCTACATAACAAGATGGGGAGGAAAAATAACACTCAGCAGGTAGAAGCACATGGAGGGAAATAGCTGGGTCCTGGCATTTGGTCCCAGCATTGCCTACCTATAGAATTCAAAAGCAACAGAAGCACTTTTGAAAAGATCCTGGAGTTTAGCCCAGGTGTCACCCTCTGGCCATACCTGTTGAGATTCATGTCTCCTGCCCACTTCCCATCTTCCCTCAGCTGCTTCATGGCCTTGGAGGAAATCTTCTCCCTGTGGTCATTCAGTATCCTCAGGCTCCAGGAGGATGGGTACCTTCCTACCCTGGGGGTAGATGAGGTGTGAAGGAGAGAGGAATTCATGGTTTGAGGAGGAAAGAGAGCTGTGGTGGAAAAGGGGAGATTGCCATGAACAGCAAGTGAGTGGGACCATTTGTAATGGAGACTTTGTCTGGGGAGGGTTAAGCTGGACTAGGAAAAGGTTCTTCCCCCAGAGTGTGGTGGGGCACTGAAAAGGCTCCCCAGAAAATGGGCACAATCTCAAGGCTGCCAGAGCATTTGGACAACGCTGTCAGGCATTGTGGGATTGTTGGGGTGTCTTGTGCAGAGCCAGGAGCTGGACTTTGATGATCCTTATGGGCCCCTTCCAATTCAGGATATTCTGTCATACTATGGAAACTCCAGGCAGCATGGTGTTGGTGATAGAGCTGGAAGGATTGGTGGTGTCTGGATCCTTGGTGGGTCAACACGTCAATCTGCAGCTTCTCTGCATATCAAGCTGATGGAGCATGGACCAACCTTCCTGATCGAGGAAGGGGAGAGAAAGTGGCTGTATGGTCAGGATAAGAGGGAGGAGAGGGCATCACTGAGGATATCCCACCCCAGACACCCAGGGATCAAGCACAGGGCAGGGGCTCAGGTGCCCTCCCTGCCACACCTGTGGAGACAGACAGACAGTGGCTCTACCAAAGGCTCCGATTCTTCCCTGGGGCTGGAGATCCCATAAAACAGGAAAATAACAGGCTGCCCACATGTGTGAGTCACGGGGGGAAAAAGCAGGCAAATTAAAAGGCACAGGCATGCTGGTCTGTCCCTCCTGGTGCTCCTTGTGGGAATGGGGCTCACAAGACTTGCATCCCGCAGCCCTGTTGGCTCCACCAGCATTGTGTCATCCTGAGTCCACATCACCAGCAGACATCGCTCCTGGCTCTCCCACACCCTCCTCTGCTCCAAGCTTTTCCTGTGGAGGGCAGCCCTCAGGGAGAGATTGGGATGAGCGCAATGAAAGCAGAGCCCAGATCCCAACAGTTTGCAAGATCCTGGGAGTGAATCTAAGTTTTAAACTCAAGAATTGTTTGATTAAACATTCCAGGGCTGTTAATTCATGTTTGTTGAGAGGTGTCTGCATACCAGCCAAAGAGGAGACGGGTGATATAGTAATTGCTTGTGTGGGGTCGCTCCTGTCAGCACCATGGTTATATGGGGTTGAAGGAGCTGGGTGTCTGTGGGGGGCTATGAGACCTGGAAATCGTGGGCTGCAATGTTTCCTTTGCCTGCTCCCCTCTACGCCTCTATGATATGAAATGCTGTGGCTGAACCATCCTCCCAGTTCTCCTTGGTCAGCTCAGGGATTTGGAGGGGGGGAATCTCTGCTCTGGCACAGCCATGTGTTACAATCAGCATTGGAGGCCCACTGCTGTCTGCAAATCCTCTCTTTGCACTGTTCTGCCTGTGTGAAGGGGGTCTCCAGCAGCTGAGGCTCCTGCAGCAGCTCATCTTCACACCCCAGCACATCTAAAGACAACCCAACCCTCAGGAACTGTGTCCTGAAAAATTCCCCATATCCTCCCCTAGAGCTGTGTCCCCATGGCACCCATAGGAGCACCAGCACCCTGCTGACCCCCATGGGAGCTTGGAAAATAGAGCAGATGGTAGAATTTGCTGGTTACTCAGCACTCACAGCTCCTGTCCCTTGTCCCAAATTCACACAGGGATCTGTGGAGTTGTGACATGGATTGGAACAAGGCTGGTCCCACATCCTGGCTTGGCAAATTCCTGCAGGCAGTATGGAGCTTCAAGGGTTGGCAGCAACTGGCTGCTGCTGGAGCAGGGGTGTATCTCAGCAAAAGAGCGCTTGCTTTGCATGCAAGAGGCCCTGGGATCAACCCCCAGCATCTCCATGTTCTTTTGCCTCCCTGGACTCCTCCCTGCTGGATGCAGGGCTGCCAGAGTCCCTTCAAAAGGCCCTAGGTTTGCCTCCTGGCATGGCTGGCCTGGAAATTCCTCCTCAAGGCTGTGGGTCTGGTGGGGAAAAGCACATCCTCAGCTGTACCCTGAAATCCAAACTGTAGGGCTGGGGAGGCAAAAGGAGTGCAACACTCCAGATTGTTGGTGTAGGGATAGGTGTCTTGCACTTTTGGGTGCAAAAGATCCTGAGTGCTGCTCTCTGCTGACCTGATGTTGGATGATCAGTCCTTGCATTCCCCAGCTCCCTGCAAACGGCATCCCGTGGGGTGGCTGTAGCGCCTGTCATTCAGCTAACATCACTTTTGACACTTAAACACGACTCCTGCAGTGGTAGGAAAATGTGCCCTCCACAGAAACCCCCTCGGACAGGGGATGTAGCTCAGTGGGAGAGCGCTTGCTTCGCATGTAAGAGGCCCTGGGTTCAATCCCCAGCATCTCCAGTTGCGTGGTGACTTGTTTTTTCCACTTGCTCCACAAGGCGGCGATGATAAATTCCGTTTACACCAGGTTTTCCCAAAGTGAAAGTGGGAAAGTGGGGGTGTGCCGCCCACCCACGGCTGAAATGGCAGCATGGACCCCGTGCTCTGCCGTCCCCCACTGCCCCGACAGGCCCTTCCCCACTCAGGAGGGGACCCATCCCGACCCTGGTTGGGCCATGTTTGGCCCGCCGTGTCCCCCGTGCAAGGCAGCGTAGCCCCACGTGTGCCCAGAATCCAGAGAGGAGCGCCCAAAAAGAGGGCTCGTCCGGGATTTGAACCCGGGACCTCTCGCACCCTAAGCGAGAATCATACCCCTAGACCAACGAGCCGGGGTGCTCGACTTTTCCCGCAACCCGCCCCTCCCCCGCCCCCCGGGCACATCCCGGACCCTTCCCCGTCTACCAGTAAAATGCGGTGCGGTCCTGACTGGCAGCAGGGTGCCCCCCCCCCCCCCCCCCCCGCCCGGATTGGGCCCAGGGCTGTGATGGCCGAGGGGTGAAGGCGTTGGACTCGAAACCCAATACGGATTTCCTGCACAGGTTCGAATCCTGCTCACAGCGACGGATTTTACCCAACGCCCGGATACCCACAGCTGCAGCCCTTCGCTGGTGGGGTTCCCGGGAGAAGCTGACATGAGGTCATTGGCAGCCAGATGCTCCTCCCTCGCCCCAGGCAGGGACTGTGACGCCCTCGGGGCAGTGGCACTGATTTGCGGAATGAAAGGAACCCTATAACTCGCAGAGTAGTTATAAGAGTAGGTATGAATTTATTCAGCACTGAGGTGCATGGGGGATATCTCCTCCGAAAAGCATGCCCACTTTTCTGATTGGGTTTTCCCTTTTTATCCTGTACAGACTATGTTTACACGATACGCTTAATACATATTAATTTCCTAACCCCGCTTATCTTCACTTCATATTACAATTAGCTCCATGGCCCTTTCAGTTCTTTGGCCACTTTTTGGGACTTCAAAATTGTTTCTTCTGGCTTAGGGTTCGAGGAATTTCCTTTATCCTGTGGTGCCTTTGTCTTTGTGTCTTGTTTGTGTATTCTAGCTCCTTATCTCATCTTGCAGTCTGACTTTTTTTCTTGTTCTTGTGGATTAGGGTGTCAGGGTCTGGTTTTTGTCAGACACCCCTTTTAGTTAAGCATTTTTTCTAATTCTTAATTTCTTTGTTTCAGCACACCGGCATTCTCCAGGTTTTGCAGACCCGGGAGAGGTGAGGAAAAGATACTGAGGGGAGTGGTATGGGGAGGTGGAACAAGGTTCCTGTCTTGCTGAGTGGACACCCCCTCATGGCCCTGTCCCACATCCTGGAGAGAGCAGTGCATCCCACCTCGTCGGTCCAACTCCCAGAAGAGGTGTTGGGCACCACCAGCCCTCCTTCCCAGCTGCTCCTCCCAGCACCGATGTTCACTTCTAGAGGCACCCCGAGACTCGTGGGGAAGGAAAACAAAATGCTCCAGTGCCCTGCAGCCTCCAGGCAGAGGAGGGAAAGAGCCTTGGGCATTTCTATGCAGGCTTGAGGTGCCGGGAGGCAGTGCTAGGCCTTTCCTAAGGAGCTCTGACAGCCCTGCATCCAGCAGGGAGGGGTCTGGGGACGCAGAAGGACATAGAGATGCTGGGAGTGGATCCCAGGGCTTCATGCATGCAAAGCAAGTGCTCTCCCACTGAGCTAGGTGCCCTGTGCAAGGGCAGGGAGAGGGCCCTGGGACGCCCATTCTGGGCTGGGGGTACCTTGGTTCAGGTTCCCTTCCCGGAAGCACCATCTTGAGCAGCTCCTGTGTTCCTGTGCTGTGATTAAATTGCTTTAAGGATCTGGACGTCAGAGACTTTTCCTCACTGGCGCAACCTCAGGTTTCCCCTGGCAACTATGTGGTGACTGGATGGGAGCAGAGTGTGCAAGGAGCCATGTGAGGCCCTCGTTGAATCATCTGGATCTGCCCAATTAGGCAGCTGGGACTCTGTGCAGCTTCTCACACTCTGGGAGTGGGGAGGTGCTTCTTGCTGTGGCCACGAGGTTCCAGATCCAGCATGTCTCACTCCCAGCCCCTCTTCCCTTCATAAAATGCCCTTCACCAGCTATTTGCAGCAGTTGGAATGGCCAGTGGTTTTTGTGCCACCTTTCTCCATGGGGCATCCTGCAAAGGCGATCCCCTGCGAGCTATGTTTGATGTCATTGGCAGCAAATGGCCGTGTCTGTGTGCCAGGGGCTGTCCGTGCATGGGGTGTCTTTGCTGTCCGTGCATGGGGTGCAGCGATGCCGGGGCTGTGGTAAGGGGGGATTGCAGTGAGCAGTGTGGGAAGTGTGAGTTGGTGCCATGTGTGAGGTGTGGAAGGGCTGTGTTATAAATGAGTAGCCAATTTGATTAATAAAAGAAGAAATTTATTCTATGATCAAAATACAATCGTAAAAAGAAACCATAAGCAAAAATCAGTTGGGCGCTGTGCTGGGTGAACAGCACCAGGTGAGACAGGGAGGAGGATTTCTGCAGCACTTCTCCACCATGCCTCACAAACTGCGATTGTCCCAGGGTGCTTTTTATATGTTTTCAGGCTTTCTGGGGGTCCTTTGGAATACACTTCTTGCAGACAAATATTCATGCTGTTTTGGGTGTATATGCTGTAATTTTGTTTGGTTTCATGGAAATACACTCTTGCAGATGAATATTTATGAGTGCATATTGTTACAATCTTATTGGATGGAGGTTTCATGGAAATATGCCCCTTGCAGACGAATATTCATGTTGGCCTTGCTGCATATCACTATAATATTGTCAGGGAAGGTTTCCTGGAAATATCCTAAGATACTTGTCAGACAAGATTATAACTTTAGCACGAATTTACTCATGCTATTTATCACAGGCTGTGAAGGGGTGTATGGGTGCATGGCAGGGCCCCGTGTGGCAGTGCGTGCATGGAGCAGCATTTTGCTGGGCAGCGGGGAAGTGTCCTGGGTGTCTCGGGCCAGAGGGCAGACACAGGGCAAATGATGCACCCCGGCTCGTTGGTCTAGGGGTATGATTCTCGCTTAGGGTGCGAGAGGTCCCGGGTTCAACTGCCGGACGAGCCCTCTTTTTGGATACCCAGTACCTCCCTGCCAACCGGCTGGTCCCCCCAACACCAGCGGTCACCCTGTCAGCCTCACAGGGAAGGAACACCGGGTATCTCCACACCCTGCAGCACCTGGGTAGGGAGTGAAATCTCTGCGGGCATTTCCTCGCCGACTGCTTTGGCGTGCCAGGAGGCAATCCCACATCCACAGGCAGTCCCCGAGATTTTCTGGGGGGGATCTGGGGGGTGTTTGGCTGCGCCGCATGCATCAGAGAGGGGTGTGGAGAGGCAAAAGGACATGGAGATGCTGGGGGTTGATCCCAGGGCCTCTTGCATGCAAAGCAAGCGCTCTCCCGCTGAGCTACATCCCCCGCCCCGCCACAACCTCTGCGCTGGCGTTCTCCTTGCTCCGGGACAATCTCTGTGTGTGCTGCGTTCGCCTGCCGCTCAGACTCGGGAAAAGGGGTTCAAGCACTTGAGGATCCCTTAGGTGTCACTGGGCTGGTGAGGGGGATGGAATAGGGGGAATACTTGTGGGGCAGAGCAGGGAGGTTATTTTCCAGGCACAGAGGCCATGTAAGGGGCCGAGTGTAGATGGGCCGCGGCCGTGTCGGCCGGCTGCAGTGCCGGCCGGGGCGGAGGTGGTGAGCGGGAATGTGAGGGCATGTTTGCGGTGCGCTTGAGTTGCGGCGGTGGTGAGCAGCGGGTGTGGAAAAAGAGGGCTCGTCCGGGATTTGAACCCGGGACCTCTCGCACCCTAAGCGAGAATCATACCCCTAGACCAACGAGCCGGGGTGCACTACCCCTCCCGCGCCCCGCCCTCGCCCGGGCCCGCCAAAACGCTGCGCCGACGCTGCTGCCCGGGGACCCCGGCCCGGCGCCGCTCCCTGCGCACGGCCTGCGCCCGCAGCCCCGCCGGGACATCCGCGGCATCAGCGCTGCGAACATGGCCCGGACATCCCGGACATCCGCACCCCCGGACATTGCCCCGCACCCCGCTCCACTGCCCGCCGCGGCGCGGCGCTGCCCGCACGGCTCTTCCCCCTTCGCCCTCAGCACCGCGCCTGTGATGGCCGAGGGGTGAAGGTGTTGGACTCCAAATCCGATAGGAAATCCAATAGGGGTTCTCCCTGAAGGTTCGAATCCTGCTCATAGCCATGGGTTTTACCTGCCTAGCTGGGAGTTCATCCCCCCCCTTGGTGTTCACGGTGTCTTACCCTTCTGCTGTCAAGGAATAGGCAGCATCTTAGGGTAGGGAGCATGGACCACTGACTGTGGGGTCAGGGCAAAACCTCCCATCCCAGAGGGCAGGGAGCAGTGGGAGAAGTTGGGCACCCCGGGCTATTTCCTTTTACCCATGGGGCAGGTGGGACCTACACACCACTGCCCAGGGGAGTGGGGCCAAGATGCCAAACAATCCAGGTTTGGGGTGTGTTTCTGCCTTCAGGTATGAGGAGACGTGGGTCTCACTCCCAGAGGAATCGTCCCTTTGGTCAGAGCCTGTCTTGTTTTTCTGTGGAGGTACAGAGCGCTCTGGGGTCTTCCCGTTGTTCTCCTCCAGTCTCTTCAGGTTGGGGCTGGGCAGGATAAGTGGGGCAGCTTTGGGGGGGGCTGGCACGGGGTGTGGGCACCCACTGTGCACCACTGCTGTGTCCCATCCCCCTGTTTCCCCCCCCCCCAACTCCTGGGTCTGCCACACCCTCAGGCAGCACCAGCACTTTTTGGGGGTGTCTGTGGGACTCTGCCAGCCCCACATGCAACAGGGGGTTGTCTAGAGAGGCAAAAGGACATGGAGATGCTGGGGGTTGTTAATCTCAGGGCCTCTTGCATGCAAAGCAAGCACTCTCCTGCTGAGATACATGCCCCTGTGTGAGGGCAGAGTGGTGCTCAAGGGTCCCTCCTGTCTTCATGGTCCACCTGCCCTTGTGGCTGCTGGATCTAGGGAAGTTATGCACCATGGACACCTCCAAATGCTGGCCCCACCTCCTGGGCAACACAAGATGGATTTCCTTGTTCCAGCCTGTGCTAAGGGGCAAAAGGCAGCATCAGCCACCCTCCTCAACTCCCAGAATTGTGGGGCATGGATCTGGGACATGAATCTCATTTAAAATGTGAGAGGTCATGGATTCAGCTCTAGGATGAGCTCACCTTTTTTGGCACCTGCCTTCTTTGGCTGGTACATGGGACTGTGGCATAACCAAGGCTCTGGCACAGAGGGCTGGGTGCCCCTTCCTGGCTGAGTGGGCAGGATGGAGCCCCAGGGCTGGCAAGGTGTGCTCCAGGGATGAGGGGACCCAGCACAGAGGCCCTCTCCCTGCCTTTCACAGGGGAATGTAGCTCAGCGGGAGAGCGCTTGCTTTGCATGTACGAGGCCCTGGGATCAGCTCCCAGTATCTCCATGTCCTTTTTGCCCCTCCAAGAGCTGCTGTATCCTTGGGCATCCTTGGAGGATGCTTCCTAGTGCTGCCTGCTTTGTGACCAAGGCACCTGAATTTTTTCCAGCCATCAGTAAATATCCCTTCAAGTTCCCTTTTCTGAACCCTCCAGGTGTGGGTGCTGGGGCTGAGCAGAGCCCCACACCAGGCTGGGAGATGGCATAACCTGAGGCAAAGTGGTATGTCCCCAGTTGTCGCCACCTTGGGGAGGGACACCAGTGGCTGTGATGGCCGAGGGGTGAAGGCGTTGGACTTGAAATCCAATAGGGATTTCCCTGCGCAGGTTCGAATCCTGCTCACAGCGACAGGTTTTACCCACGGCTGGAAGGGGTGGGGTGCCCTTCCCTCAGGATTTTGATCCCTGGAGACCAGTGGACAGAGAAAGGGCAGTACTCTTGCACTGACTGGGCACTGGTGGGCTTGTGGACTCTAGGCTCAACTCCTGGATTACCCCTCCTTTTTGGTACCTGTGGCCAGGCATGGCCTCTGATAGGCATAGGCAGCCTCCCTAGCTGGGCGGCCCCTGGGCAGGGATGGTCCCATCATGGTGTTGCCCAGTGCCTGTGAGCACAGGCACAGCTCAGCCATGGCCAGAGCTGGTCCCCTTCTGGGTTGGGAAGGAGCTGTCAGGGCAGTGGGGAATGGCTGAGTGGGGGTTATGCTATCACTGCAGCCTCAGGGGGAGGCTCTGCCATGGTGCATCCCTCATCTTTGTGGAGCCCTTCCAGATGTAGATGCAAGTTTATCATCACTGGCCCGTGGAGAAGGTAGGTTTGAGGAGGGAAAAAAAGCTGGAGATGCTGGGGGTTGAACCCAGGGCCTCTTACATGCGAAGCAAGCGCTCTCCCGCTGAGCTACATCCCCTGCCTGAGTCTCCAGCACCTGGGGGCTCTGCTGACCCCCCTGTTCCTCATGGCCCCATTTTAAAACCAGGCAGGTGCAGCCCACAGCCATGCTGTGCTGGGCAGAGTGGGAGCTTCAGATGAAGTTTCGAAACTCACACTGAATCATGACATGCAGAGAAGAACCCCTGGCTTTCTGAACTTTTCAGAAAGGAGCCTGTGTGTGGCTGGATCCAACCTTAGCCCCAGAGTTTGTCAGCGGTTTGTCTCCATTGTATAGGTGTAGTAGAGGCTTTATACAGCTTTATCCTGCAGGATTAAAAATAAAGCAGATATACAAATATATATCATTTATTATTATGATTAGACAACAAAGATTTTAATCAGAATTATTTACTACACAATATAGGTGCTATAACAACTATTACAATATAGTGCATTGTGAAGGAATATTGAAGCAATTATATTAAAGCAAATGTATTAAAGCTACCAAAACAAATTATTAAGAAGAGGTTGATACTTCCCACCCAGACCAGTAACTGGGGGCAAATCTCTTTGGTTCTGCGTTAAGAAGAGACCTTGAGGAATGTCCCTACTCCAGGGGGGAATCTCCACACATACACTTCAAGAAAGGATCTGTCAGAAAACCCTGCCATTCAAATTTGGGACTTTTATGGTATAAAAGGATGGACTATGAGTCAGATAAGTCCAGACCAGCTGTAGCAGCTCAACAGCTTTAGTAAAGTTATCAGTAACATTACTTGTTTGTTCCCTTATCTTTACCTAGATCTGGTATTTTACCAGATCTACTATATCTTCATCTCACCATCAGGATGTTTAAATTTGGGATTGATGAGTCAGGCTGGTTTCAGCTGTATTCAACACCAAAGGCAGCATGACCCCTTTTTCTTTGTTTAACACTAATAGTTTGGGAAATGGAGCGTTGTTTGAGTTGTTTCCTCCATTCCTGCTACATATGCCGAGGTGACATCCCTACAGTCAGTGCTCTCAACGGTGTTCATCCATCAGAGACAGACAGAGCTACCACAGGTCCCATGTCACCCCAGGCAGGTCTGTGAATACTCGAAGTGAAAAAAGGGTTTTCTGTTTACTTAGAGCACCTGGCTCGTTGGTCTAGGGGTATGATTCTCGCTTCGGGTGCGAGAGGTCCCGGGTTCAAATCCCGGACGAGCCCTTGTTTTGGGCACCCACGTGCCTTTGGATGTTGGTGGGGTCAGGGCAGGGGTGGAGAGGAGGGAAGCAGTATCTGCAGAGCAGCGATGGGCAGGGTAGGGTTAGGGTTAGGGTTAGGGTTTTTTGGTTTTTGGGACATCCTGTAAGAGATGGTCCGACAGATGCTGTCATCTGTCTCACAACTGTCTCAAGGACAGAGACTGCGACCCTGAATACAAACCAAGGGACTTGGTTTGGGGATTTGGGCCTAGCTGAGGTGGATGTTTGCTAAGTGATTGTTTGCACATGTCCTCATTCTTGCTGGTGAGCAAAGGTTTGTGCGTTGTACCCTGCACAATTGGTTTACATGACACATTGCCGTCATTCCTGCTGGTGAGCAAAGGCTTGCAAGACGTGGTTTGTTTTTTACCCTACACCTGCCCCCTGCGCAATGGAATTCATCACAATGATCATCAATCTCCTTTGTTTTTGGCCCCGTGCCACTCGCTTTGTAAAAGACTATGAAATAATACCCCAAACTTCCCTTCCTTTGAGATCTCTCCAATGGACAGAACACTCTGCATCATTGGATGGCTGAGTGGACTTAGACATTGGTAGCTATAATTCCCTTACTCTCTTTCTCTTATGCTTTGCTTTCTCCTCTTTTCCCTCTATCCCGTATTAGTGCTGATGAGCACTCAATAAAGTGTGTTTTGCTGTTTAAGTCTTTGGTTTGCTGATAATCTTTTGTACTCTAAGACTGAATAAAAGAACGACATCACAAATCTCACCTTGCAGATCATGACACATCCCAGACACTTCCCCACCTCCCAGCAAAATGCGGTTCTGTCTTGTCCCCCCTGCCATGGGGCCCAGGGCTGTGATGGCCGAGGGGTGAAGGCGTTGGACTCGAAATCCAATAGGGATTCCCTGCGCAGGTTCGAATCCTGCTCACAGCGATGAGTTTTACCTGATAGCCATGGTGAAGGTCCTGCAAGGAGCTGTTTCCCCCACGAAGAATACTGGTCATGTTGCAGTGACTTAGCTGTCCCATGTGGTAATCACAGCATTTTGCTGATTGCAGCAGATTTTTTTTCTTCATTAATTGGTGCTGGTGAGCCCTGCCATCTGGCCCCCCAGAGCCCTTGTGCTTGGAGCTCTTCCAAGCACAGCAGGGCCAGTACCGTGGTGTTTATCCAAGCCTCTTTCTGTCCCCTGGCCACAGATCGATTCAGTTAATTAGAAACTCGAGCTTGGGAAAGAGGCAACAGGTTGGCTGCTGAGAGGCTTTTGCTCCACAGTGGGGCTGGAAAGTGCAGGAAACCCCCAAGGTGTGAAGAGCTGAGCCAGGAGCTGAGGGGTGCAAGCAGACCCTGGGACCATGGCCAAGCTGGTGGAATGCGTCCCCAACTTCTCAGAGGGGAATAACAAAGAGGTGAGGGAGTATGTAGAAGGGCTGATGGGTGGGTGACACCAGGGTGCTGACAGCTAGGTTTCCCCCTGCAGGGCAGTACCCACTCTTAGACTCTGCCATGCCTCCTTGCAGTGCTGTGCACTTTTCACTAACTGGCTAGTGCCAAAAATGCCTAAAGGTAGCCTTGGCTCCCTTACAGCACCTTGGTGAGAAGCAGGGGCTCAGACCTCCTCCACCTTTGACTGCAGGTTGCTCTAGCACCAGGTCTGGAGTTAGTGTGGGATACCCCTGCAGAGAAATATTGCTTGCAGCTGTGCCGAAAGATGCTGTCCAGGTTAATGGAGTCTGTCCTGGGCATCAGCTTTCAACTGAACTTTGGCTCTGCCAGTGGCAGGAGAGTTCAGCAAACCCATCACAGCTGTAAAAACACAGCCTCCTCCAGGGAAGAGGCTTTGCAGAGCCAAATGTGTTGGGAAGCTGGCATGTGGAGGATGTATCCTCAGGAACAGCAATTTGTGGTGGAGCTCTGTGACATGCAGCAGTAGCCGGGTCTCTCTCCCCAACCATGGCAAGTTTAGGGAGCCAGGAGTGCTCCAAACCCCCTGGGTGGGAGTGGGATGCTTGTGCAGGGCTGCATCCCCACTGATCACAGGGCCATCCTCAACCCCATCACCAGTGGGAAGGGGTAGAGCTGAGATGTCCCCTCTCTTGAAAAGCCATGGCTGTTGTGCAGCCGCAGCCATCTCAGCCCCCTTGCTCCCGTCTGCTGTCCGGCAGGTAATCGATGCAGTGGCACAGGCCATCTCCCGGACACCAGGATGTGTGCTGCTGGATGTGGATGCTGGCGCCTCCACCAACCGCACTGTCTACACCTTTGTGGGGTCCCCTGAGGCCGTGGTGGAAGGGGCACTGAGTGCGGCCCATGTGGCTGGGCAGCTGATTGACATGAGCCGACACTCAGGTGAGCTTGGGAGAGGCCCAGGGGCTGGGCTGGCACAGAGGGGGCTGCTGTGCTGCTGGGACCAAGCATGGCACTGGAACAGGGACTGTGGTCCCAGCCCCAGGCCTGACAAAGTTTATGAAGTGTTGGCAGTGCTCTCAGGCACATGGTGGGATTGTTGGGGCTGCCCTGTGCAGGGCCAGGGGTTGGACTCAATGTTCCTGATGTGTCCCTTCAAACCTGCATTATTCTGTGATTCTATGGTTTCTCACAGCAATGGTGTCCAATCTGTAAGAGTGTGGGAAAGGGTTGTTCTCCCTCCTTATCTGCTTGTTCTTCCCACTTCCCATTCCTGTATCTGCCCCACCACCAGGTGAGCACCCTCGGATGGGGGCCTTGGACGTCTGCCCCTTTGTGCCAGTGAGGAACGTCAGCATGGAGGAGTGTGTCACCTGTGCCCACATCTTCGGGCAGCGCTTGGCAGCAGAGCTGGGTGTGCCTGGTGAGTGGGGTCAGGAACCTCTCCACATTCCATCCCTCCCTGCATGATTCCAACTGTTGGAGAAAGTCCCCTGCCTGCTGGTGTTCACCCCCGGCTGTGTCTTGCAGTTTACCTGTATGGAGCAGCGGCACGGGACGAGAGAAGGAAAGCCCTGCCCTCCATCCGTGCTGGAGAGTACGAGGCGCTCCCTGAGAAAGTGAGTCTGGTGGAGGCACAGGCTGGACAGACCTGATCTGTACTTCCCTGGCTTCAGGGAGTATGCTGGGCCCTGGTGTAGTCCTTTTGCACCAAGAGGAGCTGGTGACACAAGTGGTCATGGCAGATTCCAGCTGGGGAGGGAGATGGGAAGGTGGCATGTCCTCCTGGGTGGTGCCAGCCCACACGGTGTCCTCCCTCCTCCCCAGCTTGCAAAACCAGAGTGGGCTCCTGATTTTGGGCCCCCAGCTTTTGTCCCCCGGTGGGGGGCCACAGTGACAGGTGCCCGGACCTTCCTTATTGCATACAACATCAACCTGCTGTGCACCAAGGAACTGGCTCACCGCATTGCCCTCAACATCCGCGAGCAGGGCCGCGGGCCCAACCAGGTACCCCAGGAGCGTGGGCACACCAGGAGCACACCTGCCTGTCCCCACACCTCCTGGGCTGTGCCCTGAATGTGGCAGTTGTTGGCAGCCCGGGCGCTTGAAGAAGGTGCAGGGCATTGGCTGGTATTTGGAAGAGGAGAACATGGCCCAGGTTTCGACAAACCTGCTGGACTTTGAGACCACACCACTCCACACCGTCTATGAGGAGATCTGCCGAGATGCACAGGTGGGGGGCCTGGGGTGCTTGTTCCCAAGGGGGCTTCCCAGAGGATGTCTCCCAGCAAGCTCTATGACCTACCCTCAGGTCAGGCTCTGTTTTCTCTCATGCTTAGCTCAGCCAAAGTGAGAAATGGCACAAAACCCCCAGAAACTCAGCAACTTGCAACCCAGCTCCTCTGTTGAAAGCTTTTCTGTGAGCTTCCCATGTCTTGGGAAGGGAATAGGACCACCAGTAGTAGTGGCAGCAGGGCTCTGAGGAAAATCACATTTCTGATGTCCTTTGCAGGAACTGAATCTCCCAGTGGTGGGGTCTCAGCTGGTGGGGCTCATTCCCAAGAAGGCCATGATGGATGCAGCTGAGTTTTACATCAAGAAGGAAAAACTCTTCATCCTGGAGGAGGAACAGAAGATCAGGCTGGTAATGTGGCTTCTCCTGTTACCAGCACAAGGGTGGGATCATGAGAGAGTCACATCCCACCCCTCACCAGCCTCCCAAAGTAGCACTGAGCAGAGATTTGGGACTACTCAGGCCCCAGGCACGACACTTGTCTCCAGGGTGGATTTTGTGGGGGGTGGGGGGACAGTGAGTGGGACAAATTGCTTTATTGTTCTGACCACGCTGAGATGCACAGGGAGCAGGAACCACAACCCATGAGGACTGAGTGTGTAGCAGCCACTTGTCTTGCCTGCATGGAAGCCAGGAGGGAAGAGGTGTCCCCAGATCTCAGGGACAATGTGTGGCATTATGTGAGGCTGTCCTAGGATGGGGAGTAAGCTGGAAAGGAGGAGACAGGCCCTGCTGTTCCACTGCAGGAGGGAGGGACTTTTCCAGCCTGTGGGGAACGTGCTAGATAAGAGCAAGCTAATGATTTATCTGTACAGTTCCCAGTCATTTGGAGGTGACTGCACATTGCCCCCGAGTCTGGGAGGGGATGGGCTGGTGGTGCCAGCTGTCCTCTCCCTGGGTGGTGGCCCAGTCAAAGCTCTGACTCACCCATGGTTAATTAGCAGTGGGGAATGAGGATGCAGCAGGACTTATGTGACAGGGCTGACACAGCAGCGCTGCTCCTTGCAGGTTGTCAATCGGCTGGGCCTGGACTCCCTGTCTCCATTCCGCCCCCGGGAGCGCATCATCGAGTAGGGACCCACATCCTACTTCTTGTCATGGTGCCTGTTCCTGCCTGGATGGGGGGGGGGATCCTGCTGCCTGCATCCTGCACTCAGCTTGTTTTGGGAGTGGAGGCTGCTCCCAGCTCCTCTTCACAGCCTGGGGACATCTCTGTTGGGTGTTGTGCAGGAGCAGGGTGGTTCCCTGCTCCCAAATGCTGATGTATGTGAACATGGAGTGGGGGAACTTCAGGTTGCTTCAGCAGTCAGTGGGAGCAGGTTTCGTGGCCAGATTTGAAGGTTAAATTCCTTACCCTATCCCCATGCAAAATTTCACTCCCTCTGCTTCATGCTGCAGCACCCGGTGTGAAACATGAGTCTGTGGGGGGAAAGGAAGGGAAATCCACCCATGAGGTGAAGTCCTTGTCACCCTCCTGGGCCATGGCTACAGGGGTGTTTCTGTCCCACAAAATGCTGTTTGCATCAGCTCAACCCACCTTATTCAGGGCAACCCCCACACCACCTGTGCTCCTCAGCAGTCACCGTGGGGTTCCCAGTCCTTACCCTGACCCTCAGGCTGCATTTTTTGGGTTAGTCCCCTACTCATTCATGGGGTCAGTGCTGGAGAGAACAGTGCTGGGTGAGAAGGGTCTGGGTGGTGGTGATGTCTCTGCACCTGGAGGGGATTAAACCACTTGTGCTGCAGGTACTTGGTGGAGGCAGGAGAGGTGGACAGGGGGCTGGTTGCCAAGCCACTGGGTGCCTTTGTGCAAGCAGTTGGAGCGAGGTCAGCAGCGCCAGGAGGAGGCTCTGTGTCTGCAGCTGCGGGAGCCCTGGTATGTGCCGCACACCGAGACAGATGCCTAGGGGCCCTGGGTGTGCCAAGAGGAGCTGGCATGGTGGTAGCAGTGGGCACTGTGTCTTACTGGAGGATTTACCCTGGCAGGGAGCAGCACTGGGCAGCATGGTGGGACTGATGAGCTATGGGAAGCGGCAGTTTGAGGACCTGGACCCCATCATGAGGAAGCTGATCCCTCCTTTCCACCAGGCCATGGAAGAGCTGGTGGCTATGGTGGATGCTGACTCCCGTGCCTTCAGCAGCTACATGGTGAGGTCCCACCAGAGGCATCCTGCAGGGAAACAGGGGGGCTTTCCAGCTGGGAGGAGGGCTAGGATTGATGTGCTCTGGATTCCTTAGGAGCAGGGGTCTGACCTTAGAATCATAGAATCATTAAGGTTGGAAAAGACCTCCAAGATTATCAAGTCCAACTTTCTACTGAGTACACCCATACCCACTAAAGCATATGACAAAGTGCCACATCTGCTTCCTTTTTGAACACTTCCAGGGACGCTAAAGCCAGGGCCAGGGGAAGGGACTGTCGTCACATAAGGGAGATTTGCAAGGGCACAGGAGCTATGGGGTCTGCCCTGACCCCTGATGCGAGGCACGATCTGGATGACAGCAGCAAACCTGCTTTTTTTGCCTACAGGAAGCCATGAAGCTGCCCAAGAACACCCCTGAGGAGCGGGAGAGGTTAGCTGGGCTGGTGGGGACTGGCTCGCTGCGGAGGCACAGCCACTCAGCACTCACCCCAGGGCTGTCCCCCCTCTCAGGCGCAGAAGTGCCATGCAGCAGGGGCTGAAGTCGGCCGTGGGAGTGCCCTATGGCCTGGCAGAGAAAGTGAGCGGGCTCTGGCCTGCTCTGAAGGAGCTGGCACGACACTGCAACCTGGCCTGCAAATCTGACATCCAGGTATGGCCCCAGCTGACACACTTGCCCTGCAAGGTGTTCCCTCATGTCTTGACCTCCAAGATGCATTCCTCCGGCTGTGCTTCCAAAACTGGCCAGTGGTTTCCACCCAGTAATTCTTTGGCAGCCATTTCCTGAGAATACCAAGAGATTGGAAAACACTGCATGCTGCTGGGTGGTGCAGGGTGGGAGTCCTGCAGCGTAAGGGTCTGACCTGCTTCAGCGCTGTATGGTGGAGCTGGGTCACCAGGAGAGCTTCTCACAAGCCCGACTTTCTCCAGGTGGGAGCCAAAATGCTGGAAGCGGCAGTGTTCGGAGCTTACTGCAATGTCATGATCAACCTCAGGGACATTGAGGATGAGGAGTTCAAGCGTGTGGTGAGCCGGGCCGCACAGGCGGTGTGGCTGAGGGGGGCGGAGATGGCAGTGACGCCACAGGGCTGCTGGTGCCCCTTTGCCGCTGGCAGGACACATGGGGTGCTCGGTGGATGGCTCTCCTGGCCTGCCGAGTGCCAAATGATGCATCTTGTCCCCACACAGATGTTACAGAAGGTCTCTGAGCTGCTGGAAGAGGCAAAGCAAGGCTTGGCGGTCGTGCTGGCACTGCTGGACAAGCGGGTGGTCTGAGAAGGGCTCGGGAATGTTCTGGGGCAAATACAGCTCGGAAATACTATTGTTGCTGCCTAGGTTCTGTTGGTATCCACCTCTGGAGAGCTGCTCTGCTCAGGCACATGCAGCATCATATCCCCTGGCCTTTCCCTGGACATGGGGGATTTTTTTGCTGTCAGGGGCTTGGACTCTGGGCTCCATCCTCCCATCCCTGGGGCAGAAGTAGACGACTGGGTTGGCAGTGCCTGGGACCACAGTGATCCCAGGAAGGGATGGCAGGATCCTTGTAGCATTGCCTGCTACAAGATCCCTGTGCATGAGCACCTCCTGACCCTGCACAGTCCCTGTGTCCAGAAACCCCCACGAAATACCCTCCCACCCGAGATCTGGGGCAAGACCTGGCACAGTCCCTTTCTGCCAGGTGTCTTTCAGGCTGCATGTGACAATTCCAGCCTGTTGAATTGCCTGGGAAGGGAGCATTGCCAAACATGAGGCACCATCAGGGGCGTTAGCAGGGAGATGGGGCGGGTTGAGATGGGAGAAACCCTGCACCCTTCTCATAGATCTTCCAAGAAGAAAACCTGAAAATCCGGGCATCCAGCCCTGCCTCCTGTCCCTGTTGACCGTGTGTGACAGCCAGATACTGTGTCCTCCACCCGCACACCGCGGCAGCACGCTGAGCAGTGTCTGGCCCCGCACCTCGCTGTCCCATAGCCCCGTGCTATGGGAAAGTCACCCCTGTTCCTGGGCATTGTGCCTGAGCTCGGAGCACCGAGCCGGGGTTCATGGTGGGGTCAGCTGACTCACTCCATCCATCCCATGACTCCGGGAGCTGGAATCTCCGCCCTCCATCGCCTGTGTTTATTATCCCTGTGGGACCTTTGTGCCGGCTGGGAGCGGCGTGTTGACGTTTCCCGCGTGTCCATGGTGACGGTGCGGTGCCACCACTCCGGTGTCACCCCTCCCCACCGCACCCCGGCTCACCGGGGCAGGGCCCCGCTATTTAATAGGTGCTCGACAGCCGGGAGTGCCGTGCCAAGGACGGGGATCCCGAGTGCTGCCGGCATTGCCTCTTCTGGGAACTTTTCTGCAGGTTTGGTGAATGCAGGGCAGCGGAGGATCACGGGGGCAGCGGGAGCATGGGTCAGGGTGCACTGTCCCCATGTCTGGCACTGCACCCAGGCACGTGTCCCCAGTCCCTTGTGGCCCATGAGGATACGAGCCTGGCACCCAGGCTGGGCCAGTGTGGGTATATTTCTATTAACGATGGAAACCGCATGCCTGGGCTTTAGGTGTGCATGGAGCAGGGGACAGTCATTCTGGGGGTTGGCGCTGTCACCAAAGGGACAGGACAGCAGTCGGAGTCTGTGGGGGGACGGCACTGCTGGGAAAGCAAGTGTAGTCCCTGAGCTGGAGGCAGACATGTGGGACAGAGGAGACAGGTCCCAGCTGCTGGCTGGCCAATGTCCCATGGCAGGAGGTGACTGATGGTGCCTGTCCTTCCCTTTCAGCTTGGAGACCGCTGAGGATGTGTGACCACAACCAAGGTGAGGGGCCGTGCGGCCAGGCAGGGCTGCAGGTACCATACAGCCATCAAGGCTTAGAGGGGAGCTCTGTGCCATAGCCACAGACACCTGGGGGATTTACCTGCATCCCAAAGGGGTGTGGGGTGTCCATTGTGAGGAAGAGGTAGACCGGGATGGGTACACCAGTTCCCTGCACTGTCTGTCTCTGCCCACTAACAGTCCCCCTTCTTTCTAGGCCCACCAAAAGCATACCTTGCAGTGTGCCCACCCGCCCCTCCAGGATACCGTGGTCCTGACAGAAGTCCCTACCCTCCTGGTGTTGCAGTTTGCCCTGCTGCCCCTCCAGGATACCGTGGTCCTGACAGAAGTCCCTACCCTCCTGGTGTTGCAGTTTGCCCTGCTGCCCCTCCAGGATACCGTGGTCCTGGCGAGAACCTGGCAGTCTGCCCCCCGGGCCCTGCTCCTCCTGGCCAGCACCCCCATGGGCACCCCCCATCGGGGCATCATCTCCATGGGCACCAGGAGCACCATAAAAAACACTGAAAGCACCATGAAGGCAAGGTAAGAGTGGGACAGCAGTGAACCCTTCCCTAATTCTGCTGTGGTCCTTTGGACCCCTTGTCCATAACCATAACATTTGCCCTGAGCAGCTGGGATTCTCCTCTCCTGTAGTGGCTGGAGCAAAGTGCCCAAACTTCAGTGGCTTTTTTTAGACGTGGAAACTTGTAAGATTAATAAATAGGCAAGAATGAGTCACATTAAGTGAGTAATTTGAAAAGCAATCCACTAAATTCCTTGAAGCCATTTTAAGTGGTGACATGGCTCTAGGTGCATCATGTAGTGTATTAAATCCCAGGACTTTGTCCTGCTCACCTGAGAGCAAGTTCATGCCTTGTCTTAGTTTAGGGCAAATTAGGAAGGAAAACTCCAAATGGGGATTTCCCCAGGGAAATGCCCCTCCCCACTAACTGGTCCGGGAAAAGAAAAAATTCCTTAGAGAGAAGTGGAAAAAGCTGTTTATTTAACAGAAATTGAGTAATATTAAATAATAAAACCTCTTGCTGTTCGATGGGATGGCAAGTCTAGGAGGAAAAAAAAGTCCTTTTCATGTGGTGTAGCTCGGCTCGCTCAGGTTCTTATCAGTCCCTCCGGCGCTGGAAAGTGCCGAGGCCCAGGCCCCGGTGGGCCACAGGCGTGAGCTCCCGGGGTTTGGCTGGGTGTTCAGTCCAGAGCAGGCTTGCACAGATCCAAGAAAATTGGGAAAAAAACAAACAAAGGTCCAGGGAACTCCTCTGCCTCAGCTAGCTAAAACTAACTAAAAGCCAGAGAGAAGCTCTGTCCCGCTGTCTGTCCGTGCTGCAGACACCACAGTCCAGGAGCGGGATGTGTGGGAGTGATGTTTTTCCTTAACACAAACTGCGCGCTTCTTCTTCCCCCTCTCTTGCTCTCAAAGCCAGTCTTAAAGGTGCAGAACTTAATATATAACATAAACCAGACGATTGGGGATACCAGTATCATAAAGTCACCCCAGGACATTCCACCCCTTATCCCCATATCGTCAACTTATTATCAAAATTAATATATATATTTTAACCCTACAACACATACATTATATACAGACAAGGGCATTTATTCATGATTTTCACTCAACCATCAGATCTCTCTGAGGTACACATTGTGTTGTTCTATCTTTCCGCATTATCTACCATGTGCAACCCAGTCCTTGAGCAAAAACAACTACGAATGGGTTTGTCTGTACTTGAAGTAGAATTGATCCAAACTGTCTTTCCTAACAAACCTCTGAGATGTACTGCTGGGACTTTGTCTCCGTCTACTATATGCAGGGGCTCGGATTGGGCTGGGCCTGCTCGATTGGTGGAACCTCAGGTGTTAACTATCCAGGTGGCCTTTGCTAGATGCTGCTCCCAATTTTTGAAAGATCCCTCACCTAACGCTTTCAAGGTAGTCTTTAACAGTTCATTGTACCTCTCTACTTTTCTCGCAGCAGGTGCATGGTAGGGGATATGGTACACCCACTCAATGCCATGTTCACTAGCCCAGCTGTTTATAAGGTTATTCTTGAAATGAGTCCCATTGTCTGACTCAATCCTCTCAGGGGTGCCATGCCTCCAAAGGACCTGCTTTTCAAGTCTTAGGATGGTGTTACGAGCTGTAGCATGAGGCACAGGGTAGGTTTCCAACCATCCTGTGATGGCTTCTACCATTGTGAGCACGTAGCGCTTGCCTTGGCGGGTTTGGGGCAGTGTGATGTAGTCAATCTGCCAGGCTTCCCTATACCTATATTTGGACCACCGCTCACCGTACCATAGCGGCTTCAACTGCTTGGCCTGCTTGATCGTGGCACATGTCTCACAATCATGGATAACCTGGGAAATACTGTCCATGGTTAGATCCACCCCTCGATCTCATGCCCACTTATAGGTGGCATCTCTACCCTGATGACCTGAGGCATTATGGGCCCATCGAGCTAGGAACAACTCTCCCTTGTGTTGCCAATCTAAGTCTATTTTTGACATCTCTATCTTTGCAGCCTGATCCACCTGCTCATTGTTTCGGTGCTCTTCATTAGCCCTACTCTTGGGGACATGGACATCTATATGACGGACCCTCACAGACAGTTTCTCTACCCTGGTGGCGATGTCTTTCCACTCATCAGCAGCCCAGATTGGCTTTCCTCTGCGTTGCCAGTCGGCTCTTTTCCACCTTTCCAACCATCCCCACAGAGCATTGGCTACCATCCATGAATCAGTGTAGAGGTAGAGTTTTGGCCACTTCTCTTTTTCAGCAATGTCCAGGGCCAGTTGAACAGCTTTGAGTTCAGCAAGTTGGCTTGATCCACCTTCTCCTTCAGTGGCCTCTGCGACCTGTCGTGTGGGGCTCCATACAGCTGCTTTCCACTTCCGGATCATCTCTACAACACGACAGGAACCATCAGTAAACAGAGCATAGCGTGTTTCTTCTGCCGGCAGTTGGTTGTACGGTGGAGCTTCTTCAGCTCGTGTCACTTGTTCTTGCTCCTCTTCATCAATGAGACCAAAGTTTTCACTTTCCGGCCAGTTTGTAATTATCTCCAAAATCCTAGGGTGATTTGGGTTTCCAATACGGGCGCGCTGCGTGATGAGGGCAATCCACTTGCTCCATGTAGCGTTGGTGGCGTGGTGGGTAGAGGGAACCTTTGCTTTGAACATCCACCCCAGCACTGGCAGTCGGGGTGCCAGGAGGAGTTGTGCTTCTGTGCCAATCACTTCTGAGGCGGCTTGAACTCCTTCATAGGCAGCTAAGATTTCCTTCTCTGTGGGAGTGTAGTTGGCTTCGGACCCTCTGTAGCTTCGGCTCCAGAATCCCAGTGGTCGGCCTCGAGTCTCTCCAGGCACTTTCTGCCAAAGGCTCCAGGACAGACCGTGGCTCCCGGCTGCAGAGTAGAGCATGTTCTTCACGTCTGGTCCTGTTTTGACTGGGCCAAGGGCTACTGCATGGGCGATCTCCTGTTTGATCTGAGCAAAGGCTTGTTGTTGTTCAGGGCCCCACTGGAAAGTGTTCTTTTTGCGGGTGATCAGGTAAAGAGGGCTCACAATCTGGCTGTACTCAGGAATGTGCATCCTCCAAAAACCTATGGCACCAAGGAAAGCTTGCGTTTCCTTCTTGTTGGCTGGTGGAGACATTGCTGTGATCTTGTTGATGACATCAGTAGGAATCTGACGCCGTCCATCTTGCCACTTTACCCCCAGGAACTGAATATCACGAGCTGGTCCCTTAACTTTGCTCTTCTTGATGGCAAAACCGGCTTTCAGGAGAACCTGGATGATTTTCTCTCTTTTTTCAAAGACCTCTTTAGCCGTCTTTCCCCAAACAATGATGTCATCAATGTACTGCAGATGTTCTGGAGCCTCACCCTTTTCCAGGGCAGCCTGGATCAGTCCATGGCAGATGGTGGAGCTGTGCTTCTACCCCTGGGGCAGTCGGTTCCAGGTGTACTGCACTCCCCTCCATGTGAAGGCAAACTGAGGCCTGCGTTCTGCTGCCAGGGGAATGGAGAAAAATGCATTGGCAATGTCAATAGTGGCATACCACTTTGCTGCTTTGGACTCCAGCTCGTACTGGAGCTCCAGCATGTCCGGCACGGCAGCGCCCAGCGGTGGAGTCACTTCATTCAATGCACGATAGTCCACAGTCAATCTCCATTCTCCTTCAGATTTATGCACAGGCCAGATGGGGCCGTTGAAGGGTGAGTGGGTTTTGCTGACCAACCCTTGGCTCTCCAGCTCTCGGATCATCTTGTGGACGGGAATCACAGCATCTCGATTTGTTCTATATTGTCGGCGGTGCACTGTTGAGGTGGCAATTGGTACTCGCTGTTCTTCCACTTTTAGGAGTCCTACTGCAGATGGGTTCTCTGACAGTCCAGGCAAAGTGTTCAATTGCTTGATGCCCTCTGTCTCTACAGCTGCTATCCCAAATGCTCACCTAAGCTCCTTTGGGTCCTTAAAATACCCACTTCAGACGTAGTCTATGCCCAAAATGCATGGGGCCTCTGGGCCTGTCACAATAGGGTGTTTCTTCCACTCATTTCCAGTCAGGCTCACATCAGCTTCCACTAAAGTAAAGTCCTGTGATCCCCCTGTCACGCCAGCAATAGAAACAGATTCTGCCCCTACATATCTTGATGGGATTAGGGTGCACTGTGCACCAGTGTCAACCAAGGCCTCATATTTTCGTGGTTCTGATGTGCCAGGCCAACGAATCCACACAGTCCAAAAGACACGGTTTTCCCTAGCCTCTACCTGGCTAGAGGCAGGGCCCCTCTAAGCTTGGTTATCCTTCTTTCCTTGGGTATATGTCTTGGAGGTTCCTTCAAGGGAGTCAGACATGTCATCATCATACTTGTCAGTTTGACTACAGGCTACTGGAGCGGCTTTTTTTTTGGTAGAGTATCCCCCCTGAGTCTTGCTGTCTTCCAATTCATGCACCCGTTTTGCCAGAGCAGCAGTAGATTTTCCATCCCATCTTTTCATGTTTTCTCCACAGTCACGTAGGAAAAACCACAGCTCAGCTCGTAGCTTTTTCTCTCTATCTGGGGAACTTCTGCGTTGAGTACCAGGGCTCCTGGTCTGTACTGCCGAGACTGGAAGAAGGTCCTCCCTGAGTTTCTTGAGATTCTCCTCTATTTTGTTTTGGAAGTTTTGCATATCTGTTCTCACAGTTGCAATTGTTGCCTGCATGGGGCTATGCACGGTATCTGCATATGCTCGAAGCTTCTTCGCCATATCCAGCACGGTCTCTTCCCGGTCATCTCGCTTCATTGTTGCTAAAGCAGAAGCGTATTCTTGTGGCTCAAGTCGAACAAGTTTTCGCCACATCACAGATGTACATGGCACCAAGTCTGGATTTCTAGTACCTAAGTCACCTACAAAGACAATCTCTACTATTGCCATTTCTCTCAAGCACTGAATCCCTTGTTCTATGGTTTTCCAACGAGTTTGCTGTATATAGCGATCATCTGCACACAGATATCTTTGTGCCACACTTCTTAGGACCCGTTCCCAGAGACTATAAGGGTCAGCCCCCCTCATCATCTCCTGGTCAATAACCGGATCGTGTGACAGGGACCCCAGATGCCTCGCTTCAGTGCCATCCAGAACTGTAGCCTCACCTGCAGCATCTCACAGACGGACTAACCAACTAATTATAGATTCATCAGGTTGTCGAGTGTAATCTTTTCTCAGGCCACGAAGGTCTTTCAGGGAGAAAGGTTCACCAGTGCCTTCTGATTTTTGATCAGTTGCTGGTCTTGAGGGTCCTTCCCCCGCATCACCATTATCATCATCTACTGGCCGATCGGTTTTGGTTTTGAATTTCATGCCTCTCGTGGCAGGAGCAACAGACACTGGCTTAGGCTCACTGTCTGGTTTGGCTGCTGGCTTGGCTGCAGCCTGAGTGACTGGGGTAGCTGCTGATTTATCTGCCTGCCCTACAGTATCTAGCAGCGTGCGATAAGCATACGCTAGGGCCCAGCTTATTGCAATGATATTTTTCTTCTTAGAATCATCACAGCAATTCTCTTCCAGATATTTCCCTACTTCATCTGGGTTCTGAATTTGTTCACGTGAAAATTCCCAGGCTGGGGGATCAGAAAATTCTTTCAGAGTTCGGCCAATTCTCTCCCATTCTCTACACCACTCAGGATTTCCCACACCTGAGTCTACTTCTGGGGCAGGGGTCTCGTTGGCTCCTCTGGATATCTCAGCCCTCATTCTAGAGAAGTTGCAGACCATATAGAGGAAGCTCAACAGCTGAACTACCAGGAAAGTGACCAGAAATGTGGTATCCTTAACACTCAGGGGAAACTGGATATTCTCAAAGAGGGACATAACAGATTCAAAGGAGAAGAAGGAAAGAAAAGGCTGAAAAGCCTCATCCCCTGGTCTTCCTCTAACAAACTGGGTGCAATTACCAATAAACTCCCAAAATGTGCTACTGGGACTGGGAGGCAGGGTTGGGCGAAGAAACCATAAACCAAACATACCTGACAGAAACTTCAGTAGTTCTATAAACTTCCTATAAATCATTATCACCGAGCCCAGCACAATAACCATTCTAATCCGTGCCCCTCTACTGTGAAAGAGGGCAAAGACAGGTATTAAAACCTCAAAAACTTTTAGGGACCAGGTCCACATGAAGGCCACCACCCCGAGAGACATTATGTATCCAAACAACATGGCTACTGACTGCTTTATCCCAATACAGAATAAATACAACCAACACTCAGTACAGGTTTTTCCACTTTCTCTTGCCCCTGTTCAGGCGCCAAAAAAACTGTATTTGTCTTAGTTTAGGGCAAATTAGGAAGGAAAACTCCAAATGGGGATTTCCCCAGGGAAATGCCCCTCCCCACTAACTGGTCCGGGAAAAGAAAAAATTCCTTAGAGAGAAGTGGAAAACGCTGTTTATTTAACAGAAATTGAGTAATATTAAATAATAAAACCTCTTGCTGTTCGATGGGATGGCAAATCTAGGAGGAAAAAAAAGTCCTTTTCATGTGGTGTAGCTCGGCTCGCTCAGGTTCTTATCAGTCCCTCCGTCGCTGGAAAGTGCCGAGGCCCAGGCGCTGGTGGGCCACAGGCGTGAGCTCCCGGGGTTTAGCTGGGTGTTCAGTCCAGAGCAGGCTTGCACAGATCCAAGAAAATTGGGAAAAAAACAAACAAAGGTCCAGGGAACTCCTCTGCCTCAGCTAGCTAGAACTAACTAAAAGCCAGAGAGAAGCTCTGTCCCGCTGTCTGTCCGTGCTGCAGACACCACAGTCCAGGAGCGGGATGTGTGGGAGTGATGTTTTTCCTTAACACAAACTGCGCGCTTCTTCTTCCCCCTCTCTTGCTCTCAAAGCCAGTCTTAAAGGTGCAGAACTTAATATATAACATAAACCAGATGATTGGGGATACCAGTATCATAAAGTCACCCCAGGACATGCCTCCATAATGGACATTCACTCAGTGTCTTGCAGCAGAGGAGCTGTTTGGTTCCCCCTTAAAAAAAAAAAAAAACCTCACGAAAAAACAAAAAAGGAGAAAAATTTCCCTGTGCTTGGAGTAGGTTCTGCAGAAAATACCATTCCAGGTTTGGGCAACATCTTGTGCAGGTCAGAATGAGGAACTGCTAAACAAGGCCCCATTTTCAACATTGGAGGTGGGAGCATTTCCCAAACAAATCACATCAGCAGCTCCTCTCACTGGGAAACAGCTCTGGAAGTGGTCTGCTGTGACTTTGATCCTTGCTGGCAGAGAACAAGTCCTTCCTGGAATTTCCTTTATTGACCGTAAGAGCCTTGTAAAAAAATCATAAAAAACCTCCAGCCCTCCCACAATATGGGGCAGCCACCACAGAGTCACTAACCCCTCTCAGGAATGCTGTGACAGAGGCTCATTTCCCTGCTGTTCTAAAGTTGTTTTCTCTTCCCCAGCCCTGTGGTGGCTTACGCAGCTCAAGCAGCAGCTCTGACTCTGACTGAATGTCTGGTATGTCCCACCTACTCCGCAGTGATCAGCAAAACATGAGGCCAAACTCTTTGTGGGAACCCCCTGCATGTCGCTCCACTCCCTCCCCCTTTCCCTTGGAACAATGTTTTGCCTGCTGAGTGATTTTTCTTGTGTGTAGCTTGTAAATCCTTGGACCTGGAATCTCTGAGTCAATGGACATTTCTACCCTCTATCCTTTGGGAGAGCCTGTTGAAAGTCATCACATGCTGTTTTCCAGTCTACTGGTGTCCGTGTGTTTTTTCTTTGGCAATGATGCTGCCTGCTAACATGGATCCCATAATACTTCTTATATTTTGTGTGAGCTTTCCCAGGTTAGCAGAGGGAGTGGCTGGGGGATGCTGTAATTATGTGGGCTGCTGTCCTCCACACCATGGTAATAATTTATAGGAAAAAGCTCACCATGGGCAGAGGAATTCTCCCATGAACAGATGAGGGGCATGAACAGCTGTAAGTGTTCAAGACAAGTGCTTGGAGCAATCTCTGTCCCTGCCCATGGTAGGAATAAATGAGATGGTCTTTCAGTTCCCTCCTGTGATTCTGTGATTCCGTGATTCCATGATTATCAACATTTACCAGCTTGAAACCAGGAGAATCAGCTGCTCACTGAAAATAATTTTAAAAGCCCCACAACTACAGAAAAAAATAGTTTTTCAGGATAGAGTGAAAAAGGTTTGTTTATTTTTGCAGACAGCACAGTTCAAGTTCAAAGCTGGGCATTGCTCAGCTGATGCCAGTTGGAGGAAGGTACCATGGATGATGCTTTGAGCACACTGGGATGACTGGGAGGCAGCTCTGGTGGCTGTCCACTATTTTGTCAATGCTGGGAGTCATGCTGCCCCTCTCAGCTGAAATTTTGAGTGCAGTAATAGATGAGCAGGTTCTGATGAAGGGCAGAATGACAGAAGGAATCAAGGCAGGTATGGCCCACAGGAAAATAAAGATCTTAGAGATGACTTGCAAAGTTTAAGATAGATAAATCCCCCAAAGGAGCATGTGTGGAAGACAGCAAAACCTCTCACACCATCCTGCTTTTCCCAGAAAGGAGGAGCGAGATGCACTGAGAGATACTGAGAGTTCTTGAAAACTAGAGTTATTCATTGGTCCTGCTACACTGGAATGGTTTCTTGCATCTCTGATAATCCCTCTGAGGATTACAGTATGTACACAAATCATGGTTTAGTGTGTGCAAAGCTTTACAGAAGTACTTCTTATGGCTCTGTATCCTGCTTTGATCTGGGTTTTAATTAGCACCATAAATGTAAGATACATGACTCTTCATCATGAAAATCAGTAAAGAGCTCTGGATTTTGGTTAGAAAGGAGGACACAGAGGGCAGCTCTTCTGGGCTAGCAACCATACAGGGGGAAGAAAATACAACAGGTAATATCAGGGGTGTGTATATCAGTGAGAGAAGGATTGTGTGTGTGCCCTTCTTCTAACAAATCCATCGAATGAACCTGTCAAAGAAGGTGGGCTGGGAGAGGCTGTCATAGTCTTTCTCCCGGAAGATAGCTGCCCGGTCCCCCAGGCCAAGCTTCAGCAGAACATCCATGTCCACGTCGCTCCCCAGAGCCACAACCGTGGGCATGACATCTTGCTTCTTCATGGAGTTGATGGCCTCCTCCAGGTTTTTGCTTCCTGTGATGCCATCGGTGATGAAGACAAAGGAGAGCTCTGCATTGCGCCGGGCAAGTCGCTGCCCGTTGCCTGGGCTGAGCACGATGTTGTTGATGGCGTGGATGATGGCTGACCCGATGTTGGAGGATGAGTCCAGGTACTTGATCTGTGCCAGGGCATCGGAGATCTCAGTAAGGTTGTGGGTCAGTGGGAAGACCACGTTCTGGTCCCGCTCACTGCCATACTGCAGCAGTGCAATCCGAGCATTCATGTGGTCACTGTTGCTCCGGGCCAGTGTCAGCTGCTGGGCCACGTCCTCCACGAAGCGGTGAGCGCTCTGGAAGTTCTGCTCCCCAATCCTTTCCGAACCGTCCAGCAAGAAGACGACGTCAACAGGGCGCTGGGTGCACTGGGCTACGGCAAGCTCTGAAGGGGGAAGAAGAAGAAGACAGGAGCTGGGAGAATGAGAAGACTATGGGATAGTTTGGGTTGGAGTTGCCTCTGTGCATCCTTGTCCAAAGAAGGAACAGCCCAACCCCACTGCCAAAGCCTGTTTTTACCACTTGAAATGTAGGAGATTTGCTTTTGACTTTTGCTTTTGCTTTTGATGGCTCAGCTACTGGGCATTTAATGAATGTTAATTCTGGGACTGATGACAGACCCTCATGAAATTAGACAGGTCTGTGCATTTCAGTCCCAGAATTACATCCAGTGCCTTACCTCAATTTCCAGCTCTTATTTGTGAAGGGAATATCCAGAGATTAATGGCAAGCAGCACCTGCAAACCTCTCAGTTACTTTGGGTGAGTGGTTTACTGTCAGAGTTGCTCTTATCATAAAATCATAGAATCGGATAATCTCAGAATGGTTTGGGTTGGTGGGAACCTTAATACTCATCTTGTTCCACCCCCCTGCCATGGGCAGGGACACCTTCCACTACTAGGTTGCTGCAAGCCCAGTCCAAACATATAGAATATATGAATATATGCAGTGAATAAACTCAATAAGAAACAAAAAGAAGAAGAAACTAGCTATCTTTGGAGTCAGCTGATAGGGACCATTATTTCCTCCCTTTTCTGTAGTTCTATGCATTGCATTCAGTGTTCCTCTGAGTTCCCCCTGAGCTGCAGCAGGGCAATGCCCATAGCACTCTCAAGCGGTTCTGTGGCTCTGAGACTGAATCTCAAAAGGGTGAAGTCCCAAAGATGCTGCCATGTTTGTTGCATGACTGGAAAGGAATAGAAGCTTCTGGAGCAGCCCCACCTTGAGCATCCATTTCTGGCTACAGGAGATAACTTTGAGGGTAGGAGTGTAATGTTAGATTGAATTTCCAGAGAAAATCCAGCCTGAGAACGAGCTTCCCTAGTGCTGAACAGTGCTATGTCTGTGTTCAGCACAGAATCAGGGAATCACAGATTCTGTATGGTTAGAAAAACCCTCTGAGATCCTCAAGTGTGACTGTTAACTCAGCACTATTGTATTAACCTCTAAACCATATCCCTAAGCACCACATCACGTTTTTTGAACACTTTCATGGACGATGACTCTACTGTTTCCCTGGGCAGCCTGTTTCAGTGCCTGACCACCCTTTCAGTGAAGAAATTTCCCCCAATATCCAATCTAAATCTCCCCTGGTGAAACCCGAAGCCATTTCCTTTTGTCCTCTCACTTGTTACCTCCTCTCTTTTAAAGCAATAAAGGCACATACTCACCTCTGCCCAATCTTCCATGAGAAATGTTGTGTAAAGGCACGTTGATGCTGCAGTTCCTGGTATGCAGGCACTGCTGCCACAAGGTTACCTCGCCTTGTGAGCACCTGCTCTGAGCAGCCGTGGAGGGGGAAAAGCAGAAGGGAATCCCCCTTGCAGCCACACAACCCAACACCTATGTGAGGGTCTGTGAAAGCAGCTGGGAGCAGGGGCTGCGTGTCATATCGGGGCAGTGTTAACAGCCTCCCCCTAGGCCCGCCCACATGTTTCTTGAGATGACAAGCAAGCCTGAAGAGCTCCTGGCTAAGCAGAGGGCAGCATCACTCCATGGAGCATCAGCGAGAGCACACTGCACATCTGACAGAAGCATTCCTCAGAGACACATTCTGCTTGCTGCTCAGCCCTCACAGCTGGAGAGGGCTGCCTTCCAGCTGTTTGATAAGGTGCCTTTACATATGAGTTATCCCATGGGAATATGAGGCAGCAAAGCCTTGGGTTTGTCCTGTTCAGTGTTAGGCTCTGGTTGCAACTTGTTCCCATTTCTGAGAGACTGAGGACCTGAGCACCCTTTCCTGCAGCAAGATTCTCATCCTAACTGGGAGGGAAGCTCTCAAAAGCACCACCACAAATTAGGCAAACTAAAATCTTCCTGTCATGCTTTTAACTCGTGCATTGGTCCTTCCTATGGGGATCATGAATACCTGTAGCTCACAGCTGAGGATGTCTAATGAAAGCAGCACAAATAAGGAGAAATATCATTGATTTTTCTGCCATTAGTGTGTGCAGAGCAGCCCCACCCATTCACTTCACTTTCTTGCTTCTTCTAATACCTGAGGAACTTGTATTTCCTCTATTCTTTTGCAGTGTTGACAGTGGAGATGAAAGTGAGGTGGGGACTGCCCTCCCAGACTTTTTTGGTGTTTCCCCCTTTCCCAGCCCATCCTGTGTCTTTGGGGAGGGGTGGACCATCCTTCACCCAGCTCCTTATCTGTGCTTCCTTTGCCCAATAGTTTCACTGAAGGAACTGCTACTGTGATGAAATACATCTGGTTTTATCAGAGGGATTAACTGGGATTATGTTAAAGAAACACTCCTTCACTCATTTGCCTTTAACAAGGACAAGCACAAATACTCCTCTTGCAAAGAGACATTTTCTCCCTCTCCCCACCTCTAAAGAGCTGAAGGTTTTTGTGAGGTAAAAAACTTTGTTTCCAATATTTTGCTAGGAATAAATGGCCACTGTGTGATGAAATTAAGTAAAATCAACACCCCTTTGCTGAAATCCTCCCCAGCTCTCTTTGTTTGGCAAAATGTCCCAGCCCTGAGATCTTTTCAAATCAGTGGGGTTTGGGAGATTTTCCTCTGGTATCATGGCCGGAGCAGCCTAGCTACTCTGAGTTCAGTCCTGCATCCCAGCAGGCTAAGTCATACTAATTTTGCAGTAAAAAAATCAAAACAGAACAGGGAGTTTGGCTTTGCACAGACTATCTGGAATATGTGAATTATGACAAGAGTCAGACATAGGCTGATCATTTTGCTTTCACATAATACACAGAGCACATCATATAAAGCACTCAGAACTCTTTTCCCTCTATTGTACACTGAAAGTAGCAGAGTACTCTGAGCAACTTGTCCTGGGAGGAAAGAGTGCTTCAGCATTTCTAAACAATTACTTACTTTACCTTGGGGGAACATCTGGAAATATTACAGCCACATTCCTGAAGATGGCACATCTCCCTTCTGCCCATTAAATATGACACTTGCTCAGTATACTTTATTGCAATAATACCATGTCAGTCAGAGTAAGTGCTTCTACCCCTGTGTGTCCATACAAATCCCACTACTTCTAAATAGAGCTTGAGAGCAGTTAAACTGGAGGTGGGAATGGCACTCGCCTGCCTGACTTTGTGAGACCAGGGGAAGCTGAGCAGATGGAGATACCAGGCCTTGTCCAAACACCACAGAGGTGGTGGCTCTGTGGTCTCTGAGACAAAGCAACAATGGGTGTGGATTGAGTAAGCTCTACTACATCAAGCTTGCTTTTAAACAGCTCAATCAAAGAGTTTTTCTTTAGACCACTTAGTGTTATGTGACAGAATATCTGCCTTTTGTATGTGGACAGATACACGTTTTGGATTATAACAGAGGAAACACATATGGACAAGCAGAGAAAAAGGCCAGGGGAGCCCACACAGCTTCTGAGAGAAGCACTGCCCAGGTGTCAGTGCTCCCACTGGAAGGGGAGGGTTGCTCCCCCTCCCATCCTGCTTGCTTCTTCCCTCCACACCCCCAGCTGCCCATGAGGAATTCCACAGAGACATTGTGGTGAGCAGGGATGCACCTTGCTTAGTCGGCTTTAAGGGACCCAGAGGGAACCTGTGTTAACCAAGAGAGAGGATGCAGAAGATGCTTTGGAGGGGGTTAACAAGGACATATGCAGGAAGGTGTGGGGGAAATGCATCATTAGGCTCTTGGCAAAAAAGCAGCAGGCAGAGCAAGAGCATTCCTTGGCATTGCTGGGGAAAGCCACCATGCTGGGCAAGCTGGAGGGAACTGCTCCTTGTATCCTGTCCCCAGATGAGTGCAACCAAGCCATTCCACTGCCTCTGTCTCTCCTGAACTAAAAGCGTCTCCTCCTGTGCTGTCCCTTCTGCCACACAGGAGTGACGAGTTCTACCTCTACTCAGCCTCTGCCTCCCAAGAGAGGTCTCAGCACAGCCCTAGCACAGTCTCTGGGTCCCCCACAATCTCACTGTGCACCATTTTGAAGGTGTCAATGAACAAGTCCATCCACTCTTGCCGCTCATTTCCAGTGGCAAACTTGGCTTTTTCGGCGGTAAAAGCCAAAGTGGCCACCAGCTGGGTGTACATGCTGGGGTCCTGGGATTCCCGCGTGGAGTTTAGGAACTGGGCGATCGAATGTATGGTGCTGGGGAAATCTATGTTGACTCCCTCTTCCATGGGGCGGAAAATAACTGGGTTTACGCTCCCAGGGTTCCTGTCATCTGCAAGTGAGCGTCAAAAGAATATTTTCAGAGCTTGCTAGCAATGGCTGTGTCTCTGAAAGCTACCTGGCTTTCCTACCTGCGCTGCACCAGAAAAGAACAGAGCCAACGAGGACAGAGAAGTAAAGATCAAAGCCAGATTTTAAATCTTTCTGCCATTTGTGTTGGAGGAATCATGAGACTTGCCCTGAAATCTTTCAGGTGTTAACTGAGTGACTCCAGAAAATTACACAGAATCTGAACTCCCCAGGTGATCTCTGATCCTGGCTGATTCCTACTGATCTGGCATAGGCACGATGGAGAAGGAGCAGAGCTCAGAAAAAAGGCCACTCCCTTCTGCAAAGAGATTGACCCATCATGTAGCTTAGGACTGTGCTATGTGCAAATTGCACACAGGATGCTTTAAGGCAGGAAGACATCTAAGGGGACAACATTATGTGACCTCCTTGCCTGGTACTCAGCTTCAGGGCAGTGACTTCACGTCAAAGCCGTGTGGTGTCTGGGCTTGTCAGAACCCTGAGAGCCTTTATCTGTGCCTGGCTGTGTTGAATTTAACTTTGAATAAAAGCCCAAAGCTCAAAGCAAAGCCTTTTGGATCAGTTAGCAAGAGTCTCTCAGGATGTCGTGCGGTTTCTACAAAGCAAGTGGTTAGTTCAGATTCAACCCTCCAGCATCCTGTTAGCACAGCAGTAACTGATGAGAGACAAGGGGCTGTTCTGAAAATGGGAATATCTCAGGTAAAGCCCTGAGGCAGCATGGAGTAAAGACAGGGTTTACGTAGTACCTGTCCCTGCCTGTGCTCTGTTGACAATACCTAGGCTGAAGCTGGGGCAGCTCATTTGCCCCTCAAAGTACCAGAACCACCATGCTGAGCCATGGGGCCAAGAACGGGACTGGTTTAGCTGCCTCCCTGACCTGTCTGTCTGGCCAGTCCACTACACAGACATTGGATGTGCACTGGCTCACTCACATTCCCTCTGAAGGGAACCGTCTCCACCCAGAGGATCTGCATGGGAATTGGAACGAGCTTATGGGATGTTCTGTGAGAACCAGAGAAGTCTCAGGCTCTGACATGTGTCGGATGTCCCATCCCATTCAACACATTCCCTTTCTACTAGGGAAGTGTGACCACTACAAATCCTTCTAAACAATGACAGCAGTGCAGCACGGACTATCAAGCGTGGTGGGTGGGAGGCTCCTTGCCCAAAGACTCCTGAACCTATTACTTGAAATTTACCAGACCTAGAAGAACTTTTGCCCATGCTGAAAGGGCATTTTCACAGGAGGTGAAACCAACCTTACCAGCCACGTCACTCTATCTCCCAAGTTCTCTGGGGCACTTAGCCTGGTTTGTATATGGCATGGCTTATGGGATTCACTGAAGAGGGAACCCCCTCAGATGCCCCCTCAAGCCATTCCTGTTCTGGTCCCCCAGGGCTGCCAGGCACTGGCGAACTGTTCTCACTTTGCATCAGGAACAGAACACTCAACTGCACTACAAGGAAAGGACCGACAACTTTGCCTTGTGTCGGAGGGCTTTGATGGCCCAAACCCAGGAGAAATGAATGCACCACTGCTTTTGTTCCTTGGAAATGGAAGGCTGCAAAGACCAAAACCTTTGAAGACACCTGAGCAATCACCAGTGTGGCCTGGGGATGTCACTTCCTTGTGCATAGATTTGCAGGCAAAGCTCCCCAGAAGACACAGCAGAGAAGCTCAGCATCACGGTTGGATACTGTGTGTCCCCAGCATGGCCAGGTGTAAATACTGTAAACATCAGCATGAGATTTTAGACAGGAATAATTATAGATTTTCTCCGGATTTCTGTGCATCCTGGAATCAGTTTTCCTTTCCTTTGCATGGAAACAAAGGGACTTATGTGAAAATGAAATTTGATAATCTGTATAAGGCTCAGTTGAAGCTGGGGACTGCCACAAAAACATTCATGGCAAGAGGAAAGATAAAAATTGCAGAACGGGCGAAACTGTGGTCCTCTATAAACTTTGTGTATCAGCACAGAGTGCACCTATAGTATTTAAACAGACGCAGGGACTCAGACAGAATCTCTAGGAATTTGGGATGCACATCTGCCCCATAACAAGCAAAATGTGACCCAGTAAAGCTACTTTCAGCACACAGAGCACCAGAGAGAGGATCCTTACAGCCTCTTCCTTTAATACAACACCCTGAGTTGTTAATTAAATACAGCCAGCGTTAGAGAAGCCAAAGCTTTGGGTCCACTATGTTGCCATTTTCCAGCTGGTTCCTAACATCTGCTCTGCCAGTCACTCCCAAGGAGCATCCTGCTTCAAAGGTCATGTGAATGGGAGTTTAGCAAAGGGATTTTGACTTGGGTTTGGAGGTCAAAACCTGGTGGCTCCCAGGAATTTGGTTGGGGAGAAATATTGTGGATGTGCCATTCTCACACAGTGTACTTGTACCTACCTGTGCAGGGAACTCAGAGAGAGAGGAAAAGAGCAGGAGATGAAACCCTGGAGCCTCTTCTCATATAAAGTAACACTATTTCCCAAACTCCTGCCTTGCAAAGGGATTGAACAGGGTTGCACCCCCCTCTCCTACTCCTGAGCCTCACACAGTCTCCCCCCAGAGTCTGTGCAGATCCATGAAGTTACTTGTAATGTTTACCTGTCTGACAGGGCAGCTCAGGGCAGACGACCTGTGGATCTGGAAGGAAAAGAAACAAGGAAAACTGAGCCATGTGTTGCCATCCTCCTTCACAGCTTGCACAGTCAGAGTGGCAGGACAAGGTCTCTTACAAGGAACCCCAAAAGACTTCCCCAAAAGGTTGGTCTGTATCTGAGGAAGGACTCTTAGTTCTGGGCTAAGGTCAGACTCCACCATGGATGACCCAGCTGCTGGCCAACCTGCTGGGACACATCTCTGCCCCTTACCCCTAACCCTGGGTCTCAAAACTCCAGTTCCACACATGGACAGGGACAGACCTGGGCAGAGCACGTCCTCCATCTTGTCAATGAACTCCTCTGCCACCAGGTCTGAGAAGAGCCTCATCTTCTGGACTCGCTGGGGTTCGTTGCAGGCAATGGAGACCAGGGTCTCGCTCTGCTCTGGCTGGTCGAACATGTCTCCAATGCCGATGGTGTTGACCACTACATCTCTACCACAAAGAGCCCCAAGGTTCTTATCATCATCCCGGGGGTCGTAGCGCCCGTCTGTGATCACCACAGCGAACACTTGGGCTTTCTTTCTCCTGCTTTCCTTGATGAGCTTGTTGTAGGCAAACTGAAGGGCAGATGGCGTCCAGGTGCCTCCAGCGATCCACTCCAGGCGCTTCACTGCTTCCTTGAAGCTTGACAGGGAATTGATGCGCTCATCATCAAGCTTGATGGCTTCAAAAGTCCCCTCATGACTGTACTGCACCACCCCAACACGGGCACCTGCCAAGAAAGTGTCATATTACTTGGCTTTCCATCCTTGGGGAAAAGTGGAGAGAGTCAAAGAGTTGCCCAACTGGTCTGAAAAGCCATGGAAAATAACCATTGAGGTTGAAAGGATCCAAGACTCTTTTCTTTTCCCTGTGCCCCACTGTGTCCCCTCAGAGTCCAGACCTGTCTGTGATTTGGGGTCCTTGGCAATAGAGCCCAGCCTGCTGACCACGTTGACAACAAAATTCTTCTCCAGGGTGAAGTTGGTGTATCCGATACTCTCGGAGCTATCTATGACAAACATGATGTCCAGGGCACCGCAGCGTTTCTCACAGTCTGTGGAGAGGGGTAGAGGCAGGGAAACAAAGGGGTGAGTGATGCTGGGAAGCTTCTGGTGACCCCCTTTCCCTATCCCTCAAGCGGTTGTTCTCCTTCCCCAGGGAGAGGTGATGTCAGCTCACCACAGCATCCGCACGTCTCTCGCACGTAGGTCATCACGTCACAGTCCTGCCAGGACAGGGTTGCAGGGTCAGCGTTTCTCTCTAAGCTAAAGACTCCCCTTTCCCTTCCTGCCCAGCCTGCCCTCTCCCCTATTTCCCTGGCTCCTGTAGGAAGCCACAGGCCACCTCTGCCAGGCAGCAGCAGGACCTGATGTCCTGCTTCGTTCTTGGGCTGTGCACAGAAAAGCCATGATTGCCCCAGGAGGATGAATAGCAGGGGTTACTTACAGTCAGACCGGGGTCTCCTGGTGGGCCAGGGGTTCCCTGTAAAAAGAATACAGGGATTTCAGGCACAGTTTTCCCAAGAATTCTTTTTCTGGGAACTAGATGTCAGAGACATCAAAAATGTGGCTTTCTGAAGGGGAAGGCCCACTGTGAGCCAGTGGACACAGCTGGCAGCTGTGTCCCCTCCAACAGCATCTCCTCAGACACTGTGGGACTGTACCTCTGGGCCTGCTTCACCAGGTGGACCACGCTGTCCAGGCTCTCCTCCTGGCCCAGGATCACCCTGGGGAAGATGTAAAGAAAGGTTAAATACTTCCTGGGCAATGTTGGTAATGCAACCCCAGGAGTTCAGGGCCCCTTCTGACCCCCTGATCAGCCCCAGCCCTGCTAAGCACAGTCACCAGGCTGCCACAGATGAGCTTGGGGACAGGGACCAGGCAAAGAGTGGCAGTGTCATGCCCAGTGCATGTGGCAGGGATGTGGGAGGGAGACACTGACCCTGGGGCAGTACAGGGAGTCTGCTTACCGGCTCCCCCTTCTCTCCTTTGGTCCCTTGTACTCCTTTTGGTCCAAGTTCACCCCGTCCTCCCTGTTCAGTGGAAGGAGATACAGATCCAGCGTGGAGCACATCTGGATGTGCTCAGGCAGAAGCTCTGCTGCATCACACACACATGCCTGCCCGACCTGGGAGAGCATCCTCTAAGCCAGCAGCTCAGAGCACAGAAAACAGTGTTTATACAGGCATTACCCAAAAAAAACCCCGGAAGTTCTGCAACATATTTTTCATATGATTTCAAAAGGAGATGGGCTTGAGAAATATAACCAGGCTCCAGCTGCAGGGAGTATCCAGGGCAGCTGCTGGCACGGCTGGCTCTTCAGCCATTAACCTAGGGGGCTGGGACACAACTCCTTGGCATTCAGTCAGTACAAAAAAACAGGTGATGGAGATAAGCACACTCACCTTGGGTCCTGGCTGCCCCTTCTCACCCTTGTCACCCTGCAAAAGGAGAGGAGGGAGAGGTCAGCAGCTGTCCAGGACTGGCCTCACACTGTGCACCCATACACCCAAAGACTGCAGTGAGGAGCATGAAGCTGAAGAGCAGCTGTAGCTGATGCTTGAGGGACCATCACCATGATTAGAGCTGGGATCCCCAGCACCTGATGGACTGTGGCCAGGTTCACTTCTGGTGTTCAACCCCCATTATCCTTCACAGGCTCCACACATCTGCATTTTTCTTCCTCCTTCCCTGTTTTCTCAGTCTGCTCAGATTTGAGAAACATCCACTCAAACAGATTTCCTCACATGCTGGATGAGGAATACATACCTGAGGTCCTCTGGGTCCAGGGTAGCTAAAACCAGGCCTGCCTCTGTCACCCTTTGGTAGGAAAAAAAGACCCGTGAGATACCGAACCTGGCCCTTCTGACCTGTTCCTGTCTGTGACAGTTACAGCCATTTTCATCTTCTCTGGGGGTGACACCACCAGGAGCCAAGGCTTCTGCAGCTGGCCCTGAAGCACTGGGAACTGCTTTGCAGAGCAAGGATTTGCAGGGTCTTGGGGATGTCATGTGCCAGGGATGCCCCTGAGTTTGCTCAGGGTGAAGAGTGAAATCAGAGCTGCCTTGGCTGGAGTAAGACCTACATCTCTGCCCTATAGGGACAGGTCTGATTCTGTTTTTGAGGCACACAAGTTTCTGCTGTGAAAGCTGCTTTTTTTCATTGTTTTTTGGGTATTTTTTTGTTTGTTTGGGGTTTTTTTTAATAAATAAGTGAATAGGAACACAAATCCACCTTTTCAAATGCAGAGGTTTATTCATGAACTTTACCTTTGGTCCTGGTGGTCCAGCATCACCTCTTGGGCCCAAGTCACCAGGGTCCCCACGTGATCCCTGCAGGACAGATGTGGAGAGAAGGCAGGGAGTGAGTGAGGATGTTCCCTGCTGCCCACACGGGACTGTGCTGGAGAAACCAGCTCTTGAGATGGTGCTGCAGGATCATCTCCTTTCCTGGTGAGTTCACTGTGGCAGTGACTGTCTAAGCAGTGGGGTTCCCATGTCCCATAGAGCCACCTGGATGTCACAGCACTACTGCCACAGTGGCGTTGATGGACTAACCACAGATTCAGGACAAATAGGTGCTTGTGGAGTCCCATCTTCCCTCTCCCCAGTGACCCACCTTCTCCAGAGATCCCTTCCACATCATCATGAGAATACACAATTTTTGAGCCTCACTGAGAGAAGGTCGTGCAGGTTCTCCTTGGGAGGGACAGTGCAGGCAGCTTGCCTGTGTCAGCAGGGCAAGCTCTCACCACAGAAGGAGGGCATGGTCACACACATGCCCAAGTGTGACTTACTATCCTGCCTGGCTCTCCCACAGCACCAGAAGGGCCTCGAGGTCCTGGCAGTCCTTGTTCTCCCTGCACAGCAAAGAAAGACACAAGAACACAGTACATGAGGAAAGCTGGGCAAGCTGCCCTGGATTACACCAGGGCGCTCCCTTCCCCTTCCTCCTGGCTGTCACCAAACCTTGCTCCATGCTTACCCTAGCTCCTTTGTTTCCAACCTCACCGGGCAGACCACGAATACCCTCTGGACCAGGATCTCCCTGTAAGAAAGGAAAGATATTCCTGGTCAGGGATGCCTGCAATGTTATCTGCGTGCATGGCAATGCTCCATGATGCCCTTCTCAAACCTGGTGTTTCTTGGTTTGAAACAGTGTCAGGGCAGTGTGCCCTCTGAATGTGTCTCTCAGCCTTGAGCTTTACTGCCCTTCATCCCCTCTCTGGACCAAACCCTGGAGAAGGAGGCTGTACCTGGTGCCAGTGGGACAGTGGGAGCACAGCACAGTAGGATCTGCGTTCTCAGCTCTGGTGCTGCATGGACACTGCATGGCTGGGCCTTAGCACATAACACACCCCAGTCCTGTCTATTTTGGGCTCATTTGCAATAATCTGTGTAGTTGCTTTACTCACCCTTTCTCCTATGCCTCCAGGAGAGCCTCTGCTGCCTTTTGTCCCTGGATCTCCACGTCGCCCCTTAGCAGACACGGAAGTCACATAAATGGGGTGAGAGGATGGATGTCACCTGGGCAGTGGCTCCTGGCTGTCCTCCCTCCTCCCTCTGGGCCCAAGAGATGTACACCTGCCCCCTAAGCAAGTGTGTTCCCAGCAGCAGGAGAGCAGGGATACCCATACTTCCTTTTGGGAAGCCACAGCCAGACTGTTGTTCCACCACAGTGACCATAAGCACGCCTGGTTCATTCCCTCAGGGTTAAAGACTATGATTTACTTCCAGCTCATCCAGTGTTGCTTTCTGCACTGGATCTTGCACAAGGATACAGGCTGGCTGGATTCTGGCCCCATGGTGCTGGTGGAGCTGTGCCAGGGATCATCCTCTCCAACCCATCCCTGTTGTAGTATTTTTATTCAGTTCTGTTAAAATTGTTAGTATTTCATCTGTTTGGTATGTTCCTGGTTCTCCCCCATTTACTGCTTTGGTTGGTTCCATTTGTCTGTTATGTAAACCCCTCCCAGTTTTCCTGAATGTTCCCTGTCAATCACCTTTACCCTGCCCCATCTCCCCGTCCATCATTGTAAACCCCACCTCTCCTTCCAGCTCCTTCCATGTATATCATCCCTTCCTCAACACGTTATTGGTTGTTACGTTATGTTCCCGCCTTCTTTGTATCCCCATTGGTCCCTGACATTGTAACCTCCTCCCCTTACCCCTCCCTCCATGAGCTCCCATTGGATCCTGGACTGTGCCTCCCCTGAGATAAACCCCAGTGCACAGAGGGGCTCTGGGCTCTCTTCGGTCCTGATTTCTGCCAGCCCAGACCCTTGTGCTCATCCCCTCTCCCGAATAAACCTGTTCCTGGGAAGTTCAGCCGAGTGAGTCTCCTCCTTCCTTTTACCATCACCTACGACGCCTGATTTGGCAGAGCCCGGCAGGATTCGGTGCTCTGAAGGTTCTGCAGTGGGATCACCTTTCCCCTGAAGTTCCCCACTCCTAGTGACTGCCCGTGCCGGAGTGGCACCGTAGAGCTAGCCTGGAGCTCTGGTGCGGCCAAGAGCAGCGTCACATCCCCAAAATTTGCAGTGCCCCATCATATTAACTAGAGTGTCTGTGGCACCACTGATATGTGACACTGCCCGTTTTACAGAGCTCTGCCATGATGGCCACCAGATCCTGACTGAGCTCCTGCAAGGAGCCAGAGGTTTGGGGAACCTGCCAGAGTACAACCAAAGTGTCCCCGGGCATCCAGAGAGGCCAGGCCTGTGTGGTTATGTGGGAACACAGGATGCTTCTCTAAGGTGAATGGTTTACATCAGGCTTAGGATTATGGGAGTTCTGCTCTGTGAGGATGGGAGAGACAAGGAGATCAGCCATCTGCACATCTTTTGGGATGCACAAAGCAGAACGGGAGTTTCTCAACACTCATCCATGAAACTGCCTCAGGTTCCTGTGGTGTGTCCAGTGTCCAGGGATCTATTCAGCCACTTACAGCCTCTCCTTTGGGTCCAGGAGGTCCCACTTCACCTTTCCTCCCCTTGGTTCCAGCAGGCCCTTGAGCTCCAGGGTTGCCTGGAAGTCCCTTGGAGACAAAAAAGAAATACAGTTTGTGGGAAGAGAGGGAAGAGGGTGTGCACATCCCCCCCATTTTTATCCTGTGTCAAGCAGTCCCCCTCGAGCAGAAGTGTGTATGAGCATCCAGGTTCCACTTCCACGCATCCGGCATGCCCACATGGCACTGGCATGAGCAGGGGCTCCAGCCTTGGAGCAGAGTGATCCTGTGTCACCTTCCCTCCATCAGCTGACAACAGGTTTTTCAACTGTTCCTTACAGCATCTGGCCAGTCCTGTCCAAAGCCAGAGGGGCTGTGGCTGCCTCTGGAATTGTCCCAGACTAGGGTGGACAGGGCTTGGAGCAACCTGAGATAGTGGAAGGTGTGCTTGTCCATGGGAGAGGGTGGGACTGGATGAACTTTAAGGTCTCTTGCAGCCCAAACAATTTTGTGATTTTATGAGCAGACCACAGTAAAACACCGGAGACATTAGGATGCCGCATGAACCTACCGGGCTTCCTTTTTCCCCTGGGGGCCCCAGGGGTCCACTGCGACCAGGCCGTCCAGGATCCCCCTGAAACAGCCAGAGAGCCAATGGTCATTGCCTGCCTCACCAGCACATTGCACCATGATTAGCCCAAGCAGCAAGGCCAGCAAGGTCCTGCCCTCAGCTCCTGTGCCTGGTGATGGGATCCAGACCCCAATGCCTATGGGCTCCTGTGATAGATTGGCATTTAAAAAAAAAAAAAGGGAAACAGCTAAGGAAGTTAAGGCTGCTGGAGGCTGCTGGAAGTTTGTTCTTCTTGCCAATAACTGGCCATTTCTGAGAATTGACAGTAGTTTTGACCATTGAAAAGTGAGATCAACCTGTGAACACCACCCTTTAAAACCATGACAGCTCCATAAGCAGCTAACAATTTAGAATATATGTATATAAAAATATGGGGAATGGTGTTGAGCACCCTCTGCCCACATCCCGCTGCCTGTGCAGAGTACTTGTACCTTTATGCCTGTATCTCCCCTTTCTCCTTGGTCTCCTGCATCTCCTGGGTAGCCATCAGGGCCCTGGGGAGGGAAACAACAAAGAACCACACACTTCACATTGCAAATACTTTCCATGCCGAATAAATAAAATTAAACTTTCTTATCAAATAACATTTCTAAGCTAGTGCTCTAGAGGCTAAAGTAGTTTTTGCTTGTTGCTAATGTTGATGAAAGGGGCAATTCCTTCTCTCTATGTGGAGGGGAGGAACACTGGGGGCTCCCAGCTTCCTTGTCCATGAAAAGGAGGCACAGAAAAATCAAACTGTGGTCCCCATTCCATGGATCCCAGGTCTGGGATCAGATTATACCCCTAGTAGGAAAATGGGTAAGTAACCTCTTGTTGGTCATCTTTCTACATACGTACCTCACTCAACAGCTACGCAACTGATGTGCTGGTGAAAGAGCAAAGTGTTCCTACCTTGTCACCAGGGTCACCCTTGCATCCTGGTGGTCCAATTCTCCCCAGCCGGCCCTGGAGAGATTACATTCAAAGGAAAAAAATGAGAAAGTATAGGTGTCTGAAGGGAAAACACAGCTTTTCTTGCTGGCAGCTAATAGTATCATCATCCACTGACCTGATCTGCCACCAGCTAGAGAATAAATAGCAAGTGTACTCCTTAAAACAGGGACAAAAGTGGAGAGGAAAGCAGACTAAAGGAAATCAGGCAGGCTCATCCCTGAGAGATGGGAACCCTTGAGGCTGCATTTGGCAGCCACTCACGTTCAGGGTTGTGCTAGTCCTCTCTCATGGCTCTCCTGTCAGAGCAGGTCAGGTGTGCAGCAACCACTCTGCCTAACAGATGCTGTGAGAGAAGGGACTGTCTTGCTCTGTGTCCTGAAACAGCTCTGTCACCAGTGCTGAGACAGCTGAGAGACAGCCCTGAGAAGGGCTTTAGTGTTTTAGAGACTGGAGGGGACTGAAGGATGTTTTAGAGCTTCAGCAGCACTTGAGGAGTGGGAAGAACTGTAATTATTCAGATACACTGGGCTGGGTATAGGAAACTCTGCAAATCCAGGGTATGCTGGCCAAAGGACAAAGCCAAGGACTTTGCTGTGAGGCCTTTGAATTTGGCTTTAGGGCTTTAATACTAAGTACAAGCTGTGGCTTACAGATGAAGTGACAAACTGCCCTGAAACCCAAATTTCTGTGAAGCTTTCTGTGTCCATGTCCGGTAGGGCTCACTAACACTCAGGATAAGGTACCAGATTATCTGGCCTTATCACCTTCTCAGCAAGAGCACAGACCGGATCACTGGAGAGAGCTTGCTGACAGAGGGACAGCACTAAATGGCATGGAGCTGTGTGTGGGATTTAGTCTGGATATTAAGAAAAGGTTCTTCCCCCAGGGGGTGGTGGGGCACTGGACAGGCTGCCAGGGAGTGGTCACAGCCCCAGTCCCACTACAGCTCAAGGAGAGTTTGGATAACGCTCTCAGGCACAGGGTGGAATTGTTGGGGTATCCTGTTTGAGTTGGACTTGATTTTTTTATCATATTCTGAGATTCATTCCTGCGACCTGAATTACTTCATGCATTTCTATGGGACATGCAGAATAATGTACAGATAAGTTCACAGAAACCTCAGTTGGAACAGAAAGCCAGCATGTGGGATAGTAGAAACTAAACAACCTGTGGGGATGAGAGGGTAAAGAAACGGAACACCAGCACTGACATTATGGGGTGCTCCCAGTGCTCCCAGTTACCTTCTGTCCGTCTGTGCCGTTCCTTCCTGCCAAGCCAGGGGCACCCTTGGATCATGGGGGGGAGGGGAGGGGGGTGGAAAAAGAAGAAGGATATATTAACACACAGTCAGTCCAAGGGTTTGGGAGCTGAAACAACGTGCAAGTTAGAGAATGTTCTTTCTTACCCTCCGTCCATCAGATCCAATTTCTCCCTGGGAGAAGAAAAGGACAGTAAGTCAGACACTGCCTGCATCTCAATCCCACCTCACTCCTGCCTCCCTCTCGCCCTTCATTTACATCCTGAACCCATTCTCTCTTCACCAGACAGTGATCAAAGCCTGAAGGAGGAGACAGGCTTTGCAATGCTCTTGGAAATTCCTCCCCAGGTCCACAATTACATGTTAATAGGGTTGTTATCCTTCCCCATCACATCTAATCTCTCTTCTTCACATCAGAAAGGAGTGTGGCCCCTGCCAAGTGCTCAGCCAGCCATTCCATCTCTTCTTTCTCACCTTCTCTCCTTTTAGCCCCGGGACACCCTGGACAAAGGAATAAAAATACAAACAAACAAAAAACAAAATCGCTGTGTTAGTGCCTGGGCAATCAGCAGGAGTTGAGGGTAGACGTCTGGGGTGGGAAATGGGCAGGTGAGAGGGAGAAGCAAAGCTCCCCTTGCTTTACCAAAAATCAGGGAATGCAAAAAGAGCTCAGCCATCGGCTATGGGATTCTTACCTTGGGACCAGGGTATCCGATTGGACCTTCAATACCTGGGTCACCCTTCGGGGAGGAAGGCAGGGAGAGTTAGCTTGAGGTCATCAGAGATGCAGCAGACAGAGGGAAGGATTTTCCACAACTCACCTGTCGTCCCTTCAGCCCAGGGGAACCTGGCTCACCCATGTTCCCCTTTGCACCCTAAAGAAAGGAAAAACCCAGCATAAGTCCAGGCTTGGTGCTGACTGAGAAAGTGGCAGTTTCTGGGAGATCAGAGCACACAGCTGGAGCAGGAGAGGGGGGACACCCTGTGCATGTGTGAGCTCTGCTCTGAGAGTGCAGAACTCAGCAACAACTGCTGCCTCAGTCCTGGTGTCCTCAGGTGCTCAGGTGTCTCTCTGCACTGCAGGCAGTGCATCAGCCTTGGCACAGACATGGGCAAACCAGTGCTGGCTGTGTCTCCCAGGGTCAAGACAGATGTTGGGGGGTATGTCCCACCCAGGTGCTACCTGAGAAGGCAGCTGAGGTGAGCTGAGGTCTAGGGCATCCTGCAGTGGTAGTGGCAGGCAGAAGCATTATTGTTTTTCTCACAGCTTAGAGTAACTTACCTTCTGCCCTCGGTATCCCTTGGGACCAGGTGGACCTGCAATCTCCAGGCAGCTCATCTTGTAGCACTGAAATACAAGAAATTAAACTGAGGTACTGACAGTGTGCATCCTCAACTCAGCTCAGCTCTGCACCCATGGCTCTGCACGTGCCTCTCCCCATGAACTCAGGGCTAAAATCTATTGGGTCAGGGCTGAGGCAGCAACAAGCACACAGAGGAGTGCTGCCCATAAATTAAGAGTGGAAAGTTGCCATGAGCATGTTCATTATAGCTTGGCTCTGGGCCCAGAATGAAAGAACAAAACTGCCAAGTGTCAGAAATGGTGGGGGCTTGTGGGCATCTGTGGTCATCATGCGACTGGCATGTTCTTTGGTGCATCCCCTGCATAATCCTCCCTCTGTGTGCCAAGCCCTGCCCCTGCAGGGCAGAAGCTTCAGCCAGGGCAACACTTAGGGAATGTCCCTCCAAAGTGATGAAATGAGTCTATTCCATAGACCAGAACCCATGCAGGCGAGGGGGAGGTAGGGAGTGAGTCCAGGGTGCCATTATAACCCTTGGATAAGGGAATGTGTCCCCAGACTCTGCCCTGATCCATAGGTGGGAAGGGACCCATCCCACACAGGTCCATGCTGTTCTGGGGTGTGAGCTGGTCTTCTCTAACTGGGGCAGCTTAAACCTGTGTTGTGTGTCAAAGACATGAAGATGCTGCTCACTCACCTCCCCGTAGGCTTCGTGTTTCTGCAAATGAGAGAACAGGAGGAAGAAGATCAGTTAAGGTGCTCAGTCCCACGGGGGAGACAGGAGCCCACCCTTGGAGGGGGTGTGTGATGGTGAGGGAGAGGAAGTGGTAAAGGTCCCCTGGCTGTAAAGATGCCCTCGGGAGAGCCCCTGATTAACAGCATCTCACAGCTGGGGTCTGAAAGACCACACTGATGGTGAACACTATCTCAGTGTGGCACACTCTTCCACATTACCCAGGGAGCAGGTTGGGGTATGGCATGGTCTTCAGCAAGAGCCAGGACTAGGGTGGCAGCCTGTCCAGACATGCTGGGAAATGGAGGCACAAATCAAAGGGCCCTAGCTAAATACCAGAAAAAGGCTCCACCTTCCCTACTAGAGGTTATATCCCAAACCCAACAGACGGGAAAGCACTGTTCCTCTTACGCCCCCCACTCCCCTCCCTGCACCTACCATAGCCTGAATGATCCTGTCAATGGTGTTGATGTCGATCTCCAGGGTGTCTCTCTGGGTGATCGCGTAGTTGTTGCGGTAGAGCTCATGTGGCAGGTTGGCGATCTCCCGCAGGCCCTGCTCATACACCTTCTCGCTGGGGGCCACCGCAAACAGCTTGATGCCCATGTCTCGTGCCCTCTCAGCCTGCATCTTCATCCCCCCGCAGGGGCTGCCTGTCACGTGGCCATCAGTGATGACCACTGCGAAGTTCACGCCGTTAGCCATCTGGGTCTGGATCTGCTGGGTCATGTTGGAAATCGCACAGTCCGTGAAGGTGCCCCGGCCCAGGTACTTGATGGCAGACAGCCTGGGCAGGTAAATGTCTTTGCTGCTTGTCAAAGGGCTGTAAATTTCTACCACGTCTGAGTAATGGAGCCCACCAAACTGCCAGGTGATGTAGACTCGGTTCTGGTAGAGCTCGCTCTCCAATTTATCAATGAACATGGGGATGAATCGCTTTATTTGGTCCACAAGGCTCTGGATGGGCACAGTCTGCAGAGCCACGCTCTCCGAGGTGTCAATGATGAAGTAGACATTAATGGGGCAGTTCCTCTTTTCTGCATGGGGACATTTATTCAGACAATATCAGAGCACTTCATGCACCACCTTCGCTGTCCCCCGGACACCCAGACCAGTGTGTTGCCAGAAGAAGCACAAGTCCCACCTAGCTCTAGAAGTGACACTTTTGTTTGGGTCAGATGGTTCCCCAATGACCAGGACTTCTAACTCCTAAGATCTGCTATAGAATTACTGAATAATTAAGGCTGGAAAAGATCTCTAAGATCATTGTGTCCAGCCATTAATCCAGCACTGCTTTGTACTGAATCTGTCTTGAAAACCTTGCTTTTTTTGGTAAGAGTCAAGCTGGAACCATGAATCACCTCTGCATTGTAACTGAAAAGTGAGGAAATCACCAGATTTAAAGTGAACAATTTTCTGGCAACAGTTAGAGAGCTGAGTGCTAGAGACTGACTGGTGTTTGTTACTGCACCTGCTGGGAGAGACCACCACTGGCAGACCCCAGCTCTTCCATCTCTATCTCTCTGCACACCAAAGCAAACCTGGAAATGTGAGTTTGGGTGGAGGATGGTGCTCCCCACAGATGGGGTGTTACCACAGGAGTGCAAAGGGCCTGGGGAGGTGGAATGTCCCACTGTCAGTCCCTGACAAGCAGGTTCTACAACTGAGCAATGTTTTTGTTAAAATTGCTGCCCGCAAAGGTGACCCAAATTATTTGGTTAATACCTGCACAAGAGGTAGGACTGACATCTCCAACATCCACATCAAGCTGAGCAGCATGGAGAGGAACTAGAGCCACACAAAGAAGAGTGGGAAACAAGGCTTGTTGGAACATCTCAGCAGTCCCTCAGGATAATCAGATGTCTGTGGAAAAACACAAGTTACATGTTAAACATGATACACAATCACCTGACTCTGTTGGTATGACATAATGCCAGCCAGTGCTCCTTGTATACCCATGGAGTGAAAGGACAAATAGAAAACCTCTTGAAGAAATGCACACCTTCAGTGCAACCCATCACCAGGCCTCCAGGGAGTTTATTTCATGTAGTGTTACGACAACTTAAAGCAGCAGAAGAGTTAGAAATCTAGTCTGCAAAGTTCTTAGCAATGTATGCAAGTGTTCAAAGGAACACAGGATTTGAAAAGATATTCTCAGGCAACACTCAAGCAACACTTGTCAGCAGCATGGAATGTGGAGGAAGGGGAGATGAGCCTTTGTGTCTAGAGGACCCCAGAACCAACCAACATAGCCCTGTGGTAGCCCAGAGATGCTTCTCTGCATGGTGCCCAACCCACCACTAACAAAAAAGGAGCATATGAGATGTCTGTTAAGAAAACAAGACCTAAATCCAGTCCAAAAGGAGAGCTTCTTTCTTCAATGTTTTTTTGGGGGTAACTTTTGGAAGAGTCCAAGGCTTGAAGGGACACTGAGCATGCCTTTGGTGTCACTGGCAATGCAGGGGGAGGGCAAGTGAGCAGTGCAGCTGGGTTGCTGCCGCAGGAACAGCACTACTGAAGAATACACTCAACTCAGCCCTCCTTGGCATCCCTTGAGACCTCTCTCCATGTGGTGCCCCAGCTCATGCCTGGTAGGAAATACCCTGTCCCAGTTTACAGTGCCAGCTGCAGTGTACCACAGGCTTCTGCAAACTGCTCTATGCTGGAAAGGTTGGTGTCAGTGCTGCTGAGACCCTACAACAGTGACAGCCTTCCTCCTCACTAGAGCCTGTGCTTATGAAAGAATTGAGATTGCTCAGCCTAGAAAAGAAAAGGGTCTGGGGTGGCTTTACAGCACCTGCCGGTACCAAAAGGGGCAACAGAAGAGCTGAAGAGGGACTTTGGACAAGAGCCTGGAGTGATAGGACAAGGATGGACAGTGATAGGACAAATGGCTTCCAATTGCCAGAGGGCAGGGTTATGTAGTGAATTGGGAGGAAACTGTTTCCTGTGAGGGTGGGGTGGCCCTGGCACAGGTTGCCTACAGAAGCTGTGACTGCCCCTGGATCCCTGGAAGTGTCCAAGACCCAGTTGGACACTGGGGCTTGGGGAAATCTGGTCTAGTGTAAGGTGCCCCTGCCCATGGCAGGGAGTGGGATGGAATGGTCTTTCAGGTCCCTCCTGACCCAAACCATTCTATGATTCTATGAAGTCCCTGCACAAGTCAGTGTGGCTCAACTTCCATTGTGCTGCAGAGAATAAAAGTGGTATGGTCAGGATAAAACACTTTCATGCTAAAGGGGTGCTTTAGTTAAGATCAAGATTTCACCCCTCTAAGTCTACTGCAGGCTTTCATTGTTTTGTTTGCCCTTCATAAAACAGGGCTGCAGGAGATCCTGATCTTTTCTAGGACACAACAGCTTTGAGCCTTCAGCACCATTTTAGAGCATGCCTTTAGCTGAGGAAGATGGAGACATTAACTTTTGGAGACGCTGGGAGCACTCAGGGCTTTGGCCAAGTGTCTGACTCATCATTGCATCCTGAGTTTAACCACCTCCCTCTCTCCTTCCTTCTTTCCCTCTGTGTGTGTGGGTGGGAAGGCACTGTAAAGCAGAGCAGTTGGCCTGCATGGGCAGCCCAGACCAGCTCTGGCACAGGATGGCTCCTGCCCACAGCTCTTGGGACCTGGGACTGGGTCAGTGAAGCACCACGGCCTTGGATACTCCATTGGCAGAACAGAAAGGCAGGAAAGTGATTTCTGAAAACACAAGACTCAACTCACTTCCCTTGGGTCCTCTTGCACTGTCTCCTCTATCCCACTCTGTACCCCGAGCAATGTCAGTCTCCCGCTCTCCCAGCATCCCACCTGGTATTGACCCCCGGACACATGGTGGGGGCGCTTCTGGGAGCTCCAGTCCCCACCTCAGGGGCCTCCAAGGCTGGGGTGGGCAATGCTGCCCATTTTGTCATCCTCAGAGCACCACCAGCTGATGTGATGATGTTGCAAACCCCGTAACATTTGACTTAAAGTCCCACCTGCCGCTGCAAGATACTGCCCTGGAAACCTCAAATTTCACCAGTACTTCAGATTTAACTGTTTTCTGCATGTTGTAGGCAATTTTTGAGCACAAACAGTTCAAAAAACTAATGCAAAGAGCAAATTGGGAGCTGACTCATAATGCCTGAACACTTGGGTCTGCCCATCCTGTTCTTCCGTGACACTTATGTCTCTGCCAGAGAAAGACCTTTGTTCCTGTGAGGCCTTCTCTCAGTATTTGTATTTAAGAGTGTATCACCTCTTTCCCCATGAGATTCACACAAGGGAAAAACAACAGGCAATTTTTGGGGGGCACTATTTTGCACTATTCTCCCTGAATGAGGGTCTGTGCTCCTACCTCAGGTGCAGAAAAATGCATGGTCTTTGCTGCTCCCACATGGAGATCTCAGGTAATCTGGCTGTTACACACATAACCGAAAAATATATGGACTTACCTAAACAGAGCCCTGCAAAAAGAGTGGCCTTGCAGGAGGACCTAAGTTCTCTCCTTGCTTCTCTTCCCAGCACAAGCAACTGAACCAAAAGTGATATTACGGCAAACAATTTAATTGCAGTTGTTCAAATGTGCAAATTCTATCTGGTTATTTGTGCTCTCACGTCTGATTATCACTTAGAGCAGATCTCAATGCCGTAGAAATGTCAGCTCATGCACCTGGACAGATAGAGTCATGGTCTGCCTTATCCATCCCACACACTGATATTCCTGAAGTTCCCTCTGGTGCACTGTGTATGTCTCCTCCAACACCAGAACACCCATTGTAACTGAGCAAACTGTTTCCCAAATTTGCAAAGATCGAGATGCCCTACTCTCTAAGCTAACACTGCTTTCAAGGAACTTATCTAAAGCCACATAAAATTAAAGGCACACAGATTGCATTACTCTCAAGAAAGGAGAGTTATGCTGGCTGTGCTAAAATATGCAGAATAAAGTTTGAAGCTTTCCTGCTGCTCAGCCCCAGCATTTTCCATGGCCATGCCCAGTAGGCAGTGCCTGTGGTGTCAGTCACTTGTGCATGCAGCATTTTGTCTATTCAAATGTTTGATAAATGAAACTAGAAAAGAAAAATATGTCCCATTTGGAACAAAACTCTTATAAATGCACCTCCTCTTCCTTCTCATTTGTGTGCCTATGGATTGCACGCTGCATGAGGAGGGAATTTCAGTGGTGGCTGCAGCCACTACCCAAACGTGCCTTGTAATATTAATCCCTGGGCAGAGCACCCAGGGGAGAGGTTTCAGCTACAGTGATTCCAGATCTTCTCCAGGTCTCCTAATGTAATTATCCTGGGATTTCAGCTAGGGAAAGCCCAGGCTGCAGGAAGGCTAGGGGGAACAAACCCCTGCCACCAAGTGCAACAAATTCACAGGCATTCCTAAATGACCTGCCACCTCCCAAAATAGAGGAGCTTGTGCTGATGTAATTTAGCATAAATAGGAGACAAGGACCACAGGTTGAGTCTAAATTGTATCTTCTGAAATCGCAGAAATCAAGGGGGAATCATGTGGCAGAGCAGTTCTTTGCCCTGCTGCTACCATTTCACTGTAGCTGCTGAATTCAGCTCAGTTACCTCAGGGAAGACTGGTTCAACAAATCCATCCTCTCCACTGAGGGATTTTCTAGACCTGTGGCCCTGGAAGTTTGTGGCCCACACTACTTACACCTGGAAAAAAACAAAACTTTGGGAAAACACCCAAACTAGCCAAGAGCTGAAAGTAAAGGAAAAATTAATATTCTCTTATAGCAGGTACTGTCTAAATGTGAAAAAGACACTTTGCTGTAAAGCCGGTAAGCAGGAGCATACACAGGCTGAAATTTCAGAGGGATTTCTGTTCTTCCTAGCTGGAGCCGCGTCAGTAAGTAGCCACAGAGCCCCTTGTACTCGGAGTGAAAAAGTCTGCCTACCTGGAAAATAAGGTCATCAAAACTTTTCCCCCAGATCCGTCTGCAGCGTGAGGAGACAGGACTTGATGGAGTGGCCGGTGTCAGGAAGGCTCCCGCATCCCCGGCTGGAGGGTGGCTCCGGGCTCTGGGTGCTGGGATGTGCGAGATGAGAGAGCGGGAGGAGCAGCGGAGGCGTCTCCAGCCCAGTCCCGCTATTCCCCAGCCGTCTGGAACTGCCCTCTGAGTTCCTCCTCCTCCTCCAAAATCGGGCAGAGTCGCGTTTGCAGTAGCTCCGGACATCCACGCAGAGTCACTGTGGGTCTACCGAGTCCTGGCAGGGTCCCCTCCCCTCCGCTCCGACGCGGCTCGGGCTGGGCTGGGGCGAAGTTGTCCCCTCTGGAGCTGAAGGCATCTTTGTTTGACGCGAGCTGGAAGAAGTCTCATTTTTCCATGATGAGAGGCCCCTTTTCAGGGTTGGCATTGCTGCCCCACATCTTTATTTATACCATCAAATAATCTTTCTCCTTCTTCCCCCCTGCCGTCCTACTCCTCTTTCCATCCTAGTAACGTGTCCTGAGTGGAACAAATGAAAACAAGAACATTTCAATAAAGAGCAGCTTGCACAGAATCGTGGAATCATTGCCCTTACAAATATCCAAGTCTTGCTCAGAATCAGCCAAGTCGTTTCTATTAATTAATTTCTGGGTATGTAGAATCATGGAATCATGGAGTATCCTGAGTTGGAAGGGCGTCACAAGGATCATGGAGTCCAGCTCCTGGCCCTGCACAGAACAGCATCAAAAATCACACCACGTGCCTGAAAGCATTATCCAAACCCTCCTTGAGCTCAAGTGCTTTGTTACTGTAGTATTTTTAAAATTATTTTTAAATTCATGAGCTATTTTTAGTTCTTCTAAATGAAAAATAGGGACAAATGTCCCAACAAAAAATATGGAGAACAGCAGTGACTTTCAGGAATACTGCCTGTTGATCCTTGAGCTATAATTTTGTTTTGAAAAGCGAAAGAAGGATTTTGTGAGGCTATTGCTTTCCAGGAACTCTCCTGCAGCTCTGAATGGGTTGGGATACTCTGGAGTATCTTTAGTGGAGAGGAGGGGTCCAGATTTTGCTGACAGTGATTTACCAGACAGCATCTGAGATGCAAACCATCCACCTGCTAGTAATCCAATGAACATGTCACAATCCCAGCCATTTGTTTTGCCTGCTTTGCTGCTGTGTCCAAGCTCTGTAATGTCCATGGGTACCCATCCATGATACTTCTAATCCATTCAATGCAGCTGTTTCTAGGTGAACCTGCCCCTGCAGAAACTGTTTCTCCAGCAAGAAACCTTACCATATACAACTGGACAACACATCTGTCCCTTGCAGTGCTGGTGAGTGGAAAGGAGCAGAGCACAAACTTACACCTTCACATCTCCCTCTCCCTCTTCCCAGACTGTCTTGTCTTTTCTCTGCAGTTTCTTGAGCAAAGGACCTACATTAAACTTTCTGTGTGTGCTTCTTGAACTTTCTCATGTTAAATCAAAACTTTTCCTTGCAGCTTGACATGACAAAATGTCTTGTTCCTGAAAGGATTCTTATATATTTTACAGCACAGCTCCTTGTTGTACACTTTCCCTTCATAAAAAAGGCAATCTTGGTGTTTCTCCCTGCCTAGATATGTATTTGCATGACATTTGTAGGAATATTGTCATCTTTGCACCACTGTCACAGATGGGTACACCTGGCAAGTTCCTGTCATGTGTTGGGGAAGTCTGACACACACGCACACTGAAGTGGTAGAAAATGGAACAAAATAACCTCAAAACAGCCTGCTGCCTTTTTTTTTTTTTTGGTGGGTTTTTGTTTGTTTGGTTGGTTTTTTGTTTTGTTGTTTTGTTTTTTGGGGGGGTTTTTACATCTTCTTTTAGAACTGATGTTAAAGGCCTGAGCTAGTTTACTGTCACTGAGGGTTTTTTTCTTAAGAATGGGCTGAGGACATAGGAAGCTCTGAAGGCAAATGTACTCTCTTTAGCTCCTTTTCCTAATCCTAAAATAAATTTCATTTCTTTCTTTCTCCTTTCAGAGGAACTGGAGATTTCATGGAAAGATATTTTGCAGAGAATGTACATGGATATGGATTAGTTACTCACTGTCTATGTTTGACTTGGTGATCTCGGGGTTCTTTTCCAGTCTTAATGATTCTGTGATTCTATCTGACCTGCAAATTATTACTACAGCTCACAGAACACATTGTACTGAACAGATACTGAGTATTCCATTACATTTAAAATGGAGGGAGAGGAAATGTAGGAAGATGAAGGGTAGAAAGAAAGACAAGACTTGTTTATCTGCTCTCCTCTACAACTCTATAGAATTGGAAGTAAGGCACAGATGGCTACTATTTCATTTACATCCCCTTGTAAACTGGAATGTGTTTTATGGTTTGTTTAGTTGTTCCATTATAAACTGTGTATCTGCTCTTTTTTTTTTTTTTTTTTTTTTTTTTTACATCTGACTTGTAACCCTCAATAAAATGTGAACTCTTGGTTTTAAACCATGTGTGTACATGTGAAACAGCTTATAGCTTCTCTGGAAAGCAGCTACTGTAGTGCCTTTGTGTTTGTCTGTGATAGCAACCACCCTTCATGCCATTCTGATGTTATGCAGCAGACTCCAAGGGTCTTGTTTTCTAACTGTAAGCAGAGAACCAAAAAATGAGGCCAAGATTGTTAAATGCTTACTGACAACAATGGATGCTGATTTTCAATTCTTTGTAAGCATGCAGTTGATATTCTCAGCATTTTCACTGATGACAAACAGAAGGATGGATTTTACACTCTTTTATAGTTGTCATTTTTGGAAATTCTTGATTCCTGTTCACAGAACCAATCAATGCTTTGGGTTGGAAGAGACTTTAAAGCCCACCCAGTTCCACCCTGGCCTTGGCCAGGGACACTTTCCATTAGATCAGGTCACTCCAAGCCTTGTCCAGCCTGGCCTTGGACAATTCCAAGGTTGTGACTTCCAAGCTCAATTCGTACAGTGTGTTTGAATTCCTGCACCCCAACAGGCAATTCCCTGCTCCTCTGAGGCTCAGGGCTGCAATTCTGCTCTTCCTTGCTGACTTCTCTCACCCCCTGAAGTGCCCCAGTCCCTGCAGACAGGGCTGCCTCCAACCCTTTCATTTTCAGCCAGTTCTTCCCTGTGTTTGTGTAGTGGGTCCAAAAGATCATCTCTCCTGGTTGATTCATTCAGCAGCTCCATCAGGAACCTGCCTTCAAACAATTTCACAAACCTCTTGTGGTGCTTATTCCCACCCTGTGGCTCTAAGGACTTCTCCAAGAGCCTGAAGTACACTTCATCCATGTCTTCTTCATCAGGTCATCTTCAGCAGAATCCTACTATAACATCCCCTGTGCTGGACCATCCTGCCAAAACAGACTTGGCTGACTCCAAGGCATCTCTGGAAGATCTTGTTCAGGAGAAGAGATCTATTAGAGGAACATATATATATATATATATATATATATATATATATATGTGTGTGTGTGTGTGTGTGTGTGTGTGCGCATATATATATATATACATATACACACATATATATATACACAAATATATACGCACACACATACACATACACATGTGCATATATATATATAAGAAAAGAACATAAACTTATTTTTCTGGATTAACCCGGTTTATGCATGGGAACAACAGCTCCCACTGAGCCTGACATTCTCAAGTTGTGGCAAGATGAGGCACAAAGGGGAATCTTTCTGAAGAAAAAAGCAAATATTCATTTGATGCCATATTTTAGCAGCATTTCCTGGAATTTAGGCCAGTAAAGCCAGCTGCTCCAGGATGTTTAGGGAGTACTCATGAAGACACAAGTACTACCTGAGGCTTTTCATACTTTTTCCTATTTTAATATCCCAGTGTTAACTTTTCAGTCTCCTGTGCTCTTGCAGCTCTTATTTACTTAGCACCCAGTTTTTATACACAGCTTTTGTGTGCTTGCAAATTGTTGCTTGCTAATACATAAGGAAGGACTGTTTGGAGTTTCTAGAATTTAATTTTCAACAGCCCCAAGGTTTTGCCAACCTACAGCACTTTTGAAGCTCTGCCAGGCACAGGGCTATATCTGTAGCCTTGTGTTTTTTTACTAGAGCTCAAGATCCTTAGGGGATGAAGATGTCCCAGGTGCAGATACTGTGTGAGAAAGCCTGATTCTTCATGAGTTCTAACAATCTTCCTGAAATGGTTGGTTAGACCCCACTAGTGTGTAGACTTTTGCTCCAATATTTATCTCCTGTCTGCTGATGATTTCCCTTCTCAGAATGGGTTTAAGGACACCAGCTTGAAGAAACAGCAGGGACGCTCCTGTGCACTAGGTGCACTATTTCTTTGGATCTTTGGAGTAATTATGGCCATAAAGATGAACTTGCAAAATACTGTACCTTTAGTTCCTCAGCCCTAGCTTATTGTCTAGAGTCAGCTTTTCCATGGTGGCTCAGCATCTTCTGGAGCAGATCCCTTCTGGAAGGTCAAAGTCCCAGAGTGTTTCTGGATCTGCTCACTATCATGGAGGGGGTGGCAGAGCCATCTCAGGCATTTCAATGCCAGGGAAAGGGAGGGTGCTCAGAGTTCTCCCAGAAGTGCTAGGGCAACACCAACACAAGATCATTACATGAACACAACCAGCAAATTATTTAAGTTTAGGCTGGATATCAGGAAAAGGTTCTTCCCCCAGAGGGTGCTGGGGCACCAGGCTCCCCAGGGAAGCGACCAAAAGGCTGCCAGAGCTTCAGAAGCATTTGGACAACGCTCTCAGGGATGCACAGGGTGGGATTGTTGGGGTGTCCTGTGTGGGGCCAGGAGCTGAACTGGATAATCCCTGTGGGTCCCTTCCTGCTCAGGGGATTCTTTCTATATGAAAAATTGGAGGACAGGGAACAGAGACAGACTGGGGAAAGGACAACCTGAATCCCTTTCTCCCAGAATACTTGCCCTTTTACCAGTTTCCCAATCTGCGCTTTTTGATGCTTTTCTCTCTTGCAGCACATTTTTTTCCAGGCAGCCACATAGGATGGTTGAATCCCAAAACTTGTTGACTCATGGAGAAGAACCTTTGTGAAGCAACTGCATTCCAGCTCCCTGGCAGGGCAGAACCTCAGAGAGATGGCTGATGCCTCTGTGGTCTGGAGCACATGCTGGATAATTCCAAGATATGTCTGTGGAGATTTCAGGCCATCTGCAGTTTTGCAGCACTGGGTAGGGAGGGAAAAGAGTTAAAACACACAGTGTGTGTCAACACAGCCAGAGCAGAACAACCCAGCTGCATTTGTTTTGTTTTCTTGTCACCAGAGAAACAAGAAGGAAAAATTTGCAGTGGTGTTTCTGTGAAATTAAGGGAAAAAAACCCCACATAGTTTATAGAGGAAACCTCATCCTCCTCCCTAGGCTTTTACTGGTGATGGTTCAAAAAAAAAATACATTTTTTAAACTTAGTCACATCCCATCCCACCCCACCCACAGTCCTTAACACCGTGTGCAGACCTATGAAAGAAATTTCATTTTTCTTCCTATCTAAACATTTGCTGGAGCCTGGAGGTGCAGTCTACAGCGCCCCACCCAACCCCCCCCCTCCCCCCCCACCCCCCATCCCATGAAATGACTACTCTGGCTAAAGTTACAAACAAAATAGACTTTCTCTTTTAGATTTCAACTAACTGCATGAATAATATTCCCTCAATACATCCTCATTATACTGAACCATAAATCTATGGGGGACACTTTTGCAATGACTAATGGGTATAAATAGAAAGGAAAGGAATTAATTATTGCCTTATCCTGGGAAAAGAGGGGGCTGAAATGAAGCAGATAGGGAAAAAAAGGTGCTTTTTTCTGAATCTGGGGGTATATTGGTGTGGGCTGCTGCACTGGGAGGGGGCTGGCCCTGGTTTCAGGGACTTCCCTTAGGAGGCGCCTGGTAAGGCCTTCTTGGGAGTCAGTAACTGAGCTGGTTTATTCAAAATGCTTAATAGTGTCTTTAATCCCAGCACTGTCTCTGCAATCATGATATTCTGCCCTCGGGTCTTAAATGAATGTTTCCAGCATTAGCCCTTGTATGGAGCTGAATCCTTGAGGCAGATTATGTCTAATTCCCATTTCAATGTGACTTGTAAAGAGGAATTAGAAAGGAAATGTGAAAAAAAAAACCGAACACTGAAATCAATGAGAGAAGTTTTGCTGGCTTTAGGGGCCTGTTATTCAGATCCTAAAAGAAAATCTGTGACTTCAAGGTTGCAACTTGCTACTAAAGATGTTCATCAAGAGACAGCATTAAACTGAGATTCTTGAAAACCCCTAATCCTCACCTCCCCTCAGGAGGTGGGGGGAGGCTCAGGAATGAGCTCCTGCAGTGGTAGGGAGCTGTGTTTGGTATTCACTTCCGTTCCCCCAAACTCTCTGGAAGACCAGTGCAGTCCTGGAGCAATGGATTCCATTGTTACAACTTTCATGACCTCAGTATGGGGCCAAAGTTTTCAAGGTTAAATTTGCAGTCATAATAATTTGCAAAATATTTGAAACCCCAAAATTTTGCAGCTGATTTGCATCTTGCTAACAGTATATGCCACAGGCACATGCACAGAGGTGCCTCAGAACTAGAGTGACACACCCTGAAATCTGTGTCCACCTCAGCCATCCACTCAGGAAGCAAAATCCTAACTTGTCTCCTTCCTTGGCCTGGCTTTATGTGCTTGAGCCCTTCAGGACTTGCTTCCATCCACTCAGGTGGAGGCTGCAGGAAGCTGCCCACTCTCCAGACATCCCTGTTTGGGGAGGGTGGTGGGCAGCCTCCCAGCTGCTGTTCCTGGGGTTGCTGAGCTTTTCCACTGCTCCATGGCTGCTGCTCCTCACGTATTTGATATGGATCCAGGGAATCCTGTGCAGCCCTCTGGCTCAGCTCCCGGGTCACGTACAGCAGGGTGTTGCTTGTGCTTTTGGCACAACACTTAACATCTCCTTTTCCCTTACACACATGCTGGAATTCTCACTCTAACAAAAAACAAGGCCCTCGTCCCATTTGTGGCTCTCTTTATGTTAAAGAAATTTAGAATTCCATAATGAATTGTCCTCCTGGCCAAACATAACACAGCAATAAAAAAATTCCCTCTCCCATCACGTGAGCTGGGAAGGAAAACAGTATTTGCACCAAATGTCATAAAAGTTTGAACAGGAGTTTCAGGCATGTTAGAAATGTAATATAATTTGATTTGTAACCAGTGTTAAGACAAAGATTCTTATCTGAGCTGTTTTCAAAGGTGTTACTACAAAGTAGCAACAAAAGAAACACAACAAAGAAAACCCCCAACAAAAACCCCAAAACAAGGTTCATTATTAAATTGGTATTCCCCTGAGACAAAACAAGTACTCTTCAGAGTGAGTTAGGAGAGCTATAGTCCATCCTTCCTTGGATTCCTTTCTGATGGTACCTTAAATCAAGCCAAGAGATCAGGGAGACAAGGAAGTTAAATTATTTTTGTCAGAGACGCAACATCCCCTTTTACCAGAGTAACTGAAAGTCTGTGCACTTAATTGGAGCATTAATGCGAGCTTAATCTCCAATGTCAAATGAAATAATTTTGATCACTCACACAATAAATAATATCTAAATAATATCTTATGTTTATACTCACTTTCCTTACGGCTGCCAGTGGAATGCTTATCTACAATCCAAAGAGGCCTGAGATTTTCTAGCTTCAGTGTGTGATAAACAAAATGAAGAGTGAGGAGGGGGAAGTGCAGGCATGTACTCACTGGCTTCTACATACACTTCCTTTACATACAATTTTTTTACAAACATTCCTTCTTTTACCTGGATTTCTTCTTTTTACCTGCAGTTCTTCTGTGGACGTTTCTTCACCCTCCCTTCTGTCCCTTCTCCATCCAGGCTCTGGCAGCCTCTATCTACAAAGATAAAAATGCAAAGAAAGACACAGAAATGAGCAGGAAATAATGCATTACTCATTTTTTAAATAATTGTCTTCCTGGGCATAGAAGTCAGAGTTTCATTTTACATTATTTCCCCTGCATCACTCTAAGGATGATGGACATTACCCACCTTGAGTGCCTCTTCAGACAGCAGCAAAACCACAGTCAATGAATTAAAAATGTGCTATGCCATGAAGTACATAATTTGTGCCTCTCCTAAAACTGTGGTAGTGGTTGTGACAGGTTCACCTGCTCACAGGAGATGCTTCAAGGTTTAACAACTGAATTTGTATGAGCTCAGGCCAATGTGAGTATCCCCAAGAGCAGCCCAGGTTTGCCTCTGCACACCTCACTGCCTCCAGAGCCCATGGCCTGTCTGCTCAGCACCTCTCTGTCAGACACTAAGAGAGAAAAGGTGAGTCTGTGACTGAGATACAATCCAGCAGACCCCACCCTCAGGAAGCATGAGGGCAAGCACAGTGGGAAAGGATGCTGGAGCAGGGAATGGGGAAGGAAGGACTTGCAGGAGCCACTGGAGGCCCTGTGGGGAAATCAGCTTCCCACATCCTGTCTGGGGAATCCAGATAATTGAAGGCTGTAGGAGTATTTAATAGAAAACCCCAGACCAGGGATGATTAAGCTCTCCAGGCTTCTCATCAAGAACACATGGATCCCATTGAGAGACCACAGAGGACAGACACCTCCTTGGAAGAGGATCGAGGACTGGCAGCAGGACACAGCAGCTGGGTTTGGCAAAGCCTCTGTCCCATTTTGCCTCTGGGAACAAACAGCAAGCTTGCCTTCAGCCCAGGGTTTTGCTCTTGAAATCTTTTGGAAGAGGTGTGGGAGCACAGAAGGTGCTAGGTCTTTGCCCCTCAGCAGTTTTGGGGATATATGCTGCAGCCACCAAGAAAATCCATGGCTGTAGCACACCAGAAAAAGATTATAGCCTGGGTTTGCTTCCTCAGAGCTGCCATGAGCAGCTACATGAACCATGAGCAGCCACAGCCCCAAATTCAACAGCATTATGTGACTTAAGGGTCCTTTGCCAGAACTGGGAGTTGCTTTCATGCAGCCTAAAATCCACATTTCAGGAGAAAATGTGTTTAAGAGCTGCCATTCGGATATGTTTGTATCATTCCTTCATGACAAAGTCATTTATCATCATCACACCCTTAAGAGACACGATCCACAGGTGCTACCTTTCCTCATGGACAGTTTGAGTTGGAATCAGTCTCCCTTGCCCTACATAACTCCCTCACCCTACGAAACACCAAAAATTAAGAAGGCATTAGAAGTTTAAGCACACATAGGAGACAATCTCCACTTTGTGTCCCTGTGGAGGTCCTGTAATAACCTCCATGCTCTCCCTGTCCAGAGCAGACATCCCAAAACACATCCACCACTTGAATATTCACCTATTGCAGTCTCCATGGCCTGTCACTCCATGGGGCTGGTCCTTAGAACAGCAGGATTGACCTACAGCTCCACATATCCCTCCACTTGTCCCTCCAAAAGATTTTCTGCCCTGCACAAGACACTCTGTGTCCCAGCAGCCTGTTCTCACGAGCCATCGGCTGCATCCTGCCCAATCCAATGTCCCATCTCCATCATAGCTTCCCAGTTCCCTGTACTAAGTGTTGGGGTTCCCCTCTAGGTGGTGGTGGGGTCACTCTTCTCTCAGGGGCAGTTTCAGTGCTGCCTCTCAACCAGGATTCCCCATTACTGCCCCATAAGCAGCTCCTTGGACCCCCTAAATCTCCAGTTGGACTTTCCATCCCTGACAGGTGAAGGTCCCAGATCCAGGCCAGGAAAGCACTCAGCAGAGGACCCACCCCAGTGATGCTTCTGATCTGGGGAGAGTGCTTTGGAGTCTCAGTCCTTTCTGAACTTCTCTCCTGTTCTTCTCTCTGTTTGGGTGGAGAAAGGACTGGGTAGGACTCAAGATTCTGGGAAAGGGATAACTTGGTTATTAGGGATAAGGGTGAGGGATTCTACACTGTGATGGGATGGTTTTAAGTGGCTTTGATCTTCTTTTCTTGTATTCCTTGCCTTAACAAGAGCTGTAGACAGGATTTCCCACAGCAGGTCCCAGCAATAACACCACATTTGTTCTTCCCACAGTGACTCCCTGTTCAGAAGAGCTGAATGCTTTGATTGTGGAGGAATCAGCTCTGGCAGAGATTAGGCCCTTTTGGCTGGAAAAATTGATGCTCTGTTTGCAGGTTTCTCCAGAATTCCTGTATTTCTACAGAATATCCAGAACCCAGCCAAAGGTTTGAAAGGAAACAATTTAGACACAGTGAGGTTACCTGAAGGAGCATGTCAGGTCAGTGCTCCCATCTTAGCACCCTTTTTGTAAAAAAAGAAGGGCTGGGAGGGGGGTCCCACCCCACCTGCATCCACCTCTTTCATACACTAAATTTCCACAAAAATACATGGAGCAGGAGCAACAAGTACAGGATTTTCAGTGTCTTCCTGGAATCTGGCCTTAAATGAATGATAAATTATTTTTCCAATCTGGTGCCCTGGGTGAGGAAAATTATTTGGGGCTTTTTTTCTCAGCTGTTATCAGGCCACTGATACATGTTCTCCATGTGGGCAGGACATGGGGAATTGGCACAAGACAAGTCACAAGATGGGGTGCAGCATCCCAGTGCCGTTCCCCCATAGGCTGCAACTCTAGGCAAAGCAGTAAGCTCACAGCAGGCACATCCCTTTTCCAGCTTGGGTCATGAATCTGCTTTATCTGCCCTAAAGCTCTTCATAAGCCAGGAATGCTTTTTTCCATTGCATTGATGGAGCAGACTGTAACGTAAACTTGCACATCTGTAATGCCTGGGGGGTACCTGGATCCCACATGTTGAGTCCCTGTGACCAGATCCTCTCTTCCCAGAGTCCAGCAAGGAGCACTCAGGAGCTATTCAGGATGGGCACAGGCCCTCAGGTCTTCAGCATCTGCTCTCATGGCCACCTCTTCTCTTGGGTCCCTGGCAGGACCAGGCACAACACCCAGCTGTGCGCAGGGACAACCAGGTCACATGGCTGCAGCTTTCTCCTTCCAGCTTATCTGAGCCCTGGGCAAGGAAAATATTGACAACCACAATGACATTTGTGCTCCTGTCACCAGACGGGCACAACACCCACTTCTGGCCAAAGCGATCTCTTAAGGAATCCCTGGAGCATCCTGGGTGGCGTGTTCCTGTGAGAGAGGCTTCAAATGTAAGGTATGAGTATACACAGCTGGCTTCTCCTGATGTAAACCCATGGCTTCTCCCTTTTGGAGGCTTTCCAGCTGTGTGGCCATTGGAGGCAAAGGGAAATGAAAAATCCCAGCCATAAATGGAAACGTTTTTAAGGGACGGGGTCAGACCAGCTGCCAAGTCACAGTTATTGCAGGATGACTAAGCAGCAAAGTCGGCACAAGATCCTGCACTTTCAGTAACTGCTGCTCTTTCACACAGACAAAAACTATGCAGATGCATCCTGCCACTCCCCCACTATCCCAGATACAGCTTGGTGACCAGAGACACAAAGACACCAGGAGATCATAAACAAGGGGGTGCCTAGCTCCTGAAGCCTAGTTGTGGGTGCTCTGAAGCAGGGGTGGTCCCAAATCCAGCAGGATTACCTTGAGATAAGAAGTTGGGAACCATTTATAAACTTATAAAGATTAATCCACGCTTTCCAAGTCCTTTCTGAGTCAAAGTGATGCACTCAAGAGGGGAGAAGATCCTTCTATAATATTCCTTTGCCTTGTGTAGTGCCTTGGGACTGCAGAGTGAGAAACCCTCTGAAACCCTGACAAAGCCAGGACTCTGCAGGGATTCTGTTACATCTGGTGACATGGGGTCCACCAGGGTCACAGCTAAATGGTCAAGGCTGGCAGTCACCATCCAGTCCAAAGCCCTGGCTCGAGCAGGGTCAGCCAGAGCAGGATGTCCAGAACAGTGTCCAGGGTTTTGAGCATCTCCACAGATGAGCACATAACATCTCTGAGCAACCAGGTCTAGTGTCTGACCACCCTTACTCGAAAAAAAAAACAGTGTTTCCTAGTGTTCAGGTGGAATTTCCTTGTTTCAGTTAACACCTGTTACCTCTGGTCCTGTTAAAATCACTTGATTATTAAATTTCTCTTAAGGTATCAGTAAAAGCTATCAGGCTCTGATTCATTGAATGATTAACATTTAAGACTACATTTCAAACATTTTAATAGAACTCAAGGGTCTTTTTGGAGGATTTTGATGCAAAATTCCTGGAAAAAATGTGCACTGCAATCTATTATAGATAAAATATTATTAAATATTATATATATTATAATATTATAATTATAATATATAATAATATATATTATTAAATATAAAAATCTATTTTTACTGATGCAGCACATGTGTCCTACCTAGCGTTGAACAAGCAGACATTAACTTTAATGCAACAAAAATAGTGTTTGGGGGGGTCAACTGAGCACTTCAGTTTCAATTTCACAACTGCACAGTGAACATGTGCTTCTAATCTGGCTGTCAAAGTCATAGGACTGAAAACAAGCGGGACAAAATGGTCACATTTTGATTCAACTATGCAAGCTTATGAAAAATAGCATAAAAATCATAGAATCAGAGAATCTCAGAATGGTTTGGGTTGGGAGGGACTTTAAAGTCCATCCCATTCCCACTCCCTTCCATGGGCAGGGACACCTTATCTACTAACCGAGATTGCTCCAAGCTCCATCTAGCCCTGAACACCTCCAGGGATCCAGGGGCAGCCACAGCTTCTCCAGGTACCCTGTGCCACGGCCTCCCCATCCTCTGAGTAAAGAACTTTTTCCTAATATTTCTTCCTAATACATAACACTCTGCAGGAGCGGAAGGGTGGTGTGAACTCTTGGATCCTAAGCTACTATTCACTTCTGAAACAGCCACCAGGGCCCCCTTTACAACTAGTGACTTGTATGGACCAGTTTGTCACCCTCTGACCTGTCTGATAGAGTTGGACAATTTCACTCCAGACACGTTTACTTCTTGGCTCTGCTATTACAGAATCTGTTGCATAAAGGAATCAAAGGAGATAGGTTCTCTTCCCATGTTCCCTGCAGTCTTGGTCTTGGGCAAACTGCTAATTTCTTTGTTTTGCAGCACCCCACCAACAAAATATCTCCCAAAAATATTTTTCCAGCTCTTGTCTTTACCTAACAACCTACCAGACATCACAAGCAAAAAGTATTACTCTTTGTAATTATTATTTAAATATCTTTGTCAACTACCTCATTTAAATATGTGAGACAGGTCCTGGGATGTGTCAATGCCTGGATTATGCCATGGCTGACACACCATTCAGTCATGGAGCATTTACCATCAGTGGTTATTGGTCATGTCTTGCCACATTAATAAGGGGCTTCCCAGGCCCTTCAAAAAAACCATACAATGTGAAATGAGGAACCCTGAATTCACAGGGAATCCCGAATCCCCTTGTGACAATCAGGAGAGGAATCGCTCAGTTTGTGTTTGATAGAATCACAGAGTCACAGAACCACAGAATATCCTGAACTGGAAGAGACCCACAAGGTTCATTGGGTTCGCTGCCTGGCCCTGCACAGACACCCCAACAATCCCATCATGTACCTGAGAGTGTTGTCCAAACACTCCCTGGGGTCTGTCAGCCTTGGGGCTATGACCATTCCCTGGGGAGCCTGGGCAGTGCCCCAGCACCCTCTGAGGGAAGAACCTTTTTCTGATATCCAACTTAAACCTCTGCAACTTAAACCTCAGCTCTAACGGTCCTCTCAGTCCTGTTACTGATCACAGAGATGGGTGTTGCCCCTCCACTGCCCCTCATGAGGAAGCTGCAGATCCCAGCAAGGTGTCCCCTCAGTCTCCTCTTCAGCTGAACAAACCAAGTAACCTCAGGTGCTCCTCAGTCAGCTTCCCCTTCCCCATGTTAGAGTCTCTTCTTTGAACATACCCCAGCAGCTGTGAGGCCCAGGGCTGCTGCAGAGGGTAACCTGTGCAGGGCCAGCCTGTTTCTGCCTAGGAGTAAATGGCACTTCAGCAGGACCCTGTTGTGCCTTGAGGCACATCCCGGGCTGCTGTGGGGATGGCTGGTTTCAAGCACAGAAATCTGCCACATGTTCTCATTTCCCCTGCATGCCAGACCCCTTTTGACACACTTTTCAAAGGAGCTGTGGAGCTCCAGATGTGGCTCATCCAGCCGCCCTCGGCCATGTCCTGTTCAGTACGTGCCCAGTTCTTCTGGCTCTTGGAGCCAGGAAAAACTGCAATGTGCAGCTCATGGCCCAGGATTTATCTGGGACAGGCTTGCTTCAGAAAAACTGGGTTTATAAGCTGCCTTGAAAAATCTCAAGGACTTCAAGCCCCATGGAAAATACTGTGTGTAACTGTGTTCAGCTCTCACATTAACCAAAACATAATGTTGTGTGCAGGGATAATTTTGCCACCAGTGGTGCTATTAGAAATCCAAAGAAATAATCCAGGCCAGATTTCCCACTTATGCTGAAGTAAGCACAACTCAGATGAAAGAGCAAACATGTGGCTCCTGAGGGTTTGGACTCTTTAGGAGTAAGAGAGGGATTTGCAGGGATTTCAGAAGTTATAGACAAGCACTTCCATGTTTATGAAGGTTTGAACTGCTTTCTAAAGCCAAGGCAGGAATTAAACAGCAACCAGGCTCTGGCACATACACCTTCCCCCCTGCTTTTGGAGCACTGCAAACTGGGGACCTAGGTTATTCTTGCTGATTCCTGCCCTGCTTGCTTTCTCTTAAGCCACGTAAAATGCTAATTGAGGGGAATGGTATTTGATTGTGAGGACAGAAGGAAAGAAAGAGAAAAACTGAAGGGGGCAACCTTAGAATCACATTTAAGGATCTTCAGGGTCTCATTACACCAGGTCTGTGCCATGAGGGGAAGCCTGCTTCCAAAATGGTGTGCTCAGGTCCACACTGTCTGCGGCCTGTCCTGCCACTGCCTCAGGCCAGGCCCGGGGCAGTGGCAGCAGAGGACAAGGGAGCTCCTATAGAATGTAAATGTATTTTTACATGCCAGACATGTCTTGAAATCTTGGCTGCCCGCCCTGGCAAAGGCTCTGGCTGCCAGGGCTGGCCTTGAGATGCCTGGATTGCGGCATGAGTCATGCAGGTGGGCTGGTCTGGTTCGGCCTGACTGCAGGAGAGACATTTCTGACATGGCAGAATTCCCCTTCTGGTGTGCACCAGCACCTGAGAGTAATGTGCCAGGAATTAATCCTCGCACTCCTAACACTAGAAAAGCTTGTTTCTGGAAAGCAGAAAGGACATCAAAGAGCATCATCCCTCATGCAAAGGGCGAGGAGAGATTAGCAATGAAACTACCAACTTCTAGTGATTTTTGGCCTGGCAGACAGCAGTGAGCATCCTCAATGAAAGGAAAAAATGAAGCAGATTCAGGGATGGTCCTGAGAAAGGACTAGCTCCAAGGTTTGGATTGGAAGGGACCTTAAAGCTCATCTTGTTCCAACCCCTCGTGACATAAGCAGGGACACCTTCCACTAGACCAGGTTGCTCCAAGCCCTATCCAACCTGTTCCAGGAAGGGCAAATCTGAAGGATGTGGGCACCACGAGGTCTGGCAGGCTGTCTCTTCTCCTCAGCTTGATTCTGCAGAAGGATGCTATTTATTTCCCCTCGTCAAGCCTCTCCCAGGCTTGCCTCTGTGACTGAGAGCTCTCTAATGCTCATATTTTCCAGGATAACGGGTCAGATTTCAGCTTCAAAAATTACTTGCTGCTGGCTGGTGGAAGCTTGAAGATAATTCCAGCTGCATTCTACTGATCCAGATGTAAAACAGAGGTTGCCTTCCTCAAAGGTTGTTTCAAAGCTGCCTGTGCACAGAGAATTTGTGACTTAATCCCTTCCCGGTCTCCAGGACAACTGTGCAAAACAATTTGTCTTGAGGGTTTTCTTGTCAGAAGTCTAGTTTGAGTTTTTTTATCTGCTCCATGGAATGGCTTTGCCATGTCCCAATGCCACCTTTATGACAGGTAGAGGTCTCAATACTAAGGAACAAGCCTTTGAACTTTCTGCCATAGCCTGACCTTGTTGTGCTCCTGCAGGCCTCTGACACCTAAAACAAGAATTGAGTGTCAGGTCATAAGAGAAAAAAGAAAACACAAGTAGGAGACATCAGCTGATAAATAACTCCACAAGGAAAGGAGAAACATGACCTCTGTGTGGGGTAAATCATACCATAAAAGTAGAAAATGGGCTTAATGACCTCCTCATGCCTTATTCTTGGTGACAAAAGAAACCTGAGTTTGATGAGGCAGCATCTTTTATGTGGCCACTAGATTATGGAGAAAAAAAAAAATGTTCTTAGGCAGAGGCTGAAGTCTGTGACTTTACCAAGACTGCTACAGCTTTGTGCAGTCAAATCAGATGACAATGAAATGGTAGATGGCCCTCAAAGTTTCTTGCATGGTTTTTCCCCTCTACGAAACTCATCTCAAGGAACAGTTTATCTCCCAAGACCTTTAGAGGCATCCAGAAAAAAGAAGAAGAGTTATTTACACCCCATCCCTTGAAGTGTTAAAAGACTGGACAGGGCTTGGAGCAACCTGGTTGAGTAGGAGGTGTCCTTGCTCACAGCAGGGGTTTGGAACAAAATAATTTCTAGGATCCTTTCCAACCCAAACTATCCTATGATTCTGTGATTCTATAAAGTGCCTTAACCAAAAGTGAAGGGAAAAATAAAACAACTCTCCAGATGTACGTGGTAAAGGGTAGGAAGGGTCTGCTTTACCTCCAGCTTCTGCTATTTCTTTCCATTTTCCCTTTTTAATATATTGCCATCAAGAAGAGACACCCCAGCTGCATTCTTGTCTGGTTCAGCAGCTTGGATGTTAAACGCCAACATTTTCACAGGAATGACAAAGCTGAGAAATGTTTCCTGCTGGTGTCTGCAGAGATGGATGGGACCAGGAGTGCTGCTGTGCTGAGGCTTTGAGCAGGTAGAAGGGCTGCAGCAATACTTTGGGGGGAATAAGTTATTCCATGCATTCCCAGTCCTCAGTGGAAGGGCTGTGCCACTGCCACAGCATGCTCCTGGGAGCATCTCTGCAGTTTCCATGTGCGACAGGGATGCCCACACATGTAAGAAACTAAAAGAAACAAAAAACAAAAGGAAATCGAAATTAAGCAGTGTCCCTTACTGTACTCAGAAGTACATCTCACCTTCCTGGTGAGGCCCGCCTGCCTGCAGTCCCCCTCCTGCCATACATCCTTCAGCATCTCTGCTCAACAAATATACATTTTCCACGGAAAATCATAGAAAACAGACTCTGTGGATCCAACCTGAACTCTGTATAAACAATGAGGAGAAATTTATGAGGGGCAAGACCCTGGTAGAGCATCTATGTTTGCCTGTAGGCTTAGCTATGGACAACCAGGAAAGGCACTGTCAAGTGCAGATATAAAAAAACTGTCAAATTAAAGCCTTCTCAGCCTCACCAGACCATAACAACCTATTTAGTCCCATTATTACATAGATCCCTAAAATCTAAGTGACCTAATAATGGATGGGAATTTGCAAAAACTAAAATTTTTCCCCCACCAATCTCCCAGAGGTGCACCATGCTTTGGTGATACTCCTTCATCCCATGCAACATTATGGGAGGCCATCAGCTCCCTAAATCCTTTACCTATAGAGAGAGGATGATGATGATGCGTGTGCTGGGGGCAGAGAGGGAATGGTCTTCCTCTGTGGCCTTGAGTTTGCTGAGAATTCTGTGTGTCAACCCCATATTTCTGCATTTCTTAATAGGTTACAGCCTTTCCTCTACTGTTTGTTCATGATTCTTTCTCGGGAAAAGCCATGAAGTTGAACTAAATAATGCATACCTTAAACTAAAGCATGCTTGGGAATATGAGCTAAAGCAAGCCCCAAAGCACAGAGGAGCAGAAGGCATTTGAACGCTCAGTGATTTGGCTGTCACAGCTAGGAGAGGCAAGGCAATGGACCTCTGCTCCTTGGGAAAGCCGTAGGCACAGGAAAGGCCCATAAATACGCAGTTCAAAATCATCCCAGAGCAGCTGGGTATGTCTTTTAGGAGTCCAACCAACCAGTAAAACGGTCTCAGCAATCCTTCCCCAGCCATCACCTTCCCATGAAGGGCTGTGAATCAGTGCTGCCTCAAATGAGGAGCATTCAGTCAGAAGAAAACAGAGAAATGTGGCCCAAATTCTGTTGCTGTTACACAAACCCCCTCACCAAACATCTGGAGAACATCTGAAGTTTAACAAAGCAGGCCCGCAGGCAGAGGCATTTTTGACCTTCCCTGTAATGGAAGCACAAAAATTGTGCCTAAAAAGAGAGGAGTGAATATCACCAGAAATGGAACACAAAGTAAGCCCAGCATATTGGGGCCAGCTTTGTCCCAGACACCTGACAGGGCTTCCACAGTCTTACCTCAGCAGTGCACAAGAATGGCGAAAGACAAGGAAACGGCGCTAAACACAAGGTGCTGGGCACTTCTGAAAAATTCCTGCTTTTCCTGGGAAAGCCGATTGCCACCCAGTTCTGGTTAAAATTGTGTTTCTTCTGGACAAATTGGAATTTAAAGGGAGAATTTAAATTTCTTTCTCTAAATGACATGAGAAATGATGGGGAGATCTGACAAAAACTCCAAAACTGAGGCTCAGAATCTGACATTTTTTGCTGGATTGTGATTTTTTGCTTTCTGCCGAGGGAAAATGCTAAGGGCATGGTTAGGAGTGGAGGGGGGAAATGAACAGAAGCAGGAAAGATCCCTCTTTCCACCTACCCTTTTTAGTAAAAAGCTCTAAACCAGACCCAGGACAGGGAGGTCTTTCCCCGGGTGTTTTTTGCATCCCTGCATTGGATATGGCCCAGGTGGGATGTGAGGGGGAACATACAGCAAGGGGTGGGCAGAAGCCCCTTTTTCCCACCCGTTTCTGCTGGCAGAAGCCCATCCTATGGGGTGGGCATCCCTAGCCACAAATGTGTAGCCCAAGGGCTTGTCCCTATCACGTTCCTCCATGACTGACATGCCAAGGCAAGCCATTAATAGGTACTTCTTCTGCTGTAACAAAAAGCGCCTTTCTTAGGGCAAATGTGAAGGCATTTTTTCCTGACTTTCCATGGAGAGGAGAGCAGAAGATCTGACACAAACAGCTGCCACCCACAGAGAGCTGCACCAGAGCTGCTCCTCAGACTTTCCAGCTGTGAATGAGGTGCCCCCAGTGCCGCAGGGACCCCAACAAGTATCTCCACAGAGATGGAGGCAGCATGACTAAGAGGAGGACAAGAAACAATGTCCTGTTGAATGCCCCCACTGTCTGGGGAACAAGTGACTTTGCATGAATCCACAGTGAAAAGCTGTGACAAGCTCCAGGATTGTCACAGAGGTGTGGGGCCTAGGAGGTTCCCTGAGAACCTTTTAGAGTTCTCTTAGGATGTAAAACTAAGATCTGGGAAGGAGGAAGTCAAGTTGGACAAACACCCAAGGAGAATGTGGAAAACAATTTATTTGACAAAATTCCAAAGTGGACAATTTTAGTAAAACACAGGCATAAAATAAAACTAACTGGTACAATGGGGTTTTGGATACAAAATAAAGAGTTTGGGGTGCCGATACCTGGCAGTCGCTGTTGGTTTCTCTGAAGTGCATGAATTCATAGCAAGAGCACCAATGGAAGCACTGAAACAAAATCTCACCACATTTTCTGTGTGGTCCTGGAAACAACTGTGTAAACACCAAGGGCCCACATCACCCACATAAGTGATAGCACCTTTGTCAATGTATCTGTAGACTGTGAGTCACAGACCCTGGGAGATGATGGAAGCCTTTCCCTTGACTTCACTGGGCTGAGGATGAGGCCTTAATTCAATATATAGTGCAGTTAGTGGGTTTCCCTAGAGCCCAGGTGCCTAACTCCTAGGTGGTCCTGTAGAAACAATACTCCAAGAGAGCTTGTTGGGAATAAGTCAGCTCGGCTTTTTTAAAATTAAAAAAAAATAAAAAATAAAAAAATCCCACTAACTGGGCTCAGAGAGATTTTCCAGAATGGAGCTTGAACCATAAAACAAGTTATCAGGTTATTAATGAGGTTCCTGGTTTCACTGTAGGACCATGAGATCAGTAAGTGAAGGAGTGCAGTTATGTAGCTTCTTTTAGGGTTTTCCCCCTACCCAAAGGCTGCTGCCCATCTTTCCTTTGGTCGGTGTCCAGCCTCCCTGCCCTGAATGGGAGTGTCAGTGCCGAGGGATGCTCCACCACCCATCTCTACCCCAGCCCTGGGAAACAAGTGTCCCATCCCCTGGCCCTGGAGGCCAGAGATGCTTGCACACAAGCTTGGGTAGTGCAGTCTAGCCCTCCCTCCTCCCCAGGCATGGGACATATGAACCAAACTTGACCACTGTGACAACGATCCCCTCTTAAAGCTTGCTGAAGTGTGAATATTTCACTTGAAGCACAGCATTAAGTTAGGATCATTGTAAGCTGGGCAAGTGCACAACTCTGTGTGAAAGAGAGAAGGAAATGAACAACATCAAAAAAAAGTAGCTAAAAAGAGCATAATCAGCCTTAAGAGACCAGGCTAGATCTTAGTGGTACAAAAGTCCTCATCCTGATTCCTTCCTGGCAATAACACAGTAGGATGAGTAGGATGAGGCTGGTATTTGTATTCTGATGGCTTATTGATGGGTGTGCTTGTGTTTTCCTGCTGTGGGGAGGGAGGGCAGTCGTGGGCAGTGAGGGAACTTGAGACTAACAACAGAGACACAGATGACAAAGCAGAAGGAGAAGGGAGGGGACTATGTACAGCCAGGCTGTGGCACTTGGTTATCTGCATAGATGTAAATTCCTCAGGTTGATCAAGAATACCATTAATTTTTTTTTTTTTTTTTTTTTTTGATTTGTTGGTTTTCCTTTTTAGGTGAGACAGAAGCAGCTATGGCTTTGGCAGAAACCCGCCCAGATGCTCAGTCAACAGCTATCTTCCTGGAGACAGTTTGGTAGAAGACACCACGCAGCAGAGAGGTGTAGTCGGGCACACGGAAAAGGTGCCGCTCCCCATAAGCCACGTCGTAATCTGTGCTTTTCCCTGTGACCAGGACACGGATGTTTGGCTCGTTGGCTTGGCTGCCCACTGCTAGAACATATATCTCAATATCAGCCTTCTGTGCATCCTGCACAGCCCTCTCAATGGCCCTGGCAGTGATCCCTTGGGAGTGTCCATCAGAAAACACCAGTACCCTCTTCTTGGCTGCAGCGCGGGCAGAGCGCCGGTACAGCTCTGTGATGAACTGCAGAGCAGAGTTCACGTCTGTGGCATCGTTCATGAATTCCATGTTATCGATGGCCTTGGCAATGACTGTGTAGTTGTACTGGAACTGAGCTTCCACTTTCTGCTGATTCCGGCCGCTGTACTGCACCACCGAGACGCGCACAGAGTCGTCGGTGGGCTTGCTGGCCTCCAGGAACCGCTCCGCCAGCTGCTTCACAAACTTCTTGGTGGTCTCAAAGTTTTTGCTCCCCACGCTGGTGGAGCTGTCCACCAGCAGTGTGATGTCTGCTGGCCCAGTGAAGGTGACTGCAAGGTGAAAGGTCCAGGGCTTGTTACACTTTGGCTCTTCCATGGAAAGCCGATGAAGTCACTGGCTGTCTCACAGGCTTCCTGCCTTGTCAGACTCGGGAAATCTCCACTCATACTAGCTTTCTTTTCCCTGTCCCAGGGCTGTCTTACACTTGTCCTCTCACCCATTCATTCCTTCTTTTATTTAGTTTAGGATAGGCTGTAGGTGTTTATTTGGATGAGATAATCTAGTGACTCTTGTTTAAATACAGTGGCTCTCCTTGCATGTCTGGGGAATCACTTCATCCTCCTCACCTCCCATCTTTTCACGGAAATTCTGAGGACTGAATTTGCCTCTGACTTGGAGGTGTACTCCATTAAAACTCTCCCTGTACTCACTTCTCAAGCACCTTTCTCCAATATCCCTGCCATGGAGCTGATTTTGCTTGTGCTTCTGCTGCTAGATAGTGGAAGTATGTAATGAGGTCAGTTGCTAAAACCTGGGAGGGTCACATTCTTTCACAGTGTCCTCTCTAGGTTTGAGATGCCAGAGAAAAAAACCACCTGAGCTTTTCCCCAGCTGCTTTGGGCTGGTGTATGTGAGAGACCCTGAGAGTGTCTGACACATTTTGCTTACCTCTCCAGCCCAGGAACCTCCCTGTTGCAAGAGGTGCCCAAGCTGTGCATCCCCACAAACACAAACGCCCACTTCCCCCATCACTGCACCCACAGCCCCTCAGCGTGGCATGAGGAGTCAATACTCACTTGGGCAGGTGTAGTCAGGACATTTTTTCTCTGTTAAGAAAACAAGAGAGATTAATGTCACCAGCTCATCCAGGAAAAACAATTGTCCCACAGAACCACAAGAAGGGACAGAAGTTCACCTGCAGAAGATGAACACTCACCTTTGCCACCTGTGCAAAGGCTATAAATGTGCATGAAAAATGGTGTGGACAGACATATCCTGCAACAGGTGAGGATGGGGACCTGACCACAAACTATTCTGAGATATGAGATGCCCTTGTCCCTTATTTAACTAAATTTCATCTCTATTCTTTTCCCTCACACCTGCTTAAGAGTGTGACTGGGGGGACACAAGGGAGGGTATTCTGCATTCCTTGCCACCTTTTCTATTGCCTCCAGCCACCGCCTTTCACCCACCTTGGCAGACGTACGAGGTGATGTTCTGCAAGAAGGTGTCATCCAGGAGCTCAGCATAGTTGTCCCTTTGAATGGACAGTCCCGGCCTGGTTGGTCTGCTTAAACATGCGATGTCATTCAAGTGATCTGGATTTGGAGGGTTCCGGAAAATGTCACCGATCCCAAGGGAAACCACCTGTGGGGAAGTTCAAGTCCATCACTGGATGCATTCATTATCTAATGCATTTATAACTGCGTATGCCTGCCACTTTGTGAAGGTGCTTCTAGCGACACCTGTGTCCTCTGCCCTAGCCTTGCATAGCAAGGACATGGAGATACCCTGAGAGCCTGCACTGATGCACAGCTGCCGCATGGCAGGTCCCCTGTGCCCTTACCGGGGTGACATCGCACAGGGAGTTGAGCGGCGTGGGGTCCCGCAGGGTGTCAGAGCGCCCGTCTGTGATGACGATGGCTACGCGCTTGTCGGATGTGAACCTCTGCAGCAGGTTGTCCTTGGTGAACTGCAGAGCCTCCCCAGTGTAGGTGCCCCCAGCAATCCACTGCAGGTTCTTGACTGCCCTGCAAGGACAGACACCAGTGAGCCTGCCACCCCTGCCCATGGCTACTGGAGGAGCCAGAACATGGCTTGTGACCAGGGAGACACCCCTGCATGGGGATTTGGGTGGAAAACTGGTGAGCTCCTTAGTTTAGCTTCAGCACCACTTATGATGTCACCAGCCACTACCTTCCACTAAAGGACATTTAGATCATTACAGCTGCAGGAGCTGCTGGCCTGGAGATAGAGGATGGGGAGTGAGTAGGTGTCCCTGTGTCAGACCCCACAGACTCACTGCTTGAGCGCCCCGATGTTGTCGATGTTGGCATCCCCCATGGCCACCAGTTCTTGTGTGTTGTCATGGCTGTACTGCACAACGCCCACACGGGACTCCCCAGCTTCAAACTGTGGGACAGAACAGAAACCAATTAGGGGCAGATACTTCAGGGGAGCCCAGAGGCTCAGAATCCTGTTAACGGTTTTTCCTGAATGCCTTCTGATGTTTCTCTTCTGCCTTATTCTAGGCAGGCAGAGCCTTGCCAGGAGTGGAAGCACATTGGGACCAATTTGGCAAGACAGTAAGTGAAAGGAGACCCAAACCTAGATCTCACAGCTCACTGGTCTCAACAGCAGCCACTGGACTCTCAGGTACATGGTGAAATTCTTGGGATTGTCCTGTGGGCAGAGTCAGGAGCTGGACTTGATCCTTGCATTCCTTCCAACTCAGGGGATTCTATGGTTCCATGAGAAGATCTGTTTTCAAGACTTCTGGTTTTCTTCCAACACAGTGATTTTGCTACCCAGCTCTACCCCTTCTGCTTATTACTGGTTCTTTGCCATCCAAAAAGCCCTATGTATGCCCCCCACACAAGTATTCAACAACAGATTATGTGCTTTAGATGTAGTTGGTTATACCTTCAGGAAAGTCTGGATTCCCAACAGCCCTTCAAATCACAGAGGTAAATAAGACATACAGCAGGCTACCATAGAGGAGTGAGGCAGGAGAGCAAGCATTTGTGTCCCTCTTCAGACTGAAAGACTCACAGGGGACAGGATTGCTGGGTTTGGGTTGCAAGGGTCATTTTTAGTAGAGTGCTTAACTGGTGACCTAAATCCAAGTTCTGATGTCCAAGGCTGGACATCAGAAACCTCCAAGGCACTCCAGACACCTGAAATGCTCATCAGGACAAGGGAGAGACTGAGACACTGGTTGAATGCTCAATGAGCCATCTGCTCTGGGATGTGAAGGAAACAGTCTCTTTGCCCCAGAAGAGTGAAACGTCTATTTCTTGACAACAAACTGCTGTCTAACCTCCGTCACTTTATGAATTTGGGAAGACCCACCCCCAGCTTGAAGCCAAGCCTGGTGGAGGCTTTTTGGAGTGGCAGGTCCTCTCCATTTTCCTGCTTGCAGTGAAAAATTAGTGAGTGCACACAAGGATATCACAGGACTCAGTGGAAATCTCACCTTGACTCGCTCATCCTTGCTCAGGCGGTCGATGACTTTGATGATAAAGTCCTTGGCAATCTGGAAGTTCTGCAGGCCAATGCTCTCTGAGCTGTCCAAAACAAACAGGAGGTCGACGGGGCCACAGGTGCACTCTGGAGCAAGGCACAGGAAAGGAGGGACATGTTTTGCAGGGAGGCATTTCCAAGGGAAGCAGCTGATGCCTGCTGCAGACCTGCCCAGCTGGATGCCTATGCTCCATCCACCCCCAAAGCACAGTGTAAGTCAATGCAAAAAAATAGCTGCATAGGAGACTTGAGAGCCAGTTTACAAATTCTTCCAGGTGCATTTGCTCCCCAATAAGACATGGGGCATTTTCAGGCTGTGAGTATCCTTAAACCATGCAGTAATTATTCCATAACCCATTTCCTCATAAGCCTTCTCACTTCTTCCATTCACCCAGCCCAGCAGGACAGAGGTGACATTGGTGGGCTGGAAGAGGCTGACTCAGCTTGCTCTCTTCTTTCTCATAGCTGGAGAACATCATGTGCCCTTGGCTCTCCCTTCAACTTTGCAGTTCCCTTTTTGGACTGCAAACCCAACCTATCACAGCAGCATCAGGGAATAAAGCCCAGCACATTCCTCTGCTGACCAGCACAGGATTTGGAAGGAAGAGGAGAGCTAGATCCATAGTGTGCCCAGAACAGACATCCCAACTGCAACATCCAACTGCAAAAAGGGTGGAAAAAATTCACCCTGCTAGCACAGGGCACCCTGACAACCATTTTCAAATTGCAGGATTCAGCCACATCAGCTTCTAATCTGTGTGGCACCCTCAGGGATTGCTTCCTGCCCTCCTCTGCCTGGCTCATGCCTGGTTGTCCCTTACAGGCATCTAACTACATCTTACTACATCTCCATAGCAGAAGGCAAGGAGCAGGGAAAGGGAGAGGTGCAAGGAAGGAGAAGGACTAGCAAATGTTCACAGAGCAACTTTGCCAAATAATACTCACCACAGCAAGCTAGAGGAAAAAGGAGAGAAAGAGAGAATATTAAAATGCTTGACAAAAGGGCTTTTTACACCCTAAAGTAGACTGCAGGTTTGTGTCTCTACAAACCCACAGACACCTGGTCTGGACAATCCAAGCTCATGGAGGCTTCTCTCCCACTTGAAATATCCAGATTTTCTCCCATTTCAGGTTGTGATGCCCTGAACTGGAGCACCACACAAAGCAGAGATCTGTTTCTGCACATGCTGATGCGTTCTTAAAATCAAAGTTAAGTAAATCACCAGAGTATAGAGCTCAAAGTCAGTTCCCCTGTGTCCTTCCATCACTTCATTACTGGCCGTGGGCCAGAAATCCTCTGTAAAACATACGTGCTGCTTCTCTCCATGGCAGGACACCCTAAACCAGGCCCCCCTTTCCCAGGGGGTAATATTAGACCATGATATTTAGGAAAAAAAAAATATTGCAAAATGGCCACTCAAGGATTTTACACAACTTTGCTCATATTTTTCCTGTACAGAACCACAGACAAACCAGTCTGCATCATGTACAAGTGAGATGCAGTTGTATGAGCTACTCTAGAGATGGAGCTGGAGGTCCCTGGATCAAGGGGACTTAATTGTGGCTCATGAAAGGGGAGAGATGCCCATGGATGGCATTCCCCTGCCTGGGGAGAGGGAAAAGTCAGCTGTCTCTTGTTTAGCAAGGCACTGAGCAGGGTGGGAGGAGAGCTACAGGAATACTCACAGCACATCTTCATGATGATATCCAAGATTTCACATTCCTGAAAACAGAGGAAAATAAATGTCTAATTAACAGCAAAAGCAATGCACAGAGCAGGCCATCAAGCAGCAACCCAATCCTGTCCCACTCACATCTGGTCCTGGAGGCCCCGTGGGTCCTGGTGGTCCCTGTCAGAGAGAAGCACAGAGGAATTACAGGAACAGTCAGTCCTATCTGTGGCATACTCTAATGATACCTTGCCAAGCAATGCAGAGTTGTGAAAAGCCTCTTGGCTTTCACAGTTGCTGGCCCCTACACTGGGCTTGGAGCAGGGACATCTGCTTGTTTACATGATGGCCTGGTGCTGCACGGAGGTGGAAGGAGGTGATCCACTTCCACATGTGCTGTGTACACCCAGGTGGGAAGGCGGCAAGCACACACAATGTGTGTGCATGGCTGGGTGCTGCTCCCAGAGCACCCAGAGCATGAAGGGATGGAGGGACAGATGAAGGGATGCATGCCACTGGGGCCAACCCAGGTCCTTACTTACCGGGGGACCTTCACGTCCCCTGTGGCCCTTTGCTCCTTTGATGCCACTGGGCCCAGGGGTCAGGTTCTGGAATGAAAATGAAACCAAAACTCATAAATCTGTGTGTGTCAGGGGGCGGCACCTTTCCCTCCAGATGTTTGATGAGCCCTGCTTCACCACTAAAGTGTAATCTGAGGTTGCTGTATGAGGACTTGGAAGGGACACTGGGGAAATCTCCTTCCATGGGGCAGTGATAAAGCTCAGATCACAAGTGCCATCATCATCAGTGCCACCTGGAAGCACACACAGCCTTGCGGAGGTGATGCCTACCTCATCTTAACAAATGTGGAGGTTTGCCAGCTGTCAGACACAAAATGAATACCTGGAGGGAGCTCCCCTTGCTATTCATCAGTCACTGCTCAGAGGCAAAAGGCAAAAGATAGTCTGATAGGCTCTGGCCCATCATTGCCCAAGGCTCCTGCACTGTGCTCAGAGGAAAAGAGGATCCAGCATTGCATGGGTTACTCACATCGTTGCCAGGGTCGCCAGCTTCCCCTTCATCACCTTTAGGTCCAACATAGCCTTTTGTTCCCTGAAAAACAGTATGGATGAGACTGCTGTGTGACTGGCTGTTGTTAGTGCGGTGAAGTTGGTGCTGGTGTGTGGTGACCCTGGGAAAGCTGGCTTGGGACAGGGGTGGAGAATAGCACACAGGCTCCCCAGTAGCAGATTTCAGTGCTCTTGGTGAAGAGAACTTCTTATGTGGCTTTCACTGCTACAGAATCACAGAATTGTTTAGGTTGGAAAAAACATCTAAGATTGAATCCAACCATTAACCCAGCACTAAATCAAGCCCCTAGCACAGAGTCATCCAGCTCCCCTTGGTGACACTCCCAACCCCAAACTCTGGCTCTGGGACTGCTTCAGAGAGCACCCAGCCCAAGCTGCTGCCCTTAGGTGCTACAGCCACAGCACTAGAAGCATCCACTGCAGGGAGAGGTGGGAAGAGAGAAAAGAGGATTTTGGAGGACCAGGCTGCTTCAGGGAGCCCATTCCACCATGCAGCTGGCGGAGAAGCTCCAAGTGCCAAACCACCACCAAGGGCAAATCCTGTGTGGAAGAGGAAGCAGCACACTTACGTTAATTATTTAATTCACTTATTATTACATTAATAATTAACTCACATTAATGCCAGGGTTGCCTCTGTCTCCTGGCTGCCCCTGGGGATGGAGAAAAGGAAGTGTGTTAGGTTGGACAAGTAGACGTAATGGTATTATAGTTTGAAGGCAGCACAAAAAACTTACTGGGGCACCTGTGAATCCAATTGTGCCATTCCCAGGAGGACCATCCTCCCCCTGGAAAAGAAGGCAGACATAGATGAGATAAAGAAATGCAGACCCCTCAGATAGCATGGCAGCAGGATGCTGGTCTTCTCAGTGTATCGCCTCAGCAGCACCACTCACCCTTTCTCCCATCAGCCCAGGGTCCCCAGGCAGCCCTGGTGCTCCAGGCAATCCCTTTGGGCCCTGGAAGGGGTAGAAGAAGGAGTCAAGCATTGCACAACATCATCTGAGCTGGGAAAACAATTACTTCTGAGCAACATGAGCCCACCATGGAGGTGTTCTGCTTATACAAGAGCAATGTGAGGATTTAGATTAAATGGCAGAAATAATTTCTTTACTCAGAGGCTGGAGAGGGCGTGGCACAGGTTGCCCAGACAGGCTATGGCTGCCCCATCTCTAGAAGTGCTCCAGGCCAGGTTGGACGGGGCTTGGAGCAACCTGGGACAGTGGCAGGTATTCCTGCCCATGGCAGGGGGTGGAACAGGATGAGCTTTAATGTCTGTCCCAACCCAAACTGTTCTAGGATTTCTATGAAAGCCAACAGCTGGGCTTGACTTCCATTTGCTCCCTTCCCTAGGGATCAAACCTGCTGGCAGATTCAGGTGGCTGCCCTCAGAGAGCATCTTCCCCGTGACAGGAAGTTGTGTGGTTTGTGGTGTGGCTATAACCTGAGAAATGACCTGTGGGGGGTGGGGGAAAAGGCAGCTGTGGCCTTAAGAACCCATGGAAACACCTGGATGTGCCTGCCAGGAAGCCAGTACTGGAGTCTGTAGCGATAGGTTCAATAGGGTTCCAGTATCCACAGGATTTGGGGAATGCCCTAAGGGGCAGCACCTGCTGCTTGTCCCTGCATCCCCTCCCTGCAGAAGGCGATGATGAAGCAGCACTGACCTCACTGCCGGGGGGGCCGTCATCTCCCCTGTAGCCTTTGGGTCCTGGGGGTCCGGGCTCACCCTAGAGAAACACAGAGAGCTCTCTCAAAGGGGTTTTCTCTTGCTGCCGCTGCTGCTCTGAGGGACTGGTCCCTTTGTTTCGTGATTTGATGGGTAGAGCCACCCATCGGTGAGTCAGCTCCACCTTGAACAGCCCCAGAAAGGACCTATAGATGAGGGTTCTTATCTATAGATGACTAGGGGAGGTGCTTCAGAAGCTGTGCCTGCCTCCCCCTTTTCCTCCTTCCACCCTGGTGCCATTTTCTCTGCAGAGCCCACTGAGAGGTAGATCCCGTCTGAACATAACCAAACCCAAAAGTTTTCTGGGCCAAGGTGTGACACCGCAGGTATGGACTGAGCATCATGTGCTTTCAGTAGCAGCCAAGACCCCCAAAGCCATCCCTCTCATTCAGAGCTCCCCTCAGTAACAGAGGACCTAGTGGGAAGAGGACCAGGGAGGATGGTATGATGCTTTCCAGCATCAAAGCACAGCTGTGTGGCACAGTGGCACCTCATCGGCTGTGACAGAGGACAGTCCTTGGTGCAAGCACATCACCCTGAAGGTGACACAAACCTCCCGTGCCTCACAGCTTGGACACATCTTGGTCACAGCCAGGGTGGCTCTGGGGAGTTTCTGTCCTCAAGAGGCTGCAGAGCCCTGTCAGCGTGTGCTGGAACAGACCAAAGCTGTCACGCTTCCACATCTCATCTGGGCAACAGCTGCTCACTCCGCCAGCTGTGGGGCTGGCCAGAGACAGCATGAAACAGGAGAGGGGACAGGAGAAGGGTTCTTTTCTCTGAGAGCTCCACCGACACCCAAGGGAGCCCCTCCACCTTCTGCTCAGTGCCCACAGCCCTTGCAGGGTTTGCTTTCCGGGAGGTGGGATATGGTATTGGACAATGACTGGGTAGACATCAAATGTTCAGGCAGCATTTCGCGTGGAACTAGGTGTGCAGCCAGTCCCCAGGTAATGGAGAGGTCACAGAGGGACGCAGAGAACTGGTGCTGAACACCCGTACATGCTGTATGCACCCTTCTTCCAAGAAAAGGTGTCCTTGTGGGTCCAGAAATCTTAAAATCACACAGTGCAGAGCTCCAAACTGCTCTGAGGCATGTGACCTTATTTCTGCACAAAAGCCCAGAAGAGAGAAATCTTGGAAGGAAGGACAGGAACTTGTGATCCTTCACGCCAGCCAAGGCTGGAGCCACGGCACCCTTGGCTCACACTTGGCTCACTCTCATCTTCACTGCAGCAGCACAGTGGAAATCCCTCATGGCCTCAGAGTAGTTCATGATGGATGACAGAGGATTTTAGGTGAGGAAATCTTGTCCAGTACTTCCCTGGGTGCAACAAGGACCCAACAGAAGGGACAGGCACTATGGCCAGGAATAGAGAAGGGTTACCAGACCTGTCCACGAAACTCAGGGAAAGAGTGTGCTGGCCTTTAGCTTCTCTCAGATAGAAGCAGGATGAAAGGGAGTCATAGATTAGTGGGGGCACGTTCCCCTTGCCAAGAGGAAGCACACTCCAAGGTCCAGAGCTTGCAGATAATATGGCTTGAAAAATACTTGTGTTTGCCAAGGTCCCACTCTTACTCAAACCTAATTATGCATTTATTTTTAATTTGGCCTAACACAAGCATTCTTCTTCAGCTCATAGAAAAATCATACTCACTTTGCAACTGCTTTTCAAATCTCCCTGGAATGGTGGAAGTGCTGGGACAGCCTCTGGCCTAGGGAGGCACCGGAGCTGCTTTTGTAATGCTTCCCTCTCTGACAGGGGTTTGACTCAAGTTCAGTGGTGGGGAAGGAAAACTCATGGCCCACAGGCTCAGTGACAGCAGGGAGAGACCATTCTTTTTCTTTCTCCCCAACAGGAATAGCTGGCTGGAAGCAGGGTCTATCCCAGGCTGGCTCCCTACCATGCTTGCATCAAATTTCTGTCTTCTGCATGGTCTTTTTCCTCCTTTGAACCTGGAATGTGCTTCTATCACACAGAGAGCAGCTCCATCCCCAACCTCTTTGCTGGCACCAGCCTGCAGCACTGATCAGTGGATCATTACACGCACACATCCAAAGAGCTGCCTTCCCACCAGGGCCACCTCCTAAAAAGATACCTGAGCAAGCTGGATGCTGCCAGACTCTCTTTGGTTGCAGCAGGATCTCAGCTCCACTTCAGGATCTGGGCAATATCAGAGCAGTAGGAGCTAGACAATCCTCCTGTGGGGATTTGGTGCTCTTCACTAGCCTAAGGCAGGTTCAAGGGAAGCCCAGCTCCAGGCAAGCACAAGCATGGCCTCTCTCCAGGCTGTGGCACAGTGCAGGTCTCATGTGGGAGTCACCCATGCTGGGGACAATATGAATGCAACAGCCACCACTTCATGGCTGTTCTGCACTCCAGATCTTCTCCAAGGGCTCTTCAACACCTGGCCAAGCAGAAAGGAGTTTAAAAACTGTCTTGTATTTGTCTGCACGCTGGCCTCCATGCTTCACCTCTTATGGGAGTCCTGCTCTGCCAGTGTGGGAGTGTTTATCTTGATATGTTCCTTTATCTTGGGATCCACCAAAACTCCGATGGTGTAAGTAGAGGGGGAGTTGTTCTACAGAGCCCAATCCAAGGGTGATGTCAAAGTGTGATTGCTCAGGTGCAAAGATCCTGTTGGCCATTACAATTAGTGCCATGGCCATGAAGGATTGACCCAGCAACACCTCCAGACCACAAGTTATCAGCTGGGAAGAAGGAGCCTTCAGCTGTGCAGGCAACAGAAGCCTTCTTCAGGCTGGAGGTTGTCACCCTGAAAATTAAACCTTCTGATAATGTTTTCATAGTTTTAGTTACTTTCCCATGAAAGTCCTATAAACATAAGTTGTTTTTCATATTCCTTCTAAGAAACGCACTTTGATGGATGTTTCTCATGACCAGTGTGCTTGGGAAGGTGGCAACTTAATTATCCAATCCCTGGTTATTGTCGAGAATCTATAAATACTGGAATCAGAGAATGAAGGCACAGGTTTTTGTTCTGACACTGGGAGTGTTCGTGTGAATCATTTTGTGTCCTTTAGTGACAGGAGGTGGCCAACCCTGCTCCCCAGCAAGCCTGTGCGGTCCGAGATCTGTTCCTTGAGGCACACAAGGCACAGGCAGACCCCAGAGCAGGAGGGCCATGCCTCACAGTCAGCAGACTTGAGGAACACTGGCTCTGGGAGAGGCTGTCTCTGCAGGATGCCAAAGGTGTTAGGGACACCGCTGGAGGCCATGTCAGGATATCCTCACCAACACAAGATGTCTCACTGACACCCCTGACTGAGGTGAGCAGCTTCTGGACCCAGGCCTGAACATTTTGTGTGTGGTTGCAGCTTGCACTTGCCAGTTTCCAGTTTTGTCAGATGTGTTGACATGTTTCCATGGGACTGGGAAATGGTGTGCAGGTTGTTCTGCCACAGCCCAGCAGCCAAGTCTCCATTATTTTGGCCCTGTTCATACCCTGGGTTCTCATAGAAATCCCCGCCCTTCTTCACCAGCTTTGCTTCCTGGTCTGGAAGATGCTGGGAAGTCAGCCCAAGATGCTGTGGCATCAGTTAAACCCCCTATCCCACTCTCCGTGGTGTGCCAACCACTTCCATCTGGGATCCAGAAAGTTAAACCAAGCTCTTACCTGGTCGCCAGGTGGTCCAAGGGGTCCTTCCCGCCCTTGGTCACCAGGTGGTCCGGGCTCTCCCTGAAATGACACACAGAGGGCATGAGAAGCACAAAGAGGAGCAGGTGTAAGTGCAAAGGAACCTGTGTGCAGTGGGGAGCAGTGATGCAGCACCCACAGTGGGATGGAAATGTAGTCATCCAAACAGGCAGGGGTTTGAGGCAGATTCAGGAATTGAGTAGGGAACTGTCAGAGGTGGAGTGAGATAAAGACAGGCTAGTGTGGCCACCTTTAATCCAAGACAGCCCTTTTCCTTTTAGGAAGGCTTTGTGAAGCTTGCATCCAGGTGACATTTTCCAGCCCGTTTTGTGCCAGAAAAGCAAAAGTGTGGAGAGATTCATCTGCAGATACGCAGACCTGGCCCAGGAGCCAAACCAGTCACACTGCACCTATGGCTGCTCTTCTAGAGCAGCTCCTGCCCTGGGAAGTCTGCATGGAGAGGAGCACAACTTCCTGGATAGCTGCATCCTTCCTCCAGCCTGCCATCCTTATGGAGCTAAGGGGATTTCCATGGGAATGAGCCACAAATGAAGAGAGAGACACCCTCACCTCTCACTGGCAATGTTCTCCCCTCTCCTTTGCTAAAACTTTGCTAACCCTGAACCAGGGCTGTTTGCAGAGAACTGACAGCCCGGAAGGCTACAGAAAACAAACCTAAGTCTCAGTAGTTTTGCACCCCAAGAGTTCCAGTAGAAGGAAATATCCCACAGACATGGCTCAATTCCCTTTCCCTGAACAACCTTCCACCAATCCAGCATTTGCATCCCAATAGGGCAGTGTGCCTACCAAACTCAGGCTTGCTCTGCAGCACCCTCCCCATCCAGACCCATAGCCAGGAATGAGCAAGTCAGGGAGGCAGAGAAGAGGGGAATTTGAGGGAAGTGGATGAGAGGTTGGTGACCTAATGCTGTTGTTTGCAACCTAGAAGTGTCCAGATGCATAAGCCAAAAAGCAGATATAAAGCACAACTTCCAAATGGCCCCGAGACGTTCCTGGCGAGATTACACAGCCTCATTCTTGGACTCTTTGGAAGGAAGCAGCCCATTGTCTGCTGAACAATTTAACTTCAGGATACTGGCATGCTTCCATCTCCCGCACATCTGCCCCGCACACCCCATGTGGCAGCTCTGACACTCCCTGAGCAGTAAACAGGAAATGGGAGGTTGCCATAAGCCCCCTGCCAGAGCTGCCCCCTCCCCAGTGCAGACCTCTGCCCCCCTCCAAGCTGGTGCTGGGCTCTGGCTGTTCTCACTGCAGGGACAGGGGATGAGTGGTGCAACGGTGGATGGGGATATGGGATGCTGCTCTGGAATGGCCTGGCTCTCACCACCCCCACCCCGCACAGAGCACCCACTGCCCCTCCCTGTGATGTGTGACATGGCTGTCACTTGCCACATGTTTGTCCTGATCTGCTGAGAGTTCCTGCCTGTCCCTCCCATGCTCATGCTTGATGACTCACCCCAGCAGGCTGGAAACATACTTTCCTAGTGACTCCCACTCAAAAGGGGAGGGAAGAGTGTTCCCACTTCCATCCACACCCACTCATGCTGCCCTGTTGTTGATTGTACCTGTGCCCTCCTGCCTGAGCCACTGGTAGCCCACGCAGCCCCTGAGCACCCAGAGGAGGACACCTTGATTCTTTCTTCTCCATTAACTAGTTTTCCAGCTGTGAGGAAGGAATTGACAGCTGTTCACCTGCTCTTGGCTTGCTGGGCATGCTCTCCTCTGGATTTTGGCTGTTTGGTGATTACCTGCCAGCATAAAGGGGCAATTTCTGGGGAACAGCAGCAGGTCCCTCTCAAACTGGCAGGTCAAGGCACTGAGCTTGCCTGCTGGCTCACAGGCTGGTGGAGTTAGCCACCAGACACCTATTCCCAGCCCCTGGCTTCCAAGCATCACCCCACTTGCAAGCAGATGCTGAAGGCTGCCCTGTGGGTGCAGTTACCAGCTCTCCTCTTGGCCCGCGATCACCCGGTGAGCCTGGGGGTCCTCTCTCTCCATTGCTGCCCTGCAAAGAGAGGGTAGCATCACAAAGTCAGGGCCTGCTCCCTGCAGGGCAAACCCCTCCCTCACTGCCCACCTCTGAGTAGGCTCAGCCCCAGGCCCCATCCTCCTCTGCCAGAGGGTACTAGCCCCTGCCCTGGGCAGAGGCATTCTCACTTACCCGTTCTCCAGGAGGACCATCCTCACCTAGAGCACCCTGTGGAGAAATGAGAGGGGTGGTCAGGGGCTGGGGATGGCCAGTAAGCGCACACAGGGGCACTACAGATGGACAACTCACCTCATCACCAGTCTCTCCTGCTGGTCCAGGCTCACCCCGGTTCCCAGGAGCGCCCTGCAAGGCACCAGGGATGCAAATGAGAAGTCAGACAGTTCAGGAGCAAAGCCCTGCACACTTGAAGAGCTTTGGGCAAGCTCTGCTTCAAAGCCCAGGCTGGAGCAGGAGTCCTCTCACAGAGAGCAGAGGATGTTCACACAAGGGTGCTTCTTCACCCACCTTCTCTCCAGGGTTGCCAGGAATCCCCTGTCGGCCAGGCTTTCCGTCATTCCCGGGCTCCCCCTGCACAAGAACACAAGGCATCATCAAGACTGCATCCAGCAGTGGATTTCAGCTCCCACAGCACAGAGGCTGTTAGGAGCCACAGTCCACCCCAAGCTTCTTTCTGGATTGTGGTGTCTCCCCATCCTAGCAGTTCCCTCCCTTCTCCACTCCCAGTGAAAGCCACCTTTTCACAGCACTCCCCTGATATCTCAGGGAGCCTTTGTACCAGGCTTGTGGGCACACTGTGGGTGATGGGAGCCATCCTCTAGTGAAGAAGCCAGGTTGGACAGGGCTTGGAGCAACATGGTCTAGTGGAAGGTGTCCCTGCCCATGGCAGGGAGTGGTATGAGGTAGACTTTAAGGTCCCTGCTCATCCAAACCATTCTGATTCTGTGATATGCTTTCCCCAAACAGTGCAAGGAATTTCCACCTCTTCCTCCTGCAGAAGAGGGGTCCCAGCATCCCTCCTCTGTGTGAGGATGGGCACAGCAGCTCACCTTTGCTCCCTTGGGTCCAAAAGCACCAGGATCTCCCTTCGGTCCAGGTGGGCCTTGAGCTCCCTGTTGAAATTAAAGGCAGCATCAGTGAAACCTGAACTGGTGACACCATCTGCAGGAAACTGGGCATGGACTGAGCATCCCAGCAGCCTGGCAGGTGGCCGTTGGGATGGACAAGAGGGACATGGCCAGAAGGGACTCCTACACCACGGAGCCATGCAAGAAATGCTGCACCCACATTGCTGAAACACTTCTGAAGCTCAGAGGAAAATGGCAGAACAGGTGCTTCTGGGCTGCTGTAGCTGTGCTGTAGCTGCAGCGACACCCATGCCACCATAAGTGTGGCATCCCGGGAGCATGGAAAAAAACAGGGAAACTGGGGAAATGCAGTGTCAGGATAACGTTTTCCAGAGCTGCATCCCAGGCAGCCCCAGGGCAACTGGGGACAGCTTCCACGCAAGGACTAGGTGGACTGCCTCAGGGTCAGCCCCAAGGTGCCATGCTTGGGATAAACATTATAGATTTCCAAGCAATTCCCTATCTCCCCACATCATCATGGCAGAGCTGTTCACTTGCATGCAAGGGGCACCCACAGGGTACCTACATCGAATCCAGGTGAGCCCTTGCAGCCAGGTAATCCGGGGTATCCAGCTTCACCCTGTCAGGCAGCCAAAGCAGGGGTCCCCAGTAAGTGACACTCATGGGAAAACCCCATCCATCATCCCAGAGCCCTGGAAGAGACATTCCAGCCCCATCCCTGGCTGGCAGATGGATAGCCCTGCAGGGAGGGAATTCCACTGCCCCACAGGTATCATCCCCAGACCCCACAATGGTTTTGGAGGGGCAAAAGCCTAGCAAAGTGCCCTGGAGCAGGGATTTACCTTCATGCCATCAATGCCATCGATTCCACGTCTGCCTTTCTCACCCTGAAACAGAGTACAAGGACCATGAAGTGATTCCCAAATTCCCAATACCTCCCAAACATCAGAGAAAAATGGTACAAAAGCAGAGTCTGACCTTGGCTCCTTTGGCTCCTCTTGAGCCCTGCAGAGGGAAGGAGAGAGGTTTCAGATGTCCACTGAGACCAGATCCATCCCCCCACCTCAGTGCAGTCCCCGCACCAGCTCAGTCTGAGGGTGCAGGCATTCACCACTCCTCTGCACACCGCTGGATCCCCAATCCTGGATCAGGCAGTGCCAGCAGGAGGGGTGGATGTGGGAGCACAGAGCAGACCCCAAGACCACGGAGCTGCAGCGCCAGTCCATGCATGGGAACAGAGGGATCTCCCCCAAACATCCTTGCTGTCCTCACCTTTTCTCCTCGGCTTCCTTTGTCACCCTAGAGAGGAAAGGAGCAAGGGAAATGGCAGAATGAGAACACTTGCAGCACAAAGCCTGTGGCCTACCTCTGAACCACATCTTTAAGCCTGTAGCCCCACATACCTTCATTCCTTGGTAGCCAACAGGTCCCATGTCTCCTGGCCTGCCCTAGGGGACAGAAGCACAGTCTTACAGCAGCAGATACAGTCGCCACCATGGGGACAGCATCCCCCCAGACTCTTGATACAGGGCTCAGCTGCCATTCTCTCAAACAGGAGTCTCTCCCACAACTCTGCTCCTTGTTTTCCTGGTCTGGGAGTGCGAGGTTGTTGTGGAGGGCCAAGAGGATCTGCCTTCACCTCCACCATCTCCAGCTCTTCAGGGAAGTGAGGGAAACTGGGTGCTTGGGGACATGTCATTGGGGATGTAAGGCAAGGGCAGAAAACCCTTGGGAAGGAAAAATACATGGCACAGGGTTTCCAATTTGGGAATACACAAGATGGGTAACTGCACACTCGTGTGTGGGAGAAATGTGCCTCCCAAAAATAAGTGTGTCTAGTAAAATAAAAGAGAGAGGAGGAGGAGAAGGAGGAGGGAAATAGTTTCCTCATACTCTCAGGTTATTTACCAAAGGTTTCCATGTAACACTGCTGTGCTTGTTGTGTCAAAGGATGCGGGAGGGAGCCCAGAGTCCACCCCTGGGCTGGCACACATGAGTCAGAGATGTGTCCTGCAGGAGGGACAGCTATTTTGGGTGAGGAACAAGGAAGCCTTGTAGCAAGAGGAGGAGCCACCCCACTGCACAGCATGACTGCACAGCCCATGGAAACAGGGTGATGCTGGTGAAGATGTGCCTGAGAGGTCTGGCCAGAAGCAGCCAAAAAACAGCCCCAGTACAGTCATGAGGGCTGGTCCTTCACTTACTGGGTCTCCAGCCTCTCCTTTCTGGCCGGGAAGACCTGGCTTGCCTCGTTCTCCCTGCAATACAGGACAGAAACACAGTTAGTTCATCATCCCCAGGAACAGCAAGATGACCTGTTGAAAGAAGAGCAGGGAGGATGGGAGCAGAAATGCTCCATGGTTACAGGGAGCAGATGGTGCTGGCCACATGGGAGCATGGTGTGGGTCCACACCCCACAGGTGACCTTGGAGGCCTTTTGCAACCTTCATGGTGCTATGATAATGATTCCAGGTCTCTGAGCATCCCCAGCGAGCCCATCCCACTGCCCCAGTCCCACAGCATAGCCACAACCACTTCCTCACCTCATGGCCACGGTCACCAGGAGGTCCGAGGGGCCCTCGGGGAGGCTATAGGAGAGAGATTTGGGTTAGACCAGCCTGAGACACAGCCTGGGACCACAGAGATAAGATGAAAGGGGACAGGGCTCTCAAAAGCCTGACTCACCTGGCACTCAAAGGAGCAGCACTGCACAGAGGGAAGGAGAAAACAGCATTAGAGGAGGGGGCAGCAGCAGGGGCAGGCTGCATCCTGCTTGGGGAGGGCTTCCCAGGCTGACAGGGGTTGCTGCAGGGCAAGGCTGTGCCACCAAGCCCCACTTAGCCGTGGGACACCCACAGGTGACAGGCTTGGTCTCAGGGGGACACTCACCGATTGCTCCGTGTTGAGTTTCTGCAAGACAAGAAAGCAAAGGGAAGGGGTTTGAGAGGGGCAGGGGGGCCTGGGGAGGGGGCAGCCTGGGGAGGGGATGAGCAGTGCTCACAATCATGTCTATGATGGTGTTGATGGTCTCCTCCACATCTATTTCCCGGGTGGGCTTCAGGCTGGTGGCAGTGAAGTTGCGGCGGTAGGCGTGGTCTGTGGCGATGATGTTCAGCCGCTGGTCCTGGGGGTGGGGAGGGCAGAATGAGACCTGCGGGCACCTGTGCAGGCTCTGAGTGCCCCTCCTTTATCACACTGAGGCTCTCATGGTCCCACTGAGGACCCCTGCTAGGAGCATCCCTGCTGTGTGGTTCCTACCAAGTGGTTGGGGGAGATGGCAACAGAGAACACTTTGATCCCCAGGAGTTTGGCTTCATTGGCAGCATCATCCAAGCCTCCACAGGGCTCCTTGTAACCTTCCAAGGGATGTCCATCAGTCACCACGATCAGGTACTTATTCTCCTTGTGATGGGACCCACTGGAAGGGTTTAAACACAGGATTTAATGTTGAAAGGCATTAGCCAGAGAGGAGTGGTTTGGACACCTGGGGACACTTGCCCCAGACAGTGCCCCAGCCTGTGGTCAGGGTGTGCCTCATCTCAGCAAAGCTGGAGCAACTTTGCCACCCGTCTTCACACCGTGACCTCTCTTTCCAGTCTGGGGACAGCTCTGCACAATGCACAGGGACTTCCCAACCCAGAAGCTTCCACCCTACACCCACCAGAGCCACACCACCCCCACCCCACCACGGCCTCGCTGCCTGACCCAATGAGCAGCTCCTCGATGCCGCGCTTTATGGCACAGTCGGTGTAGGTGCCCTTCCCGATGTAGTTGATGGCCGACACGCGGTTCTTCAGCTCGCTCTGCCCGCTGGGCATTGGTGTGAGGCTCTTGATGAGCACCACCTCATCACTGTAGTGCAGCGCTCCTGCGTTCCACACCAGGTTGCGGTCACAGCGGTAGTACCTGCATGGACACGCCAGGACATGGGGTTCGCTTTGCTCACACCAGCACAGGAAATGCAAATCCTCTGCAGAACAGGGATTTGCCAGGGCTCCCTGCTCTCCTGCAAAGCTGGGACATGCTTCCCATGCAAAGCACAGCATGGAACCCCAGGGCAGCTTGTCCCATGGGTGGAAGAGCAAAGTGATGCAGTGGGTGGGCATCTGTAGGGATCAAATAGCTTGGCAAAGAGGCTTCTGGAAGAGGTGCCAGGGACTGGAGCGGGGCAGGAGGGGCTGAGCCAGACAGCCAGGTGTGTGTGTGTGTGTGTGCGTGTGCAAGGCAGGTAACCACTGAAATGCCCTGCAAAGAGGTTTTCCATTGCCAGTGTTAAAATCAGAGAGGGATGCCTCTCTTGGAAGGATGCTCTGGCCTGGGGAAGGATGAGTGTGTGTGTTGCAGCCCTGTCCTGTGCACTCATACATCCAGCACCTGTGACTCCCTGGGACAGAGGCATCACCTATGCTTTGGCCACTGCCCCAAAAAAAGTATTTTCAGGATATGGGGACCAATCCCAAAGGAATATGATTTGTTTTCTCAGTAAGTGGGGGCCAGTCCCAAAGGAGTGGTGTTGCACATCTTCTCCCTGCCCAGCAGGAGCTGTCCCAAAGCCACCTGAGCCTTGTCCACTGCTGTTCCCTCCATCCCACTGCAGGACTGAGCCCAGGGCCTTGCAAAGGGGAGAGAGATGCTGCACTGATGGAGGCCTGGCAAGTTGTTCCCAAGCACAAGGCTCCTGGTCACTCAAGGCCCTGTGAGACAACTCTCCTTCCTGGGCAATGGACAGGTGAGCTGTTAACCCCCTCCTGCCCATCCTGAGATAGGACATTGCCCTTCCAGCTGGTGCAGCACTGGGACATCCCCACAGTGCCCTTCTGGGCACCAATCACATTTCCCACTGCCCTGAGGATCTCAGCGAGACCCACGTGCCTCCAGGACTTGTGGTGCTCCTGTGCATCCCTGGATCTCCTGCCTGCAATCAAGCCCAGCACCACCCCCTCTGGGATCCGGGAGCTTTGGTCCTCCTGAGCATCCCTGGGTGGCCTCCCATTGGGAAAGCCAGGGTCAGACTGGGGGTGGTGGCTGCGGAGGTGGGTGAGGAGGAGGCAGATAAAGACCTGGGGAATGGAGTGGGTAAGTGGCACGCAAAGCTGGGGTGCACCAGTGGCAACAGAGGGTTTGCTCTGCAGGGTGCCTGTGAGTGCTGGGTTTAATCCCAGAGGTGTCCTGCTGCCAGCCACGCAGCTGGCTGGTTCTGGGCCTGAGTACAGAGTACCAAGTACTGCCTTGGCACTGCACAGTAACCACACAGCCACCCGGAGGTGGTGGGATTGGGCTACCATGTCAGCTGCTCCAGCAATTCCTGTCTTTCCCGAGGGTGGGTGCAAGCAGCCCTGGTAGAGCAACTGCTGTCAGCACAGACAGAGCCAAAACAGAGCAGCCGAGAACCTGGAGAGGGAGGAGAGGCTCCCCTCCCCAGCATCCCTGCTTTCCTTCTTTCTTTCTGTGGACAGACACACCAGGGGGATCTCAGTATCCTGCCCAGCAGCAGGCTTCATCCCCAAAGCAGTCCAGATAAACCCTCAGGGGATATACCTCTGGGTCAGCTTATCAATGAACCGGTTGGTGAAATCTTTCACTTGGGTAACCAGGTCCCCAAAAGGCTTCACCCTCAGGGCAACACTCTCTGAGGTGTCCAGGACGAAGAACAGGTCCACAGGGCAGTCTGGGAAGAAGCGGAGAGGCAGGAATTGACATGCGGTCCTGCTGCGTCGCCTCCCCCTCCCAGGCTTCCCGCACTGCCCACCCCATTTTCCTCCTAGCAGGCTCCTGGGTTAGGGGCTAAGGGGAATGCTTTCACATCCTAACCCCCTGGACATCAAGAGTAAGCAAGATCACTTTTCCTCAAAGCATAATTTTGTGGCATCTAACACTTTCCTATACTTTCTTCCCTGTTTCCATTCAAAGGATATCTTTGGAAGATCTATACTACTTACTATACCAAATAACATGCAGCTGCAGGAACCACTCAAAAAAAAAAAAAAAAAAAGAAGAAACCATTTTAGCAATTGATGCAAAAAGAAAGTAAAAATTTTCTGACACTTCCTGCCAAAAATATAATTTTAAGAAAGAGCACTAACATAAACTTCCCTTACGAGCCAGCATCCCACTCAAAATAGTTCAGAAAGCTGGACTGGTATCTGCTGTTATCCCCTTCTCCTGCATCCCACTGCTACTGCTAACTCTTGACCTGACAGAGCCAAGGAGAAAGAGCCAAAAACCACAAAAGTGGGTACTTCTTGCAGATCCTCTCTAATCCTTCACTGCACTCCTCAGCAAGCCCAAACGTCCTGACAAATCTGCGGTGTGTCAGCAGCAGAGGCATGCGTCCCAGAGGGAAACAGCAGTCGGGCTTCTCTGCTGATCCTGGGAAGGAAAAGCACCCTGGAAAGCATTCCAGTCTTACCTTCTGCACTTGAGACTTGGGTGATGATTTCTGGGCGCTGAGCACATGAGCCCCCCCACAGGAATCCGGCTGGGAGCAGCAGAGTGAGCAGAAAGTCTTGCAGCCTCATATTTCTTGGTTCAGATTACCATCGAGCTGGATCCAAGGAAAAAAGCAGAGAAGGAGAACCCAGCAGCTGAGCGAGGCTGCGGTCCGGAGGCAGGAGTCGCTGAAGATTTTTTTTACCGCTTTCCCCTTGGTTTCTGTGGGAGGAAGACTTAAGGGTGAGGAGGAGACTTCTCCAGCCTGAGGACGGAGGGAGGGATCAGGGGGTGTCAGCTGTGAGTCAAACTTAGGCAGCATTTCTCCTTACCCTTTATATGTATGTCACTGTACCTACAATGGCAGCCTGGCCACCGGTGGCTGGGACCTCCACAAGCCTCTCAGAGAGCCCTGGATCAGGCGGCGTCCAGCCTTGGGGCTCAGCCCGCTCAACAGCGAGGCTTGGGGCTCCTGCCAGCACTTTCCTCTCAGCTCCTGGGCAAAGAGAGCTGCAACAGGGGGACAGGCATTTCCATCACGTCCCAACCTGTACGAGAGCTGGCCTGGGTTCTGCCAGGGGAGTCCCCACTGTGCGGCACAGCTGAACCTGGCCCAGGCATGGGGACACCATGGAGGCACAGCATTTTTGGAGAAACGCTTTCTTCCCTGACTTTCAGGGCTTTCTGCTCAAGCCAGTCAGGAGCAGGAGAGGCTTATTCCTGAGGAGGAACCCCCAGGGGCACCCCAGAGTAGGAACAACCCCTCTCCCCAGGGCCACGCTCAGAGCAGGGAGTTGGGAACGGGTCAAAGCTGTCAAGGCCAGGAGGTAGACGCAGGAGCACAACTCCTTAGGGATATCTGGAGATGAGCATCTTCCCACTCTGTAAGATGGCAGGAGAGCCTGGGGACCTCTACAGCAAGGTGGTATCTACTATCTACTCTTTATGGCCAGAGCTGGAGACAGTGCTGGAGAAGTCCCAGGTCCTGTCAAACCCCCCATCCCAGTGGGAACATTATTTGCTATGGAGGGTTGGGGGAAGAGGTGAAATACCTTAGGGCTGACCCCAGTACAGCTGCAGCTGTAACTTGCTCCTAAAAGCACAGGAGGGCACCAAAAGCTGTCATTAAATAAAACATTGATGGCTCCAAAGAGCAGAGTCAACAACACAAGCCCAGCAGGCACAAACTGTTTGCTCCCAGGCTGTTGGCAGGAAGGCAGCAGGAGACCTGTCCCACTGGGGGACTGTGCAGGGCTACTGCCACCTCTGTCACCCTGCCTGTCATCTGACAGCATCTTTGTGGGGATGGTCAGGAGGAAATGTTGCAGGTTTGCCTGTCAGCACTCCAAGTTGAGACAACTCAGAAGAACCCAGAAGCTCCACTGATTACAAGTTAAAACAGTGAAGGAGCTTGTCCACTCTACACAGGCAGATACATCAAATAACGACTCTTTGGATAAACAGCATCCAAAACCAGCAGAAAATAATCTGCAGACTGTGCTGAACTGAAGCCTCATGAACCCAAAAAACTTCAAGCACCTTTTTTTTAGCTCCAACACTAATTTACAGAATAATCTGAGTTGGAAGGGACCATCAAGGATCATCAAGTCCAACCAGCCACCCAGGCACTGAGGTGTGTGGGCTTTGCCAGGATGCACAGGTGGCACCAGGATATGAGGGCACCGCAAGGCAAATTTTCACAACATCTCAAACCTACTGAAGATGCTGTCCCGGAGCACAAGTGTGCCCAGGGACAAGTCCTGCTGCCTGACACTTCATGGCTTTACCAACACACCTCCTCGGGCTACCATAAGGGAACTCTCCCGGGATTTTGAAAAGCAGCCAGAAAAGGGTTGCTGGGAAGGGACCTGTCTTCATGCATCAGCTCAGCAGAGTCATTTCCTCTAGCTTTCTCCCTTCCTCACTCCCCTTCTTTCATAGGGGAATATCCCAAGCAGAAGAAGAGCCTACCTCCCCTTGCCTGTGGGCAGGGAAAAGCAAACCCCTTTTGGGAGCAGCTCTGCAGAGCTGGAGCAAGCTGGAGGCCAGCTGGCCGTGTCAGCAAAGACTTAATGATCGTGGTATGGCCTGTGCAAGGCGCCTGCTGACCATACAAGGCGCTGAGCAGCTGCAGCCTGTCAGACCCCGTGTGCCCCAGGAAGCTCCCCCTACCCCGCTGGGGACCCCAGTCCCTGCCTGGAGCCCAGCCTGGGCCCCCAGGGCTGTCATCAAGCACAATGTCCCAGGAGCATCTGACCGGATTGCTGGACTGGGGTGTTGTCTCCCTTCCAAAGCTTTAAGTCATTGTCTTTCCCAGGTCTGTGGTGCTAAACCACAGCCAACAGCTAGCAGTGTCCCCAGGACATTGAATTGCCATTTCCTTGGAGGAGTGTGGGCTAGTTTTGCAAGAAAAAATCTGCTCCCAAGTCACTGGCACTAGCAGCATGTCATTGTGTCCCAAAATCCAACAACACGTGCCTGTGGAGGATGTCCCCATTCCCTTCCTCTTCAGATAAGGCCAGGGACATTGAGCCCTATAGCTCTGTCTCCCCTGACGGGAGCAGGGGACCTCCTCTATCTATCAGCTTCCCTCTGGAGTGCTATGAAGATGAGCAAGGCACCTCCAGAGTGCCTATATTCCCCAGGGGATGGGTGTTCCCCTTCCCCACAGCACTGCACTAAACTTCCAGTCCCATTCCAGACCAAACTGGGCGCTGAAAAAATTAAAAAAGTGCACTCAGGACAGAATTTTTGCTTCTTCTCCCAGAGACTGAGAACAGAATGAGTTTGGTCTGTTTTTCTGATATTAACTCTTCCATGTAACCTTTTCTTCTTTTTAATCAAATCCACTTGGAAATGGAAAATTGTGCTAACATAATAAACATGGAAAGGAGCTGAAATTAATTCCCATTGGAAAAGCCAGGATTGAACCCATCAGTTCAACATACAGAACCAAAGGGTTCTTTGGAAAGCAGGGAAGGACCAAGCACCAGGTTGCAGCTGGGGCTACTTTGTCCCCTCAGATAGTGCTGGGAGATGCCCCAGTTAGGGAACACTGAAATTTCCCTGGTTGTAACCACACAAAGCACACCAGTGCCCTGCCAGCTGCCTGAGTCATCTTTGTCACCTTCTCCCCACTGCTGGGGATGTGATGGAGCTAGTGATGGAAATGTTTGGGATGATGGATGTTCCCATGTGTCTGGTTGCCAGGGGCTGCAGCAGCTCCCCAGACTGGCTGTAGGACCTCAAGGTGTCTGTCTCAGCCTCCATCCCAGTGTCCTCCCCATCTCCATGCTCAGTTGTGCACCACTGGAGCAGCCATGCTGTGAGCCCACTGGAAAGAAAGTGGCTTGTGGTGCTTCTGCATGTAATTCAGCTTCCCACAGTGGATCTCTGCAGGAGGAGGCAGCAGAGAAATCCCTCTGAGCAGGATAACATCACCTCTCCCAGAGGTGCCTTGGGAGAATCTCACCATGGCAGAGTGGGCCTAGGCAGCACCTGAGGAGGGTCTGGCATCCTCCCACCTGCAAAAACCCAGTGGAAGATACAACCGATCTTCCAAATGCCTTGACAGTCCTACGAAGCATCCCCCTGGCACCCTTTCCTTGCCAAGGGCTCAAAGCCACCCCGGAAGACACGGCCCAGCTGGGCCATGGTGCTTCTCCGAGCCGCTGACCTGGTGTGAACTTCCCTGCTGTGCTGTGTGCCAGCTGCGGCTGAGCTGGCCGGGGGGAGCCTTCCCTCCCCTCCAGCACCGTTTGGGGCTACACTCTTCCCTTCCCAAGCCACCTCAGGGGGTCACGTCCACTCCAGCAGGGATTTCCAGCTCCCATCCATCCAGCACATCCAGGGTGTGAGTGTCCCCCTCCAGCCCACACTGCAGATCTCTTCTGTGCTGGCACAGCCAGGACACAGCATGGCTCCAGCAGCAAATCCACATCCCCACACCCAGGATGGTGCGTGCTGGGTTAATGTTTTCCCCATTACTTCACTCTGGCCTCGGTTCTTATGGAAAAAAACAAACCATCTGGTAATAATATTTCCCTAATGGCTGTCTGGGTCTGTGGGAAAGCTTGGCTCAGCTTCTTAGGGAAGATGAGAGGGTCAAATGAGAGGGGAGGTTGCAGATATGGTGTGGGAGCTGGAGAAGAGGAGATAACACTTTCAGGATCCTTTTCCTGGGCCACCCCAGCTCTTGCAGGGATCCTCAACTCACGGGGGAGCCACAGGATGCCAGGACATCACACATTTGGAATACCCCACAGTGAAAGAGTCCCACTCTTTTCTTCTGTTGCACAGTGGAGGCTTGAAGGAAAATTCACTTCTAGGGCTTCCCCCCCACCTCCACCTCCTCAGAAAATAGAAACAGCCCAAAGTGTGGAGTCTGGGGAGTTGGGAACAAAACTGGCTCAAACTGGAAAGATCAGCAACACCTGCACTGTCTTCCTGTTCTTGGAGAAAAGGCAGCACCCTGGGACATGCCACCTTCAGCCCTGGGGTCATCACTGGAGGGACAGGGGACAGAGGAGCCCCCTCTTGTGGAGCATATCCAGGGAAAACGGGTGGAAAAATGCACTAACCCCACCAGCAGCTGAGCAGGGAATATTTTCCATCCTTCTGCAATTAAAAGGCGGGGTGTGGGCGACTCCCAGGGAGTGGAGAGTGCCTGCCAGGCTGGGCACATGTTCCCTGGAGAAGGGAGGCCCCAGATGCTCGAGGAACAGCCAAGCAGCCGCCAGACATGGTGCTGCCTCCAGCTGGGGGGACTGCAAGCGCTGGTCTCTAGCCCCACGCTCCCAGAGCCCAGCCTGCAGCACCAAACTGCCAAGGGATGAGCAGCATGGGTTGGAAACCTGCTCTTCCTCGGCTGTGGATTGCAGCCCCACCCTGCATCCGTGTGGATGCAGGCATTAGACCCCAAAGCCTTGGGAAGGATGGAGAAAGCATCTTCCTTGTTGGCTGCCCTTTGCATATCTCAACTGGCTTCCTGGCACAGCGCAGCACAGAGGCAGCTGGATCCTTTCCATAGTTTTCCATGGGGATGATCCACCCCAGCTCAGGAGCTTGCAGTGTCTAGCAAACTCCCAGAAGTCTCCAGTAGTCCCTTCTCAGGCTGTTTCTGCTCCCATTTTTATTAAGCATGCACGTTCATACTCATTAAGTTTGCCACCCCAGCAGCCATCCAGGCTTGGCGTGTGTCTGTGCCCTTCCAGAGAGCTCCCAGGATAGAGCAAGGCATGCAGCCCAGTTCTCTCCATACCACAGCCAGATCCAGCTGCAGCCTTTTCCTAGAAGGATGAAACAAGGCAGCCACACTTCCTGGCAAGAATGCCTGCCCAGCCCACTCCAAGCAGTGCAAAGCATCTTCCTTGGATCTTCCACAGAATGAGAAGCAAAGGCAAACCATCTCACCATGGAGAAGGGGGAATAACTTTACACAGAAAGTAGTTTTTTGTTGGATATATAGAAGGAATCCTTCCCTGTGGGGGTGGTGAGGCCCTGGCACAGGATGCCCAGAGAAGCTGTGGCTGCCTCTGGATCCCCGGAAGTGTCCAAGGCCAGGCTGGGCAGGGCTTGGAGACTGGGATAGTGGAAGGTGTCCCTGCCCATGGCAGGGGGGTGGAATAAGATGGTCTTTAAGGTCCCTTCTAACCCAAACCACCCCATGGTTCTAGGATTGCTCTCCTCAAGCCTATTTCCTCTGCTCCATGCAGCAGATCCCAGCACAAGCTGGAATCACCAGGGGAATCACAGCAGGGTGTAAAGATAACCATCTCCTTCCCCACCCCCTGCAAGTTTATTATTTTTTAGAGGCACAGCCAAAGGTAAACAGCCTGTTTTAATCTCCAAACACTCACCCTCTCAGCAGGAAGCCACAGAGCTGCAGCCAGCACAAAGGGCTGGATACAATGGATGGGACTGTGGGGACTCTGCACCCTTAAATGCCTTCAGTGGGGCACAGAAGCTTCCTCTTGCAGCTGATAAGTCCTGCAGAGGGTAAGCCACTGCATGCAGGTGGTTCACATCCCTCTGCATCCCACCTCTGCAGCCTTGGCAGCGATTCAAGCCCTGTGCTGGGATGGGTGGCAAAACAACCTTTGGGGGTGTTTGCACACACAGCCCCACTGACTCCTTCCCTGGGGCTGCTCCCACCCTGGGCTGGCTCTGGCTCAGGGAAAGTCTTCCAGTTCAGCAAAGGCCACAGAAGGTGCTTTGTGGATGGCCCAGGGCTTGCAGGAAGGTGGGAAAGGACCCCTGAGCTACGTTTCCCAGAGCATTACTCCTGATTGGTGACACTCTGCTTTGGGGTGGTCTGGCGCTGCTGCTCTGGGAACAGCAACAGGGACTTTTCTCCAAGTGAAAGCACACAACCAATTCCTGGGCAGGCGAAACCCAGAAAACCTGGTTTTTAGTCAAAAGTGACTGCCACAGGCCTGGAGCTTGTCAGGGAGCAGGGCTGGGCACCCCAGCCAAGGGCATGTCAGAGGTGGCACAAACAGGGGGAGGATGACTTCCAGGCTCCACAGAGATTTAGGGCTGCTGCTCCCTAGGGTTGAGCAAAGGTGTAAAGAAAGGTGAACTGCCCTGCCTGCCTGCCTACAGCCCCTTTGCAGGGCCAAATGTGAGCAGGGGTGATGTTCACTCAGAAAATATAATTCCAGATGGAGAAAAAAGTTTAATATAGCTTTTTTGCCTTTGTTTCCACATAGGGCAGAGGTCTGGGCAGGCAGTGCTGGCCTCTCCTGGATGTGTGTCAAGCCCAGGGCTGGATGGGCTGAAGACGGAGACCCTCACTTCACCAGGGCAACATGCAGAGCTGGGGAAGCACTCTGGCTTCTCTTCTCGGGTAGAAAGGAGGCATCCCAGACAAAAAACATGCCCCAGTGTGTCCAAAAATAGCACCAGGGCTGCTCCAAGGTCCAGCAGGGCTGGCATGTGGCAGGCTGGCGGGACATGTTTGAGAGCTGCCATTGTGTGGGGCTGGATGGGGAGCCTGTATCCCATCCGGATTGCTGGCAGGGCCCGGATTGCTGGGCTGCTCCCAGGGCCCGGCAGTGACTCACTTGTTATAAACACGTCTCCCGATGGATAATGAATCCCGGTCGTCACTGCCTTTCGGGAACACTCTGGATTCTCTTTGCAGTGCTCCCCCTGTCCCGTTCCCCCTCCGACCTGGCAGCCCTGCTCCCATGTGGGATCATTTCCTGATGCTGAGTGGAGCCAGGGCTCTGAGGCCCATTTTCCAAACCACGGTCTGCTTCACGGGTTGAGTTTCCCCATTAACCATTGCGGGGGCACTGAGGCCTTTGTGCTACGGGGGTACCCCCAGCACCCCACCCCTCTCCCTGTGGGTGCCAGCCTCATCCCAGTCACCACGGAGGGCACCTCAAGCAACAAAAGCTTTATTGCAATGACACGGATAAGCCACGAAATACATCGCAAAGCGGCAGGGGCGTGAGGGGCGATGAGGGAGCGCAGAAGGGGCGGTGGGAAGCGCTGGCTCGCAGTGGGTACCGCCGCACGCTGGCTGCAAGCTGCTGTCCTCCTGAGAGCTGCTGCCCCAGCCCCCCCAGCCCGCTGCTGCCCTGTGCCCTGGCCGAGGGAGCGGGCTCTGGGCAGCTGTGGGCCGGGGGCTCGGACAGTGGTCCCAAGGATGACATGAAGGAGTGGGAGAAGCTGGTGGGAAGCCGGCAACGTCTTCGGAGAGGGCTCAAGCATCAGCCACTGGCACTGGGTCGGCTGCAGCGCTCCGGTCAGGCGGGGAAGGTGTTCCTCCCATGGGGGTCAGGGTCTGCAGAGCTGGGGGCAAGTGAGGGAGATGGTCAGTGCTCAGCCGAGGCTCCAGTACTGGTGCCTCCTGGCCTCCTGGGCTGCACAAACATGAGGCTGCTTCAACACCCCAAGCAGCTCTCCAGAGTGATGCTGAAATCACCCACACCCCAAAAAGCCAAGCTGGAGGAGCCATGCCCACACAGAGCTCTGCTACACGTCAACAAACCTCCCTTTTTTCCATGAGAGCTCACACCAAACACATGCAGTGTGAGCTGGGCTCCCAGGTGAGTCTGGCTGGTTGCCCGGAGTGCTGAATTTGCCTCATGGACTCTCACTGAGGGCTGAGAGCGGATTTTTGGGAGCTTCAGAGAAGCCATCTGAACACACTGAGGTTGTTGCCAGGCTGAGGATCTGCCCTTTGCCCTACAGACCCATGGCTGCAGGGATGGTGACTGTGGAGAGCTGGTTCTGCTGGACCCCTTCAGCAAGATTTGGGGGAGATGGGCAAGGGCACTGCTGAGTTGGGGGGTAATGGGCAGATGAGAGAAGAGCACTGGGGAAGGGCACACATCCCTTACAGCCTCTGCCTGGCACTGCACTGCACCCTCCTCTGCCTCTGGAAATCACATTTCAGCACAAAATATGCGGAGGGGAGGTCTACTTGCAGCAAGAATAAATTTTAGTCTGCAAGTAAAAATTTGTTTTAAGCATAGAGATGGCAGCTTCTCTGGGTTTGCATTTTTAACTGGCTTTTTTTTACTGCAGCACTCCTGGAAGAGATTTGGGAGCATGGCTGCGTGTTTGGTAGCACAGAGCAGCATCCCTTGGGAAAACCACAGCACCAGCTGCAGCAGCAGCCTCAGGTTAAATCACTGCAATGTCCTCCCAGCAAAAAACCCTCCACACTGCTAACTGACTGCTTTTGGGTGAGCACATCATGGCCTGCTCCTCTTTGCTCTGAGAAATCCTGTTTGGGATCTGTTGTGGTTTGTTCCCAAGCTGTGCACACAGTCCTGAGCTCCAGAGCAATGCTGCCCCATCTCTCGGTGCTCCGTGTGCCTGGCCATGCTGCCAGCTGGCTGCTGGCCCATCACCACTGTGCCCACACTTCCACAGAGCATCCCCACCATGCCCACGCTCCCGTGGGGCATCCTGTGCCACCCAGTCCCATCAGACACAACAAAACCTGGAGAAGCTCCTGAGCCAAGGGCTTCTCATCCCGTTTGATCCAGACACAAATGCTCTCAGACACAGGCTTTCTCCAGGGACAAATAGTGACACTGCCTGCAGGGAACCAGGACACAGCACTCCAAGTGTTTTTCAAATATTCAAGTCTTCATGCACATCCTGGCCTATCCTTTTGGGATCAAAGCAGTTCATTCTGGAAACAGCATGTGTGCCCTAAATCAGCCACAGGCCACAGTTCAGCGTGGGGCTCACACCCAAAGACTCCTCACGTTGCTCCATCCTCATCCCCATCTCCTGGCTGGTTTTGTTCCCCATGTACAGAGTGGACTTGATCATAATTTCTGGGAAGAGACATCGCTGTGGTGAACTGCTTAAACACAAGTGTGGGAATCCAGAGCCAGTCTGGCTTTGCACTTGGCTGTATTTAGTCTGCAGGATGCTTTTGGAGTGATCTGAAATCTCATCTTCCCCTTTGCAGGACAATGATTGCTAGGGCAGAGTGGGAGGGGGGCTGCACATCTGGAGTGGAGGAAGTTGCACATCTGGTACATTCAGTACTTCCTAAAAGTCACTGCCACGTTACCCTTTGGACAGGGGCCTGTGGCTTGCTGCACACCACAGCAGATCAGGATCTGCAGCTGCATTCCTTTTGAAGGGAAAGCAAAAATATCCCTCTCAGCATAGTCCCAGCTCCCTGTAACATCCAGCATGGGAGCAGGGGGATTGCACAGAGACCTTGACATTTCTGCAAGTCGTTCCGGCAGTCGCAGAGGCTCCTGCTGCCAGCCAGGGCACAGAGCAGCCAGCTTGGGAATGCCTCCCTCGGGACCACACGGATGGAGACCCCTGAGACCTCTCCATCAAAACCTTATCCTTCCGCCAGCCCAAGTGGGCTCGGGCCAGCATAAGGGGGTGGCTTTGTGCCACCCATGGCCAAGGAGATGCTCACCACACATCCTTGCCCATGTGGGCTGGCTCCGTGAAGGTCCCAGCACTGATGGGACCATTCCTGCAGAGGGACACGGTGCCACTCACCCGCTGGCGGGATGTCACTGACCATCACCAGTGTCAAGGACACACACACACACACACACACACACACACACACACACACACACACACACAAGACCACTCCCTTTCCAACAGCGCGGGATGTCCTCTGCGTGCATCGGAGCAGCGGCCAGAAGCAGCGGACATCCCAGGGCCGCCCACATCTTGGCGTGGCTGTGGATGCATCCATGAAAAGCTGGGCGATGGGGACATCTAGTGACCAGCCCAGGGCTGGGGACAGGCTGCCCCCCCGGGGCGGGGGACTGCAGCCAGACAGGGTTAGGGGAGATGCCTTCCATCCCTGTGGCCAAGGAGAAAATGGGATTAAGCATTCATCCCTGCCACACCACGCAGAGATCCCCCAGCAACTCTACTTCTGCCCGCACCGGAGGCAGGACATTTCCCTTGCTAATGGAGCATAAACTGGGAATTAGCATAATTAAAAGTGACTAGCATGGATACAATAACAAACACCGGAATAACAGCTCAAAGAGAGTATGAAATTTAAAGAGTCTCTCCAGTGAAAGTCACTTTCCCTTAGGGGAAACGGTCTATTTTTTTCAGCCTTATTTTGTACTAGATTTGCAAATACAGTCTAGGAAAAAAAAAAAAAAAATAAATGCACAAAACAATACTCCAGACAATTTTGGGAGCACAACAAGGATATGCAGGGGGAATGGGGACCTTTGGCTGAGGCCAAGGGGCTGAACACAGACCTCAACTGGCCCCTCTCTGATCAAGACCCCCACACTCCAGGGGCAGGGGGAGGCATTGGACCAATACTTTCCAGTCAAAGTAAAAATATCCCCCTAAACAACTCATTCCTAAAGAGCTTGGCTGAGTTGGTCACTTCCAGAAATGTTGAATCATTCTGGCTGGATAACATTGCATTGTTTTGGGAGAGAAAAGCAATGTATTAAAGCTATTCTGTTGATTAATTGGGATGTACACCTTGTACTGAATATTCACTCCAATATTAGAGATTCTTCCCAGTGGCATGGCTGTGGATGTATCATCACAGTATTTTAAGTTCATCCAAAATGGAAACCCAAGACCTATCACAAATCAAAGCAAAACACTGAGGATCCTTCCAAAGAAAGTAGCAAATCTTTTGAGTCATCCCAAAGAAATCAAAGCTGAGTTTGACAAAATCCTTGTGATTTTGCCGTTATCCTTGTTGTCATCAACATGCTCCCAGGAGATGCTGCAATGGTTTCAACACCTCTTTCTCCAAACCTCGCTCAAGCCCTTATGATGATGAATAAGCTGATTCCCACATCACACTGCAATTTAATTTTTTTTCTTTTTAAATTTGCAAAATAGCCTTGGCAATGTGACCTCCAAAGAAAAGTTGTGAAGTCAAAGGGAATGCCAGAAGGAGGGATGCTTCAGGTTGTCTTCTTGCAGGATCAGGAGCTGGATTCAATGATCCTTGTGGATCCCTTCCAGCTGAGGATATTCTGATTCTGTGACTGTGCAGTGCTCCTGTGAGGTGACCCAGGTGATTGCTGCTGCTTGGATTTCCCTTGTCCCCCTGTGGCTGCATCCAGCATTCCCTGGAGCACTCCTGCTACCGCAGATCCTTGTGGCAGCTCAAGCCTTGATACATCTCAGACACCTGCCTGATGCCAGAGCAATGCTCATATCCAGCCTCTTCTCCCTCACCACCTATTCCTGGGGTGGCTTTCCATAGCCTGGCTGGGTGATGGATGCCTGGCAGGGGGCTGGGGTGGGAATGGTACCGAGAGGGGGATGTTATCCATGGGTTTGCTGGCATGGGGATGGGTGCCTCAGGTATTGAGGCAGTCTGCTCCCTCTCTGCAGCAGCCCCTGAGCTTGGCTGCATCTGGCAGACCCAATCTGGCATCTGCTATTTTGAGCAGGGCTGTCTCAGTGGAGGTGGGAAACAGCACAGGGAGCGCACGCAGAGAGCAGAGGAATTCAGGGCAGCCGTGATCTGCAGGCACTGTGAAAAGCCATTTCTGTGTCCAGGACACTGTCACGCTCCTCGGCCTTCCCCAGGTGTCCGAATCCCACAGCCTTGCTGGCCTTGGGTGGATTTCTCAGTCTTGGTCAATGTGATTCTGCTGCTGCTATGCCTCCATCACCTGGTGAAGAAGCTCTCCTCGTGCTCCAGCTTGTCCTACACCCCACAGAAGAGCTGAGAACGGCAGGATGGGCTGGCTTCCTCTGTGCACCATCCCTCTCTGAGTGGGCAGTACCCCAGGCTGCCATGGAGTGTGGTGGCAGTGGGATGTGGAGCTTTTGCCGTGACTCACACCCCAGGGCACCGGGGTGGTTATTTTCACTGGATCTCACACACAGATATCTCATTCTTCCAGCAGAAAAAGCATTTGGTCTAAAGCAGAGTGAGGAACAGGAGAAGATGAGGAGTGCCCCTTGCCCACAGCTGACTCACCATTTTGGCAGGTGGTTCTGTGCTCTCCTGGCCAGTTGGCGACTTGGAGTAGGCCCCGTTTGGTGCCTGCCTCCCTCCAACCTGAGCATCAGCATAAATACACGGGGGAGGTGCCAGCAAAGGCTGCTGGCTCCACCTGAGCCCCTGAGCACTCCCCACAGCACCTGTGCTCCCCTGGATGGGGAACCAGGGGATGGTCTTGAATGTGTGTGGCTGCTGGGCCACCAAAAAGGCACAGCTGAACCCAAAGTGCCAGGGAGAGCAGGGCAAGGGGTTGGAGACAGGCAGCAAAGCACCTTCTGGGCGATCTGGGAGCACCTTTAACCAAAGAAGCTTGGAATGCTCTGGAGAGCTGAGAACAGCAGGGACACCTGGGCAGAACAAACTCCGATGCTCAGTGGCACTGCCTTCACCTTTCTGGGCTCCTGAGCCATGCTCTCATTCCTACCAGCTCCCTGCTGGAGCCCACAGCCCCCTGCCCATCTTTGGCGCCACTGATGCAGTGGCATCAGCGGGGATTCCTGACACAGCCTGTCTGAGTGTTGAGCAGGCAGTGCTGGAGACAGGAGAAGTGGCCCAGCATCCTGGCAGGAGAAGGGTGGGAAGCTGCCAGTGGTGCCTCCTGGTAGTGAGGGTTGAAGGGAGGGAAAGGCCAGGAAGTCTTGGGGCTCACCTGGAAAAGCAATGTGTTTCCCATGTGGTACAGTGCAAAAATGTACTGTGTGGCTGCTTCAGCTGTCTGGGGACATGGTGCGTCATGGTCCCCTCATTTGCAATCCAAGAAAAGAGACAGTCAGGAAGTAACAGATGGAAAAACGTACATTTCCCTGTTAGAGAGGCAGGAGAGAGAAGTCTGGAAGCAGAAGGCAGGGCTGGGCAGAGAGGGCCTCAGAGAAGGGTGTGGGGCACAGACATGGCAGATCCATCCAGACAAGGGGGCAGTGAGAGATGACGGTTGTCACATCACAACTTATAAATTAATCTCAGGGAAAACCAAAGAATTATGCAAGCCAAATACTCTCCCTTTGGAAAAAAAAAACAACCCAATAAGCATGGAATCACTCAGGAAGTGCATTGGTCATGGGGACCTTCTCTAAAAAAAGGAAACAAAAAAAATTATGACGCTGATGATAAATAACGATAATAATAATAATAATAATAATAATAATAATAATAATAATAATAATAGAGAACTCGTGCATACAACCCCCACCTTCCCTCCAAGCAGCTAAAAAGGTGTGGAAGGATGCAGAGGGAAGGATGGGGCTGGTATTGTCAGGGCAGCCCAGGAGAAGAACAGTCAGAGCCCATTGGTACCAGAGCTGCACAGACATTTATTGAACACAAACAGTGACAAACATAGCCAGCTCACAGAGCTTCCTGAGCTATCGTCCAATGGTTTTGCTCATGGGGGATTGCCAAAAGAGTGCTTTCAAAGGCCCCTGGGGGGTGTGAATCCTGTACAGCTGAGTTCTTACCACTTCCAGGTGCTCATTAGTTTAAAAAAAAATGAGCATTTGTGTGTATATGTGTATGTGTGTGTGTGATTCCCTTAGCTTAGCAGGAGAAAGGATTTGTCTGGACCATGCCATGTTCCAAGAAAGAAGCCTGCGGGTTGAACCGCGCTTGGCTTCTGCTTCCCAAATAACACGGGTGAAAAGTATGCCCTTGCCCTGAGGGCAGGGGCATGAGGTGGTGAAGGTGAGCCAGGACAAGCAAAGGGGAGCACCAAAGGAAGGAGGGTGGGAAAAGTTAAGTCATCTGAAGTAGGCACAGCTCTGGGTGGCATCATGTATGTCCTTAGGCTACAGGAAGTACCGCCAATGTCAACTCAAACGTGTAAGTAGCTACGCTAGACTAGAGACCACACCAGCTCCTGCGGTCTCGCCAGTGAGAGGAAAAAAACAGCGCCCCCCTCCCCCCTCCCTCATCCCCAAAAAGCAGATGAAGAATTAACACCGTAATGCTGAAAACAAGGACCATAACCAAAGAGCTTGGGAGCAGCCTCGGGAGCACAGAGCAAAGAGCTCGTAAAGAAACCTTCCAGTGTGTGCTTATGCGTGCGTGTGTTTATATCTATATATATGTATTTGTCAGTAAAGAAAAGAGTATCTGTGGAGGCAAAGGAAAGACGGTAAATGTACAGGCAGTACAGGCTGGGTGGAGTGCCGGTGGCTGGAGAGGGTCGGGTGGTGCGGAGTGGAGGATGGTGGGTGGAAATTAGAGTGCGCCCATTCCAGTGACCTCAGACGTCAGCCTAGAATAGACAGGGGCAGAGAGAGGGGTAGGGGGGAGACAAAAAACAAGTGCTTAATCACCGGAGCAGAAAAGAAAACGAAGACCCTGCAGGGCAGTGCTCCTCCTCTTGCCCAGACCCCACACAGACAGAGTGGGCAGAGCATCGTTGGGTGGCCTGAGGGTCCCCCATGGAGGGCACAGAGGGCTGGAGCACAGAGCCAGTGTAATGGCTGGCTGCCTCCCCCTCTCCTCGCTGCAGCCAGGTGGTGCCCTTTACTGTCACCGTGTCACAGCAGGGGTGTCACCCACCAGAAGTGCTGGCAGGAGTCATCCCAGAGCACAGCTTCTCTTCCAGCAGCGTCCCTCCCACGGGGGACAGGCAGCTGTGTCAGCTCCTCTGGCTGCTTTGTTTTGCTCTGGTTTGGAAACTGCGGGAGAGGCTGAGCCCCACCAGGTCACCTCTGCACAGGGGGCAACTCAGCTAGCCCTTCCCATTAGCTAAGAGGCGCTTCTTTTTCTTTTCTTTCTCTCTCCCGTCTCGGGGAGCGGAGAGACGAGGGGGGGATTGGCAAGGGTCTGCGGGGAAGCCACAGCCATGCCCGTGGGCGGGGCGCTGCCCCCGTCCCTCGCCCAAGCAGGGGGAGAGGTGCCACGGGCATGGGCAGCGGGGTAGCGGGGCGGGATGGGATGGCGGGGGTCTACTGCGGGTTGGGGCTCGGGTGGGTTGGGTGCAAGGAGGAGAAAGCACATACAGACCTCACCGGTGCTCCCAGCCCACACCCCAACAAGTGTCAGAGTCGCCGCCAGCAGCCCCCCGTCCTCAGGGCGCTGCCAGCAGCCTCCCTCCTGCGCGCATCCGGGGCTGGCGGCGGGTTGGCACGGCATCGGTCCTGCCCAGGCGGATGGGCCCGTTTGAGTGGCTCTGCCAGGCGGGCGCAAAGCTACCAGGAAGGTCCTGTATCCCTTTAAACTCGCTCTCCATGCGTCCGCAGGCACGGGCAAACAGGTCTGAGCAAGCAGCCTGGACACAGCTTGCTGCCTGCACGAAGCAGATTCCCAGCTCTTCTCTGCAGCTACGCCTCCCCTGCACGCTCCCCTCGCAGGCCCTTGCCGGCCCTCGGCCCCCATGGCATGTGCTGCGTCTCCCCCCAGCCAGCGGCAGTGCTGCGAACCCTTGGCGCCCGTGAAGTCCTGCAGTGCCAAGCTTTTCATGATGGAAAGGAAGCAGTCGGGCCGTTCCCATGTCCTGCGTTTATTGGACTGAGTTTTCACTGAATGGAGAAAAGCCTTTGGGAGGCCTGGAAGCACGTGGAAAGCAGTAAGCGATGCCGGGACGCCAGCAAGCAGCTCCCAAGTGACGCCTCCCTGCCACCGGCTCAGCTCTGCTCCTGTCCCCATCCCCGGCCTCGTCCAGAGGCAAAGACGGCGGCAACTTTGCCCACCCGCGAGCAAAATCCTTCAGCGAAGGCGGCGGGAAGGGCAGGAGCCCGGCGGAACCCGCGGCCACTCCGCCAGCAGCGTGGCGGCTCCCGGTCTCCAGCCAAAGTGCCGGCTGGGGGGAGATGTCCTGCTGGCGATATCTGGTCCCTGCTCAGAGATCTCAGCAAGACATCGTCCATCCCAGCCGGCCTTGGGAAGCCCCTGCTGACCCATGGCACCGGAAGCACGGATTGCTCCCAGCTCACCGGCGGGCCGGGATGGGCCGGGATGGGCCGAGGTGGGCCGGGATGGGCCGAGGTGGGCCGGGATGGGCCGAGGTGGGCCGGGATGGGCCGAGGTGGGCCGGGATGGGCCGAGGTGGGAGGCGGGCTCACCTGGCGTTGATGAGGTACTGCGCGAGGCTGATGTTTGCAGGGGTTCCTGTGATGGTAATTTGGCGCTCCGATGATCCTTCTGTGGCGTTGGCGATTTTGATCTGCGCTCCCGACATCTGCCGAATTTCATTGATTTTGGTCCCTTGGCGTCCGATTATGCAGCCTATTAGCTAGGAAAGAAAGCACGGAGGGAATGTCTGAGAGGCGGCAGCTCTGGCAGTCACCGGCAGGACGCAAGTACACCTGGGACAAGGGTGACCTTAATGCTCATGAAAATAGGAGAGGGACAGCCCGGGGTGAATCCTACCAGCGCGTGAGCACCGTCCTCCAAGGACTCATCCAGAGGCCTGCTCCTTGTGGGCAAGAATCTCCATTATCTGCACATGGTGCCCAGCACCTCAGGGGGCTTCAAGGAGGGCTCGCTTCAGTAATAATAATTTTCATGATTTAATGGATGGTCAGTGTTTTGCAGGTACTTATCCCCTTGCCAGTCACAACAAATCCAAGGAAACAAGCCTGCTGCCTTCCCTGGCAACAGGCCAACCCCAGGAGCCCACTCATCAGCTGGTGTAGTGACCCCATCCCACATTTCTTCTATCCCAGTAGGACACCCTCAGTACCTCTGCTACCCCCTCTAGCTCTTTTGGTGCAATTCAGTGGCGTGCCAGCAAGCACAGGAGAGCACCACACAGCTGTGGCACCCACAGGAAAGGTGGACCTTAAAAAAACCACATCCTTCCTACTCTTGAGAAAAAATCAGAGCCAGCTGGAGGCTTGAATTTCCTCAACTGTTCATCCCTTGAATTTCCTCAATGGTCCTCAGTGGCCTAAATTTCTTCAGTGGTCTTTCCTCATTTGTGCATCTCCCTCAAAGCATTTCCAAAGCTTGGTAACTCATACAGGAATATCCAGCTTGACCAACACAGGCATGAAGTGCTCTGCATGCCCTTTTTGGCCATTTGAGCTCTTTCCCAAGGGCATTTTATACATTGGATGTTCATCTTGGCAGCTGCTGGATTTCTGCATGGTATAAGTAGAGATGATTACTCCTCCAAATATTCCCTGATCCTTTGGTCAGACTATGGGGCTTCCATGGTGGTTTTTATCCCATATGGATTTGAATATACACTGGAAGGGCAGCCACTGTCCCAGGGTCTGTGGGGGTATGTTCAGCCCATCCTGGTCTTCACAGCACAGAAATAACTCCGAGATGCTTCAGCAAATGGAAATCTGCTGGAGAGGCCTGAGGAGCCAAACTATTTAGGCAGATGCTCAGCTACACCCAAGTTGAATGGCCTTCAAGTTTCTCCTGACAGTCAGAGGAGCAGCAAGATGGGTATCATCAGATTTCCCTCCACTGTAGCACAACTCCAAGCTACACCATTAAAACACACCTGGTGACTCTTAAAGGAACCCAAACCTGTCCTCTCCTTCATGAGAGGGTGGCGGTGGGTGTTTGAAAGCCTTTGAAACAACAATGGGGAGAGCTAAGGAGGAGTTTTCAAGATGCAGGTGATAACATCTAATGCCTCCCAGGTCTGATGAGAGCTGGGTCTCTGGCAAATGAATGCTCCGAGTGCTTCTGAGTTCTCAGAGGTCTCCTGCCATCCTTTACTCCTACGCGAGTCCTTTTGCAAGGGGTCTCTTTATATTCCTGAAGATGCCTTCATTGCTGTGGTCCTCCATGCTGAGCAGACGTGGATGATGGAACCTCAGGAGTGCCTGCAGATCTCCCTGCAGCCTCCTGGAGAGGAGTCCCTGCTGGGTGGACAGAAGCAGATCTGGGATCAGGCCCCACGGGCTCCTCTGCAGATCCCTCCTGTGGTGATTTGGCAAAGCATCTCCAAGGGTTTCAGTCAGCAGGTGCTCACAGACTCTTGCACTGCCATGTCTCTCGGGTGGACAAAGGTCTTGGCAGAGGTGGCCGGCAGTTGCTGCTGGGATCGCTGCCTTTCCCTGGCATTGCTGGCTGCTGGTGAACAGCAGGGAGAAGGAGAAACAGCTGACAGACCCCATCCAGAGGTTCCTGATGAGGGTGAGCTGAAGGTGCTTGTCAGTGATGGAGATGGGAATAGAGACTGGATGTCATCCCTCCACTTGCTCTTATCCTGACTGAAGCAGATTGGGTCTTAATCCATAGAAACCAGTCCAAAAGCAAGTGAGGCTCATGTGGATCCAGGTGCTGGCTGTGTCGTGCTCTCTATCCCACCTCCTCCCCACCCAGCATGGCTCCCACCTCGTCCCGGCCAGTGTCCCAGTCCACCACCCATGTTACCACAAAGCTTCCACCTATCAGACCCCACAGCTGCTTGCCAGCAGTACTGAGACGCACTGTCCTTCAGACACTCGTGTGGCACTTTGTGGCAGCAGAAATGTCACTTACTTACCTCCTCTTCCCCACCACTCCACCCAGTCACTACCCTTGAGCTGGAACATCATCTCAGACCCGCCACAGCCTGATTAAGCAATTAAGAATTTACTCAAGGCTGTCATGGGAGCTTTCTCCCAGTGCTGTCAACTGGGTATGTTTCATGAGCACCGAGTTCACTTGGAAAGGGAAATGGAGCATTAAGGATTGTACCTAGGGAAGCTACCGACAGGGTGAAGTCCAGCAGGCGCTTTGTGCTGCCGGTTGATCCCCCACGGACATGGATGAGGGATCATGGGGAAGTGGAATCTCTAACAAAGTCAAATGGCTGCAGCTTATACATAGGTCTATGTATGCATATACAAACATATGTGTATACACACACGCACACACAGACATGCCAAGGAAGCACTTGGATTTACTTACATCATTGGGAATGGTGAGTTCATGAGTACTGGCCGGGGGACTGGCATCCAAACCTGGGCAGATTCAAGGGAACATGGTTAGAGCTGGCAGTGGCAACACTACAGAGCTCTGCTGTTTTCCCACAACACTGCCAAGGCTGCATCCTGCTCCGAGCTGGGAAGGGGAAGGGGATCACACACTCTGGGACAAGGAGGAGGAAGACAGTTGCTACCTGACTCTGCTGGAGCTGGGTGTCACCTTCCCTGCATCCCACCAGTGCCTCACTTCCCACCCTTCATCCTCCCACTGGGAATGGCTTCAGAGGAGGGTGCAAGATTCCATCATCAGCAAAGAGAGTTGGTTGAAACACCTTCCCACACAGCAGCAGAGAGCATGCTGGCTGGGACACCCACCAGCCCTCTCTGGATGCAGCAGCACTGAGCTGCTGGAGTGTGACAGCAGCTTGGTGCCTCAAAACCAGAGTCCCTGCAGGATCCGGCGGCACAAGTCCTCTGCAAGTCCCACAGACTCAACATGCTGAATCTGAGCCAGACTGCTAAGACATGCAACCTAGCTGGACCCAGGAGCAGCTGTCCCTCTTATTCTCAAGGGAAAGCAAGATGAACAGTATGGAGATCTAGATCCTGCTTCCCTCCAAAACTAGCACAGCACACAGCAAGGAGCAAAGGCAGCAGCTTCCTCCCATCCTCTCCTGGATCAGGGAGAACTCTCTCCTCCATGGTAGGAATGGCTGGAGCCAGCAGGATACCCTGTGGGTGCAGCTCCAGAGGTAAGAGGACACCATGCTGTAGTGATCCTAGGTCAAAGCCTGCCTCTCCCATGGTTTCCCATATTAAATCACCTCAGTGCCAAAGCAGGGACGTCCTATGTCAAATCTGCAAGAAAGAAGCTGTCTGTTGCCTGACAGGAATTTGCAGTAACTGAAAAAAAAAAAACCCTTATCCTTATGGTTTCAACCACTGATGAAAGCTTATAAGAACAGAAGAGACTGCCAGATCTGTATCCATGGAAAGAGGGTGGTTAAGGAGGTGCAGAATGAAGAAGTGCAAGGAGACTGGAAGTACAGGGCTCCTGCAAAACAAGCAGCAGCACCCAATTCCTCACATATTTCCATGGAGGGCCTCAGCACAGAGGAAGAGGAGCTCTGGGTATCTCTGATGTGCTCACGCACGATCTTAGGATGTTAGGAAATGAGGGTAGGAGGCCCTGGCACCGGTTGTCCAGAGAAGCTGTGGCTGTCCCATCCCTGGAAGTGTTCAGGGCAGATGAGATTTAGAGCAACCTAGGATAGTAGAAGGTGTCCCTGCCCATGGCAGCAGGGTAAAAATACACAGTTTGAGGCAAGGTGGACTGCACCTATCACAGACATGTCCCTCTGGTGAGGGTGTCCCTCTCCCTTGACCATGTGTTAAAAGGCTCAGCTCAGCAGCAGCCTAGGTGTGGCAGAAAATGTCTCCTGAAGGGAGCATAGCACCAGTGAGGGCTCTGAGCAGCAGAGGTACCCAGGAATCTTAGGGAATATAAGCTAAGCTTCTCAGACTCATAGGCAACATCCTCCGTCCCACACTCAGATGACATGGATGATGCTGAAGGCCCTTGGGACACTTGGTGCCATGGTACTGCACCATCCCTGCATCACAGAGCCTTTGAGGAATGGCCACGTCCTTCCCCATGACCTGGAGACTGGTTATTTTATCACTTCAGATCCTCCCTCTCTGATATGTACAAGCAGTCCTTGAGGCTGTAACAAGGGTGTCAGGGCAGGATTAATGCCTTGGGTGACTGCAAAGGGCAAAGGGGGTATGCAGAAAACATGGCTGCATAGGTCAGTGTCATGAAATCTGTATTTCTGCAGTCTTGTGGGATCTATTTGCTTGGGCTACGCTCGCTTTAATAGTTAGGTGCTGTCCCCAAGCCTTTGAGGCATGCATGGGATGGCTGTGTGCCCCAGGTCTGGTTCATCCTGCCTGTGAGCCTCCAGGTCTTGGGACAGCTCCTCTATGCAATGGCAGGGAACAAAAGACACATCTCTTCCTCATATATGGATGAATGTGGGCCATCTGACAGATGACAAAATTTCTCCAAGGCTGCAGCCACACTTTGGCTCCTCAGGGTCCTGTCCCACTAAAATTGCAACTCACCCTGAATGGCTTGGAGATGGCTAGAGCTGCATATCATAGCTGTTTCCACCGGCACTGTTCTGTTGTTTCTGAGCAAAGTTTATGCAAAATTAAATACAGGAATAAGGGTGATGACTCTGGTATCTTCCCTTTCTGCAGACAGAATTGAGGGAGACCTCACCACACCTGAGGGGCAGCACCGATCTCTGCTCCCTGTGCCCAGGGATAGCACTCCAGGGAACAGCATGCAGCTATGCCAAGGCAGAGTCCAGGCTAGAGATTAGGAAAAGGTTCTCCCCAGAGGGTGCTGGCACTGCCCCGGCTCCCCAAGGAATGGGCACGGCCTCGAGGCTGCCAGAGCTCCAGGAGCCTTTGGACACCGCTCCCAGGGATGCACAGGCTGGGATTGTTGGAGCATCTGTGCAGGTCCAGGAGTTGGACTGGATGATCCTTTGTGGGTCCCTTCGACTCAGGATATTCTGTGGTTCTGTGGGAGTTACACATAAATGTCACAGGCAATAAAGCCTATGCACTTTTCCTTTGACATGCTGCACCAAGGAGGAGGGTGCTGCCCGATCTCTCTGTGTCCACCAAGACAACCTGCTGTCTTCTCCATGAATACCACGATTCCTCTCAGAGCACAACAACGGCACAGTCCTATTTACGGAATATATTTCAATCAAAGCCTGCTTACGTCCCTCCAGCTTTGTGTTTTACCTGATGACTGGCCCATCAGATTTTGAGCTTCTTCGGAGGAATGTAAGGGCAGCTTTTCTCCTGAAGAGCAAAGAAGAAACAGGTTTAATGCTTTTCCCTTCGAGGAGATAAGCAATGTCACTTCATCTAGGAAGCTCAAAATATGATGAACATACTGCCAGAAAAGTCATTTCCAAGCGGTACTTTAAGTACCTCCATCCCCTGTGCTCAATCTGCTTCCCAGGTCACTGGGAACACGCCGGCCTTGAGGACAAGGCTCGGGCCACGCCGGGGCCGGCTGTCCTCCCGTCGGCGCAGCCCCCTTCAGCCACGACTCCTTCCCACCGCGAGGGTGCTGTCCTGCCTGGCTCAGCACCTCTCCCCGAGGCAGCACCCCCGGCCAGCCCGAGCCACTCCCCCCGGGAGAGCGCGGATGTCCCGCCAGGATCTGGAGTGGCACGGGGCAGGGGATGCTGCCTCCTCCGTGGAGGGAGGGAGGGATGGTGCTCACGGCTTCTGCTGGGAAAGCCGAGGCTGAGAGCTCGCCCTTGAGCACCATAACCCCCACAACATCCGTCAAGCCTCTCCTCAACCTCTCCCCATGGATACTGCCACTTTTTACTTGCCCTGCTCATTTCCATTAAACAGCAAGAGTTTAGAAAGAGAGAGAAACTCTACAGGTAAGAGAAGGATATCTTGAAAGGGCGTGTGGGTACGTACCAGGGAAAGCGGGGGTGGTCTGTCCAAGGGGAGTAAAGGGGGTTTGCTGCATAGCCAACTGGTGGAGCTTGGTCAACTGCTGAGGGGTAGGAGGGACATTAGAGCTAAGAAGGTTATTGTCATAGAGTACAACAAGTCACACTGAAAAGCAAGAACAAAATTACAGCGGAAGGCGGGGGGGGAAATGGAAAACAAACTGAAAAATAGAAAAAAAAACCTAAAGAAAAAACCAAACCAGGAAGCCATGGTGAGACATGGCAAAAACATTAGCAGAAAGGACTTGGCCTGGGTATAGTGCAATAAAGCCCCAATCTTTGGCAGAAGTGCTTGGTCAGGGTCTGAAGTACGATACCAGCAAGAAGCCCATTCTTAGTGTCTGTTCTACTCCTCTGCCTTGGTGCAGGGCCAGCTGGTGGGCGTCACAGCCAGCACTCAGGGACCCTCTTTGTGCCACCAGAGCCACATTGTCACTGCTTGTCCCCGCAGCACACATTCTTGTGCTGTGCCTCTGATGGGAAGTGCCTCAGGGAGATGGATATACTGTGTTTCTAAATGCCATCTCATTGGGAATATAGGGAATTATGGGCTTCAGCCATGACCAGTAGGTATTTCAGATCCTTGTATCCCTTGTTGTGCCAGGGAGGTTTTGCTGTCCAGTCAGGAAGCAGTTTTATAGAGAGGTGTTTGTTTGGAATACATTTTGTGCTTGGTTTTACTGCTCCAAATTAAAAAAGAAAAAACAAACAAACCAAAAAACCAAAAAGACAGGAAAATAAAGAAAACAAACCAAACTGGGCTGAAGTCTGGTAATGAGCAGGAGGGAGGCTCTTCATCACCTCCCACTTTCACAGGTGCTCAGGGAGTTGTCAGCACAGCATCACCCCCCCAAACTCAAACTGCTTGTTTTGCCCATCATCCCTGGTAATGGGGAGGCTGGAGTTTCAGTGTTTTGGAGAACAACAAGATTCAAACACCTCTTTGCTGCTCCAGCGGGGCTGGGGAGGGAGAGTGGGGAGGTCTGGCTGGAAGCACTGGGATGCTGGGAAGAGCTGACCTGAGGGCTGTGCTGGCTGGGGGAAGACTGGAGGGAGGCAGCAGGAAGGGGTGAAATACCTGCAAATCCCTGGACAGGTGCTTCTGGGATCCCTATCCTGTCTGGAGGACACCCAGCCTTGCACTGCCTCAGGGGACAGGTCTCACCACTCCACAGAAAGAGTTGTCTGCACATCTCTGTGCTTATTTTGGCTATCTTTGGCTTATTTTATCCAAAGGTGTGATAGGCCAGGCTCCTGCCACAACATGGCTGTCTCCAGACAACACTGGGCATGTCACTGCTCCTTCAGGGAGCAGGGACATCAGCATCCACTGCTTCTTAACTTCAGAAATGCCCTGTTTCTGGAGCTGCACCCTGTTTCTGGAATTCCTTGTGACACCTGGTCCCACTGGCAGGACTCCAGATGAAACCTCTTTGCCCAGTGGGCTCCAGCCGTGCTCTGGGACAGGAGTCCTGCTTTGCCAAGAGGGGGAGACCAAAATCCTTTCTAATACTGACCTACTAGACCTTCCAGATAGTGGTATTTATGCAGCCCCTGCAATCAGAGCAATAAACAAGCCTAGGACAGGAGAAGATGGCTAAACCCAGGTGTTGCAGAAAAAGCTGCTACATCCATCTCTTCCAGCTCATCTTCCATGGTCGAGGGAGGGGAGAGCCCCCTCTGCTCTGGTGAGACTGTACCTGAGGTACTGCATCCAGCTCTGGGGTCTCCAGCACAGCAAGGATATGGATCTGTTAGAGTGAGTCCAGAGGAGGCCACGGAGATGCTCCAGGGGGCTGAAGGGGCTCCAATAGAGCTGGAGAGGGACTTTGGACAAGGGCTCAAAGGAGTGACAGGACAGGGGAGAATGGCTTCACACTGACAGAGGGCAGGGGTAGATGGGATTCTGGAGAAAAATCCTTCCCTGTGAGAGTGGGCAGGCCCTGGCACAGGGTGCCCAGAGAAGTTGTGGCTGCCCCTGGATCCCAGGCAGTGTCCAAGGCCAGGTTGGACACTGGGGCTTGGAGCAGCCTTGGACAGGAGAAGGTGCCCCTGTCCATGGCAGGGCTTTGGAGTGAGATGTGTTTTAAGGGACCTTCCAACCCAACCTATTCTGTGACTCTATGATCCCATAGCTTTTGGGAAGGCAGACACCTATGCATCACATCCCAAACAGCCAAAAACACCCAGGCAATGCTGAAACCCCTCATGAGCCAAAGCTTTCCTTGTCCTGGGATGTTTCTCCAGGGGACAAAACCAAGGCAGGAGCACACACTGGGCATTCAAAATTCTGCCTGCTTTGCAAAAGGCAGCCACTAAACACAGATACCTAAAACATGTTTAAAATGCCCTAAAAGCACATTCTAGACTGGGTTCTGTATTGAACCTTGTTTAAAATGACCAATCATTGAAAGAACACCCTGAGAGTAAGGGTGGAGTGAGTAGCCCCTGTACCAACAGCTTTATTCAGGAAATTTGCCGGAAGTGGGGCAGAGTGCAGCCATCAAATGTATTTTAATCCTGACAATCAGAGGAATATAGGAACAAGGAAAACACTAAGCTGTTGGCACCACTCGCAGGGAAAAACTGGGATAAAGACTGCATTGATCTACCCTAAATACACAGTTTTTTTAGTTATATTCTGCTTATGGAGTAAAAGCAAAGAGTACATAATTAGGAATATTTCTTATCAACCATCACAGCAGGCTGTTCAGAGTACACACATAGAAAGCCAAAGCCTGGATTCCTCTAATTCCAGTGAAACCACTTCTCCTAGGATGAAAATCCAGCCTACAACTCCCAAATGTTCCCATATGAGGCAGGCATTCGTAGTATCAAACAGCCTTGCCACCTTCTCAACCACAGAAGAAGAAATTTTATGATTTAGTACCCAATGCACTCACTGGAAAGGGGAACACTGAGCTGCATCAACCCCTTCCCATGGGTGAGATGGCTGGAGAATGTTTTCCACCCACTGCGACATCCTCAGCCCCACTGCAGATCCCTGCCTCACAGCAGGAGGGACCCTCTGCAGTGAGACTCAATGGGTATTTTGTCCCCTTGGAAACACATTTAGCAAGTTCCTGCTTTTTCCAAGAGCCATGACCACCTCAGATGCTGAACTTCACTGCTTTCCTCAGAGAAATCATTCAAACAGACTGATTTTCTATTTCCCTTGGTAATTTCAGGTGCGCACATTCCAGCTGTTGATCCCTATGTGGTCCTCCCACAAAAGTGCTCCCTGACAGGAGCAGGCACAGGAGCCCAAGAGATCCCAGCATCAGCAAACCTCAGTCAGAGCAGCTCAGAGAAGCTCCTACCTCTGCACCAAGGAGCCCGAGGTGAAGTGGGGGCTGTCCTCAGGCTGCCCTGCTGTGGGTAACAGCCACCCACAGCAGTGAGACAGCCACCAAACCCAGGGTGACCACGTTGCTCTGGGGGCCCTCTGGGGGCCCTCTGGGAGACATGGTGGGGGCTTAGTTCAATTTCCACATCATCTGAAGGAACACCCCCTCGGAAAGGCACATCCCTGCCCAGTCTTCAAGCACAAAACCCTTGGAGCTCTGGCTTCTTCCCACCCCACCAAGGCACTCAGAAGCTAAATATACCCTTGGCTCACCAACATTTTAAAGACAAGGGGTAAATAGAAGGGAAGGTTTTTTTGTTTTTTTTTTTTCTTGTTTTGATCATTTTGAGGCACAAAATGCATAGAGTATGGTTTCTATCAGAACAAAGGGATAGCACTGAATAATGCAAACAATTTAGCATCAGGCCAAGTCCTCAGAAGTAATAAAGTTTAGTGCTAACAGGTTAAAAGGCTACTCGAGGTATTACAGATGCTACACATGGCCAGTCACTTTGAAAATATGCTATTAATATTATTGGCTAATATTAATATTATATGAATTAACAGTAGCATGCAGGTGACAGAAAAGGGTATAAGAAAAATTAGGGTAAAACTCACATCCGGGTGTGGAATAGCGTATTGTCCCTGAATTGTATAGGCCTGTAAAGGAAAAACAAAGATGTTACCAGGGCTGGCAGAATGTGGGGAGAGAACTCCATCCCTCTGCTGGGACCCCCTGTGCCACATTAAATTCCTTGGGGCACCAAATCCTTGGGGCAGGAGGGAGATGTTTCATCTCCCATCCAACCTAGACCATGCTGAGCAACCTGACTTCAAGGGCTCAGGCTCTGTTTGGCTTTTTTCAGAAGGAAAGAAACAGCTCTTTATAGGTGCCAGCATTGCATGGAGCAGGAATATTAGGCTGTGGCTGGTCTTTGCTGTACAAAAAATAAGGATCAGTGGTGGGGGGGGGGGGTGAGTTGGAAGTGAATGATCTTTAGTGTCCTTTCCAACCCAAGCCCTCCTGTGATTCTCTGATAACCAGAACTACCTGTGTAGCAGGTGCACAGTGACATCACTGCCCAAGTGCAATCCCAAAAAGCAAGCCAGCTCCATGAGGCTCTCCGTTATTTCCAGGTGCACAAGCCCCAGTGGATGCTTTACATCCACCCAGTATATTCCAGTGCTCTGCTGGGGAGTTGGAAAGGCATCGAGGTGAGGGCTGCCTGCACTGTGATGCCTTTCACCAGCTGCAATTGGTCCATGCAAGCATCTTCCAGGTAAATGGGTTTATGTGTTTTTCCCATCCTTTGTAGCAATCCTTTCTCTTTTTGTTGATAAATAACCCCAAAATAAGCACCAGTGTGGGTGAAGAGCCAGACACTAGAGAGCCCAATATTTAGGACTTAACCAGCTAGCAAAATGTATTTCACTGGTTGACACATTATTCAGATGATTCTCAAAGAAATGGCAAAAGAGATGGAGAACACTTTGAAAAGGGAGAGTAAAGATTGCCAAGAAAAATGAAAGGAGAAAACCTGGGAGCCTCCTGCAAATTTGCCACATAATTCACAAAGAACAAGGTGCTTTGTGTGAAGGCAAGCCCCAAAATCACGGAGAAGGAAAAGGGAAGATGGCTGTCCCAGTGCCCACCAGCATCCCAGCACAATGGGGTCATGACAGAGGCTGAAGAGTTGCCTGTCCTGGTGGTTTAATTTGGCCATTGGCTTTTGATTAGAAAAACTGAGCCAAAAAAGGTAATCAAGGGCAGGAAGGTGTTTCGGACAGAGGCAACTCAGCCCTGACCTTTGAGGGCTGGTCCCTTTGGCAGTTGCCATTGCCCACTACATCTCTCAGCCTGCTGAGCTCCTGGAGACTCATCCCACCCCAAATTCCTGCCACCCTGTCACCAGTTGTCCTCTGTCCCCTTGCCCCATGCTACCCCTCAGGCAGAGCCATAGGGCTCCCAGCCTTGGGAAGAGCTCTCACTTCTGAAACAGTTGCTTTCTTCCAGTGATGTTACTTCTGTCCAAGACACCAACCATTCACGGCAGAATTGCTGCCTCCATCTCACTCTCCCTTTTGAAAAGATCAGTTCACCAGGCAGCTGGACTCAAAGCTCTTTTCCAGGATGGCTGCTCAGATGGAGTCACACACTCCCTATCTTGGCAATGACTAATTCAGCCTGAAATAGCCTGTGCTCTGGGCTTTGCTCCTGGTCTTAGTTTGTCCTTATTTATTATGGTTGGAGAGAAATGAAATAATTCTGTGGAGCTGCTCTGGGTGGCCTAAGCTGTGGTTTTGTGGTGCTGGCCCTACCTAGCTGCAGGATCTCTTGGGAAGGTACATCCCCTGCTGGATGTGATGGACCACAGGATGGTGGCATCTACAGGCAGGTCCTGGGTCACCAGGTGAGGCGAGGAGATGAGGTGAAGAAAGCAGAGGTGCAAATTCCCTCTTTAGAACAAGCCATGTCTCAGTTGCCTTTGTTCCTGCTGATTTTCACTTGCAGAATAACCTCCAGCTCACCTGTGCTATGGTTATCCCACAAAGGAAAAACCACCCCAAGGCCTGCTACTGGAAATAGCACGTGGTGTCTGCAAGGCTGCAATGTTACAGTGACACAGTGCAGGCTCTGCCCCAGAGGGAAGCAGCAACCCAAACCAGGGAGGGGGACATGGCCCTTCTGTGGGGGCTGCCCTGAGCAGAGAAGTAGCTGAGACAAACCCTTCCTACCTTTGATCAATTACAGCCACACAAAGGTATTTTTAACTGGGCTGGAGGTGCCAGAGAGCAGGGACAGCCTCTTGCTCAACAATGTTTTTCTAATCCTCTCCTTCTCAACCACTGACAAACACTGAACCTGGGTCTAGTGAAGCAAATCCCAGCCTTTCCTCTGTGTGACACCCTGACATGGAGATGATGCCCAGGCTGGCCCTTCCCTTCTCCTCACTGTCTGGCATCCATGACAGGAGCTAAGCCCAGAGCTTTCAGTCCAGCTGCCGTGGCACACAACGGATGGGATGACACCATGCAAGTCAGAAGGCAAGAAACCTGAGTGCACTAACGGGCAGCGGCTGGTGCTGCAGTAAAAGGCTGAGGTTGGCAGTGGAGGCTGCAAGCGGGTCGGCTCTTACCTGACCACCTGCAAAAATGACAGGGGTGGAGGCGGGCTTTGGGCGGTAGGGAATGGTGGCACCTTTTGGTGGGGACTAGGAAAAGGGATAAGGAGAGGGAGAGAGAACATTAGAACAGCTTTCCTGAAACAGCGGCAAAAAGAGCGTTAGAAAGCACCTAATGGAGCACGGCCCCCGGGGCCGCCACAGCAACACCCGCACCAGGCAACACCGCGTTTCTGGACAGGAGCACACGGGGAAAGAGGGGATTTGTGGGCAACAAGGACAACCTGGGGCACAGGAGATCCCCTGCCAAGGCACAGGCCCCTGAACGGCCTCCTGGACCTCTGCTGCCTCCCTCAGCTTCACTCTGCTCTGCGCAAACCACGTTGCCTGCTCTAGGCTCTGAGAACCCTCCTTAGAACGCCCTGAGGAGAGCCTGAAGCAGCAAGATGGGGAGGTACAGCCCATCTGAGTGACCTGGCACCATAGTCAAGCTCTTTGGCTTCCCTCATCTTCTTCGCTGCCAGAAGAGGGTCACCTTCAGGCCCTGGTGCGGTCCCTCACTGTCTGAGTTGGGATGTAGGTGCTGCAAGATCAGCTGAGAAGTGTCCCTGCACATGGCAGGGGGCTGGAACTAGATAGCCTTTAAGGTCCCTTCCAACCCACCCCATTCTGTGATTGGTGATTCTGTGTTTCTGTGGTCTTGCTGCTCTCTGTCAGGTCCTTGGGTAGGTCTGAGCAGAGCTGCGGTGACAGAGCTGCTGGTGTGATTCACAGGAGCTGCTTGCCCAGGTTCTCCCTCCTGTTTTTTTCCTGAACAACCTACAGGCCATAGGAAACCTGGAGGTTTCTAGGGATCAGGAGATATTTCAGCTCTCCTCCTGCTTCTACCCAAAATTAAACAACTCAGTGACTGCTACATAAGGACAGGCAATAGAAATTACACTATCTCATGGAAAATTCTTTTTTTTTTCCTGTATGTTCTTTGGATGTCTACTTGTAGGCAAGCAGCATTATCTAAATCCTCCTGCTCCTGTCCTGCTCCTGGGAAAGCTGATCAGAGCACATCTCCAGCACATCCACATCTCCTACTTGTTCTTTTATTGCATTGCCAATCTTGGAGGGGACAAGCCAAGATTACCTGTTTAAGACTGAAAGGTGATGTGGAACATCTCTGTAAGCCACTAAAGTCAGGGCACTTTCCAGATTTCAGACTACAAGAAGACTCATGGGTTTTTCCCACGGCTGAGCTGGACAGAGGAGCAGCACATCTTGTTTTGTAAGAAAGACTTTTTAACACACTTGACAAGCATCACCTCAGGCTCATCTCTGCTGCAATCTGTGACCTGGAGTCATCGGGTGCCTAAAATTCCTCTGGCAGCAGTGCAGCTGCCTGAGCATCACAGCCAGCAGGGATGGGGAACATGGCTCCTCTTTATCCTTCCTGAGATGTGCTGCTGCCAAGCTGAAGATGCTTCTATTTGGCTTTGCTCTACCTTCACCAAGCCTTGTCATCCCCATCTGAAGCTTTTCCAGTGGGAAACGTGCTCCTTCCTGCTGTGAAAGGGCTGTGCAGCTAGGCAGAGGGGCCTTACATAAGTCTTTACATGAGACATGAGCTTTGTCTGGCTCTGGGATGCACCAGGAGTGGAATGTGTCATTGTCCCATGTCCCAGAGGCTCTCCTTCTGGAGCTTCTCCCATCTGAAGTGGCAAGTGTGGATGTGGGGCATGTGGCTGAGGTCATCTCCAGCAACTAGTACTGCAGCATCTCTCCACAGCAGAGATCTTCCAGCTCTGCTTGTCAGCATTTATCCCAGAAAATGGCACCTTGATCATATATCCATGTGCCCTACAGTCCCTGCTCTCCACCAGCCTTCCTCACCCCCATTCCCACTGTGCCCCACTGAAACACAGCCTTCTGCTCCCAGTTCCATCTCCCCCAGTGCAAGGGAAGCTCTGGCCTCCTCTTCCTTCTCCTGGCTGTGGTCCTTGTGAGGCAGAGACCAGGTTCTTGGAGCAGTGTCTGTGGCCCCCATCTCCTTCCCACAGCACCCTGGGTGCTGCTGGGACACCAGGACAGGCTGTCCCAGCTTGCTGGCACCTCTCTTCCCTGAAGCCACCCTCTGCTCTGACACAAAACACCTCCTTTGGGGCACCCGACCAGACAAGCTTCCAGTGTGGGACTCTAGAAACTACGGACAATGGTGGGGAAAAGACACAGGGTGTGTTTCCAGTGGAGGTACCAAGAAATGAGAGTGGTCCAACAACGTGTGGTGAAGGGGACGAGAGAGACACGCTCCACAGCTCCCAGCGCTCTGGTGGAGCCAGCTGGGATTTTTTCCGTATGTACTTTACCCCCTTTGTTACAGACTGTACCTCCAGCATCACCACACAGATCTGTTTGACACACTGGATAATTGCGTCGGGTGTCCCCGAGATTGTCACTGCCCGCTCCGTGGAGTTGGGCAGCATGTCCCCCGCCACTTGGACCTGAGCACCTGTGGACTGGAGACAGAAAGAGAGAGAAAGGAGAAATTCCACAGCTGAACACCTTCATCAGCAGCCAGCTCCAGTTCTGACGCCACGTGCCTCCCAAGGCCTGGCCCATGGCATCCTGTGGGACGCTGCTCCCACATCGGCCAGACCACCCTGGGAAACAACATGATGCATGAGGCAGCAGAGGAATCCCCTTCCCAGGGCAGCTCCCCTCGGCTATGGCTCAGCTCCAAGGAGCTGTGCTGAAGTGCAGTAAGAGAATGGAATCTGCTTTACCTCTCGGATTTCCTTGATCTTGGAGCCCCCCTTGCCAATGAGGGAGCCACACTGACTTGCTGGCACCACCAGCCGCAGTGTCACCGGAGGTTTGCTGGTAGCAGTGCTGTTGCTCATGGAGTTGGTTATGTCCTTGGGAAAGGAAAAGTGCAGCATGTCAGCCCTTGATACCCAACCAGAGCCACCCGCAGTGCCCAGGTGCCACATCCACATGCATTATGGTCAGGTGACTAAAGTGTTTCCTTCTGAGCACTTCCAGGGATAGTGACCACCAGGTGCCTTGGGCAGCCTGTTCCAAGGCCTGACCAACCTTCCAGTGAAGAAATTTTCCCTAATATCCAACCCAAACCTGAGGTCATTTCCTCTGGTCCTGTCACTTGTTACTTGGGAGAAGAGACCAACCCCTAAATGGCTACACTCCCCTTCCAAGCAGTTGTAGAGAGTGAGAAGGTCCCCCCTGGGCCTCCCTTTTTTCCAGGCTGAGTCTCCCAGCTCCCTGAGCCACTCCCCATTAGACTTGTGCTCCAGACCCACCCTAGTTAGAGATGTCTGAAAGGTTCTTTGCTGAGGCCATGTCCCAGTTAGGCAAATCCAACCAGGCACTGGTTGGCTGGCTGGACAGCCATTTCTCATGGGATGGCTCACGTTTCTCACCTCCTCAAATTTGTAGGCAATCATGGCAAAAGCCTTGAAGATGGCATCAGTGGGGCCAGTTATGGTCACAATCCGCTCAGGACAGTTCCCCTCCGAGATGTTGATCCTTGCCCCGCTCTGGAAAGAGAAGAGGAGTTCTGGAATAGCCACAGCCAAGTAATCAGGTCGGGTCCTCTCTCAGCCTGATACCTGTGCCAGCCTCACAGCATTCTGTCTAACCTTCCAAACTCCCACCCCTCGTCTGCAGTGATTTCAGCCCTGACTTATCCCAACCCTCAGAAAGGGTTTCCAGTGTTTCCCTGAAAAGGGAATCCATGGGATCAAGGCAAGACCAGCTCATCAGGCCTTCACAGGCAATGGCCTGTGAAGAGTTTTGCTCACTGCCCTGACAACTCCCTGGGAGCTGCAGGCACAAAGACCCTGAACAAACTCAAAGCATATTACAAGTGACTTAATTTCAATGTTTCATTAAATACTTGACTCTGGAAAATGTGATAGGAGTGAAGGGAGAAAACTGGTCCAAAGAGCTCTGAGGACAGCTGGCTTGCTTCTCCTGACCCTGGGAATTCCTGTACATATCACACATGTGCAGCTCTGGCCACTCTGCATTCCCTTCCTCCTACAAATCATCCACAGAGCAGGCTGCTCACCTCTTCACGCATCTTCTTCACAGTCTCTCCTTTCTGAAACAGGAGGGAAAACCAAGCCATTACTGAGTATTCAAGACTTCTACCATTAAAACAATCCTACCGAAAATGCATCTCCCTAATAGACGGCAGTTTGTAGCCAAAAGCATGGGAGCTGTGATGCCTGGCCCTGCATCCCCAGGTGATGGTCAGCTGAAGAGCTGAGCATGCAAATCATCAAATATACATATACATACAAATTCACAACTGTGAATCTTCCCAGAGTTGGACGTGCTGATGGAAAAATAAGACACAAGCCTACAGGGAAAACGTGTTCGTGCTGCAAATCTTTGCCGCCATAAACCCTTCTTTGAAAACCACCTCAAAAAAAAAACCCTAAGTCCTGTACAGCCAGGACTTCCCAAACCACTGTGGAAACACCAGAGCAACTCAGGAGACTTTTTTGCACAAGGTAAATTAAGTCCTCTGGCCTCAGAGACAGGGACTATAGAATTACTTTAGATATAATTTAAATGTGTCTGTGTGATATTTTTAGTATCTCTTAATGAAGTTACTTGATGAAAACACCAGAGCAACATGACCATAAACTCCCAGCCATCACCCAGTGAAGCAGCTGGGAACAGTTTGGTGGTTGGTGGGGTTTTTAGGGGAATGGTCTTTGAGCCCTCTGTAGGTCTCTCACAATTTCTGGCTCACAAATGCAGCAACCAGCTCAGGCACCCCACACTTTTCAGGACATCACAGGGAAGAGGTGACTACAGCATCTACCACACCACAGGTGCAGGAACAGCATCAAAGGTACACTAAATGCATCCTTACCTTCCCAATGATGCTTCCAACTTCCTATGTGGAGAAAAAAGCCAAAACCAGAGGGACTGACATTAGAAAACATGATGAGAATCCAGCCCAACCTCATAATGAAGTAAAGACCTGGTGGACACTGTCCCCAGCGGAGAGACAGGGTTGAGGGGCAGGAATGAGGGGGAGCAGGAGCACCATGCTACCCTCCCCACCCGCAGGACAGCTGTTGGCAGGGCTGGCACAGCTGGACAGAGCTGTGTGTGGGTCTGGGCAGGTGGGAGAGGGGGCTGTGAGGACACCCCCGCTGTGGGATCCCCTTACCTTGCCGTGCATCAGCAGCCGGATGGTGAGGGTAACATTGAGGCCACCTTCGGAGACCTTGGACTCCATTTCCTACCAGGGGACGGGAGACGTGCGTTAGCCGGGAGAGCAGCCTAGACACGGGCAGCACCTTGGCTGTATCACCTGGGGACACAGCAGGGAAGGTTTGCTCTCAGAACAGGTTCCTTGGAGGGGGATGGACCCCACAGAGCAGCCAAAAAACAACTCTGGACCAAGGCAGCAGACAAGCAGCCTGGCCAAGGGCCAGTGGTGACAGTGGTGCTTTAAAAGACCCGCAGCAACTCCCTAGCAAATGAAAGCTCACCATCTCCAGCATAAAGAAAACCACAATGCACTTTTTCCGTGGGCAGGAATTGTCTATCTGACCCCAGGAGCACTGAATGGGAAGGACAGGACTGGCATCCTGGTTGCCACACACCCTGACCTGAGAGCTCCCCAGCTGGGCAGACTGTGCACCACACCACTTCCAGCCATTCATGTCACACATATCTAACAAAACCATGCTGTTTTCCTTCTCCGTTCTCTCTCTTTCCTCCTCTGCCCTCTAGAGATGCCACTGATGTTTTGAAGGCAAGGGGGGGGAAAGAAATAAAAAACACAGAATAGCAACAAATCCTTAATTTTTCATTCCTGATAACCTGAGGAGCATCTCTGCATGAGGACGTGGCATATGAAATATCCCTGCAGCCCATTGCATGGGGAGAGCAGTCCCATCCCAGAAGGAGGTGCCAGTGTCCTTCTATGTGCAGTGCTGAGAGATACAGAGCAATTCTCCCTCATATTATTTAATCCCTCAGTCTGTATCAGATGAGAGATTTTCCATTCTGCTCACAAGCATCTGGCAATTCCCTTTGCTCAGACAGGGACTTACGTGAGCAAAAAAAAGCAGGAGATAATCAAATTCTCAAGTACTGCTTTAATGTAAGCTGGGATGAATAAACAGCAGCAATGCACAGACCATGGATGGGGATGGGTTTGATCCAAAACCTCTTCCCAGAGGTTATTATGAAACCCAAAATGGATAAACCCACGTGGTTTGCAGGGAGATAGAATTCCCTAAAGCTAAAGGACACTGGCTCACTGAGAATGAGGCTGCTTATGACCTATGTGCAAACACTGGGCTCGAGGCTGCTGCATGTCACAAATGAAAAAAAAAGGACAGAATCCTCACAAGGATAAGAAATGAAATGTGCTGAACACCAAAACAGGTTCACTGGCACAGGTTGCCCAGAGAGGTTGTGGACTCCCCATCCCTGACAGTGTCCAAGGTCAGGCTGGACAGAGCTTGGAGCAACCTGGGATAGTGGAAGGTGTCCCTGCCCATGGCAGAAGTGGAATGGCATGAGCTTTAAGGTCCCTTCCAGTCCAAACCACGCTGTTATTCTCTGGTTCTATGTCAAGCCAAAAGGTGCTTTTAAGGGTGGGGAGAAGGATAATATTTCCAAGGAAAAAGGTGACAACATTGGAGATGAAAGTAATGGGAATGGGCTGAGAGACTGTAACAGAACAGGCAAGATGAGGAATTTTCAAGGCTGAGCCCACTGTAAAGTGAACAATGAAGGAAAAGAATAAATGGGTGTGTTGTTTAACCCCAGGTTGACTCCTGTGCATGGGAGGCAGTGCAGAAAGGGTCAATAAGCTGATAGGTGGAGGTCAGCATTTCCAGTGCTCATGATGTGCCAGGAGACAAACTCCTACACCAGAGGCATCACAGAATCGCAAAATGTTTTGGGTTGGCAGGGAACTTAAGATATCCCATTCTACTCCCCTGCCATGGGCAGGGACACGTTCCACTATCTATCCCAGGCTGCTTCAAGCCCCAGTGTCCAGCCTGGCTTTGGACACTTCTAGGGATTCAGGGGCAGCCCCAGCTTCTCTGGGCACCCTGTGGCAGGGCCTGCCCACCCTCATAGGGAAGAATTTCTTCCTAAAATCTCATCTAATCCTCCCCTTCTTTCAGTCTAAAGCCATTCCCCATGTCTTGTGGTAGGGAGGGTGTTTGCCATCTCCAGCCCCACATCCTTAGCAGGAGGAACCCTGCATCAGGCCGTTATGTAAATGCTTCCAATTGATTGAAAAAGTGGGTCATGTGTTAGCCAAATGCTCCTGGCTTTAAGATTTATCAGCATTATTAAATTAAACACGCTTCATGCTCCAGTGAGTGGGAAAGCTACATTGGCCTTTTCTTAACCATACTAGTGAAAGGTAAGTGTTTTATAGGGGTCTCATGAGCTCAATGGAAGGCATGGCAACAATAGAGCTGAAGCATTTACTGTGGGCACAGGCCTCCCCCAGCAGCCCTCATTCCTCATGGACAAAAGGCTGGGAAAAATTATCCCCTAAAATGCGATTTTGAGTATTTCAGAGCATTCCCTGCCTGAAGAGAGAATCATGTCAGCCCCTTCCTCTTTACCATCGTGTTCTGCCTTGTTCACCACAGCTTTGAAATGGGTCCTTTGTCCACTTGAGAGCCCTGAGGCCACCATCACATCCAGCCCAATGGACAGAGTAGAGGCAGAGCCCAGCTCAGTGCGAATCAGGGGCAGCCCCACAGAGGTCAAAGACATGGAATTAGGAGACAGAAGTGTCAAGCTTGGCCCCAAAAGGGAAGTAGCATGCCAAACCAGTCTCTGCCAAACATCACACCTGGGCAACCACAGGTGAAGGACTGGAGCATCCTCTTTTGCACCACATCAAGGGGAGATCTGCCACAAAGCTGGACAGTGCCCTTCCAAAGGATGATCCCATTCCACAATAAATAGGCCTGTTAATTGCAGCTGCCTTTGCAAGAGTGCCTGGAGGAGACATTGTCAGTTCTCAGGGCAATCTGGTTCTTCCAGAATCAGTTCAAATATATTAAATTCTGGGAAATTTCCTTAATCTATCAGGAATCCCCTATGTATGAAAAAGCAACTCAGGAATCAGTGATTAAGGAATAGGAAGGAAAATGAAAGCCCAGAACAGCAGGAATACTCCTCTTCCCCACATGCAAACATATGCACTCCAATTTTTCTCTTTTCCCATTTTTCAGAGGTTGGAGCAGTTGCCTCAGCGAGTGCTCTTGTGTTTAAGCTTGCTGATACCTCACAAAAACCAACACGTCCCTAAAATGTGAGCAATTCCCTTCCAATTAGGGGAAATCTGAACACTGTGGATTGAATTAATTTAATAACACAATCGTCTCCCATACAGGAACAGGCACATGAAGCAGAACAGGAGGAGGCAAATGGAGTTCTGGGCTCCCATACAGGAGCTGGAAAAGCGGATGCTGGGATCAAGGGAGTCATGCCTCTGATATCCTATCAGGGATGCCCTGCCCTGATGGCAGGGGGCTCAGCTGAGCTTGAGCAGAGCCCAAATTCCCCCAGCAGGGGCTGGAGGACATTGCTGGCTCTATGCTTGCTGAAGCCAGCCCTTGTCCTCCTCTTCCTCCTTCCATGCGTTCCTCGGGCTCACTGGGTGCATGAGCCCCATATGAGTAAGCCTTTGCTTCCTAGAGTTATTTTTGGGGGGTATAGCAATGTTTTGTTCAAGCTGTCCAAAACCAAACAGAGAGGACAACTCTGTGCAAAGATGCCCCAGTGGCATAACTCTCCCTCCCTGAAAGGTTTGGGTGGAAAGTTCACAGGCACCACCAAGCAAATGCAGAGGAGAAAGTCTCCGTCACCCCGCCACCATCCATCACATGGCCTCCAGAAAACCCCTCTTTCTTGCAGCCGTATCACAGAATCACAAAATGGTTTGGGTTGGAAGGGACCTTAATGCTCATCTCATTCCACCCCCCCTGCCATGTTCAGGGACACCTTCCACTCTTCCAGGTTGCTCCAAGCCCCAATGTCCAACCTGGCCTTGGACACTTCCAGGGATCCAGGGGCAGCCCCAGCTTCTCCTGGTCAGTGCAGGCTGATAAAATCCAACACCTCAGAGCCCTGCTGACCAAGGGCCCTTGATGACCTGTGCAGGTAAAGAGCAGGGTGGGCAGAGCCCTGGTCTATGCAATCTCTGCTGTACCACCTTCCCAAAGGACCACCCCCCAAGCCCCAGCCTGGAGCATCTCAGTTGCTCAGTGGTAATGCCACCCTGGAAAACATCCACCACACTTCCCAGGCTCTCTGGTGTTCCAGGAGCCCCACCAGAACAGATGTGAAAGACAGCCACAATCCCTTGGCATCCTCCAGCACACTGTGACATCCTGCAGCCAGGATTTCCAATGGGGGTGGCAGAATATAGTGTTGGGAATTAACATCTGGGACAGAACGTCCACCACTCAAGACAGCATTTTCCCCTGTGAGGGAGGAAATGTTTGAACACCTGTGACTTCTCCATATCGTCTTCACAAAACTCAGACCAGAGTTTTCTGACCCTTGAAAAACAATGGATGTGTCAAAAGCAGAGAAAAGCCAGAAAGGCCAGGAAAGAGGATGTTTTTCTGACATTTTAGGCTTTCTAGCCTGTTTTCTGGAGGAGGGCTGCCTGTCCACCTGTGTCAGCAGGAGCTTTCTCCCCACTCATCTCCCACTGACTTGATCCTGCCATTAAGACCTAATCTAGTGATTTCCAGCATGGTGATTTAGTGGCTGGAAAGCTCGGCAACGCAGCCAGCTCGGGATTATGACGATGGTGCAGTCTGGCCAGGTCAAGACGGGGGTGGAAGGATGAAAAAACAGTCTGAAACAGAAAGCCAAGCATTCCCTTAAACCACATGGAAATGCATCAGTCACTGGTGAGCTTTGGCTGTTGGGAGATGAAACTGTGGGAGGGCAGTAGCACCATCCACATGAGTGATGCCAAATGTCGCCTAGGAACAAAGCTGCAATTCCAGCTGCTGCCATTTTCCACAGCTGTAGTTGTTTTAGTTGACCTTTCCTCCTCTCTACTCTCCAGCTTCAGTGGAAATACTTTAGATGTCTCTATCCAAAAAAGATGCCCTGTGCTCTCCTAGTACATCCGCCAGCAGGATATTCCTCTCTCTCCTCTGCCCACAATTATTCCAAACAGCACAGGAGACTAATGTCTTGCTCTGGCCCTCACAGCAGGCATCTGTGGAGGATTCTTTCTCAGTCACCTGCTCCCATTTCCCCGCTCCCCTCCAGCTGAGATCACAGCCTCACAGAACCACTTAGGTTGGAAAAGACCTCTATGATCTATGATGAAGACCTCTATGATGAAGACCGAGTCCAACTGTTTCCCCAGCACTGTCAAAGTCCACCGATAAACCCTGTCCCCAGGTGCCATAGCCATATGCCTTTTTAGCAGCTCTGGGGATGGGGACTCCACCACTGCCCTGGACAGCGTATACCAGTGCCTGACCACCCTTTCCATGAAGAAGCTTTTCCTAATATCCAATCAAAACGTCCTGTGGCACATGCTGAGGCCATTTCCTCTTGTTCTGAACATCTGCGCTGATATGATGACGCAGAGCTCCATCACAGTCACACTGCAGTGGGCACACTGCACACATCCCAGCCACCTGCCCTCCCCGCCAGGAAATTCCCAGCTGATTTCCTGGTTTTCTCCTTTATCTGGTGAACCCCACTTACGGGCTCAGACATTAGTCTCCACCAAAGCAAGTACAGTTCAGGAAGAAGGACAGGTTTTGTTGTGATAGCAGGGCCATTATTGCAATCTTTTGCGTGACGATCAGTGGATGAAATTGCAGCTTTTCCCTGCCAACCTCCCCAGGATGATGGCCTGCAACGTAATTCTCCCTCCTGCAACTGGACAGCAGTACCCTACCTCTGTGCCCTGAGATACATTTGTGGGAGACAAAATCTTGAGGTTTGTGTTAATTCCACGTTTGAAGGAAATTCAGGTACCTGAGAGATGTATCTGCAGAGATCTACAGGATGCAGAATTCCCATTCACTCACACGAGCTGCTGCAGTGCTGCAAGCAGAGGTCAGACACAGATGAGTGAGGGAAATGCAATGTAGTAGCAGCAGAACATTGGATGTCCTTAGGAAAGCCAGAAAGCCTTGTTTGAGGGCTTTTTGATTGTGGGATCCTGAGCAAAACCAATGGCTTGAACGTGTTTAACCACCACCTCAACAAGGTCATTAGAATTATAAAGAGTTACTAGAAGAACAATAACTCCTCATTTAAATTGTTTAATTAAAGCTGATTTTGGAAGGTTGGGGTGAGCAGGGAGGGGATAGAAACATCGTGCTGTAATTCAGCCACTTCCAAATCACTCTGCTAGTTACTTCTGGAACAACTTGCCAATGAAAATGGTATTTTCAGTGAAAGTCACACTGTTTAAGTGCATGAGAAACTTCCCCCTCTGAGATGACAAGAGCTCTTTGCAGCTGGATCCATCACAACTCAGTGATCAGAAGCACCGTCAGATGTCTGTGCGCCTTTAGCAAGACCCTGAGTGCCAAGGAAATAACATTTCCTGGGATAAGGAACATCAACTCTTTCTTCTTTGGTCTGCCAGCAGATTGAAGGATATCAGATAAAAAGAATTCATTACAGTTTTTTCCTGAAATATCGGCTGTCCCTCCATGCCCAAGCCATTATTTTGGAGAGGCTGGGAGTATCCATTGGAGCTGCTGATGGTCCAGCAAGGAGCAAGCATTGGCTGGGTCGTGGCTGATGCTAGGTGCCCCCATGGGCTGAGGGAGGCAGAGCCAGCAGCACTACACTGCCCCCCCCCAGACTGGACCCTGCTGCCGGGCCCAGCACTGCGGAGTGGGGCGGGTTCTGCTGCAGAAGCCAAGCCAGGGGAAAGAATCCCAAACCTCCAACATCATCGCCTGGCACTGCAGAGACCAGGAAAACGACTGCTTTGGTGCCGTGTCCACATCCCTGAATGTGCCGCAGGGAAGCTTCCCAAGAAGCACCACAAGCAGTGCTGCAGAGGGTGGCCAGACCGAGCCCACCGGAGAGTGGAGTAACTGGTGTGTGATGGGAGCTGGGGTGGGTGAAACAACTGGAGAATGGCTGGGAAATGTTCTAAACTCCCCCAAAACACTGATCAGAGATGCTTCTGTTAAAATGCCAGGTGACAACATAGGTGGGGAAAGCTTTTGGTGAGCAGAGCAGGAAGTCAAAATGAGCTTGACAATGTGAAGAAAATAAGATGGAATTTTGCAAGGCAAAGTACTGAACTTAACTGGGTGCAATTAAGTGCACAGGAACAGAGGAAATGGTCCTCATCCATCTGAAAGTGGCTGGGAGTGACAAGCTGACTTGCAGGATCAGCAGAAGGAAACCAGGAATGGTGAAATGGCTCTTCAAAGAGATCCAGGCAGCAGAGAGCAACCCCACACTCCTGGGGCCAGCAAACACGGTCCCACGGGGAAGGGCTGGAGGAGGCAAGGATCTGCAGCACGGGGGGCAGAGGGACGCAGGGCCTTGAGCGAGGGGCTTGAGCTGCACTGAAGAAGATCCAGGAAAAGAACTTCTCCACAGCCACGCCATGCTGCAAGCTAACCTTCTTTAAACCTTCCAAACATTCACGTATTGGCAAATACAACTCATCTCTGTTAAACAACCACACTTAGAACCTTGACACTGAGCCAAATGCACCCAATTCAGGGTTTTTTCCTCCCAGCCAGAGGCCAAGGAATGGAAGCCAGATGATGCCACCTTGCAGCAGGAGATGCCTCCACAGATGCCCTAGGGATGTTCTGCTGGGGTTGTGCATCAGCCCCAAAGCACCCATCTCTTGCCACAAAGGAGCAAGTGCAGTTGGAAACACACCCCAAGGGATGAGACAGTCAAATATCAGCCCCCTAGGTGCAAGATTTTAGATGTCATTTTTCAGGGGAGCCCAAAGGACTCCCTAAAAAAGGATGCTCATGGCCATAGACCCATGCTGGATGCTTGCAAAGAAAGAGAGACCACAGGGAGGTGTGTGGACCTCCAGAGACAAGCAGCTTGCTCTCCAGCATTCTGGAAATTAGAGGCACAGCACTGCAAAAAGCTCCAGGCATATTCCCAACATCCTTGCAGCTGGGGGGACAGCTGAAAAGAGAAGCCCTCCACGGACCTGGGAAAGCAGAAAAATGTCCACCTTCCAGGGCATCTGCCAAAACAGATGAGGATGCAACCGAGAGCATCTCTCCACAGTGCCCAGCAGCAGCCCTCCAACAACCCCCCTCATTCCCCTCCTCCTCCAGAGCCTGCTGGCTGCCCTGGCTTTAATCCCACAGGGAGCATCATCCCAATAATTTCCTCCATTTTCAATCTGCTTCCCTCCATTTTCAATCCACTGATCTGGGGGCAGCCCACAAATCCCTTCATCCTGAGAGCAAAACAATCTACTGCTTCATCTCATCTCCATTTCTCTAATCCCTGGAAACAGGGACGAGGTTTGGAGCACATGGGCTGCCCTGGAGGGGTCTGTCCAGGCGATGCTGGACAGAAGCATGACGGGCTGGGGCTACTCTCATGAATGCCACCCAGCTTCTCAAAGCACCTGGGCCAGGTCCTAGCCCCTGCTAATCCAGGGATGCGGGAACAGGTCTTCCTCCTTTCCCCAGCTGCCATGCTGGGGACATTAGGGACAGATTAGGTGCAGAACAGAAAACACATGGGGATCAAGCAAGGGTGGCAGAGGGGGAGTCACAACCACCCTGGTCCCATCAATCCCGGTTGCATCCAGTGCTCTTTGTCCACAATCCCAAACCCATGACTTTCACCCTGGCCACAGATGCTCTTTGGGAACAGGAGACTGATCAGAGACATGGGGAGACTCCTGTCTCCGCCTGCCCTGGAGAAGTGACCCGGCGCCCCGAGGGGCTTGGCTGGGGTGCAGACTGACCCCATCCCTCCTCTGCCAGGCCCCCACTGGTGCGGATCCGGACACGGGAGGGGGGATCCCACACCGAAGGCCACCACAGGGTCGCGTCCCACCTGACACTGTCCCCAGCCCAAGGAAGGGGCTGCAGGGCAGTGTGTGCCAGGGCTGTGCGGTGGCACAAGGGACTGCCCTGTCCCTGTCCCTGTCCCGAGCGGTGCTGGCTCTCCCTGCTCCAGCTGGCGAGGAGGAAGACGGGGCCCCTCGGCATCCGGGGGTGGATCGCCAGTGCGCTGCGCTCAGACCCTGACAGCAGGCTCCAAAACTGTCACTCCCGATCTGTTTTCACTTCAGCTAAACCTCAACCCCTATTACAATCAAGGAGAGCCGCCTCTCCTCTCCCCTTCTCCCTGTGGTAGGTCCTGTGTAACCTCGGGTCTCAACGCTGAGCCAAACCCCAGCCAGGGAATGGGTGAACTGGGTCCACTGGGAACGATGGCTGCCAGAGACAGGGTCACGACTACCCCATCCCCAGACCTGGCCCTGGCAGCGAGGGCACAGCCACTGCAGTGGTTGCATCCCTGCAGGGCTGCGGGTCTGTCAAAATCCGTGGGGGATGCACCACCGATATCACGGATACCACAACCTGCCTCTGCCGTGGGTGGTATCCAGCGCCCAAACCGCATCCATGGAGTGGAGGGGGTTTGGTTACAGCAAGGTGCACCCACTGCCCGCCGCCAGCTCACTTAGCGACCCCCAAATTAAATAAATTAAACCAGATCCGTGTGTGTGTGTGTGTGATTACAGCACAGGATGGATGCGTTCAGTGGGAAGCTGTTCAGTGGGAGAAAGTGTGGTGGATGGAGACAACCCTCTCCAACCGGGGAAGCCTTCAAATTCCCTCCCCAGCTCAGCTGGCCAGAAAGCAGCTGCAGAGAACTGGCAGACTCCCATCATGGGGGCTGTCACCCATCCTCGTGCTGCAGGACTGGGGGGCTCAAGGGCAGAGGTACCACCCTATGGGTCTGGGGACCATCCCCTGCTCTCCAAAGGCACACACAGCCTGGAGCCAGGGCTCCCAGTGCTGCGCCACCACCGGGATCAAGCTCAGCCCAGTGTGCCAGGCATGTCCCGCCCCCCCCCCGCCACAGAGAGCCACGCCACCGGCAAGGTGCCCTCTCTGCCTGCTCCACAGCAAACACCCATTTTCCAAGAGGGAGCCTGGAAAAAACAATCGATCCCCTGGGAAAAGCTACCCTGGGGCCACTAAAGCAGCATGGCTGGCTGGTACCCAGGGGAGTATCCCTCAAGGTGGGGTGTGAGCAGCTCCCCGTGCCCCCTGGTCCACCTCAAAAGTGAGCTGGCCACCACCAAGGGATTTGCTCCATCCACCAGCAATCCTGGCAGCATTCCTCTTCCTTCATCCCACGCTACATTCCCGCAGCTTCTCTAATGCCATTCTGAAGGTATTCAAATAATGTTGGAGGCAATTAGAGATTATTCCCTCCGCCTTGACAGCTGCCTTTTGTCCCCACCTCAAAATGACCATTGTTCTTGGAGGAATAAACGTCCTCTTAATTCAGCAAGATTAAAAGAACATTTCCTGCCATTATTTCCCAAGAAGAAAAAATTTGCTTCTGTGTCTGAGAACACTGAAAATATTTATAAATATGAATCCCTAAAAGAAAGGGGAAGTCTGAGATTAAGAGCTTCGGAAACATTACTGAGTTATTCTGGAATTCTGTATTAAGAGCAAAACCCCAGCTATTAGTAAAGAATGACTGCAGGTTTTTTTTAATTCAGAGTTGGGTTTCTGTATCAAAATGCAGCCCAGCATCTGTCCTTGCATCTGTCAAAACAAAGGTCAATCATTTTATGGAAACTTAAACACAACGTCCTTGAGCCACTGTTTCTGGTTTATTTTTAAGCTGAACGTGACTTCCAGTTAATAAAATCGTACCTTTTAAGATAGTTCACATTCAAGTTACATTTTCCCAGAAAACTCGGATTATGAGAAAAACGTATCAGAGAGTATTTTTCCTTTATAGTATGGAGACGATAATTTGGGGTTGATTTCAACAGCTTTTAAGCCATCTACAACATTTGCCACTTACATTTCACTTTTCTACTTATAAAGTGATGATGAAACCAAAGAAAATGCAACAGAAACATGATGGTATCAGGAAGAATTTTGACACCCTGAGGAAAATGGGTATCTGAGGGCAAACAGAAAACAAAGCGAGAATCATAATAAAAGGGATTCCTCTCTCCAAATCAAATTTCCCCCCCAGAAGGAAGAAAAAAGAAGAAAAAGAATGGAAATAGGATGGAATTAAATAATACAAATATTTATAGCATTAAATATTAATGGATGTGGAATGGATTAGAAATATTCTTAAAATAATACTGGAACAAGAATGGAATTCAAAATAAAAATATTAAAAATTTGGAAATATACTGGAACCAAAAATAAACAGAAATACTTCAAACAAAACAAAATAATGCAACATAAAAATCAAATTAATCAGGGTTGGGGGTTTTATTATGTTGCCACACTAAGACATGATTAACATCCCTGTTATTTGTGTCCATTTCTTGAAGGCAATTCCATTTGTGCCATTCCCACCCAAGCGCACACACAAATGACACTGTCCAAAGCCTGAGCTGCAAATCATGGAATTTAGGAACAGCTGGATATTCTGGTTAAGGAAGAGATGGACACTTCCCTACCTAGGGAGACAATCTTTGGCACTGGCTGCCAGGCATGGGTAAAATGGATTTTAACTAAAATAAAGCACACGCTTCAAGAACGACAATTTTGCAAAAGAAATTTGCAGTGAGATTTGTCAAATTTAATTCACAAAAAATATTTGGCTTTTTTTTTTCCCTGAAAACAAAAGCAAACAAATATTTGGCAAAATAATTTCCCAACATTGTTTTGGGAATTTCTCCCAGGAGAGAGTTGGGGAGCAGCCACTAACTTAAGGGAATGCCGTACTTGTGTGCCGATGTCTCCCATAATCCCGCCTCACGCTGCCACAGGCTTAAATTTCCTCCACGAGAGATTCCCTTAAAACTGCTCCTAAGCATTCAAAGCTCTTCCAACCCACACTGGAGCCCGGGACCTGGCTCATTCCAGGATCCTTCCCTGACTTACACTGGTAGGAAAAGTTGCCCGTGGCAGGTGGTCTTCCACCAAGACAATCTTTTAAATCTCCTTACCTTTCCCAAAGAGCCGCTTTCGTGCCGCTTTGGCGGGAGGGGGATCCAGACAGATGGCCAGTCTTTTCACGTTTGGAAAGGATGAAAAATGCTACAGGGGGGAAAAAAATCCCAGTGATTTTTTTTTTTTTTCTTATTCCGCTGTTCGGCGCAGAAGGGCTCCCAACCTCATTGGCCATGGGAGACCCACCACGTGGCACGGGATGAACGGCACGTGACCCGTTTTCTCCCAAATCCCTGGGTTTGCTGGAAAGGGGGATGCACCCACTGCTGATGTTCTTGTCATTTCATGGGCTTTGATTTATTTATTTATTTTTATTATTTTTTTTTTAAAGGCCACTGAGCAAATCTGGATGCCTTGAGGCGATGAGGGCAAGCCAGCCAATGCTTCCAACGTGAAGGAGAAAGGATCTCAGCACGAGATGAGCTCCGGTGCGCTGCCCATGCACAGGGGGAAATTTGGGCACGTTTTATGGGGTGCCTGCCCACCCAGTGTGGGGCCAGAGCCTCTGGGAGGGACAGGAGACCTGTGCTAAACCCTCCACCTCAGAGGCAGCATCACAGTGGGAAGGACCCTGCTGAAGCCCTGCCTGCACGTCCCAGAGTTCATCTGGCTCCCTGCAGGAAGGGGATGTGTTACAACTGCTCCATCACCCAAACCAGATGATCTCGTGCCCCGATGTTGCTCCTGACCCCTCCTCAGCTGTTCCCATCCTCTGCTGCCCTCCTGGCTGACACACCAAACTGCTCCAAGAGATGACAATCTCCTCCTCTGGAGGCTGCTGGAACAGCTTTCTGGGAAGCTGGACCAAGAGCAGTGGCACACTCTGGGTGGGCACCACCTGCTCCCACCAGCCCATAGCTACACCAGACCCAAAGGGTGTTTCAGTGTCCCCACACAGACACTCACCCAGCTCAAAATGCAGCATAATTCTGGGGATCCCAAAAAGGTCCTTGAGACACTGTGGAGTAAGGAAAGCCAAGCCACTGCTCCCAGTATTTGATTTTGACTGGTGCTAGGGGTGTTCCCAGCTCTGAGCCACCACATCCCAGCTGGCCATGGTCCACAGGCAAAGCATCTCCTGTCCTTCCCTCGGCAGCCAGGGCAGATACCAGCCCTTCGATGGCCAGACATTCAGACTGGGGAAGGAAAAAGGAGTTTTTGGAGCCCCCAGACATCCTCATGCTCTGTCCATTGAAGCTCATGTCCATTGGTCGCACCAGTCAGAAGCTGCATTTTTCCATCAACCCAAGTCTCCACCTGGCTGTGCCAACCCTTGGCTGTGCTGTCTTTCCATGCCAGGGATACATCTGTTCACCTGCAAGCTGCAGCCAAATCTACCTTGGGCATCTGCCCTTGGATGTCACTTCTGCAGAGCCCCAGCCACCCCATCACTCAAGGGCTCAAGCCCTTCTCCTAAGCACCTAAGGCTCCTTGGAGGACCAGCTGAACTTGATGAAACAGCCACGGCCACCTCCAGCCCTTCTTGGCATCACCACCATGTCCCAAATGCTGGTTCTTCCTTGCAGATGTTCCCCCTCCATGGTTCTGAATGGGGACAGGAAGCATCAGGAGCACAGCCCCTAATTCCAGATTCTTCCCAAGGCCAGACTGTCTCAAATCACAGTGTTCCCAAAACCACAAGTACAGCCATAAAAAGCCCCAAACAGTGTAGAAAAAGTGCAGGGTTTCACCCAAATCTTCTCTGGCTCAGAGGGTCATGCTTCAGCCAAATCACTGGGAACTCACTTCCAACAAATGCACATTGAGGGAGAAACTTAAGCACTAAAATTTTCAAATTCAAACTATGGCCACAGCCCAAAGCACCCAGCTCACCGCTTGCCCCTCCTGTGTTTTCTGATGGCCACCGAGAAGAAACCTGAGCACCCTGGGACAGTGGAAGGTGTCCCTGCCCACAGCAGGGGGTCAGAACGAGATGAGCTTTAAGGTCCCTTCCAACTCAAAGCATTCCACGATTCTGTGGTTCCATGATCCCTCGCCCCACCTTTCGGCCCCTCCTCCTTCCCCAGAGAAGCTAAAGCTGGCTCCTCAGTAATCTTCCCAATAATTATATAATAGAGAGGCAGGCAGATAAATCATTTCAGGCCGCTGTGCCCATAGAAAGCAAGCTGGATTAAAAGATCAGAACAAGCAATACTTAGATTAAAATGGTTTGTTATTTTCAGCTGCGGGAAAATATCTGTGGCTAAAGCACAGAAGATACGAAGTGAAGGCCCATCACCTTCTTTCCTCCCAAAATCTGACCTTTTTACATATTAGCCAAGGCGAGTTCTAGGTTTCCAACCTCAAACCAGGTTTTGCTTTCCAATAGGTAAAAAAATACACTTTGCCAGTTCATGTGACATTCTAGATTAAAAGATGCTTCAAGCTGTAGTTTCCCCATGTGAAGCCATCAGAGCCCTTAAATCAGGAGAACTGGCGCACAGGTTGGCAGATAACGCCACTGCCTACAAAAAATGTGGCTCCTGGCATGATGGGCACCAACCCTTTTGCTTTGTCCCGAGCCTCCCCACAGTCCCAAGCTGATGGCAGGTGGATGTCAGGCTTACCAGCAGTGCAGAGGTGGCAGTGGCAGCTGGGAGAAGCCCATCAGACAGTGGGACAGCTCTCTACGGGGATCTATATGCTGTCCCCCTGGCCCCCAGCAAGGTCGGTGGCCCGGGGTGCTATGCTCTGACTGATGGCTTTGGAAAGGCGTGAAGGGGAGGCAGGAACAAAAGGGGGAGAGAGGGAACTGGTGCTGGGGGCCGAGCTCTCCGCAGGGCATGGGGCTCATCAGCCCAGTTTGGATCAATGGGTGAGCTCCGCTCATTCACTTTCAAGGTCAGATTGAGCAGAAGGATCAAACTGAGAAATGGATTGGCACTGGCGGGCACATCCCCGTCACCACCCTGCAGCCTCGTGTCACAGCTGTTTGCCTTGCTGGAATGGACAATTCCCACCAGACAGCATCTTCAGAATCAGCATTCCCACCTGAACACACTGCTAACCCTGTGGAATCTCCATCTTACGGCATCAGCAGTGACCACTCATCCCATCACCTGGATGGAAGACGGAGCAGCAGTTTTTCCAGTGTAAAGTCGCAGAATATCCTGAGTTGGAAGGGATCCACAAGGATCATCGAGTCTAACTCCTGGCCCTGCACAGGACAATGCCCAGAATCCCACCTTGTGCTGTTCCAGGTTGTCTCTCCCAGCTGTAGTTTTTCTATAAAAATGTCAAGGTACCACACACACAGGATCAGCCCTGAATTGAGGATAGCACCCCATGGGGCAAGAGGTCCAAGACACAGCCTCGGGGAGGGCTTGGACAGAGACAGGCACCAGGCTCCTCTCCCTTCTGTGGATGTGGGAGAGGGGCGGGACACAGACCTGAGAGAAGGGATGGGATGGTGGACAGGGAGCATGAGAAGGCAGAAAAATTATGTCAGTGACCTTACCAGAGGGAGATGGGAGCTATGAGATTTTGTGATATCCACCCAAATTCAGCCTTATATTGCCGGAAAGTGTACTCACTAGAGCCAGAGAATGAAAAACACTTGCTGGACAGGTGATGGCAGAGACCTCAGACCAGACATAACCAGTACCCACCACATCACCAGAGGTCACAGATAAACCTCCTCACAGTCTTTTTTGGCAAGTTTGATCCTTGCTGTGCCTTACTGGGTCACCTGCAGCTCCTCTGGGAAACCTCCAGCCCTCTATCCAAAACCGACCCTCATGTTGCAGCTGCAGGCTGTTTGCTCTGGCCGGACTCTCCCGACGTTTTCCGTGCAGGAAACAGGGATAAGCAACACTTGTAAAAGGAACGGGAGAAAAGAGAAATGGGTTTGTCTGTCGCTACAACATTTCTGCTTTTTGGAGCTGTCTTCTCCCTCGGAGACACACATCCTCCTCTCCACTAATGGAAAATGTTGCCCCGCCATCCATTCGTGCTAGTCAATGCCTGGGACAACATGATGGCCCGGGGCCACTCCAGATCTATTTTAGTCACAAAAGCAGAGTGGCTGATGAAAATCACTTCCCAGCTTAGCTCTTTTGCTGGTTTTAATGGAATGGCCAGTGTGGCGGAAAGCAGGCGGCGAGGGTGGAGATGGCACCATGGGAGACCTGCAGGGATACAGGAGAGAGGCCCCAGCATCCTCCCTGCAGATGTTTTACAGCCTAAGGGACCTGCAAAGACTCTTCCTTCCAGGATTTGCCCAGAGAAGGTATGGCTGCCCCTTCCTTGGGAGTGTTCTAGGCCAGGCTGGACGGGGCCTGTGGAAGATGTCCCCATGGAACAAGATGAGCTCTAAGGGGACCCTTCCAATCTGAACAATTCTGGGATTCTATGACTTGGGAAGGACCTTACCTTACCCTACAGGACGGCCTCAAGCTCCAGAGTGATTCCTGGGAGGGTCTGGCTGCACCAGAAAAGGGCATGCTGAGCGTGGTGGGGAGCCCAGCAGTCCACGGCACGAGCCTGCAGACCAGGATATGGCAGAGGTTAAGGCACAGCACAGAGGAAAGACCAAAACTGCTTAATGTGAACTTCATAGAGAAATAAAACACAGACTTGTCTAGGGGTTGGGGAAGAATGATCAAGAGCATCACCTCCAGGTTGTGTATGGGCTTAGGCAAGCAGAACTTAATTTTTTCTTTACATTGCAAACAGGTTTGGGCAGATCCTCAGCATTCACCAACCACGGGAAATCATCCCATGGAGGATGGGATCCCTGGGATGCCAGAGAGACTCCCCAGTGACCACAGCCCAGCAGTCCTCCTCTGTGGTCACCTGCCTATAGCCATGCCTAGCTGTGGAGCCAAGGGCCTGCTTCCTACAGAAATCCAACGGTGTTGGAAAGAACCCCGCACGTTTCAGCGCCATGGGTGCAGAGTGCCAGCTGGATTTTTGCTGCTGCTCCCAATAAGTTAACTGGGGCGTGCACTACCTGTCAATATAATCAATGGAGCAGCCTCAACTGCTAATAAACCAAGTGCCAGAGGGCAGGAAAACCTCTCCACTGCCCAAAATATTCCCTGGGCAGCAGGGTGGGTGAGCTGCAGACCCCTTGCTTGGGTGTGGTGCTGCTCTTAGTGTGCTGGGGTACCTTGTGTGTTAACAAGGAAAAGCTTCCTCTCCCTGGTGACTCAGCAACCACCGTGCTCATCCCCAGTGACCTGGGCACTTCCCTGCCATGGGAAGGAGCCTCTCAGTGAGAGAGGAGTCCATGGGACCTCCTGAGGTCAGTCTTCAGTCCTGCTGATGCTCACAGCAGCGCCAGAACAAAAGTCAGAGCAGGCCTTATTCCTTTGGGGGCTGAAAACCTCCAAGGATGGAGCACACACAGCCTCTCTCAGCAACCAGCTGTCCTCAGAATTTGTTTTTTTCTCTCAACAGTTCTCTCCATGTCCTCCAAGGTAGCAGCTCCACCCCCAGCTGGTGTCACCTGCAAGCATCACAGGTCCCAGGGTGGACTCTGAGGGACTCCCCTGCTCTCCACTGAGCCTACACGAGCCAGATAAATTCTAAATCCCAGTAACTGCTGCAATTGCAACATCCAGTCCAATGGGCTCTGGCCAAAGCTAAAAATCTGGAAAGGATGGAAACCCCAAACTGTGACTCACCGTTGGAAGACCCACAGGGACAGGTCAGGGACCCTGTGGAGCTGGTGGTCAGCAGTGCAGGAGGCAGGGAAGGATCTGGAAGACAGCACATCTCATCACCCTGAGGAGCCCAGGCAGCCCCCAACCCAGAATCCACAGAGCGTCTTCCCAGCCTGCTGCCCTGGCCAAGGGCAACACAGGAAACAGGGAAGCTCAGGGACAAATCAGAGGAGTCCTTGGTAATTGTTTTATTCCAATCAGTACCAATTGCTGGTTACTGATTCCAGGATTGATACTAAGAAGGGAAAATCCTCATCATGGCAGCAGCCTCATCAACATACCCATGAAAAGGGAGCTCAGGAAAGGATTTAGGGATGCTGGAAGCACAAGGGGTTGCAAGGAAACACAATCCTTCTTCCCAGAGTCAGTGTGGGCACAAATCATCAACCCACACCCCACAAATTCATGGGGGAAGAGACTTGCACTCATCTTCCAGGTCCTAGGTTTGCGTTTATCCCAAGGCAAGGCTTAACATCCAGGGAACACTGCATTAAGAAATATGTTAGCAGTTTTTGTAATCAAAAATGGGTCCATCTCTCAACAGCTCTGTTCCTTGTTATGTCCCACCCCTTCCACCACGAAGCGGCAGGTGAGATCCCAGCCAGGAGCTTGTGTTCCTGCAGCAGGCACCAGTGCACACCCATGAGGTGTTCTCTCCCATCAGGGTGCAGGTCACCACCAGGCACACAGGAGGTTTGGTGCCCTGCTGGGACAACCTCAGCTCCAGCACAGGTAAGAGGGAACCTCAAGCAACCCAAAAGCAGCCTCCAGGCAGAAACCTCAGCACTGCAAAGGACATCTTGGCTGCTTTAAGCACCCTCTGACAGCTCCAGGAGAGATTTCCAGAAGATTCTGCCACATCACACCACAGTGACTCCTTCCTCATCACTGACCAGTCCAAGGCACTCAGGAATTGTCTTAAGAGGCATCATGAGACGGACAAGCAACATTTGGGCTGCTGGGGGACTATTGCCCTGGCTGACATTTCCCAAATCCTCTATCAGCACAGCCAAAGCCCTTGCACCTCATGGCTGCCCTGACAGTACAAGCTAAGGAGCCAACTGAATTTCTTTTCCAGGTTGCTTTCTCCAGTGAAGCATGCACTGGTGCCAGGAGAGGCAACAGTAAGCTTTTCCCACCAAAAGTTTTCCTCCTCCTGATCCATGGCAGTGGAGAGCACGGCTCTATCCCTGCATGGCCAGTTCACCCGCTAGCTCTCATGGACTACATCCCATCAGGAAATATCGTCAGGAATGATCACAAGGATCACTCAGGATGTTGAAGGAGTAATTTCTGAACAGCAGAGCGCCCAGATCCCAGCAAAATCCCACCTATTGCATCCCACCTGAGGATGCAAGGAATTCCAATGCACTGATGTGGCCAATCCCAAAAAACAGCCTCTGGAGACTACAGCATTTCACTGCCCCTAATCCTAACCCCAGTGAGGCCCCAGGAACCGGGGGCTGAGCAGCACCTGCAGCTTGATGGCTCCACCTGCACTGGAGCCCTCGGCCACCTCATTCCAGGGGGCTCCAACTTTAGTCTGGGATGAGAATGGAGGAAACACAAAGACTTGGACAAACCTGGTCCAAAGAGTGGGCACCAGCAGGATGCCAAGGGGAAGGAGCTGAGGGTGGTTCCCTGTTCATGGCCAGCCCTCAAGGTGAGCTGGTGGTACTTCCATATGGGAGCAGCTCCTGTGCCTGGTCCCATGGGGCTGTGAAAACTCCCTGCTTTTCCTCAGGAAGTGCAGGATGCCCTACCTTACCATCCCAAATATCACATTCCCTACTCCATACCACTTCCCCTTCCCAAAACTACCAAAGCTTGCCCTGACACCCGTCCTGCCTCTCCTGCAAACTTCAGCTTCTCCTCACTGCTGACGGCTGTTTGTGACCATCAGGAACCTTCCTTAGGATGTTTCGGACTGTGGGGCACCTGTGTGAGGTTCAGGCTCTGCAGAGTGTGGAGAGCTGTGAGAGGTCCTCTGGCTTTGCTATGACCCTTCAGGGAAAATGCAAGGTCCTCTGGAAGACGTGCTATGCAGTGGTGAGGGCGGGATGGGATGGGATGGGATGGGATGGGATGGGATGGGATGGGATGGGATGGGATGGGATGGGATGGGATGGGATGGGATGGAATGGGGATGGGAATGGATGGGACAGGATGAGATGGAATGGTATGGATATGAGACAGGATATGATGGGATGAGATGGATGGCATGGGGTAGGATAGGATAGGATAGGATAGGATAGGATAGGATAGGATAGGATAGGATAGGATAGGATAGGATAGGATAGGATAGGATAGGATAGGATAGGATAGGATAGGATAGGATAGGATAGGATAGGATAGGATAGGATGAGACGAGATGGGAATTGGAATGAGAATGAGAATGAGAATGAGAATGAGAATGAGAATGAGAATGGGAATGGGAATGGGAATGGGAATGGGGATGGGATGGGGATGTTCTCCCACCATGCCACCAAACCCTGATCTATAGTACACCCCACAGACAGGAACAGCAGTGAGATGGCTCCACCTGCATTGCCCCCCAGGCTGTCAGCCCTCTTTGTGCTGGAGGGAACTCCCCCTCCCTCCAGTGGGGATGCAGCAGCCCCCGCAGCACCGGGATCCACTTTGTTCTGGGGTTCTGGGCGCTGTCAGTCCCCGTGCAGGCAGAGAGGGATCCTCCCCTGACCTGTGTTCCCATCATCCGCCTGCCCGGGTGTTTCACGCAGACAGAGGCAACGATTTTAATGTCCCAGTGAACAAGCTGTCGGGATGCATCAGCCTCAAAGGGCAGCCTTCAGAGCTGCCTTCTCCTCCCAGGCACTGCCTGGGCAAGGAAAACCAATTCCAGCTCCACACACTCACACACCGTGTCACCAGTGCCTGTGATTTTCCAGCCTTTTAACTAAAAATCCTTGCAAACACCACTGGTGAGGAGGGGGAGGCAGCGAGACCAGGGTAGGGTCAGAGGGGAGGTGCCGCTGGGCTGGCAGAGGGGCAGCCCCACAGGCAGAGCCCGGTGATGTGATGGGACCTGAGCGCTGCGGAGCCGTCAGGAGCCCGGGCAGGGATGAGCTGAGAAAAGCCATGAGCAGAGCTGACATCTGCCCCCTGGGCGGGTACCTAATGAGCGGAGACATTGCCCATTTGCGGAGACCAGGGAAAGTTGAAAGATTTCCGAGCTGACACCTGGCAGCCTCCATCGGCGTTCCTGACCAAACAGCAGGGCAAGGACGGCGGTGGGGCTGGAACTGGTCAGCCCCAGGCTTCACAGGGGTGGGTGAGCTGGATGGCTGCAGGGCTGATATCTCAGTAGCTCATCCATGCTGCCCAAATCTCCCGTTTGTGATTTTCTGCCACCTTAGAAGATAAACTGGTGCCTTCTGGGAGCTGGTGACAGGGGAGGGTGGGGGGCAGGTCTGGCAGGGTCCCATGCAGCCCCATACCCCAGGAAAAGGCAGCAGCATGGCAGGGAGCACATTCCTGGGTCCAGCAGCACACCAGGCCTGCCCTAGGCTGGGATCTGGGCACGGGCAAAGGCTCCTTGTGTCCCGTGGTCTCCACATCCCAGGAGGAGGATGGCACTCGGCAATGCTCCAGCCCCCAGCGTCACCCAGCAGCCCCCCCACGCTTCCACAAACCTAGTTCCGTCAGTCCCTATAAATCCAGCCTCCCTAAGCCCACTTGTCACAAGCTCTTCCCTAACTCACCTACCTCCAGACTCTTCCCTACCCACCACCTTCCACTGGTGACAAGACAGGAGCGATGGAGCAGGAGAAGGGAGAGCCTTGTATTGCCCCTACTGCCCCCCAGCTTCCCCCTCAAGAAAACTGGGCTCTAAAAGTACTTGTGAGCCAGCAAACACCCCCATTCCCCCCAGATCCCACAGGGAGATGCTCTTCTGCACCTGCCTGCCTGCTTTCTCAAAGGCCAAGAGGATTTACAGAGAAAACACCTCCCTGTAACTATCGTGGCTGAAAGGGGAGATCCTGGAGCATCCTCATGGCCTTCCACCAGCCTAAAGAGCAGCTTAAAAACACTGACATTACTCCACATGGCTTTCACCAGCTCCATCAACAAACAGTCTTGGGTCTAAACCCCATTAAAAGCATGACTTTCACCTGCCAGGCTCTAGGGATTTTTTGCTCCTTTCCAACAAATATAGCCAGAAGAAGGGTATAGCCCTTTCCCCTGGATGCCTGGAAGTACAAACAGCAGCTGGGCTCAGGCTGCTCCTCCCTGGCACCCGCTGACCTACTGGGCTTGAGCAGATGGAGCAGCCATAAATCCTCCTGTAAGCCAGGGAAGGGACTAATCTCCTAGAGGACAAATTGGTTGGCAAGGGGGGGAAGCTCAACATTCCACCTTTTCCTCCCTCCTCTGGCAAACCCAGCAGCACTCAGCATACCCAGAGGGATCACAGCACTCCGGGGGGCAGAGGAGGCACCAGGAGTTTGGGTACCAGGTGGAGACCCGGTTTGGGGACAAGCAGAGATTTAGGTCACAGCAAGCATGTCTCCCTGCACAGGGAGACATGGCAGCTGGCGTCTCTGGGGGAAAACCACATCTGGTGAGCTCTTAAAACTTCCAAAATTCTCCCCAGCCACGAATGGCTGAGGCCTCTTCAAGACAGAGAGGTCCTTGGTGGGCATGGGAAGCCAGAAGAGCAGCCACTGGGATGAGGTGGATTACCCACAGTGGAATCCCTGGTCCTTCCTCACGTTTGGAGGAGGATTAGGTCCACTGGAGTGGGTTGGTCCAGGTTCACAGGGATCTGGAGAGCCAAACACGCTCTCTCCAAAACACAGACATCCCCGGAAGGATTGGGAATGACAACGTGCCGATTTCAAAGCCCCACAGTAGATCCCACCATGGACATCCCCCCAGCCACGCTCACTCTGTGACCTTCAGAAAGGTGTTTCTGCCCCAAAGACCCCAAATCAGAGGTCAGCCCAAGGACACGCAGCCTGGTCCTGCTCCCGGGGCCATCCACAAGCACCAACCTTCTCCAACTCATTTTCCTTCTGCTCCAGAGGCCACGGAAAGTGAGAAGGTCAGCAAATTTTGAGCCACCCTTCATTCTTCTGGATTGTGTTTTTTTTATCCTCTCCTCCTTTCTTTCTTTCGTCCCCTCTTCCCCTGCCTAAGGGCAGGAAGACTCCTCCTGTGTGCTCACCAGGGACAAATGTCTTGCCAGATATTGTCAGCCCTATTCAGAAAACTCTGAGGCAGGACAGCTGATGATGCCAGGCATGAGAGGTCTCAGAGGCACCTGAGAGGTGGAGGCTGGAATGTGTGGCATCTGGGTTTGCACTGCACCCTGCACCTCGGATGGAGGAGCACAGATGGCCAGCAGAGCCTGGGAAAGCCCCTGATGAGGTGTGACATCCACTAGTGTGGCACAGCATCAGTGCCACCTCTCTGAGTGCCACTGCACATCCAAAGGAATGCCTGGGACAGTGGGTGAGCCATTGGTGTGTCCCTGGCGTCCACGGCCACCCAAGCTATGCAGTTGAAACAGGCAATTTCGAGTCCCTCACTAATCCTTACCCACGCCCTGGAGGGGAGATTTGGGGAAAATCCCAAAATTTGCCCGAGAGAATCCCCAAAAACCCTGTTTTCCAGGTGGGGAAACTGAGTCACAGAGAAAACCACCAAGGACAGGCTTGCCTGCCCCATGGAGCCACACTGTCCCAGGGAAAGGCTTCAGTTCCCAGAAACCCTGGGATCATGTCACCATGCCCTGCCTTCATGTTACCAGTCCAATAAAAGCCTTTAAATAGGGAATTGTTTCCATATTTTAAGGAAAGCTTGGAGGCACAGAGAGAGTGAGCATCTCTGAAGGTCTCTGGCCCAGCTCTTACCCTGAGCAGGGTCACTCCAGAGATGGATTAGGCTGCGTGGCATGAAACCTTAAAATCTTTTCCAAGCCCTCTATTTTCTGCCTGCACACAGAAGATGTTCCCCAGATGCCCTCACCCACTGCCATCACCAAAAGGCTTCATTTGTATCCTTTTCAGAGCACAATGAGCAGCAGGGACCTCATCACAGATCATCACCTGGATAAAAGGGGACCACTTCATGGTGGTGCCTACAGTGATGACGTCCCCATGTCACATGGTTGTGACCCCACTCCCACAGCAGTGTCCAGCCTGGAATGGCCACCAGCCTGCTTGACCTGTGCCAGGGGGAACATGCCACCATCACCCCAAGGTCCCCTGGACAGCCCCAGGCCTGTGGTGGGGCCATTCCTGCCTCCTCACCTCTGGAGTGGGTTGCAGGTGCAGCACAACAACAACAACGTGGGGGCTCATCTGGCAGCGCTGGGAGGGTGGAGCTGCAGCTGGATGGATGGCTCCTTCCCTGTAGAACAGAGGGATATGAGTCAGTTATGGGGCAAAAGCATCCTCAAAACAATGTGCCCCCCACAGCAGCTCCCTGTCCTGGGGACACCCACATGAGCATTTGAACCCACACCAGAGATGTCACCACCAGAATTCTCTCAGGACAAGCAAGTCCTAGTGCAGCTTTTCCCAGCTCAGCAGACCAGAGTTCTCTAAGGCATGATCAGAGGCCTCTGGGGCACTTGGATTTTCAGGAAATCATCACCCTGTGCTGGGAAAATAGGGACAAGAGGGTTTGCTCCTTGGTGGCAGGGATGCATGAGTCATCCTCCAGCCTGATGCCCTTGAAACAGAGCCAAAAAAGCTTTTACCCAAAGTAGCCAGCAATAGGATACCAGAGCTGGAGCTCCAGGATTAACCCTTTCCTGGCAGAAGCTGTCTGGCTGCCCTCCCATGCAGATCCTTTCTCCTCCTCTGCTCAGTGCTGGGTTTTCCCACTATGCACCCACCAGGCTGGTGGACAAGATGCCAACACTACCCTGGCAAGGGCAGGGAGGGGAACATGACATGAGACCCCTGTGATGGGCTGCTGCCAAACCAAATGGGGTTGGAAACACAGCCACCCCCAAATGGGGAATGACATTTCTCTTCCACAAAGCTTGCCCAGCAAACAAAAGTTTGGGGTCCACCAAAGGGAAAACACAACTCAAAAAAATAACGTGGAAAATTTAATGCTCTTTATTTAATTGTTTTGGGGGCACAGCTCTTGATCCCTACACTCCTGAGTCCTTGTTTCATTTAGGAACCCACCAACCATCTGTAGCTCAGATGGGATCCTGACTGTTTGTGTTTGACTTGATGGGCCTTCCCCAAAATAGGGGGAACTAGCCTGCCAGAGAATCCCATATTCCCTCCTTGACAGGAAACAGCCACTTGGGGACAGGTGGGAATTTCTGTGTTTAACGAGGTTTTCCTCCCTGCAGGCAGGAAAGCACCCAGCTTTCCTGCCAACCTGATGACAATGGACCTATTCCTGCAACATGGAAAGGTGGGAGCCTCAAACCATGGTCCTGGCAGTGGTCAAGAGCATCACTGAGCTAGGACAGGGCAAAAGGACGGAGGATGATGCTCCTTGCCCAGGGCTGGGAGTGAGAGGTCCACCCAGGAGTGGCTGCAGCTCTGCAGCCTTGCTGCAAAACAAGCCCAGCCTCTCCTGGGGCCATCAAAAGGAGGAGGAAAAAGGAGGTTATATCTGGAGGTTATATCGGTACCCACCAACCTGAGCTGGAGCCTCCTGCCACAGCCCCATGGACCCAAGCGTGGCTTGACCCACTCCAGCAGTCTGGCAGTGTTTTGGAATCTGCATGAACCTGCCCAGGGCATCTAAAGTGAGCTCAGACAGAGACTTCCCCCTTCCATCCTCCCACAGGCCTTGCTATGGAAATGCTCCTTGAAAGCATGGATTGGGTCACGGAGATTTTGAGTGGCTTCTTCACCTTCTGCAGGGCTCTCCATCCCCAGTTTGCTTCCTCACAGTCTGCAGTGGGGTCTGCTGAGCATCCACTCCACCCTGGGGGACCCCTGTGCCCCTGCCAGCCCACCCCAAACCCTGCATACGGTGGCCAGTACCTCCCACCAGGACCGTCCGCTCCCTTCTACTGCATCCCTCAGGATGCACCCGTGCCCTCTGCTCTCCTAAGGATGGGCAGCATGAACCGTCCAGGCCTAGGAAGCCTGGAACACCTGATCCAAGTAACAGCAGCAGCAGGCATTCCCCCACACCCCCAGCACCAGGGGCACCACGGCCCCATCTGCCCTGGCTGCCTACAGGACTGGGGAAATCCCTGCAGCGATGCAGTGATTCCTGGGGGGCCATGCAGCATTTGAATGGGATGGGAATGCTCTGCAGCGCAGCATGCCAGAGGATGCTGCACACACCCAGACCCCAGGAGGAGCTGCTGAAAGGAGGTGGGCAATAAACACCACCTGGGGAACCAGAGCTGAATAAACTGACCCCTCCTGAGAGGTAGTGGCTCCAGTGGACAGCAACCCCAGTGCAGGGCACCCACTGCTCCCTTGAGGCACATGCTGAAGAACCAGCTCAGTGACCGAGTGGGTGGCAGCCCCGCCTGTGGCAGGAGGTAAAATTAGATGGTCTCTAAGGTCCCTTCCAACCCAAAACATTCTGTGATTCTATGATGATTTTGTTTTTGGAGGAAGGACAGAAAAGTCCTGCCTGTGGAAATGGGTTCCCAGGGGATATCTACCCAGCTACAGGGGAAGTCTGGAGGCCTGGGACCCCTTCAGTCCCCCCCAATACTAATGCTGAGGCTGCATTTGCACCGCTTGACGACCACCACACCTGGAGCACAGGCTCATAAATGACCACCAGCCTGATACTCGTGAGACCCCATGGGTGCTGACACCCAAAAACCAGCAGCCAGGGCTCAGAAACACACTGTGGGACCCCTCAGGGTGTTCCCACCCAAAGCCTTGCAGCATCCCCGCCGTCACCCATCCCCACGCACATTTCTCCCTGCAGTGGCGAGTGACGGGGGGGAGGTGTTTAAAAGCCGCTCCCCTTGAAGACCCCCCACTTATGCCCAAGCGGAGACAGCACTTTGGGATTGTTTCAGCGAGTCCGGGAGCCTCCCAAGGCTGGAAGCCAGGGACCGACGACTCCCAGCAGCCTGGCAGAGCCGCCCAGGCGGGAAGGTGGCAGCACACGGGGGCATCTCCTGAGGACGGAGGGGGACGCGGGGACAGGGTCGCTGGGTGAACGCTCTCCGCTCCCCGGAGCGATGCCGCACCGGGAGCCGCCTCGCCCCGACGTTGCCGCCACCACACCCACCCTCCATCCCCGCTCCAGGTGCGGGGTGCCCCTGCGGGACCGGGAGCGCCGTCCCGGGACCCTGCGCCCAGAACACACTCCCCAGAGAAGGCAAAGCCCTACCTGTGTCCAGACGGCCGGCCGGCCGGAGGGACGGCTGGGGCAGGGCGGGGGAGCGGCAGGGCGGACTCAGGGGCGGTGGCGACCGGAGCCGAGCGTGAGAGCCCAGCCCTGCCCGCCACCCCCCTGCTGTGCCCGGCCCCCCGACTTCCTGCCCCTGCCCCGTCCCTTCCCGTCCCAGACCCACTCCCTGCCCCCGTTCCAGTCTCTAAACCTGCTCCTCCCCTGCCCCAACTCCTCTTCTAGCCGCTGCTCCTGCCCCAGCATCTCTGCTACCCTCTCCCTAACACAGCCCCTGCCGCAGCCCCTGTACCTGCTCCTCCCGTCCCAACTCCTGCTCTTCCCCCTACTCCGTCCCTGCTCCTGTCCCCGCCCCTCCAGTGTCTTCTCCCTACTCCAGCCCCTGCTCCTGCCCCTAAACCGGCTCTGCCTCTACCCAGCCCCTGCCGCTGCCCTGTGGTGGCTGGGGACAGTCCCAGGTGACACTGCCCAGGGTGACTCTGCCCCAGGCTGCTGGCATTGCCCGGCTGCCCGGCATCGCCCCGTAGCCACACCCTGCGGAGCGCCTGCACCCGGGCCCGGCTGCGTTTAAGGGAGGGAGCTAACCCTGCCACCATCCTGGCCATCGGGGATGGACAGACAGGTCCCACCTGCCCGCGGGAGGGACAGGGTGAGCACGGGAAGCTAGCGGACATGTCTGCTGCAGTCTGGCCACCCTCCCCGGGACCACCTCGGGGGCTCAGTAGGGCTGGAAGCCTCTGGGTGGGAATATCCAGGGCTGCCTGGACCTTACAGGCTGGCTTGGGTGGGGCGGGTTTGCGTGTGTGTGCGACAGTCCTCGGACGTCTGGGATCCTGCTGCCGCACTTCCAGGCGGGAACATATGAATATTTCAGCGGAATAGCCGAGCGCTGTCAGCTTGCATTTGCTTCTGGCACAGTGAGCGCTGGGAAAGGGGGAGAGAAGATACCCTCAGAAGATGCGTCATCTCCCGGGAGATGGGGCACCAGCTCCGGGGCCCGATTCTTCTCCACCTCCTCTAGGCATGCTCTTCCCTCCGGGAGAAGCTGCAGCCCCTCCTGGTCGTGATGGCCGGACTCACCCCGTAAGCAACTCTCGGGGGCCGCTGCCAGGCTGGGTGGGGGGGATGAGAAGTTTCGGGAGCTGTGCTCGGAACACAGCTCTTTCGGGAGCTGTGTTCGGGACCCTCTGGGATGCGGCACAGCGCAGACTGGAACAAATCCACCCCCCGGACACAAACGGGGTGCAGAAATAAATCCAAGCAAGCAGCTGTGGGTATAATAAGTTAGCGAAGAGAGCCAAAGCGGGGGCAGCGTCCGCCAGGGCCCGCAGCCCAGAGGCTACGGCAGATGGGCGAGAAGCTGAGCCCGGCTGAGGGCAGCGGAAAAGGGCGTCCTTCACGCCCTGCCAATGCTTTCGGAGAGGGATTTGTCCCTGTATGGGACACGCAGGTGCCGGCGCAGCTCTGTCCCGGGGGGGCCGGGCTCTTCCTGCTCCTCCTCCTCCCCCTCCCCTTCCTCCCCCCCGCTGCACTGTGGGGTTTGTGGTCCCCGCGCCGCCCCGCATGTGGGGCGCGACTACATTTCCCGTGGTACCCCCACATCCTCCTCCTCCTCACGCTGCTGCTGCCGCCGTCCTGGGCTCGCCGCGGATCGGGCTCAGTGGCAGCGGGGAGCCCTGGAGCTCGCCGTGCCCCGGCCCGCAGCGCCCATGCCCACCGCCCACCAGGTAGGGGGTGCGGGCTGTGGGTGTCGCCGGGGCGGTGGCGTTCCCGGCTGGGTGCCTGGGATGCCGGCAACCTGTTTCCCTGGGTGCTAGGGATGTGTGCCGGGTGCTGTGCTGTTTCCCCCCGCCCCCGGTTCAGGGCGGGCAGGTGCCGCGTACCCCCAGCACCCTCCTCTGCCGAGCGCACCCCACACCGCCCCGCAGCGCCCGTTCCTTGCTGCTGGGCGGTGGGAGGCAAAGTGGTGACTGCACGGTGGGCGAGGGTGTATTTTTCAGGAGCTCCCCAGCCCTTGTTTCAGGGAAGGTGCCCTAGGGACTCGCGCGCCCCTTTCGGCGTGGCAGGTCCCCACGAAATACATGGTGCCTTGGCGGTGTCACTTGTATGTCACCGACATGCGGCTCGGGGGAGAGCATCCCCCCGACCCCCTGGGTCTGTCCCCTCTGGAACACGGTGGCCGTGGCTCTGCGGGGAGCTGAGCCCGAGCTCGGCCACCCGTGTCACCCGTGACCCCGGGCTGACAGCGGTGCGTGGCGTGACAGTGATGAAGGGATGTGTCAAGGGCACACCCCGACAAGCCGGTGATAAACAGGTTCACACGATGATAACGGACCGGCTCTGCTCCCTCTCCCTCTCTCTCTCTCTCTTCCCTCCACACCCTGGCTTGCACTAGGGATGAAGGATGGAGCATTCCCTGGGGCTCGTGCCCACTCACCCCGAGCAGAGCAGCTCCACGAATGTTCTGGAGAAGGGGAATTGGGTGTGGCCAGATGGGTTCTGTTCTGGAGTCGCTTTTTGTGTGGGGACATACCTGCTGGGAGTTAGGAGCCAGTGCTTCTGGGAAATGGAGCAGCTTCGTAGAGCTGCACCCTGCATTAAGTGTGGATGGTTTCCTGCGGGCCAGGGATGCATGTGCGTACCCCTCCTGGATGGACGTGGCAGGAAATGGAGAGCAGAGGGTGGCAAACATCCTACAGGGATTGTGGTGCACAGGGCAGCAAGTGGCTGCTGCAGGTGACATCCACAGCCCAGCATGACGACGAGAAGGTGACAGGGCAGAGTCCAGGCACTTGCAGCTGGCAGCAGCCCCAGCACGGTGCTGGGGTGGGTTTGATGTGGGTTAGCCTTTGCTCCTTGCCCCTTACCCTTCCTGCCACAGCAGAGGGGCCAGTGCTCCAGCCAGTGCTGGACGGTGAGTGAGTGAGCATCTGCCTTGATCCCTAGGGATCTGTTCAGGAGGTGGGGGCTGTTTGCCCAGCCATGAGCTCTGGCACATGAGTGTTTTGGTGGTACTCAGGCACCAGTGCTGAAATCCTATGGGAATCCAGCAGAGCAGTGGATCCTCACTGGGGCAAATGGGCACTTGGCTTCCCTGTAGGATTAGGTCACCACCAGCTTTCCTCTGCCACCACTGGTGCTGGTTCGTGTCCCTGTTTGTCCTGTGTTATCCAGCAGCAGGGGGGGGATTATCCCCCAATTTCACCGTGCAGGATCCAGTGGGACACAGACTGGAACCGTGAACTTAGTTTCTAATGGCTGCTATTAGTTGTTCTATGGTTATCAGGGTAATCAGGTTTCTAGACCTTGCTCCCATGGCGTGTATTGGCATACATGGAATTTATGGCATGAAAAGTCACCTCGGTGACTTCTTGTGGGAGTGGGGTGCGTTGGGAGGACACGCAGTCCAGGCCTTCTCCTGTCGCTGCCCTTGTCCCGTGACTGCTAATCAGGTCTCCTGGTGCTGCCAGCTTTCCTGCAGCCAAACCTCAGGATCTGAGCTTTTAATCCCCCTGCAGACCATGAATCTCGTGGCATTTTGCATTCTCCACGGACTGGGCATTGTGTCCTACCAGGAAGAGCCAAGGGGCAGCCACTTGCCTGCGGCTCAGCTGAGGTCCTGCCAGCTGCCCAGCTACCGAGTAACACGGGCGGCCCCGTGCCCGGTGTGCACATTAACTCAGTTCCACAGCCGGCACATTCCTGTGCTATCCCCTCCGGAACATCCCTGGTGCAGGGTGTCTGCATCCCTCTGCCACTGCAGCCCAGAGGGAAGTGTTGCTCCAGGAAGCAGCAAAAGCCCACTGAGCCTTAAGGGGGAGGAAAAGGAGGTGACGGGAGCTGAGGATGCCCCACTGTGGATCCAGATGCTCTGCGCATCCAGGCTCCGGATGCACGTGATGTACGAATGCTGCCCGAAATGACCCCCCCGCCCTGCTTCTGCACAGCGAGACGCACGGCTGCTTTTCTTCTTCCCAGAACATCTCCTGGGGAGAAGGTAGTGGTATTTATTTGCCTTGCGATTCTGGAGGAATTTTGAGCCTGTGCCAAATGCTGCTTTTTCCACAGAAACTGCAGCGTCCTGGTTTTCCATGTGTCCGAGAGTGCCTGTGGACAGAGAGAGGCTGTGTGGTCCAGTAGAGCCTGTGTAGCTGATGGCTCCTGGGATAATGCCGCTGTCCTGCTGCAGAGCCATGCCCAAGAACGGTGGTGCCAAAAAGCCGGTGTCAGAGATGGTGCCAGACCAGCGCTGGAAGCTACAGGTCTTCTACCTCTGCTTCTATGGCTTCATGACGCAGATCCGGCCCGGGGAGAGCTTCATCACCCCCTATCTGCTGCAGGCTAACTTCACAAAGGCAGAGGTGAGCTGCGGGCACCCAGTCCCCCCTCCTGGTGTCCCCCTTTATGGCCATGATCACCAGCCTGGGGCTGGCCAGAGCATCCCTCTGTGCTTCTGGGGTGCACAGGGGTGTCACATCTGGGGCATGGTGGTGTGTGGTGACTCGTGGTGCTGCTTCTGGGCAGGGGAGGTGCTCTGGTGTGGGGCCCTGTCTCACTTGGCTGTGAGGTCACTCTGTCCCCTGAGTCCCAGGCTTTACCTGCTGTGGCATAAAACCTCGTGCCCAGGCTGGCAACTGACTTTGGGGGCAGTGTGGGACCCCTGCCCACCTGAGCAGCCTGTGGGAGGGTGCTGGGCTGGGAGAAGCCATTCCCCATCCCACGGGGGAGACTTTTCCATGATGGCACAGTGCACTGCCAGGCCACCGGCAGTGATAGGGTTAGACAAGGAGGGGCCACAGTGTCATCGTCTCCCAACCAAGGGATGCTGGCCCCGATCCCAGCTGGCTGCTGCGCCTGTGGGAACGCTGCATTCCTGGCATGGGAAGGGGCCGAAGCTCAGCCAGACCCCCAGCTGAGCATGCTGCTGGTCACGTTCCTCCCCAAAGAGGTGCTGCCGTGGGGGACAGCAGCCGGTGCCCACAACATCTGCGGGTTGGGGGGCATCCCCAGGGCTATGCCCAGCACTCAGCCCCTCCTCGCCCCCACGGCAGGTGACCAACATGATCACGCCGGTGCTGTCCTACTCCTACATGGCTGTTCTGGTGCCCATCTTCCTGCTGACGGACTACCTGCGCTACAAGCCCGTGCTGGTGCTGCAGAGCCTAAGCCACATCTCCATCTGGCTGCTGCTGGTGCTGGGCACCTCTGTCCTGGCCATGCAGCTGATGGAGTTCTTCTACGGCATCACCATGGCTGCCCGCATCGCCTACTCTTCCTACATCTTCTCCCTGGTCGCCCCGTCCCGCTACCAGCGGATGGCCAGTTATTCCCGCTCTGCTGTGCTCCTGGGGGTCTTCACCAGCTCTGTGTTGGGCCAGCTCTGCGTCACCTTGGGCGGCGTCTCCTTCCTCACCCTCAACTATGTGTCCTTGGGCTTTGTCAGCTTCGGCCTCATCCTCACCCTCTTCCTCGAGCGGCCCCGGCGCAGCCTCTTCTTCAACCGGCCTGGGGGGCCCGATGGAGCTGCTGTGCCCACTGAGCTGGACAGGATGGCAGGGGGGGACAGTGGAGGAAGGACACAGGGCTGGCGGGACATGGTGCTGTGCCGTATGCTGCGGGAGCTGGGAGTCCTGGCCAGGCAGCCGCAGCTCCGCCTCTGGTCTCTGTGGTGGGTCTTCAACTCAGCTGGCTACTACCTGATGCTGTACTATGCACACATCCTCTGGAATGAGATCTCTCCCACCACGGACAACCGCCATGTGTACAATGGAGGCGTGGATGCTGCCTCCACACTCCTGGGTAACTTGCCTGGGATGGGGACACTGGGGCTGTGGGGGGACACTCACATCCTGCTGCCTCTTGTGGGAATGGCTGGGGACACCACAGAGGCAGGGGGTCACTGCTGTCCTGCTGCACCCCCTGGGAATGGTGGTCCTTACGGAATTTTTGGTGGTTTGGCATTGGAGATGATGTGATGATCATTGGGCTGGTCCCAGCCTAGGTAGGGCGGGGGATCCTTGAGGTGCTCACAGCATCCTTCATCCCTCCCCAGGAGCCGTTGCCTCCTTTGCTGCTGGCTACGTTAAGATCCGCTGGATGCTGTGGTCAGAGCTGGTGATCGGACTGGTGACGGCATTCCAGGCAGGATTGCTCCTGCTCATGAACTCCACCACCAACATCTGGCTGTGCTATGCTGCCTACATCCTCTTCCGTGGCTCCCACCAGTTCCTGGTGCCCATTGCCATGTGTGTGGTACTCCCAGGGACACACTCTCACCCTGGCAGACAGATTGATGCCAGGGGTTCACCAGTGTTCCCATTTTTCCCAGTTTCCAGATTGCTACCTCCCTCTCCAAAGAGCTCTGCGCTCTGGTCTTCGGGGTCAACACGTTCTTTGCCACCGTGCTGAAGACCATCATCACCGTCATCGTGGCTGACAAGAGGGGCTTGGGCTTATCTGTGCATCCCCAGGTAGGGTTGGGGGAGCACCTAGGATGGAGTTGGTCCCTGAATGGTGCGGGATTAAGGGAGGGCTCCAAATGCCATTCTCCCCTCTCTCTTTTGCAGTTTTATGTATATTTCAGCTACTTCACACTGTTGGCCGTAGTCTACCTGCTGGCGGCCATCAGAGTGGGTGTCCAGCACAGCCACTGCAGGCAGCCGGTGGAGCTGGCCCTGGCCAAGGAGGAGATTGCAGTGCAGGAGAAAAGCCCGGAGGTGGGCACCACACAAGCCTGAGCACTGGTACCGTGACGCTGGGGCCGGCTCTTGGCTCCCGAAGTGAGCACTGTCATCGTCGTCGTGTGCTTGGTGTCCTGTGCCACTGCTGGTCCTGGGTGCTGTTCTCTCAAGGCTGTAACCCTTGGGACACATTTTCTGCTCCATGAGGACAGGGCTGCACCCCTTCCCTGTCCCCAAACACAGAGCCGGGGCAGGATTCCCATGGTGCCACCGCCGTGTGCCACACAGGGGTCTGGATGGGGGGCCCCATCCCGCTGCTTCCCCATCATGGCACAGAGCCAAGCTACAAGAGGATGTTTCTTTATTCAGTGCCTTTAGAAAATGGTTTATAGGACACAAATGACAACAAAAAAAATAATATAAAGATCCACAGGCTTTAAATTGCATTAATTACACAAAATACAGTAGACTGTAAGAAATAGAGACCGTGTGACTCACACAGCTTTTATGGTAATAATTTCCATACAATAACAAAAAAAAGCTAGTTACAGATTTCTCCTTTTTCCTTTTTTTTTTTTGGTTTTTTTTTATTTAGCACCTTGGATTTGCCCACACCAGTTCCAACCAGCTTTGCCGTGCCTTCGCCATTTGAGCCCAGCAAAGGTGGCACGGGGAGGGGGGGATGGCAGTACCTGCCCTTGGTACCACATGTGCCCAACACCCAGACACAGAGAAACATGTGCCACGCCTCGGGGTCACCCTGTCACTCCAGTACCTGTGCTGGGCTGGCTGTGGCTGTACCTGGGCTGTGGGGGCACAGCTGGGAATCCCCAGGGTGCATGGATGGGATAGGGGAGACCAGAACCCCACCAGAGCTCTTCTGGCTGGGAGGTAGAGGTGAGGATGATGAGGGGATGGTCCTTACCTGGGGAGGACAGAGACCATCTGGGAGAGCCCCAGCATTGCCATGGGACAGTCCCTTGGGTAGGATGCTGGGGTCTTGGCTGGAGAAGACCCCATGGCCTCATCATCAGGGATTTGGGCCCAACCCCAACCTCCTGGTGAGGACAGCACGGGGCCAGGGGGCTGGTGAGAGAGCCTGCACAGGCTTTTGTGGGGGACAGCCCACATGGCAGCACTGAAATCTCCCTGCCAAGCTTCCTCCCACCCAGCCACCCCAAAAGGAGTATCCGAGCAGGGAGAGGAACCAGCTGAAGTGGTTAAAAATATTAGGAGTTAGAAGAGGAGGAGGAAGGCTGCCGGCCCATGGCTGCTCTGCCCTAAGTGGGACCTGAGCCCCTGCCGACCCTGGGCAGGGGCCATGGCAATACTTCTTTGGCTTCAGGTCTGTGGGACAAGGAAACCCTGCAGGGCGGGAGTGGATGTGTGAAGGGGGCTTATGGGCCCAGGGGTGCTGGGGTGCAGGCTGGCCCTACCCTTCCCGGGGACATGGGGGTACCAGGGGGCACCAGGGCGGGTATCACTTTTTGGCGGAGGTCATGAAGCTGTTCTCGATGCAGAGGACGATGAAGGCGTGCTGGCAGCTGCTGGCCACCTGCTCCAGCAGTTTTCCAGAGGCCAGGGACGAAGCCTGGCCGGTGACTGTGCGCTCCTCTGTCCGCCACGTCTCACAGTAGCTCTCGGGCAAGCGCCGGCCCTTGGCATCCGAGCCATGCCAGACACTCTTCTGCGGCCTGGAAGGGTGAAAGGTGGGGGACTGCTGCTGCCCCACCCATGCTCCAAGCCCCATTTCCCCATTGCTCAATCCTGCACTCACCATCCCGCATCCCGCAGGACATCCCGGCCGTCAAAGGAAAGGATGCGGGCACCAGCTTGCAGTGGGGCCCCACTGCCCATGAAAAGGGCTTCCCAGTTATTGAAGAGCACTTCATCCTGGTGGGAAGAGTGGGAAAATGGAGGAGGAAGGGGTTTAGCCCTGCCTGCACTCCAAAAGCAGCCTGGAAGGTCCAAGCCCCAGCAGCCTCCGGGAAGGGGATGCTTCGTGATGGATGGGGGCTTTGCTATGTTCTGCATTCCAGACCTCATTGGTGCTGGGTTCACAGTTGGACTTGATGATCTTAAAGAGATCTTTTCCAACCATAATGACTCTGTGATCCTACTCTATGATCCCCCAGAGCTCAAGAGAGTGGTGGGAAGGGGATGGGGACGTGTGTACCCGGAGGTTGACGATGGGGACGGTGGCACGGTCAGCCCTGCGCACGATGCTGTAGAGATCCTGCAGGCGTGAGGACAGGAAGGCACGGAAGGTGCCAGCCAGCCCGACCTGCCGGGCTTGCTGGAAGCACTGGAAATCGGCACCCCGGATGCCGCGCATGCCGCCATTCAGCGGGGTGTTCAAGGCCACCAGGTGAAGCTGCCAAGAGGGGACAACGGGGCTTGAGGGACGCAGCTTTGGCCACCACCATCAGCTCCCCTTGGCCAGCATGTGGCACTCACTGCAGGCTGGAAGTCCTGGTGCACATGGGCGGCCACGGGCACAGGATCTGGCCGGCGATGGATGTAGTAGCCATTGATGAGTTCATGCTGGTGGTGCAGCAAGGGCTGCTCGGGCAGGCGGTGCTGGTTGGCCACCACCTCGTCCCCACGCCAGGGACGGGCGGTGGCTGGGGGGACATGGTTGCGGAGCGGGTGCAGGGGCCCGCGGGGCTGGGGGCCAGCGTAGTGGAGGGTGGGCGGCTTGTCGTACACCTCATTGTCCTGGGGAGGTGGACATGGCATGAGTGGGGGGTGCGGTGTCCCAGGTGGGGGTGGGGATGATGGGGATGGAGAATGTTGGGGATGGATAGAGATGGTTGTGGTTGGATGAAGGTGGGCATGGAAATGGTTGAGGTTGGATGGGGATGGGAATGGAGATGGCTGGCGGTGGAGATTGATATGGCTGGGGATAAATGGAGAAGGGGATGAAGTTGATTGTTTACGGATAGGGATGGTTGGGCATGGAGATGGTTACGGATGGGATGAGGATGGATGAGGATGGAGGATAGGGACTGGGAAGGAGGATAGGGATGAGGATGTGCACAGGGACCAGAGGACTCACCAGAGCCGAACTGGGGATCAGGTTGTGTTCCTCCAGCTGCAAGGGCACGGCACATCAGATCCCAGCTTGCCCCACTCTCCTTTTCCTCGCCCGTGGGTGGGGGGACCCCGAGCATCACCAAGAGTCACCACTGCACCCCCAGGGCAGTGCTGTCCATGCTCCCCTCAAGCTGGGCAGTGCAGCCCTGGCTGGAAGCCCCCCCAGCTCCCCACTCACCAGCACCCTGCGGAAGCCCCCGCGCAGGCGGACATAGAGCTCCTGCCGGTCGGTCAGGAAGACCAGGCTGCCCTCAGGCAGCTCGTGCGCGCTGCTCAGCATCGCCTGGTACGTGGGCACGGCCCGGATCTGCAGGCACAGCCCGGGGCAGGGCTCAGGGATTGGCTGCTTGTGCCACGGGCAAGCCCTGCCCAGAAGCCCCCACTCACCCCCAAGGACATCCCACTAGTGCCTGGTGGTCCAGGGGGTCCTGGTGGTCCCGGGGGTCCAGGGATGCTGACAGCTATGGGAGAAGGAGGGTGAGATGGAGAGAGATGCAGCACGGGGAGGAATGCAGAGGTGCAAGGAGGGATGCATGGGATACAAACAGGGATGCTGGGGGTACAGGAAGGGATGCCATAGAGCTGGTACCTTGTCTGTGGGGACCTGGGAAGGAGGGTGGCCCGGGAGGACCAGGAGGGCCAGGGGGGCCCTGCCGCCCCTCGTATCCGATACCAGGGGGACCCTGAGGTCCTGGAGGCCCCGGTGGCCCAACAATACTGTCCCCCTTGGGACCCTAGGCAGTGTGAGAGAACATGTGTTGGACAAAAGCCCCCAGGGGCACCCCCCTTCACTCCCCACCCCATGAGGTACTCACCGGCAGCCCGGGGTATCCCTGGGGCCCTGGAGGCCCTGGAAGTCCAGAGACTCCAGGACCATAGAGTGGGGTGCTGCCTGGCTCGCCCTTCTCACCCTTGGGACCTGCATCCCCCTTGTCACCCTGTGGGATGGCACAGCCTTAGGGTGGGTGGATACCCCAAACCACACTGGGTTCCAGCTGCAGTGTGCAAAGGGCTTACCCGCAGGCTGGTACCGAAGTGACTCACGTCATAAGGGAACTGGCCTGTGGAGAGAGGGACAGGAGGGGAGAGGAGCTGGGATAGGCCTAAGCCACCCCCTGCCTGCTTCTGCCAGCAGGGACCAGTCACCTACCTGGGGGTCCTGGGGGTCCAGTGTCACCTTTCTCTCCCTTTTGTCCTGGGAACTGGTGGAAACCTGTGGGGAGCAGCAGAGATGCTATCTCACAGCTGCAGCTCTAAGGGAGGGAGGGGCTTTCCCTCCAGCCCTGCTTTGCCGCGGTTCCCCGAAGTGCCCAGAGGTGGCTGGGAGAGGGACATCCCCTTACCAGGGAACACCGGATGGCCAGAGTCGCTGAAGGTCTGTGGAGATGCAAAGGAAGTGGCTGCAGAGACAGCAGCGTCCTCGGGGATCCCCCCAGTGCTGGTGACAGTCCCACATGCCAGTCGCAGCCAGGGTGTCACCAGAGCATCCTCAGTGCCCTCCAGGCAGGCAGGGGACTGGGGGCCCAGTCATCAGCATGTTCAGCATGGTGACTGGTGATACTCACATTGCCATTGTTGTAGACTATGCTGCCAGGTGGCCCAGGGGGCCCAGGGGGTCCTGGGAGGCCTGGGGGGCCCTATGGAGGGTGAGAAGATTTGTCAAGGTCCTGCAAAGCGGACAGTCCCCACTATGGGGCAGGGGAGGGGACAGTCAGCCCCTGAGAGGAGATGTGCCCTTTGGGGTCCTCAGAGAGACACTCAGGGCGCGTATTCCACCCTGCAGGGCCAGCAGCTGGGGGGTCACAGCAGCGCTCACCCGCAAGCCCAGCACATCCGCGGGGTCACCCTTCTCGCCCTTCAGCCCGTTCATGCCGGGACGTCCCTGCAGATGAGCAGCACAATGAGCCTCGTCCTCATCCCCCTGGTGTCATGCCTGGTGCCCCAGAGTCACCTCTGACAGCCTGGCAGCGCCCCATCCCTCAGGGACACAGCAGGCCGTGGGGCTCAGCGGCTGCAGGACGTGCACACAGGGAGGGGGACGCGGTGGAGGTGATGGACACAAACAAACCAGGAGCAGGTCTTACGGGTCTGCCTGGAAAGCCAATCTCTCCCTTCATCCCTGCTCGTCCCGGGGGACCCTGGAAGGGAGGGAAGACGAGGCTGAGGGTGCTCAGTATGGGGGCAACCCCTCTGCCTTGGACCATTCCCAGCCCTTCCCGTGGGACACAAGGAGGAGGACAGTGACGTTGACTTACCGATGGTCCCATTGGGCCCCGCAGCCCCGGCTCCCCCTGTAAACAGTGGAGAGGGAAAGGACATCACCCCTGGGACCACCTGGCACCTGTCCCTTGGGGATGTGCCCCCCATTCCTGCCAGGAACCCACCTTTTCTCCCTTCACCTTGGCAGTGACCACAGTCCCATCGGGGCTGATGATGACACCGGGCTCCCCCTTCTCCCCCTGCAAGAGAAGAGGAGGTGGGAGGGGACACGGAAGGACCAGGCTCCCTCCCGTGATAGGGCTGGTGTCATCTGGAGGACAGGTAGAATGGGGGACCCCACAGGGTGCAGGTGGCCTGGAGCAGTTACCTTCAACCCTGGGGCACCCTGGGGACCAGTTGACCCCTGGTCTCCTTTCGGTCCCACTGGACCCTGCAGGAAGGACACAGAGCCCTCGTCATTCCCAATCCACCAAAGGCAGGCCCCAAACTCCCCCTCCATCACCACCACTCTGCAGCAAAGCACAGCAGGACTGGCAACCACAGCTGTCACCAGAACCACCCTGTGGTCCCCACATGTGTCACCGACTCACCGGGAAGCCAGCGTGGCCTGGTCTTCCCTGCAGAGAGAAGCAGAGATGCTCCTAAGAGCAAGCCCCCTCTTTCCAAAAAGAGGGTGCCCTCCTAGCACTGCTGAGGGATGGCCACAGGTAGCAGGAGGGCACCTACCTCTAGACCAGGAAAAGCCACCAAGGACTTCTGCAAAGAGAGACAAATTGAGGTTTTTTCCCCGATCTTGGCTCTGAGGGTCAGAGCTGCTGGTGAGGTCTCCCTCCTGGTGGCTGCTGGAATAGCCCTTCCCCTGCCCTGTGCTGAAGCCAGGTGCCACCACTTACATCTTCACTGGAGACAGTGATGACCTGTCCAGGGGAACCAGGTGGTCCAGGGGGGCCAGGCAGCCCCACTCCATCTTGGCCTCGCTCTCCCTGGAAGACACAAGCCCTCAGCCCAGAGCCACCAGTGGCTGGACCTCATCCCCAGCCTGGTGGCACCTACCTTCTCACCAGCGCTGCCTTTGTCACCTTTGGGTCCCTGGAAAGAGGAGCAGGATGGACTGAGCATCACATGGAGATGGACTCTGTCACACAAGTACCAAACCCTCCCACGTCTGGCTCAAAAAAATCCTTCAGGCAACCCCACCTCTGCCTCCCGCTCCAGGCAACGAGCCAGGCTGTGGTGATTTTGAGTGGAGGTGCAGTGGGCTGCAAGGTGGGGGGAGAGGATCCTATGGAGTGTGGGCACCCTGGAATGCCATGAGCTGGGTCCCACAGCAGGGAGGAGGAATTTTAGCTACTGGGGATGGAGCTGCTGCAATCAAGGGTGCCCTGCCTGGAGAAGGTGGGGAGAGGGGGTTTCTTCTTGAGCTGGGGGGCTGAGGCTCCTACCTGTGGTCCAGGAAAGCCCTCCAGGCCAGGACGGCCATCCACACCAGGCATGCCAGCATCTCCCTGTAGTGGGAGTGGGAAAGGGCAGGATGCAGCCCCAGGTCAGGGAGCACAAGGGTCCTGGCCACTGCTCTGCACACCCAGGTATTGCCACGGAGCCATCCCAATCTCCCAGGGCTCTTACCTTTGGTCCTGGCAAGCCAGGCTGTCCGGGGCTGCCAACCTCTCCCTGCAAGGAAAGAGGTGTGAGAGGCATCCCTACAAGCTGCCTGCAGGCATCCTACATGAATGGAGCCAGGAGCCTGTTGGAAGGGTTCCTCACCTTCACCCCTGGCAGTCCCGGCACACCCTGCAAGCAACAAGGGGACCATGAGCACTGGGTGATGGCAGGGAACACCCCAGGGAGCCCAGGATGGACAGGAGGGAAAGGGCAGGAATGGCCCTACCTGTGGTCCTTCAGGTCCAGGTGGTCCAGGGCTGAATGACAGCCCCGAGCCCTCCATGTCACCCTAAATGCAGGAAGAAGGGACTGAGCTGTGTCTGTCCCCTGCTCCACCTCATCCCACCCCATCCCTGCAGTGACCACTCACAAATCCAGCCTCGTAGCCTGGCCCCGGTGGTCCCGGGGGGCCGGGGGGCCCTGGCTGCCCTCGGGGTCCGATGGGCCCGGGAAGGCCAGCTAAGCCCATTTCTCCTGGGGGTCCCACCGGTCCTGCTTCTCCTTTGTTGCCCTGCAAAGGGGACAAGAAGAGGATAGGTGGAATGTGGCAGTGGTCGCTGCCTGGAGCCTACAAGCAAGAGGCAGAGCACCCCCTTCCAAATCCCCTCTGGGACAGGATATGGATGCTTGTCCTCATGCTCCCGTATAGGGGTTTTTCGGAAGGGGGCACTGCTCAGCTCAGGCACCCTTCATCCACTAGCTCCCCATGTAATGTCCACAGTGTAATGTCCACAGTGTAATGTCCACAGTGGCCACCAGAGCCTCGTCTAAAATCATAAAACGGGAACGTTTTTGCACGTGGGGCTGGCTTCAGCTCTGCAGCAGAGCTCAGTGCCATCAAGGAATGCTCGCAGGCATTCCTGGGATTGCAATGGGTCTGGAAGCAACAGGATTGGACGTTACCCCCGTTGCCACCCCATCTGCCCTCTGGGTGCTGCAGAAGTGCAGAAAGTTAGAACTGAGGTTAAGAAACCTTAATTTTTGAGGTTTTTGCCCCCAGCTCAGGCTGCCGTGGATGGTAGGGGCACCATCCCAGCTCTAAGGGATGCCAGCAAGCCTTTACTTCACCCTTGGGAATGCAGGCTGGAAAGAAGCTGGAGAAAGCAGGCAGGAGGGAGTGGTGCACAGAAGATGGGGTGTTTTCCACAGAAGTGGGGTGTGGGCACTCCCCAGGCAAAGTCTCCTTTGGTCTGGAAACACTCCCCTTGGTTTTCCTGCTCACTTCCTGATGTGGCAGTGCCTGGAGCAAAGCCAAGGCAGGGTGGCAGGAGGCCAGTGAGCATCCTTTTTGGGGTCAGCAGCTCCATGCACCTTTGAGCTGTGGCACTGATCTGGGAGGAGCACAAACAGCAGCACCCCCCTTCCCATCCCTGCACAAGAGGGCTCCCTCCCCCAGGCAACATCCCTGCCTCCAGCCTGCAATGGAGAAACCAAAAAAGCCCACCCCAGGCACAGTACCTTGGGTCCCGGTAGGCCAGGGAGGCCGAGGTCACCCACATCGCCCTGGGAAGGAGGAGGGAAAAGAGGCTGTGAAGAAGCTGCCCAGCTCCAGACAGGAGCAGAATGGTGCTCCCCAGCCCAGGAACTGGGGCCTCCCAGAGACGTGTCAGGGGTGCCAGATGCCTCAGGAGACAGCTGTGACATACTCCTGGGGCACATGGGACAGGGGACACTCACCCGCTCTCCTTTGGGCCCTGGCTGCCCGGCCTCCCCGTCTCTTCCTGGAGGACCCTGAGGACCCTGTAAGATCCCAGGAGTTGGTTCCACCACAGGGAAACCCCACAGAGCTGGTAGGCACCCAGTCCCCCACCACCACAGGGTGGGGTTCACCCTGGGATGGGTCCCTTGGCCCCCCCATAGACCTACCGCTGGCCCCGGGGGCCCAGGGATCCCATCCCTGCCCGGCAGCCCTGGTGGTCCTGGCAGGTCAGTGTGGTTCATCCCAAACCGTCCTGGCTCTCCTGGCAAACCAGGCACACCAGGTGGCCCTGGGGGACCAGGTGGCCCTTGTGGACCCTAGAAGAGACGTGGGGAGCCATGGCTGAAGATGTCCCCCCACTCCCAGCTGGCAGGACAGGCACCCACCCCCACTCACCCGCAGGCTCTCCAGGTCACCGCCGAAGCCTGAGCCCTCCATGTCGATGAAGGTCTGGGGGAGAAGCACAAGGTGGGTATCAGGGTACCCAGTGGCACTGGAGCATGCCCAGGGGCTGGTGGCAGCACTCCGGACCTCCATGGCTCAATGGACCCCCCATCCCTCAAATCCCTGTGTCCCATGGGGCACCCACCAGCTTGTCATTCTTGGAGGAAGGTCCCGGCGGTCCTGGAGGGCCAGGTGGTCCAGGAGGTCCCCTCGGCCCCATGCCTGGGTCACCCTGGCACAGAGGAGAGAGCATGGTTTGGGGCTGCAGCCGAGCTGGGGGTGAGAGGAAGAGGGAACATGTTCTGCCCCCCAACACCAGCACTCACCTTCTCCCCCTTCAGGCCTGGCTCCCCTGGCAGCCCAGGGAACCCCGGGGGCCCCATTTCACCCTGCAAAGGGGAGCAGTGGGGGCTCAGCAGGTGGCAAGGCAAGGGGGTGTCCATCCCCTGTGACCCTGCCACCCCCTCCACCCCACTTACAGGTTTGCCGTCCTCGCCGGGATCGCCCTAGGGATGGCAGAGAGGGGACAGGTCAGTGTGCAGGGTGGGGGGATGGGGGACACCCTGTGGGGGGTGAATTGACTCACAGGCTCGCCATCCCTGCCAGGGGCTCCATCCTTCCCTGGTGGCCCTGGGGGGCCGGTGACCTGCTCCACCACCGAGCCATCAGTGTGCCGAGACGGGGCCCCAGGGGGTCCAGGGTCACCTGGTTCTCCTTTCTGGCCCTTAGAGCCAGGGTAGCCAAATCCAGCACTGCCCTGGGGAGGGGAGGAGACAGGGGTGGGTGGCAGGTCCCTGGGCTGGCAGCCTGGGTAGGGCGAGGCCCCGTGACAGCTCCCCCAGCGATGCTGACCTTGACACCCAGGTCTCCTTTCTCACCCTGAGGATCAGAAACAGAGAGAAGCGTGTGTCAAGCACAGACCTGCAGCTGGCACCCTCGAGCCCCCAGGGACCAGCTCTTGCCCACCTTTTGACCCTTGACACTGCCTGGCCCTATGGTGCCATCGGTCCCTGAGTCCCCTTTCAAGCCATGTTGCCCCTTCTCCCCCTTTTCGCCTTTCCGGCCGGTGCCTGTGGAAAAGGAAAAGGACCCACTCGTGGCTGGGGACGGCCGCACCACCATGTCCCCGCTTGCATGCCCTGGGGAAAGGGAAAGCTGCTGGAATTACCTCCCGTGGAGACCTGCAGCGTCTCCTCCACCCTGGTCCTCTCGGCCTGCTGCAGGGACCCCCCGCCACTCCTCGGGCCACTGCCCCCCGCCACGGGGGGGGAGGTCACGGGGACAGCCTCCACCAGCCCTGGGACACCCTGCGCCAACAGCGAGGGGACACCATGGCACCATTCACCTCCCAGCGCCTTCCCGCAAGGGACAGGCGCTGGGACACCATCCAGCGTCCCATGACCTCGGGGGAGGGCACTCAGGGCACTCAGCCCTTCTCAGCACTAGAATTTTGGGGTCTCGCCCTGAGCGCAACACCTGCGGGCAGCAACTCACCTCTACCTTGCCTGAGAACTTCTGTCCACCTTCCATCCCGCTGCCAAAATCCCCAGAGACCTGCATTTGCCCGTGGAGAAGGAGTGAGGGCTGAGCTGGCAGCACGGTGGGGACAGTCCCGAGCCCAGCACAGCTGTGCTGCCAGCGCTCACCTCTGTGTCATCCTCCTCTTCCTCGCACTGGCGCTCGGCCGCTCGCGGGTCACCTCGGAGCTTCAAATCTGCAATCACACCCTGGAAAGAGACCATGGGCAGGTGGGGGACACGGACAAGCCACCCTACTGTGACGTGACCTGCTGTGCCACTCAGCCACCACGTCCTCAAGTGGGAGAAAAAGGATGGGTGAGATCTGCTGTCAGCACAGCGAACAGCTGAAAGAGGTCACCACGCAACTGGGGGCATTTGCTTGTGAGAGGAATTGACATAACTGTTTCATTATATATAAACTATATATTTATATTTATTATATTGTATATTATATTAAATTTATTCTATAACTTATAATTCATTCATATTATGTCACAGTCAGCTTGGCTGAACTGTGACTGCCCCTGCTCCTTATTTTCTTAAGTCCATCACGTTTCCTAGCCCGGACATGGTGAGCTGTGCCTTCAGGCCAGCCCAAATATTATTTTAGGTGTCTCGCCCAAAGAAGAGACACCAAGGGGGAGGTATCTCCTCTCTCTGAGCTTGCTTCCCAGCATGGTCCCCTGCTCCTCCCCACTGGGATCAGACGGATGGGCAGCATCCCAGCTCAGCAGACTACCATCCCAACAACATCCCTGTATCCCATCCTGCAGTGAGGACTCAGGCTGGACTCTGGGATGTGCTGGGTGACCCAGCTTGCATTGGGAGCTCTGGGGTTCACGCTGGTACCCACACCCCCTCTCCTGCTGAGGCTGGGATGCTACAGGGCTTTGCAAGAAAGGCAGCACCCTTGGGAAGGGATTTGTGGTGATTTCTTGTATAAACAAGTGGCCTGGATGCACACGGTGCTTGCAAAACACAAATAAATAGTAAGGAAGTGCAGATTATCCCAGGAAATACAACACGTGGGCTGCAGGACCTGCCAGCTGTCCTTGCGTGGGGCAGGGCAGTCGGCTGTGGCCAGGAAGCCCTTGGGAGAGGAAAAACAAGGAGCACAGCCAAAAGATCCCTGTAAAAGCTCTGCTGAGTGTCTGGCTGGGTCCTAGCCGCTACCTCTGCTCAGCCCATGTGGTGCCAGCTCTGGCACATGGCTTGTCAAGCCGTGCTGGTGGTGCTGGGCAGGAGCTGCAAACCTGGGGCTTTCCAGAGGCATGGGAAACAAGCCAGTTCCAAGCCCTGAAGCACGATGAGGGATGGTGATAGCGGCCCTTTGCAGCCTCTTTGCTCTGCTAAAGAGAGCAGCAGCACCACTGATCTTACAGTGAACCCATAGAATCATAGAATTGTTAAGGCTGGAAAAGCCCTCTAGGACCGTTGAGTCCAACCATTAACCTGGCTCCCCTGGGTCCCCCACTAAACCAGGTGCCCAAGTGCCACATCCAGCTGCAAACAAGCCCTCCTGCCAGACCCAGCTGAGACCCCGTTTGCCCCCTTGAGAGCTGCTGTCCCAGGGCTTCTGCATCGCCCACAGGCTTTGCCCCTCCAGGCTTCCTGCCAGGGCCACAAAGGCGACTCAGGAAAGAGCAGAGGTGCCAAGACACCCCCGCAGCTGCCTCCCAGCAAGTTCACGCTGAGGCTTGACCCAGGGCCAGATTTTAATCTGCTTGATGCCCTGTTAGTTCCAGATAACACGAGGCAGGGCTGGACAGTGATGGAAACACCACGAGGCAGTCAGATGCCGCTCCCCTCTCACCCAGCCAAGGCCTCCTTCCCTCCATGGCCAGCTATTCCCCACGGGAAAACCGGGGGTGGGCAGTGGGATTGGGGGGTGGCAATCTGGGAACATCACTTGCTAAAAGGGTCTGCTCTGCTCCAGGCTCTTGCTGTGCCTTCCATATGGTGCCAAACCCCTCCAGCTGGGGAGAGGAGCTCTTCCACAGCCATGACCTGGCCCTCCCAGCATGTTCAAGAGCAAAGGAATTACTCTTCAAGAGCAGGGAGTTGCTCTTCAAGGGACCAACCTGAATCCCAGTGCAAACCAGTTTGTAGCTCATCAATGATTAACCCCTTCCTGGGGGAGCTTTCCCTGCCCAAAGCCATTCCAGGGGGGACATGGCACTACAGTCAGGATGATGTTTCAGCTCAGAAACATGCTTTGCAGAACTCCACAGGGAAAACATTGCTCCCCTCAGCAGAGCCTTTGCTGCTGGGCAAATCCTGCTCAGCCTAGGATAAACCTGAACATTCCTCTCCTCAAGTCCTGCAGGGGATTTCCATGTCAGCTGGGCATTTTCCCCACACTTTCATAACCCTTATCTGGAACACGAGTCCTGCTCGAAGCACAGGCTGAGCTATCACATCCTTCCTCACCCTCCAAAGTCTTCCTGGAGATACCGCCCAGCATCAGCCAGCAAAGATATGCTCCAGCCCAAGCATTTTTTCCATGTAAGAGAGACATTTTCCCAGCCAAACCAGCTTCTCCACCAAAGGAGTTTGGTATTCTTAGGAATGGGGAGATCTGAAGAGGCTCCAAGTGTTTGCTGGGAAAAGGCAATGGTGAGAACCTGCATGGCAACCCTGTGTCCTCCTGCCAGCCCAGCTTGAGAGCTTTGCCTTGGGGAGCCCCAAGACAATAAATCAGTGGCACCTCAAGCCACCTTCCCCTACATCTCAGGTGTCCCCTTTCCCAGGGACACACATGGACCTGGTTGTCTTCAGGGCATGGGCAGTGTCACATCTCTCCAAGCTTCTGGGAGACACTCCTTGGGGTGACCCGAGCTCTTACCTGGTATTTATCTGGGTCAGCCCCTCCAGCCTGAGCAACAAAGAGCCCAGAGCCCTCTTCCAGCTCCATCTCATCCGGGGAGCGCTCGAAGTGGACGCGCTCATGCTCCTCACAGTCCAGGTAGAGGACAACTCTCTCCTCCTCTACGCTGATGGCAAAGCGTGTCCACTGGTTGAGCAGGGTGGGCACAGTGAAGGTGGCGGCTGGGTAGGAGCTGGGTGAGCCCGGCTCTGTGTAGTAGAAGATGATCTGCTGCTGGCCCGCCCGCAGCTCTGAGAGCTTGACACCCACGTAGATGATGCTCTGCGAGGAGTCCGTGACAGCAAAGAGCACGCCGGCCCGGGGCGTGGTGGGCTGGATGTGGAACAGCAGCGAGAAGTCCCGGTAGAAAGGGCTTGGCAGGTGGTACCGGGCCACCTGGCCCGTGTTGGCGTTGGGCCCAAAGACGTAGCCAGGGTTGTTGTCGGGGCCATAAATTCTGTGGATCTCCTCCGTTGGCGGGTCCCCAATCAGCTCCAGCAGGCTGACCTCTGCACTCAGGCTCTCTGCAAGGAGGAGGGACAGGGGATGGTCTCAACCAGCCAGGAAAAGGTGGTCACTCAGCAAGGACATCCCTGCCCGTGCCTCGCAAATACAGCGTCCTTCAGTGGCTTCCTTCGCTCACCCGCCCAAAGACTTGTGCATTGGCCAAGGTGGTGATCTTGAACTGCTCCCACCACATCATTTGGATGTGTCTCCCAGAACACCCCCCATTCCCAGCTGCTGGCCCTCCAACCACAGCTGGGACATCACAGAATTATAGCATGGCTTGAGCGGGAAGGGACCTTAAAGACCATCTCATTCCAACCCCCTGCCATGAGCAAGGACACACTCCACTAGACCAGGTTGCCCAGATTCCCCAAGATGGGATAAAACCAAAGGGGTCTTAGGGAGATGCTGCTAAAGCACCAGGATGCTGAACCACCATGGAGCCCCGGGGAAGCGTGTTGCATCCATACTCATTTCGGGATCACAGTGACCCCTTGCGTCATCCCAGGACAAGATCCTATGGTCACCCCAGCTGGGAATAAATCAGAGCCTTCCCCTCGCAACACCCTGGGAACGCAGCTCAAGGCAGCTCAGCTTCCCAGATGCTCTTAATTTGGAGGTCGCCTCCTTTCCCAACTCCTGTTGAGAATTAGGGAATTGGGGAAGTTCTGCTGGAGACAGTCGCTCCTACCCGGCACAGCTGAACATCTGGTCAGGGCGAGCCAGCGCTGTGTCTGCCAACTCCCGTTGTTCTGGCAGCCAGCACATCCTAATCGCCCACACACCGGGCGCTGGATTCCTCCTCTCCTGTGTCAACTGCTCGGGCTTTTTAACCTCTCCTTTCCTGGGAGGGAGGAAACCCAACCACCCTGGCTCCAAAACTGCTGAGGGATCTGCACTGGGAATGGATGCTCAGTGCTGAAATTTGGCCCCATCCTGAGCCAGGAGTGGGAGCTGACACAATTCAGTGCTCCCAGTTCCATCCCTGATTTTCATGTGAGCAATGGGGAGTGGGGGGAATCAGAGGTATATCCTGAGGTATCCTGGGCTGAACCCAGGAGGATCAGCCAGGAACCTCCACCCAGCTCTGGAGCCAGGCATTGTCCCCCACAGCTTTTTTAAAAAAGAATAGTAATTAAAAAAAAATATTAAAAAAAAAAATAAAAAGAGGGAATAAGCCCAGCCTTGCCCAGCCCAGAAGGAAAACATCTCTTGGATGGTAATAAAAACCTGTGTGCCTCTTCCAAAGCCCGGGGGGCATGAAGCATTCCCAGGTTCCCCTGCTGCCAAGCCCCAATACCAGTGCCAGCCCCATGACAGGGACCCAGCAGTGGAGACATAAAAAGTGCCATCAGCTAAAGGTGGGGACAAATTTTTGCTCTGCCAGAGCTAGACACACTAATTCTCTAAAACTGTGCCTCTGAAACTGCTCTGAGTCCATCCTGCTCCCCAAGCCCCCAGCCCCTCCCAACCTTGGCACCCCAAAACTGAGCACCTGTCTGGGAGAAAATCTCCTTCCCAATCTTCCACCAGTTCTAGCCCCTTCATCTGCCCTGCACTGCGATCAGGCTTCCCCCAGAACCTGCTTAAAGAACCTCTGGATTCTTGAGTCCAGCACCCTTTCGCTCCCAGATGTGCACAGCCCTACACCAAAACTGATGGGGTGAGTGAGTGGGGCTCCCCCAGACTCTCAGCCTGTCACCCACCTTTGAGTCACCCCACGCTCAGAACGTCACAAGCTCGTTCCAACTGCAAATGCCAGGATGCAGGGATTGCTTTTATCTGGGGTTGGAGGAAACCAAATTCACAGCAGCATTAAGGAAGAAGGAAACCAGAGCTTCCTCCTGGGGGTCCACACGGGTGTAAGAGCCAGTGCTGCAATTCCTGCAGCCAGACAAGTCATTGTGTCCCCCCCAGGGCTCAGGATGACGCTGAAAGAGGCTTTTGTTAGTAGGGCAATTCGCAGCCATTCTCCCCTTGGAGTTGCAGCCAGCTCTGGAGTCTCCCTCCTCCTCAAACATGCCACTCGCCCCCGAGTCCGCGCTGGGAGATGGGTGCTAGCACTTCCCAAAGCAAATGGACTTTTTTCCTGCTTGACAGAGGCTGGATGGGGACTAAGGAGCAGAGGGATAAGGGGAGACCTCTTCAAATGTCTGCTCCTCTGCAAAAGCCAAGTGCCCCTTCTCACCCCGAGCTTTCAGGCCACGCCTGCTTTTTCCAAAGGACATCCAGAGCCCAAGTATCACAGCCCATCATCCCTGTGGCAAAGTGGCAGCACCCACCACGGAACAAGGAGAGATGGTGGGGGCCACAGTGGGTTTGGTGCTGGCACGGGATGGCTGTGGGGATGTCTCTCAGTGCAGTGATTCTGCCATTGGAAACGTCCCCAGGATGCTCTGAGCCACCTTCCCACTCTGCCATGACCTTCCTGGCTGGCCTGAGCCCAGGCTGCCAGCGTGGGATCCAGGGGACCCCCAGCACACAGCAGCACACAGAGTCACTCCATGGGGTGCACCACAGCCCCCACATTCCCCACCCATTCCCGACACTGCCCATCCAAGCAAGCATGGTGCAGTCCCAGATGGGAAAGCACCTCCTCTGCGGGCATCCCCGATTCCAGTGCATCCCCCCACGAACAGAGCCTCTTTGACACGGAGGGGACCCTGTGTGTGACCCTGCTTTGCCAGCCCCCAGTCTCGGCATTCCTCCTTGGCATCTCCCGGCCATCCCCCAAGGTCGCAGGGGTCGGCATGGGAACACAGCCTCATTCAGAGGCGCTGGCAGGCAGGGGGGAGCTCCAGCTTTCATCGCAACTGCATGTCTCCAAGCACCAGTCACCCCCCCGCTCCTGTCTCTCACCCCCCTGCCCTGTCTGGGTGCCTAGAAGGTCACCAGGGAATGATGAAGCTGGGGGTGAAGTAACCTCTCCCACTTTTCCAAGCAGTGGGATCAAACATTAGCTGCCATCGGGTGAATCATTAACCCCAAAGGGCTGCTCTGGGAGAGGGAGCATGCAGGCATGGCTGAGGGTCACCTTGAAACCTCCTCGCCACCACAGTGCTGTGGCTGGGTGGTCACAGGCTCCAGGTCCTCACCCTGTTGCTGCAGGGAGCTGCCAGCTCTCCAAGTGCTCTGATCCCAGGCAGGACAGACACCCCAAAGCCCCGTGGCACCTGGAAACTGGTCCTGAATGTCAGCACAATGCACATGGGGAGCATCCCCTGCGCCGGCCACTGTGATTCACTAGGAGCAATGCTCAGCCTTGTGGAGGGAGCCAAAACCCGCCTGTTCTGTTTGGAAAAGCCAAACAGAAAGCTGGATGGAAAGCAATTTTGGATTTGGCAGCGTCCCACGGGCACAAGGCAGAAGCATCCCCCAGCACCTGGGGGAGTCTGGGCAGAGGAGACACAACACAGGGACGTCACCCAGCCACGTTACCTGCAGAAGAATTAATAAAGACACAAGAAACCCCTTCATCCTCCTCAGGGAGAGCATCGCAAGGCAGAGGCAGGCGCCCGCTGGCCAAGTGAGTCCAACACAGGTCTCTGACGGCCTCGCAGAAGCCCTGGCATGGCGGGGGGGTTACGGGGACCGAGGGGCTACAGCCGGGGAGCAGCAGCAAGCAGAGGAACCATTCCAGGTAGCGATGGCACCGTGACTCAAGCAGCCCCTCCCACTCATGCAAAGCCACCCGAATTTCCTCCTCGCTGCCGTGCCGGAGGTAATTTGGCAATCGGACATGGCTGGTGCCCAGCAGGCTGCAGAAGGGCAGGTGGGTTGGGATGGGCTGGCAACGGCCGGCCATTGTCATCAGTCCTGGAAAGAAGGATGCGAGCCCCGCGCCGCCACTCCCGTAGAGCCGCACGGTAGCGGTTAGTAAATCAAACTCCAGAGAGACGGAGGTACGGGCAGCAGGAGGATCCACACCCTTATCCACCTTCTGGTCAGGCCAAGGGGGGCTCTGGCTCCCATTCCTGCTGACCAGAGCCAGCCCCGGGTGGCTGGTGCCATGCCACAGGCTTGGTGATGCTCCATGCAGGTGATGGGGAAGTTGTGCTGAGGGGTCCCAGAAGGGCAGTGCCCGCTCACGGGTACTGTCACCTGGTGAGAAAGGAAAAGGGGCACTACCTGGCTGGGGACCCGCTGGTCTCTGCAAGGACACCTGTGTCTCCATTGCTGTAGGAGTTCCCATCCCCAGGAGCTCTGGATTCTCGGTGGTCACTGTCCTCAGGAGCTCTGGGTCCACAGGGGTCACTGTCCTCAGGAGCTGGGTGTCCTTGGTGTTCCTCATCGCCAGGAGCTGCAGATTCTCAGTGGTCAACATGCCTGGGAGCTGTAGGTCCTCAGGGGTCCCTTTCCCCAGGAGCTGTGGGTCTTCTGTGGTACTAATCAACCCTAAGAGCTGAGGGTCCTCAGTGGTGCCCAACCCCAGCAGCTGCAAATCCTCAGTAGTCCCTGACCCCAGGAGCTCGGGGTCCTTAGAGGTCTTTGACCCCAGAAGCTGGGGGTCCTCAGTGGTCCCCATCCTCAGGAGCTGTGGGTTCTCAGTAGTCCCTGACTCCAGTAGCTGCAGGTCCTCAGTAGTCCTTGTCCCCAGGAGCTGTGCATCCTTGGAGGTCACTGACCCCAGGAACTGGGCTTCTTTGGTTGTCCTCATACTCAGGAGCTGCAGATGTTCAGTGGTCCCTGTCCCCAGGAGCTGGGGATCCTCAGTGTTTCCTGACCCCAGGATCTGGAGGTGCTCAATGGTCCCTGTCCCCAGGAGCCGAGGGTCGTCGGTGGGGCTGCTGGCCGCCTGCTGTCCTGGGGCAGGTGACATGCTGTGGGGAGGAGCGATGCTTGGCCACACAGTGCTCTCCATCATGGCATTCCTGTCCCACTGCTCCGTGGTTTTGGCTGCGGTTCCCTCGTCCCCAGGAGCTGCTGTAGCAGGATCTGGCTCCTGCCGCCGTGGGGTGGTGACATTCCCCGCCACCTCACCGCCCCACGTCCCTGGAGACGGGCTGGGAGCCGGAGCTGCTGCTGAGGTTGGCGGCTCCAACGCCGGGATTCCCTCGCCGGGTGCTGCTGGGCTTCCTGTGGTCTTCCTGCTGTCCCAAACCCAGTTCAGGAGCTGTGTTTCAGAGCAGGAGAAGCAGCAAGCCAGGAGGAGCAGAAATCCCAAGCGAGGTGGGGCCATTGGGAAGGGAAGACGAGCTCCGTGTCTCCCGAGAGCGGAGCGGAGAGGCTGGAGGAAGGAGAGGAGGGAAGAGGCAGGAGTTCTGCCCCGGCCAGACTCTGGGAGCACTCACATCGCTCTCTCCTCCCAAGCTCCGGCGCTCGACCCTTCAAACCGGAGCGGAGCAGGGGGAGGAGCGGCCGCGCCACCGGCCCTGCCAAGCCCTCCCCTCCCGCAGCCTCCCGCTGCCGGCGCGGCCCCTCGGGGACCCCGCGAGCCTGGGGACACACCTGAGCCCCCCAAAACCTCCGGGAGCCAAGCCAGCCTTCAGACGCACCCTATTGCCTGTCCCAGCAGCTGCTGCCAGATGTTTAACTCCTTCCTGCCCAGAAAAATCCTAAATCCTCTCTCCCGGTTCGGCGGCTGCGGTTAAATCACCAACACTCGGAGCTGTACGTGGTGGGGTTGTGCGTGGACATGGTCCTGATGGATGCCCAGCTTTGGCAGGACACCCCACTTCAGGCTTCGGGAGAAGGTTGTAATCTCAGAGCAAAAGTGAAGAAGGAGGGAAAAAAAACCCAGAAAACATTTCCAGTATTTCCACCGGCTGGAAACACAACAAGGCCCCAAAGCCAAGTGTTTAAAGTTGCTTTCCCGGCTCAGTTACAGGGCCAGGACCCACCAGGTGCTGTCGCAGGATGGCCAGGGGGTCACCGCAGCTTTCCTGGCTCCCCAAGCATCATGAGCCAGCAACGCCTCAAAGCCAGGTCTGAGCAATCTCAAGTTGCCCAATCACAAGCTTTCCTGGAGCCCAGGATGAAAATCTCCCCTGGGCAGTGCTGACACTCTCCCACACCCCAAAAATTGCAGTTGTTCTTTGCCTCGGCTTAAAAAATTTACCCCCACATCCACTTATCTGGTGATGGTGCCCCTCATTCCTAGGGATGGCCAAGCAGAGATGGAGCATTCCCAGGGCCTACACTGCCATGGTGACACCAGGCAAGTCACCACCATGGCTCAAGAAGTCCCTGAGAGAGGGTTTTGATGGGGAAGTGACAATTTTGGCTCCCCTTGGCTATGTGACCAGGAAAGTCACAGTGTGCTGTAATGTGGTCTTACAGACTGGAGATCTCCACATGCTGATGCTCTAATCTAAAAATATTTAGGAAAATCACCGAGACAAATGCTATGTCCATTTTGCTTTATGCAACATTTCCCACACTACTTTTGAAGCAAAGCAGGCAAGTGTTACCCTGCAGATGGGAGCTGGCTGCTGCTGCCAGCTGCTCTCCCCATGACCAATGCTGTTAGGGGCGCCTGCTGTCGAACAGCCCCCACCCATCAGCACAGGACATGGGTTTGTCTGGATGGCAGAGCTTCCATAGGGCCCCTCCTGGAGCTTACATGCTTCCATCAGCCTGGGGAAGGAGCCAGGTGTCTGCCAACCTTCTCTGGCATGTCCTGACAGGCTCGGCTGCCCTGGAGGCAGGGTGCGGTGGCACCGCGCAGTGCAGGACTCCTTGGCACGTTGGAGAGGGATAGGAGTGCCTGCTGCTTCCATTCCTGCTGGCAGGATGGAAAACCTTGGTGTTCCTGCAGCCTCTCCCGCTCAGAGCTGCGCAGCTCCCAGGGTGGGGAGCATCACATGCCCCCATGAGCTGCCTGGTCTCTGCCAGGAGGATCTCAGCAGCAGCACCCTGCTGGGGTACCCCAAGCATATGCAGACAGAATGCCCAGCCAGAGAAATTCCCGTTTCTCCTGCTGCTGGGATTAGGCAGCTCATGACAGTGAAGTGGAGCAGCGGTCCCGTGGGACACCCTCGTTAAGTCAATGATCTTCGTTCCACTGCACACCTCCTTGCTGGCAGCTCCCTGGGAAGGAGCCAGGACTGGGGCATCCCCAAAAAAAAGGATTTCCAAATTAGGTGCCCTGATGGTGGGCTGGTGGCACAGGTGGCATTAGAGCATCTTGGCCCAGTGCAACCAGCTCTGCCACTGACCAAGCAGCCAGGCAGGGACTGGGAAGGCACCAGCTGGTGAAATATTTTGAAGTATTCCCCCAGGGAGAAGCCATGGCAGTTGGTTTGCTGGCAGAGCAAGGAAAATCCCTTGTTTTAGCCTCCTCCAGGTTAAAGGCTCCCAAAAAGTGCTTTGCACACTCCATGAGATGCTGCCGCCAGCTTCCCATAACCTTGGACTTCTTGAAAGGCGAATTTGGACCCTCACCCTGGTTCCAGTTCCCTCCCAAAGAGGCTGGCTGCACCTTCCCAAAGGTGTCTGCATCTGGTGCTGCAGCATGGTTCCTCAGGAAAAGGGGGATTGGGCTGCCATAAGAAGGCACTGAGGGCTCAGCCCTGGGCCAGAAGAATAGAGAGGGCAGGAAAGAGGAGGGGGGGAAGGGAAAAGAGAGGAAAAGCTGGAGTGGGGGAAAAGAGTGGAGATGGGAAGAAATTCCAGACTCTAACAAAGAGAACAGAGAAAATGCAAAAAAGAGAAGAGGGGGAAGAGAAGGAGGAAGAGCGAGGGGGACAAGGCAAGCGGGGGGGAAGGGGAGGGGAAGAGAAAAGGAAAAAGAGACGGAAGAAAAAAGACAAAAAGAGAGGAAAAAGGGAGGAGAAGAAGGGACACTGAAAAGAGAAAATGGGGGTAAAAAGAGGGAAAAAGAAAAGGGGAAAAAAGAGGGAAAAATAGACAAAAAGTAGGAAAAAAGAGCCAGTCATTCAGACCTGCAGCCTTTCATCTATGGTCAAAGCACACTGATGTTTCTCTCCGGGGTTGTTCTCCCTGTAGGATTTCGGTAGAGGACAGGGAGCCTGCCCCAGCCCAGCTCAGCAACTCCTCCTGCACAGCCCGAGGATTCCCAGCAAGAACCGAGCAGATGAACAGACAGGCAGAGGGATGGACGGACGGACAGCAGAGGGAGCCTCAGGCTGAGCAGAGCACAGGTGTTTCCTCAGGAGACCCCACTTTGCTGGATTCAGCCCTGAGATCTCAGAGCTCCGGGCAGGGACTGGGAGGGAGCACGGGTGGGCAGAGCCCTCCTGGAACGGGGAAGGGGAAGGGGAAGGGGAAGGGGAAGGGGAAGGGGAAGGGGAAGGGGAAGGGGAAGGGGAAGGGGAAGGGGAAGGGGAAGGGGAAGGGGAAGGGGAAGGGGAAGGGGAAGGGGAAGGGGAAGGGGAAGGGGAAGGGGAAGGGAAGGGAAGGGAAGGGAAGGGAAGGGAAGGGAAGGGAAGGGGAAAGGGAAGGGGAAGGGGAACAGGAAAGAAAGGAAACCCTGACAGCAGCATGGCCACAAAGCCAGAGGTGGGAGCACTCTTGGACTGAGCAGAAAAATTCAGGAACTGTCAGCCGCAGATGGTATCTATAAATGCTATTGACATTTGGGACTGTAATCTGTTCCCCATCTAAAAACCCCAAAAAGCAGAGGAAAGGCCCTCCTGGAGATGCATGCCGAGGATGCCACATCCTGCCGGACAGTCCCCGGAGAAAGGCAGCGGCAGCCAGCCACTGGTGGCACTCAGCCAGGGAGAAGGGGAGTGGGAGACAAGGATGCACAGGAGCCAAGCTGGCAGGACTGACAGCAGCCAACACAGCCCCTAAAATGACACAGGTGCCACTCTGCCAGGCTCTGCCTCTGGGACAGTTTCCCCCTGCCTCTGGTTGTTCAACACCACGGAACCCCCGGCACATTCTCATGGAGAGCCAGAAACATCCTCCTGGCAAATTCCTCAATAGATAAATCCTGAAAATGTCACGACTGCCTGGGGGACCCATGACATAGCCATGGAGAAGGAAGAAGGGCAGCTGTGCCAGACCCCTGTCATTACCTGCATCCTCCTCCTGCTCCTGAACTGAAGAGGACTGGACAAGGCAGAGCCGAGAGGTGCTGGTGTCCCACTCTGCCCCACCCACATTGACAAGGGGACAAGGCAGCAGAGAACTGAGGCAGGATTGACTTTAGCCACCCCGGGAGGTTTCCTGGGGAGAATGGATGGTGGAGAGGGACCATCAATGTGCGGCCACAGCCGAACCCAGGGGAGGTGTATAAAACACCATGTGACTTTGGGGTGAGCTGTAGCCCCCAGTCCCACCTCATCCTGTCTCCACTGGGGCAATGTCTCTGCTTCCAATCACTCTCCTCCCCCCGGGGCACACCAACAGCCCGGAGATAAGGCAGGGAAGGCGAGGGAAGGAATTCGACCCCCTGGATCATCCTCCTCCACATTAATAAATCACCTTGCGGACTAATTGCTCCCTGGACAGGGGAAGACTCCGCTCCTCACCCCCCACCAAGGTTCTGGCTCAGCCGGGAAGCCCCAGATTTCTATCGAGTTCCTGGCATTCCTGCCTCGGCATGAAGCCGAGGGGCTCCAGCAGCACCGCGACCACCCTCGGGACAGGCAGTCGGTGGAGGGGGGTTGGTTGCTGTCTCCCTGGGGGACAGGGAAGAAGGGCATTCCCATTCCCAGGCACTTCTTTCCCAGGGGATAAGGGAGATCAATGCACCTGGCACCCCAGTTAGCATTGTGGACAGATGTGTAGCAGGATGAGGGGAGATGAGGGAAGGCATGGAGGGCTTATGATCCGACTCAATGCCATCCCAACTGGAAAATCAGAGGCGGACAAGGCACCCAGGTGGGGTACACGTCCCCAGAGCTCAAACAAAACTTTCCAAACCAACGGATGTTCCTCAACTATGCCAGGGTTTTAACCTTCCAATGTGACGGAGCAACAAAGCACTGTCAGCAGGTAACCCAGCAACAGCTTTGAAGCCTACACAACAAAAAACCAGGAGGTGCCCATTCCCAGCTGTTTTCCAGGACTTCAGACACGAAGAAAATACCAACACAGCTTAAGAACCCAAATTCACCAAAGAAAATGCAGAAGAGCTACCAAGAGATGCTGTACCTAAAGCTACAGCGGAGCGTCACAGCCTCCATCCCGCGGAACAGCATCCGTCCTGCGCCTGCCCAGCCCGTGATGCTGGGTGCCAGCTGGTCCATGCTGCTGCAGGAGGCAACTGCCACAGATCATGGATGCTTTAAAGAGCCTCACCATGGGCTTTCAGGGAGGAAAACCACCCATCAGGTCATTAACCTCATCCTCAGCACAGCATGCGGCAAACAGAATCCAAGCTCACACACTTGCTGTGGGGCCAGGTGGTGAGGAAAGCTATTTTCTTAGGGAATGGACAGGAAAAGGGGGATCTGTGAAGGGGGTTTGTTTTGTGATTTCAGCTACAATCTCCAGCTCATCCAACCAGCCTGGCTCTTGTCAGTGCTGCCCTCCTGCAGCGCAGGGGACTTTGTTTGGCTTGGAAGCCCCCAGCTGTGCCCGTAATAAGACTCCGTGTCTGCTCCGTGGTCCTTCCACCTCTTTGCACTCCTCAGACAATAGTTTGCCTGTGCCACTGACTTTGGCAGCATTTCCAAAGTTTTGGCTCCTTCCAAAGTTTCCTCTGCACCAGGCAGTCAACCTTGGCCACGGTGCTTTGTTGTCACATCCCACTGCATCCCACCCCAGGCTGTCTGTGGGGCACCGTGCTCTGCACTGGACCTTCTGGACCCCTGAAGTGGGGATACAACAGGGACAGGTGCCTGGCAGGCCCTTTGGGGGTGGATGTTGGGGTCATGAACAGCCTGGATGAGGGGCCACTGGAACAGGGAAAGCGTCACCCAGGCCTTGAACCCAGCCAGCTGCACACGCCCCAGTGCCACAGTGAGACATCAATCAATGGAATCAAGTTGAGCGATGACAACCTGATGTCAGCCAAGGCTGAAATCCCCCTACCCCTGCCATGTCTCCACAAGTATTTAAGCAGGAAAGCTTAGATCTTTCAAGGAAGTCCAAACAGCCTTGGAGATGGATAATAAAGGGGTCAAACAGGTGGGTGACCCCTTGCTGCTCCATGCAAGTGCTGGGGAAAGCCAGCAGGAGCTAGATGAGGCCAGAACACACACCATCCCTTTCCAACCAACAAGCAGAGTTAGTATTTAACCAACTATTCCCTTTTTCTACAAGTCACTTGGTTTTAAAGCAAAATACAATCTCAGTGAGCAGCTTTAAGGCATTGAAGTTCACTACCTGTAACATGACAAGTCCCAAGAACAAGGAGAGTAAATACAAGTAAATTGTATTGCTGCTTGCATGAAGGTGGAGATTCCAGATCAGGTTTGCCCCTACCTGAGTGCAGGGATAATGCCACAGCCGGGCACTATCCCAGGCCTCAGCGTCCCAAAGCAAAGCTGCCCAGCCCACGGGCACAATGCCATGAGCCAAGGCCATCCCTGCAGCACAGCACCACTTTGATACCAGGTACCCACAGGCTGTTTCCTGGGATGATAAGGGGTTAAAAAAAAAAAAAAAACAAACCCAAACCGCACAAAAAAGCCCAGCAGGCATGCCTGAAGGGGAGGATTAGAGAGAATAGGGCCATTTCTCAGCAAAGACTGTGGCAACGTAAATAGAAAAGTAACATTACGCTCAAGACAGGGGCCCTTTCCCTTTGCTCCTGCCCCACAATGCCACTATTGTTTTGCTGACAACTGGTAATTATCCCAAGCTGCACACACTGGTATTCCCACCCTTTAACCGGGAGGGATTTTGCAGCCGCCGACCCTCTGACACCAGCAAAAATTCACATACCAGAGGGTTGAAAGGGGGGGCGGGCTGGGAAGGCTGGGCAGTCTCTATGAACGTCATTCACTGCTCCTGGGAAGGGACCTCTGGAGATCGGCAATCCCAAACCCTGCTGCAGCCGGCTCACCTCCATGGCAGGACCATGCCAGGTGGGGTTTGAGCATTGTCACAGAAGGAGAGCTCAGAGCCTCTTCCAGGGCCTAAAGGGGCTCCAGGAGAGCTGGAGAGGGACTGGGAACAAGGGATGGAGGGACAGGACACAGGGAATGGCTCCCAGTGCCAGAGGGCAGGGCTGGATGGGATATTGGGAAGGAATTCCTCCCTGAGAGAGTGAGCAGGCCCTGGCACAGGGTGCCCAGAGAAGCTGGGGCTGCCCCTGGATCCCTGGAAGTGCCCAAGGCCAGGTTGGACACTGGGGCTTGGAGCAGCCTGGGACAGTGGAAGGTATCCCTGCCGTGGCAGGGGGTGGAACTGGATAAGATTTAAGCCAAAACTGGAATTCTGGGATTTGGGATGGTTTTATTCCTGATGGCCATGCTTTGGGTTCAAGGTGCCCCAAAAATCAGGGGGTCTTTTCCCCCATTGTCATCCCAGATGAAAAAATGTTCACCTCCCAAACATCCAGGTCTAAGCAGTGAATCCTTTCTGGAAACAAAAACCAAACAAATAAAAAAAACAAAAACAAAAACCAAAACAAAAAACCAAACCAAACCAAACAAAAAAAACCCAAACCCAAAACCAAACCAAACCAAAACCACAAAACCAAATAAGACACAGAAAGCAATGAAAAAACAACCCCCCACAAAAACACAACCCCCAAAAAATAATCCTATGAAAGGAGAGTTTCTGTTCCCTGCTTAAAAGTTCTGGGGAGCCAGGACCCCCAGGATAAGACCCTGCAGACTGCTGCTGTCCTACTGCAAGAGGATAGGGATGAGTCAAATCCAGAATTTTTCATTTATGGGATGGAGGAGTCACAGTCCCAACATTCCCTGCTTAACAAGAGTTCATCCTCGTGCCAGCCCCAGCTCAGATAAGGTGATAAAAAAACCTCTGGAGACTGCCTCAAGATGGATTAAAACATTCCCATGGTCAAAATGCAGATTTATTTTTTTTTCTGCTTTTGCAGGCTGGTGCAGGAGCCACAAAGCCCAGAGAAGGTGCAAAAAATGCTTTTTTTTTTTCTCTCCCTGCCACAGGCTGCAAGCAGCATAGCCAAGGTCAGAACAAGAGAGAAGACACACACAGCCTCCAAAGGATCCAGCTACGAGCACCAGCTCCTCTGGCATCTACTTATACGTTGCCATTTTATTTTCTTCTGCGTTTTAATTACACGATCACAGAAATTTCTTCCTAATGGGAATGCTGGAAACCAGTTTTTCCTGCAGGAAAGCCAATTCCACAAATGCTAGCAGTGACCTGTAAAGTTAAAAAACAAAAAAAGAAAAATCCCCATAAATCAGCAGGGCAACATCTTCCCTTCCTCGCAGCAGCAGCGTCACTCGTCGGGCTGGGATTTTATTTATTGTTGTTTTAAGCACCCAGGAGAAAAGAAAACGCTTCTAAAACCCCACTTAACCCGATCCAGCTGCAGGGGGAAAAAAAAGAAATCCCACGTCGGCAGGAGCTACGCTCTGGGACTCCGGGCAAGCTGCAGCCTGCCTCCAGAGCACCCAGCTGGGATTTGAGGGAATGGACCCCCCTTCTCCCAGGCCCACAGCTCCTCACTAAAGCGTGTGGCCTCTTGCTGAGGCTCCAGCAGCTCAGAGAGAGCCCTGCCCTGGGACCAGCACTCCGCTTCGGAGGACGCTGGAGCCCGCAGGAGCTCCCGGGGCTGTACTGGGAGCAGCTCTTGGCCCCTCTCCATCCAGATCAAACCCAGACTTTGCTCATCAAACCCCTTCTGGCTCCTTTGTGCCCCACACTTGGGAATGTCAGAGCTCAGCAGGATGGGGGGAATAGCAACGCTTGCACAGCTCGTGGGAGAAACTCTGGGCAGCCACTTCACAAGCAAAGAAGGCAGGAGAAAGCCCGGAAAGGGGCCGCTGGGAAAGCAGAGGAAAGGCTGAACAATGATTGAAATAGGACAATGTTATCAGGCAGCTGTGCCAAGGATGTGGAGGGCTCTGGATGCACGGCACCCGCTGGCAGCCACCCATCGGATGTTTGGGTGCTGAGCTCTGGCACCAGCTGCACACGGGCAGGGAGCAACACACACCAGTAACCCCTGGAGGCAAACTGGGCCCTCAGGTGATTGAGCAGCAACAGCGAGATAAAAAGATTAAACAGCTGAATAAAGAAAATTGGAAATATTTTTGCTCCCGACCCAAACAGACACATTTTTACTGGTGTTGCTGCCACCGAGGCTGGCCCCGAGGCCAGAGGGATGTAAGGGGTTATCAGCCCCCCCTGCACAGCTGGAACAGACTGAGGGATGTCCTGGGAGACCCAGGTGCTGGCATACAGGTGATGTAGTGGGAGGCAAGGGATGTTCTGGGAGGGAGATCAGAGCATTGGGATCAGGGGATGCACCGGGAGACCCATTTCCACTGTGACAGTCAGATTTACAGCACCACAGATGTCCCACGGTGCTGGTGTGGCGCATCCCACTCCAGTGCGGTCCCCAAACCCGGCCTGGTGTCATTCTTGGGGCAGAAGTGCCTCACCACCCACCCTGCGGTGGATCAAACATCCACAAGCCTGTTCTACCATCAGTATCCTCAACTCGCCTGCCGCCGGACTGACGTTCGGCACCAGGAGCCGCCGGCAGAGGCCGGGGCAGGTGCAGGGAGCGGGGCCGGAGCCCAGCCCAGCTCTGGAGCTGCCCGGCCATGGGGAGCGACACACCGGGAGCGGCCGGGATGGAGCGGGACCCGCCGGGCCCGCCTGAAGCGGGACAAACGCGTGGCTTGGACACCTGCGGGAGAAGAAACACAGAAATCCAACACTTGGCGGATTAGAGTCTAGACGGGCTGACCTTTCCCTCCGCTGCTGAGCTGGAATCGGCCGAAAATCAGGCCCCGCTGGCTAACAGGAGGGATTTGGTCGCTGTTGAGGTGTTCGGTTTTGTTTCAGCCGGGAGCCAGGGAGGGAGGGAGGGAGGGACACGGCTGTCGCTGAAAGAGGCGTTTCACTGCCTGCCGCTGCACAGGGATGTGCAGGAGAAGGGCCCGGGGCTCAACCTGCTGCCAAGCCCGGGCTTTGCCCAGCAACTCGGCTGACAAAAGAGCCTTTCATGAGAGGGGACGATGTCAACTCTGCAATTAGCAGGGGAAAAGAAAAAAGAGCCGGTGGGAAAGGAGCCATCAGTGTCAGCATCAGCCAGGGGCTGGCTGGAGCCGGGCTGTCAGCCCGGCCTTGAAGGATGCCACGAGGATTCCCATTCCCCCTGGCAACCAGAGGGAGCCAGGCCCACCACCCCATTGCATCCCAGCTGGGAGGGATGTGTTTGAGATCTCCATCCAGCCCAGCACTGGGAGAATCCTGGTGGGATTAGACTCTGACCAAGAGCCCAGCCCAGCCCACTGGTACCACACACGGCCATTTGGGACACCAGGAGCCCCACACAACCTCCCACCTTCATGGCCTGACATCGCCATCTCCCCACCAAAACGATGTTCCCAGAGCAGCTGCAGAAGTAACAACTGGTTAATCAAATCCTGAAGCCTAAGCTACCTGGGATAGTGGAAAGTGTCCCTGCTCATGGCAGGGGGTGGAATGACATGGGCTTTGAGGTCCATTTCAAGCCAAAATATTCAAAGAATCTACAGTAAAAACCAAAAATCATTGGTGTGCTGCTGCCACACGCCTCCTTCCACCCGCAGCCCCGGGGCTGGGACTTTCTCTCACTTCCTGATCTCCAAGGGCACTTAGTGCCACCTGAAATCATTGCAGGTTTCTGCTCCACCTACTCCCACCCATCAGTGCCCCCCTGAGCCCCAGCTCTCAGCAGGACAGGGCACTTCTCCAGTTCTGGAACCCAGCTGGGGAGACACTGGCATCACTTAGAGGGTCACATGAGGTGTCCAGGGGCTCTGTGTCACTTGCTTGTCCTGGGTCCCCAGGATAAGGGTCCTGACCCCTCTAGAAAGTATTTTGGGACCTCAGGGGAAGGACCAAGCTGTACAGATGCCTTCCCACCATGCCACAAGTGAGCAGCACCAGCTTCTCTGGGGGTTATCAAAAAGTTGCTGTTTATCCAAAAGTCAATAATCTCCAACTCAGTTAAGTTACAGACTAACGAGGGTGGAAAAAGATAAATTGGTTTGATTACCGTGTTTCCCAGAGGAAAGGCAGGTGGCTAATTTGGTAGTTATAAACTCAGAGGGAGCTTCAAGGACCTTTGGGTCCGTCCTCCACAGATGGACTAACCAACTAATTAATAGATTCATCAGGTAGTTGAGTGTAGTCCTTCCTCAGGCCACGAAGGTCTTTCAGGGAAAAGGACTCAATATTAGCCTCTGATCTTGTTCCAGTTGCTTTGACTCTTGATTTTATGTCAGGAGGCGTTGAGGGTCCTTCTCCTGCATCATCATCATCATCATCATCATCCACTGGTCGATCGGTTTTGTCTGTGCACTTTTCACTTCTCGTGCTAGTAGCAACAGCCATTGGTCAAGCTAAACCAGTTTGCTGTCTGGTTTAGCTAGCAGCTTTGTAACTGGGGGTTTGGCTGCAGCCTCAGTATCTGGGGTAACTGTTGATTTATCTCCCCGTCCCCTTTCCGTCTTTGCTGGTGCATGATATTGGTGATTTATGCCAGTGGTAACAGCAGGAAGAGCACAGGGATGGTGATGCTGGGTTCCAGGTGCCCCGGCTCCTATTCCCACCCTGGGCTGTTTGAGCAGCCTCCCACAACCTGGGGACAGGGTCAGAGGAACAGACAGATTCCTCCCCAGGGGAGGAAGAAACCAGCAGACTGAGCTTGGGAATACAATAAAACTACAATAAAATCCACTAATGACCAATTTCCATCTTAGAAAAGGGCTGGGAGGCGATGCCAAAAAAAAGCAATAAAAATTCCACAAAAGCAACCTTTTTAAGACACGGGATGTTCCGGGCCAGATGTTGCTTGCTGAGAAAGCCCTGGTGCCGGGGCCACTGCTGCCAAACAGCACTGCTGGTCAGAGCCAGGAGCACAGCAAGCCTCTGGAGCCTTGACCCTGGAGCAGCCCCAGCCCAGAGCCCGGGGGGTGTCAGTGTCCTGCTCCCTCCCAGCACTCCTTAGGAGGTCAAAGCCACCCTCTTTTGGCTGGTGGAAACCACCCCTTCACTCCCAAAGGGCTGATTAACCACGCTCACACCTCCAGGGTGTGGAGGTTTTTTGCCCTCAAGCCTTCTCCAGCTCTCCCCTTTGTCTCTCCCAGTGGCTTCAAATCAAAATATTAAGGTAAAACCAGAGCCCCTGTTAGCTGTACAAATTTCCAGACCATTTTCTAACCTTTTTAGCTTCTTGTGCTTCAATGATGTCTTTGGCAATGAGCTTCCCAGGCCAACCAAGGCCAACACTAAAAGCCAACATGCTGCTACCATATGCCTTCCTCTGCCCACAAAGTCAGGGACCTGTTCCCAATCCCAAGGATTTAAGAGGATTTAGCACCAGCTGAAACCATTGCAGGTTCCCCCTGCACCACCTCTCACCCATCAGCAGGACAGGGAGGGCAGCAGCACTGCTGCTCCACACACACCACTACCCAAGGGATGAGGGATGTGGCTGGAGGACAGCAGAGCCAGCTGGCAGGGAGGAAACTGGGACCTGGGGTGAGGTGGGGCCCCTCCATCATGGAACCTTACAGAGTGGTTTGGGTGGGAAGGGACCTTAAAGCTCATCCAGTGCCACCCCCTGCCATGGGCAGGGACACCTCCCACTGTCCCAGGCTGCTCCAAGCCCTGTCCAACCTGGCCTTGGACACTGCCGGGGATCCAGGGGCAGCCACAGCTTCTGTCATCAACCTGTACCAGTGCCATTCTTCAGAGGGAAGAATTTCTTCCTGACATCCAAGACACTGCCTCCAGGCTGCACACTCAGTCAGAGAGATGCAGCATGCTCTTGGAAAGGATTCCTCTCCAGTGCTTTCCCAAATGTCATCAGATACCCCAAAAGAATCGTTAGAATGTTTTATTAATCCCATACCTCTGGGCTGCTGATATACATCAATACTTAATCCCAGATGTCTCCTTCAGCACTTTGAACTCTCTACTGAAATGCCAGAATTAATTATTGTCTGGGTAAACTGTCAAGAGTTTGGGAAAAAGGATGGTGCACTTGCTGGGATTGTTATTCCAGGGCTTAGAGCATCATCCCCAACAGTCACGATAGGCCAGAGTGGTGCAGGGGAGACATGGTATCCCTGTCACAGAATATGGGTGGGTTGGAAGGGACACTAAACCTTCCCTTTTCCACTCCCTGTCATCGGCAGGGACACCTTCCACTGTCCCAGGTTGCTCCAAGCCCATCCAACCCAGCCTGGAACACTCCCAGGAATCCAGGAGCAGCCATAGCTCCTCTGGGTAACCTCACTGGAAAGAATTCCGTCTCAGTATTCCATCCCTTCCCCTCTATCAGTGTGAAGCCCTTTACCCTTGTCCTGTCACTCCAGGCTCATGTCAAAAGTCCCTCTCCCCCCTTTTTATCAGAAGATGTAGCCTTCGATGAGTCCTTGCCCCCTGCTCCTCATGCTCCTGCTTCCTTATAAAGAAGTGGTGACATCCCCCCCCAAGAGCAAAGCCAGCTTCCCAGCAGCACAGTTTGTTTCTGCTCAGGGATTTTTTTAAGCCAGGCAATGACGCTTGAAGCAGGATTGCAAAACGTTTTCTCCAAGGGCTCGGATTTGCTGTTTGACAGCACCCAAGTTTTGTCGCCATAAACACTGGAAGGAGAGGTCAGTCCAGCTGCAGGCCAAAATAAATAGGGAGCAGTGTCACTGAGAGGCTGCTCTTCACAGCAAAAAAGCCCTGCTTCTCCAGAATATGGGAGTGTCTGGGCAGCGTTTTCTAGTGGCCGCAGGGAAGATGAGAGAAGCAATCATTCTGCTGAAGTCTGTGTTTTCTAGATCAATCCAGAATGTTGCATCCAATTTGGGGATCCCAGTACTGGGAAGATTTTGATCATCTGGAGCAGGCTGAGGGCCACCAAGATAGCTGGGGCTGGATCATATTTGTGCTCTGAGGAGGGGCTGAGGGAGTGGAGCTTATTCTGTCTGGAAAAGGATCAACGCAGGGAACCTATCAGGAACTTTGGCACCCATGAGGAGATTGCTGAGAAGTTTGCTGAAGCAAGACTTCTTTGCTAAGGTTCAGAGTTGAAATATGAAACAATGGTCATAAATTTACATGAGAGAGGTTTTGACTGAATATGAGAAGAAAAATTATGAGGGTAATAACTAAAAATGGTTGCCTGAGAGGTTGCAGTTTTCCAGATTCAACCATACTAAACACTGAGGCATCTGGTGTGAATTCAGTATGGACCCTGCTTTGAGCATAACTTTAGATTACAGATCTCCCAAATTCCTTTGCAATCTGAGCAATGCAACAATTCATTTTTTTAATGTCATCAGCCACTATAAGAGTCCATAAGCTGTTAGACTAAATACTTAGAGGCCTCAAAGCTTCTAATGAATCGTGCAGTGCATAGCCCAGTGATGTTCAGGTGTTGGTTCCTTTCTCTGAGACAGAAAGCTCTCCATCCCTCCAGGGACATGCAGCAGTGCAGGGGGAGCTCCCAGCTATGCTGGGCCAGCAGACACCACATGAAAACCTAAAATCAAGGCAAGATCTCTGGGAGAACGGAGGCTGTGGAAGGACCAAGCTCTGGTACAGAGCTGAAGAAGTAATGGAAAAATTAGGATTAGGGCTTGAAAAGGTTGTGTGCTTCAGAGGAAGCAAACGCCTGCCAGGAAGCACAGCCCCTCTGCAGGAATACTCAGTCTCTTTTTAAACCTAATTTCCAGCCCCAAAGCACCATTCAAGCACAGCCACTTCATCCCTGCTGCCACCTCCTTAGGACAGGCAGGAGTGACAGACAGACATCACCTGTTGGGTGATGGACCAGGAGCCCAGATGTGCTGCAGGGAGATGCCCGCAGCCTCGGCTCCGTCCGGCTGCCGGCACCCCGGGGCCGCTCTCCCTCCCCAGCAGCTCCCAAGCACAGATAAGGCTTTGCAAACAGCAGTCCTGCCAGCTGATAAGGAGGTGAGGAGCCTGAGCACAGCATCCTCCCCAGTTCCTCCAGCCCCTGCTGGGAACCTCGGCAGTCAAACAACGCTGTCAGAGCTGAGAGGTGCCAACCCTGCCCCAGCCAAGCTCTCGATGCTGGGTGCTGCCCACAGCCAATCCCCCTCATGTCTCTTGAAGGAATTCCTGAAATAACGCTAGGAAAGCTCTGATCCACCTGTCAAACCCCCCAGGTGCTGACACCAGAGCAGTTGTGCCACAGGCTGTAAATTGCTTTGCACAGCACCACATGCTTGTGAGGAATCCCAGCCAGCAGTACCCACAGCCCACTGGGGATGGAAATTATCAGGAATGAACCTCTCCACCTGCAGCTCCAGCACCTGCTGTCCATAACAGTGGGAGGAGGCAGCTTGAATTCCCAGGTGCTGCTTGCACCCTTAGCAGCAGCACAGCAGAGAGATGAGGCTGCTTCAGGGGCTCCTCCCAGCCCCAAACTGATGCACAGAAATTCAGTGTGAGAGAAGATAACAGAATCATGGAAGCATTACAGTTGGAAAAGACCTCCAAGATCATCAGATGCAACCACTAACCCGGCACAGCCAGTTCCACCATGTCCCCAAGAGTCACATCTACACAGTTTTCAAACACTTCCAGGGATGGTGATTCCATCACTTCCCTGGGCAGTCTGTTCCAGTGCATGCTTGTTTCTATCACCAGACTGGGGTGGCCTGGCCAGCTGATCGCCCGTCTCCAGGGACCTGGCACAGGATTGCCCCCCTGGGAATGGGAATTTCCCCAGTGTCTGACCCAGCCCATGCTTGGGGTCAGTCATAGCCCTACTTGTGATCCTCCCCATGCTCCCCAGACCAGACCCATGGCAGCATCCCCACACTATTCCTCACGGCTATGTGCCCTTCCTGAGGAGTCCCAGAGATCCAGTGATAAGAGGCCAGCCCAGCTTGGGGCAGCTAAGCCCCCAAATTTGCAAGGCAGGCAGATAAACAGAAAGGTTATCTCCATGCCAGGACAGCCTTCGAAGCAAACATTCCCCAGGAGCCATCACAAAGGCGGGCTGGCAGAACAGGCCCTGCAGTCCTTGGACATTGAACCAAGGGAAGGGGTGGGGGGGAAAGAAAAAAATAAAAGAAGGAAAAAAAGCCACACCAACCCTCTGAATTCCTTTAAAACCCGATCCGCAGCCTGCCTTTGGGAGATGGCCAAGTCAGCTGGGTGAGACAGGCACCTCCCTGCCAGTGGTGACCGGCGCCGGCCATGCTCCCCCAGCACCCATCCCTTCTGCACATCCTGGGGCCCCCAGGGTGGCTGCTCAAAGCTGGGGGATGGACCTGCAGCTCAGCAGAGGGTCCTGGCCAGCCCTGAGTGCCCAAGGATGCAGGTGGAGAGAGGGTGGGAAGGCCACGGATAACTCTGAGTACCCACTATTAAAGCAGCGCCCAGCCCTCCAACTCAGCTCAGCCATGCTGGACAGTCTCCAGGGACCTAAAATAGCCAGTTCAGGATTTCACATGGGAATGATGTTCCCATCTCTGCAGATCTCTAAGGGGAGCTTTGTTCCTGCGGTCCCTGGGGAGGCACCCATGCCACAGAAAGCAGCATCATAAATGCAGCCCTGAGCAGTTGGAGAGCTTCCCTCAGTGTTCCCAGACGTGCTCTGGGAGTGGCTGGGCATCCCCGCTGCCCCACACAGCCTCCTTCCCTCCACAGTTGACCCCGCTGCCCACAGAGCAGTGCCAGAGCTGTTCCTAGATGACACAAAGCCTTACTCCAGTAAATAATCCACCAATTTCACAGCTGACTTCAAGCTCGCCTGTACCTGGGGATGCCACTAACAGAATTGTCATGCCCAGCCTGTGGCAGCAGAGAGGGACATGAGGTGATGCTTCACACCATGCTGGCACAAGCCAAAGACAGCCAGATCACTACCCCAGAGAAAATCCACTCTATCCTGGTTTTTGGATTGTCACTTGCAGCTCAGCTGCTTTGGCAGTTGGGGTTCCTGGGATCCAAGTGGGGGCTCCCTGTGTCAGCCGTGGCTGTTCCTGCCTCTGGGCGCTGGGCACGCATCCAAAGACTGAGACCGCCTGCAAGGGCAGGAGGGCTTTCATCCCGCCTGGCAGCCGGCAGGAAGCTTCCCTGTCGGGGAGGTAAAGTTCACCAGAAACACAGGCAGTGGGAGAACCGGCTCGTGTGCCTCGTGGGGAAAGGACTGGAGAGCTGAGTCAGCGCTGAATTCCCCTCTCCCGGCGCACCAGCAGCTTGAGAAGTGGGATGTTACACGGAGCCCCGAAGGCAGGGAAAAGCCCAGAAGGGAGTGGGAGGTGTTGCATCCCTAGGGCACACGCTCGAGGCTCCCGACCACTCACAGCACTTCCAAGGATACGCAGCCACAAGGAAGACTCGTGGAGAAACCGCTAACACATGGAGCGCGGCCGCTTTGGGGCAACGCCATCCCGCCTGTCCCGCAGCCAGCACGGACCTGACCCTCCTCCCAGGGAACTGCAGCCAGGGATTTCCCCAGCATCCCTGGCCACTGATGGGATGGAGCACAGGGGGACCCTCCGGGCTCGGCAGCCACGAGGGATGCGGCCATTGAAGGGATCACCCCCAGCTTCGGGAATCACGACTGGGCTCAACATTTGGCCCGAGGGGGGACTCCAGCCCCCATTCCTGCTGGGAAGAGCCTCCCAAGGGACGGGGAGGGCTTCAGGACAGGGAGTAGGTATGGGACCTGGACACGGCGGCAGGCACCCCCCTCCCCAGCATCCCGCAGCATCCCGTCCACGTTACCCGGCTCCTGTGAAGCGGCGGGGACCAGCAGGACAAAGAGCCCGAGCAGCAGCCGCGGCGGGGGGCACCTGCGGGAAGGGGAGAGCGAGATCACCCACTCTCCTGCCGAATGCGGGGCGCCCCTCGACCCCCAGCCCCACTCCAAGGTCCTCCTGCGGTCACAGCGAGGACCCCCCGCCCCGGCGGCTGCAGGGTCCCGGTACCCCCCAGCCCCTCGCGTCCCGGGGCACCGGCCTTCCTGCGCCACCCGTGCCCCCCACCCGGCAGCTTCCCGGTCCCGGTGCCACCTCCCGCGGTGTCCCCGCCGTACCGGTGCCCCAGTGATCCCGCCAGGGTTACACCGAGGACCCCCCGGCCCCCGAGGTCGTCGTCCTCCCCGGCGGCTCCCTCCCTTCTCCTGCCCCAGGGTCCCGATGCCTTCGGCGCCGCCTCTCCGCGGCGTCTCCGTGCTTCCCGCACTACCTGCGCCCCCCCATGCCCGGCGGCTCCAGGAACCCGGTGCTCCCCGCAGTCCCGGCGCTCACCCCGTGCGCATGGTGCCCGCTCGCTGCCGGTAGCGCAGCGCGGCTCGGTTCAGCTCGGAGCGGCGGGATCGGCACGACCCGGGGGGCGGGGAGGAGAGGGGAGGGGCGGCAGGGCCGGCCCGCCCCGGGCGGGTGAGCCGGGGCCCAGCCCGCCCCCAGCCCCCGGGGCCGGGGCTCTCGCGGCCGTGGGTCTCTTGCAAGCCGGGAGGGGGTCGGGGACGTTCCCCGGGGATGGGCGAGCGGGAGAGACACAGCTCTTCTCCCCGAGGAACATCCCTCCCGAGGAGCATCCCGCCGCTGCTCAGGACTCCGGGGAACACCCTCACCCCCAAAGGGTACCCAGCGCCCGCAGGACCTGCCCTGGCACCTCCTGCTCCACCAAGCCCTGGGCTTCGGCTCGCAAGCCGAGTCTGGTCTTGAAGGAGTGAATCAGCGAGTTGAGCTCATTCCCTCCGCCAGCACTTATCCGAGCCCCGGGGCACGGAGCAGGGCTGGGCGCTCCCAGCATGGCACCCGCTCCTTTCCCGGCCCTTCGCTCGCCCTCGCTGCGTGCGTGGGGCTCGGGAACGCCGGTCTTGCCTCCTTCATGGTGCCGTGAAGGCAGCCCAGCCAGGCAGGGTGTGAGGCCGCGGGGTTCCTGGACACGTTCCCGGGCAGCTCTGGCTGCGGGCTGCAATGCCAGAGCCAGGGCAGCAGTGCCCCACACCTCACCTTGCCCGTGCCGGGAAAGGGGTTAAAGCTGCGGCTGCTGCCCACTTTCACTCCTCCCCATACCCCAGCTTTCATCTTCCTGCAGCCCCAGCCCCAGGATTATCCCAGCGGGATAATCCCCACAAAACCGGCTGCCACACCTTGCTTTGTCTTCCGCAACATTTTAGTGCCCCGCGGCAGCAAAAAGCTTCTGGAATCCAAGCCCTGGAAGCTTCGAGGGGATGTAGAAGTGATTCACTAATGATGGCAGAGGCGTGTTTAGTCTAAGGCAGGGTTTGGATCTAGCAGGACAAACCACGACGTCCAGCTGCTCGGCCCTGCGCTCGCACAGGGGCACGCTAGCGCTCTCCGAAATTTGGCTGTAAATCTCTCAACGGCGCCAAAGGCAGGCAGCCTCTCAGTACAGCCCTGGTCTGGAGGCCATGAATACAACACCGAAGCTGCCTCTTGTTCAGCCGCAGAATGTTTTCACGTGGTCAGGACTCTTAAATTTATGCTTTCCCAGCTGGATGCTGAATGATTTACCAGCCCCTTTCTTCTCCCGAAGCTGGATTCCTTCCCTCCAGGTAGATGTTGGAGTACCTGAGCTGCACAAAAGGCAGCACGTGGCAGCCCTGAGTCACCTTCTGTGAAAGGATTTTGGAGAGGTGGATGGGTTGCAGGGCCTGGAGCAAGGGGGAGGAGAGTCCTGGAGTAAGGATAGTGCTTGGGGGGAAAAAAAAATTCTCCTTGAAAATGGAGAAGGATCCTGCCTGATAGCAGAGCCTTGTTCAAAGTGACCTGGCTATATATGGGCTGAATCAGAGGGTGAATAAGTGCTCCGGTGGGGTGGGAGAGCCTGTGGGCAGCTCTGGGAAGGCTGCTTTGGCTCCATGGGGGAATTCTGGCCCTTCCAATGTTATCAGCGCTGCCGGGGCTGGGAGGTGCAAACACCCGGGGCTACACTGACCGCCTGCCCGGACCTTCCCACACACAGAGCACAGCGATGTTATCGCTGCTGCAGGTGAACGTGGAGCTGGATTACATCCCACGCTTCCTCCTCACTGCACCCCTGGGCTCTGCCTGACCCGGCTGTGCTTGTTCGAGTGCATCACATTCTGCCACCCTCCTGTCTCACCTGTGTCTCAGCCCTGGTGCTGTCCCCACTGTCACAGCAGGGCCGTGGTCCCCCCCAGCAGACCTCCATGTAAAGCCTGCCTGACACCAGGGCAGTTTCCCATCGTAAAATCTCCTCCTGCTGAGCTTTAAAGTCCGAGAGCCACGGAGGACAGCTAATGAGGCTCATCTTTTCCCAAGCAAACAAACACTGCCCGCCGCGGGAGGGGGGACACCCACGCTGCCAGTGGAGGCAGCTCTTTCGAAAGCCGACCAAATGGAAACCAGCGGTGCTCCGATGGTGGCTCTGCAGCTTGCAGCCCAGACTTCCCAAGCCCCAGCCAAAAAGGCTCTCCTACCCCGCAGGCTCCCAGCTCCAGCAAAGCTTTGGCATTTTTCATCTCTGCGTGGCTCCTCCAATGTCCCAGTGTCCCCCCACCCCTGCGCCTGGCTCCCACCTGCATCCCGCGGCCGGTGGTCCCACGCTGCTGGGTGGCCCCGGGCAGGGGCACCCCGGTGCGGGGACAGAGGGGCTGCCCCAGCTCCCAACACACAGCCCCTGCCAGCTCAGCAGCCGCAAAAGCACGGCCGCCAAAAAATGTCACCCTGGCAACCCTGCGGGACACTGGCCTGTTTTTCCCTCCTCTGGGAAGAGAGGAGGGGTTGGAAACGCCGTCCGCTGCGGCCCAGGCGCGTCCCCGGCAGTGGCTCCGGAGCTGGCAGGCACGGCCAGGGCCCACGGCCCCTCCCGGGACGGCGCGGGGAGGGGCGGCGTGTCCCCAGGCGGCCCGAGGAGCCGGGAGCCGTGGGAGCGGCGGGGGTGCCAGCGGGCACCGAGAGCTGTCACCAGGGCCCGAAACGTGCCTTGTGCAAGGCTGCCTTCGGAGGCTGCTCTGACCTGCTCGGTCCCGCTGCCACCACGCTGAGAGAGGAGCCTGGGGGACACAGGAATTGGGTCAGGGGGACAATGAAGGACAAGAAGGCGGAGGACAACATTTGGCGAGTATCCCTGCAGAAAAACAAAGGCTGAAGCAGGCAGAGGGAGCAGAATACCACCGCCAGGCTAGGGCTATCCCATCTAGGCCAATCCCCAAGGGGAGGCTGTGGCTGGTGCTGCCACTTTAATGTGCCATTTGTCCGTGTTAAAGCCACTTCCTTCCGGGGCAGCCTCCGGGCCTGAGCACTCGGGACCACTGGGTGCAGCTGCTTTTGCGTCTTGCTGTCACATGTGTTGCTCTGGCTCAGAAGTCTGTGTCTGCTGATGGCCCAGGAACTGCCAGGATATCCTCAGGAAAGGCCAGCATCGTGCCCTGCCTTCAGCTGACACCTCTGGCGAGGACGTGGCGAGGGATGACGTGAAAACCATCCCTCTTTTCCAGAGGTGAAGCATGCACAGCCACAAAGGTGGGCGTTTGGGAAGGGCCCAGGCAGCGCAGGCAGGGAGTGGGAACAATTGGAAATCCAGACAATCCCTCTTTGAGGAAAGCTGGCAGGCACAAGGGCTTGGCTGAGTCGGGAGCACGTTACCTGCCCATGTGGGAGGGGAATGAGCTCAGCCAGGCCGGGTTGCCGGGGCCGGGAGTGGGGCAGCACCACGCCTGGCCCCTGCAGCCGGAGCCGCTGGATGTGTTACCGAGGGGCTGCGGAGAGCACGAGGTGTTCCCGGGGCGGCTGGAGAGCTGGCTGGCCGGCGGCGGAATCTGGAGCCCACCCGCATCCCACCCGTGGATGCAAAGAGGATAGGATGGAACAGCACAGATTGCTGAGGCTCAGCAAGGAGGTGAGCGGGCCCGGGGAACCACCACACCATCACCTCCTGGCGAAACAGGGGCAGGACAGGTTCCAGGTGGCACAGTCCACAGCCCCGAGCCCTGCACATGGAGCTGCTGGGCGGAGGACAGCAGCCCTGGCCGCATCCCGCAGCCGCTGCTGTGGAGAGCTCCCATCTGGCGGAATCCTGACGTGACAGAGCCCGTCTGGCGCTTTCCCAAGCTGGACGTTGTCAATGAAATTGCCGAGATGAGAAGGGCAAGTGAGGGCTCTGCGGAGCCAGCAGAGACACAGCCACTCGCTCAGCAGAGGGACAGCTGGGAGCTCACCCCTACGCACAGTGACCTCCTCCCCGGGGAAGGGTGAGGGGGACCAGAGGAGGGACCCCCCTTCCTTTCCCAGAACTGGGGAGCCCCGTGCGGTGTCGGCAGGGACAGAGCCGGCCCCAGCTCCCCGGTTCACACGCATCTTTCGTGCCCTCTGCTCGCACCCCTGGGCAGTGCCTGCTCCCTCCCACACAGCCTTCCCAGCGGACAGGGCACCTGGGATGTCCGGGCAGCCCCCGCTCCCTCCCGACTTTCTCCGTGACTCATCCACTCCAGAGGAAAACCAATACTTCAGCACGCATCAGACAAAGCCAGGGAGAAGCATTCCATGGGAAAGGGGACGCGGCGGATGCTTCTCGCATGCCTCATCCTAGCGGCTCGCCCTCGGGTCCTGCCTCTGGGCTGGCTGTGGGAAACGGCACTTGTTTCCCTTCCTCTGCAGGCACAGGCTAGCACTGCAAGAGAAGGGCAGAGATCTGCAGCCACCTCACACCTCGGGGCATCCACGCCCCAGGTGCGGGGAGCAGGTTTGGTCCCCCCAAAGCTTCCAAGGGATCCATTGCAGAGGTCTCTCCCCATCTCACTGCACATCCAGCCCAAAACCCCCATCCCTCTTCAGGGCTGGGGCTCGCTGGGAACAAGAGCTGTTCCTCACCTCTACCAAACTCAGGAAGGCTGGGAGAGCTCCCAAAACTTTCTGTGATGCCTGAATTGCTCATGCAAGGGAGGAGTCCTTCTCCCACACTGGAACACCCCGGTTGCCAGTTCCAGCCCCTCCACATCCCTCCTATGGCCAGTGGGGGCTATCCACAGCCTCCAAGTCCTGGCTGGGATGGCTTTCCCAGGATTTCCCTCCTTTCCATGGACTGTGCCCCTGCCACCTTCCTCTTTTCCTCCCAAAGTGCAGTTCAATTCAATTCAGTTCAATTCAATTCAAATCATCTCCTACTGCCTTCCCTGCTGGGTGTGAGCTGGGGCCAGCAGCCACAAAGCTAGGAAACTCATCTGGATTCCTGCTTCTCCTCACCAGCCCTTCCAGAGTTCATTTTTACCTGGAGAAAAAAGACCATGTTCCTCCTCCTTCCTGCATTGCCAGACAGGTGCTTTCTCAAGGGACAGCTGTGAAATCCAGCCAGGCAAGACAAAGAGCTCCAGGAGGGTGTAACGGGGCTGAGCTCAGGCTGTCACTTAGTGGACAGGCCTGAAAGCATCCCTGTCACCTTGGCAGGTACAGCGCTGATGGGGCTGTCTCTGGCCTCACCGGGAGCTGGATGTGGACAGGACACAGGCTGCAGTGCAGGGTGGTGGCTGCAGGAGGGAGCAGCAGTACCCTGGAGATGCTGTGGGTCCCGGAACAAACCTGGGCTTTCCCTGTGTGCTGGTAGCACAGAGGAAACAGCCCCAAAAGGAAGATCCTGACATGTTCCCAATGCTTCCTTGGGGATTGTTCCAATAGCCTCAAGGCTGTCACTTCTACTCTCTCAGGCTGCACTTGGCATCTCCTCTGCAGAGAAATGGTCAATTTTGACTCATCTGGGAAAAAAAAGAAATAGAGAAAGAAATCAACATCCTTTGCTCCAGTAAGACCCAAAATAGGAGCTGTTTCCTCCCTGGGAAAAGGAAATTCCCAGCTCCCCACTGAGGACTGGACTACTCCAGGCTGCTCAGCAGCTGGATACCCTGTGGTTCTGCCCAAGTTCCCTGTGCCAGGCTCCCTTCTGGGGAGGGAGAGTGCCCCCAAGAAAGGATTGCTCCTGTTAAGATCCCCAGCTCGAGGATCTTCCCTCCCTAGGACAGGACTTGACCATGCTCCTGCTGACTGTCAGAGTCCCCATCCTGGTGCTGGCCACTTCCAAACTGCCCAGGACATTTAGTTTGTCTCTCCAGGATAACTCCACCTGGAATTCTATTCCAATTTAAAAGCCTTTCCCACCTTGAGGGAAAAAAAATGGGTAGGAGTATGAATGCTCCCAGGGGAAAGCCCTATCACTGTGTCCATCTCATCCCTATGCAGCCTTCCCACCTCCCAGTCCCTGCAGAAGACTGGCTGAGCTGGTCACCACTGGTGTGAGCATATTTAGCAGAACAAGCCTCCAGCTTTCTCCTAGTCCTCTTGCTTCCCTATTTATATCTGACTTGATGCATTTTTTCAGCTTTCATGTTCTTCTGGGAGACCTTCAACTCCTCAGCATCACTTTTCCTTGTACTCCCCCCACCGTGTGAGGGGTTTACAGGATTGCCCTATTTCCTCTTTGCTCCAGGTTTTACTCAGACAATTTATTTTTATCTGGGATTGGCCTGGTTTGTTGTTTTTTGGGCTTTTTTGGGACACATTTCCTGATTTTCAGAGCAGATCCAGAGTAGCACCTTTTCCTGGTAGTTCTCAGACTGTTTCTGAGGGAATGGGACCATATACTGTATTCAGAAGTTTTATCCTTATGTTCTATTCCCTGATAACTTCAATCCAGCCCCATTTAAAGTGTCCTCTTATTACAGCCTCCCCCAAAATCCATGAGTAGCTGGTTTAAGTGTCTGGTGTTGATGTGGGAGCACATTTAGGTTTTCCTTTGCTCTGTTGTCCAGGCAAAGGAACATGGAGTCATGGAGTCATGGAATCATAGAATTCCAGAATGGTTTGGGTCGGAAGGGACATTTAAACACCACCTCATGGGCAGGGACACCTTTCAGTAGACCAGGGTGCTCAGAGTCCTGTCCATCCTAACCCTGAATGTTCCCAGGGATGGAGCATCCATCTGCACCTCTGTGGGCAAGCTGTGCCAGTGTTCCACCACCTTCATACTAAAAAAATGCTGCCTTGTATCTAATCGAAATCAACACTCTTTCAGTCACACACTTAGTGCTCTGTTGGCACTGCAGGTCAGATTTGCCTCCTATATTTATTGCAGTTACACTGTTTTCCTGCTTGCACTTTCAGAGATGCATTTCCCACCTCAGTCCCTCCATGCCCTCTCCCTCAGCCACCTGCTGCTGGTTTTAATCATCTTTGAAGGATTGCTTCAATCACTGCAGTGATCAGTGGGTGTCCCTTTCATCCCAAGATGTGCTTCAAATGAAATCATAGCTAAATGAGCTCTCCCTGACCCACCATTTCATCCCCACCCTAAGATTCCAGCTCTCCAGGTGTCCCCTGGGCCTCATCCCTGGGAATGATGGGGTTTTCCTGGGCCCCAGCGTCTGGATGTAGCTGCCAGGTCACCTCTGATGCTCACACAGCGTGGCACCAGCAGCCTCTGCACCAAAGTTGGATCATCTCTCCGGAGGTGTGTGAAGCCAGGGATCATCAGGACATCCTCATGGCACACAAAGCCTCTGTCCCCAGGCACCGCTTCCCCCAGAAAGCCTGACCTGCTGCCTAACCCCAGTGATGAGCAAACTGGGCCATTTTCTCCCAGCACTTACAAGCTGCCTTTGGCTCGTCTTCACTTGCTCAGCAAACGCCCCCAAACAGGTCAGCACTTTCTTCACAGCAAAGCTATGCAAGGAATTTCTCTCCTAAGGCAGCTGGACCCTTTCCAAAGAAGGAGAGCTGCCAGATTCCCCCTCCCCAGCCCCCAGCAGTGAAACAAGGTGCAAATTTGGCCCCTGGAGGCTTTCTGTTGCTTCCACTTCTGCCCTTGCTGTCTGCTGGAGGTGGGGAGGAAGGAGTCCTCTCCATTCCCCTCCCATGCCAGAGTTGAGTGTTCCAGGGAAAGGGCTGGTTCTGTCCCAGAGGGAATTCGAGGTGTCAGAGCTCTCCCCAAATGCAGCAGGTGGAAGACACAGGTGTGGGTTTGCAGCTCCCTGTACTCCCCTCACAGTGCCTGCTGGGCAGTGGCCACCTCTGCTCCTGATGTGCTCCACAGGGCTGGGGACTCTTGGGCAGTTGCCTCCTGTGATTTATTTTTTTTTTCATTTCCAATTGCTTCTCCATACTTCCTGCTGTTTACGAGCATGGCTGTTGCTGAAGGAAGGAGGCTGCTGATCTGGGCTGTGGGTTCACAGGTTCACAAACACAAAAATTTCTCTGCCTCTCACTCCCCCTCCCCAAGGCCTCTGCAGAAGGTGCAGCTCCCCCACCCCTGCCTGGCCGCAAGTTCCTAGCAGAAATTGGCTTTCTGGCACGTCACCCCAGCAGCACAGCTGGACACTCATCTGCTTCATTTCTCTGGCAACAATTCACTGATAGGAAAGTTGGAGCTTTTCTCTGCTGCCCATCTGCTGGGAAGGGCAAAGAGCATCTCCAGGGGATGAGACCCCTCTGTGCACACTCACATTCCAAGTGCCAAGGACCCCGATAGCCAAGTGCCCAGGAGAGCACGAGCAAGTCAGCCTTGGGGAGCCAATGACCCTTTCCAAAGCTCAGTGACCCAGGTGCTCTTGGGATTTCACAATCCCAAGCAAAAGTACCAAGTGTTGGGGCTACTCTGGGCTCTAGCAGAACCTCTTTAGAAACACAGTGCTTGGCTCTTTGCCCTTTCCTGAACCAGCAGGTCACCCCCAAAAAATCCATAAACTGTCCACACAGGAGAAGGTTGCAGGGAACTGATCACCACCATTGAGCTCCCCTCAGCCCCTGTCCTGAGCAGCAGCCCCAAGCAGAGTTGTGATTCCAGGCACTCATTGCTCCCCGCTCAAACCCTGGGCTGCCCCAAGTGCTGGGTCCCTGAGGGCACTAAGAGGTCTCACCTGGGATACCCACACACCCTTCAGTCATAGCCCCAGGCACCTGAGCTGAGCCCTGGCTGAGCTCGGGGAGGGTGTGTTTATTGATGCCTCTGGCTCCCGGTGGACCTTGTACCTGTGTAACAGGTAGCTTATCTCAGCTGCTGCTTCCTGGTGGATCCTCACACTGCTGTGGTAGCCAGCTTTTCCCTGTCTCCCAAAGGGTGCCGAGCGAAGGAAATCTGGCACCTCCAAGAGCGCTTATTTCCTGCCAGGAAAGAGGCGCCCTATTTAAGAGAGCCCTATTTCCTGCCAGGGACCCTGCCCAGCTGGCTGCACCCTCCCTGGGGAGGAGGTCGACTGGGCACCTTGGCCTCCTAGTCATCGTACGTGCCACCCAGGGCACTGCAGTGGGATAGCGGCTCCTGGGAATTGTCCTCATCCATCCTTCGGTGGGATTGCCCTGCCCTCTGCCGATCTTCCAGCACATGGGCAGGACACCGACGGCGGTTCCGGCCTGGGAGAATGTTTGTGGCCATCTCCAAGGACGAGTTTCTCAGGGATCTTCACACAGACAACCACGTTTGCATAGTCTGAAGTCAGGACTGGATCCAGAGGACGCCCCCCTTGTTTGAAAGGCAGCCTAAGCTGTAAAATAGGAGTTTCCCTCCGCGGAACATAGGGCGGGATTATTTCCCTGCTGCCTGAGCATTAATGAAATGCACCTGTAGTGCCGTCGGTGCTCACCTGGAGCCAGCACTGAGGCACACCAGGGAGTGCCCATTCGTGATTCAAAAGGAGAGGAAAAAATATTCATAGCAAAGCTTTCTGTGAATTTTAGTAAGACTGAAAAGCCAGCGTCTGTTGCTGGAGAGGCAGTGGCCATGAACACGAGTTTCTTGATGGAGAGATCATGTTCATCCAAAGGAAGGTGGATTGTGGGGATGTGTTGTTTTGAGGATGGCCCTGAACAGACACCCCAACAATCCGAACCTGTGCATCCCTGGCAGCGCTGTCCAAACACTCCTGGAGCTCTGGCAGCGTTGGGGCCGTGCCCATTGCATAGGGAGCCTGGGCAGTGGCCCAGCACCCTCTGGGGGAAGAACCTTTTCCTGATATCCAGCCTCAACCTCCCCTGGCTCAGCTCCAGGCATTCACTTGGATGCTGTCACTGGTCACAGAGAGCAGAGATGGGAGCTGTCTCTCCACTGCTCCTCATGGGGAGATTCAGACCCCGTTGAGGTTTCCCCTCAGTCTCCTCCTTCAGGGTTTTCTTTTTGTCCCAAAGGGTCAGACTGCAACCTCCACATAGGTCTCTCATCCTACAGGAGAAAGAGACAAAGATACCTCAATCAACAACAAGGGCAAATGAGCAGGCAGTAATAACCAACACTAGATCTGCCTACTCATAGCCACAACACCCAAAATGGGCTGGCCTGTGGGCAATCTCAGTGGCAGTGGATCCTTTTCATTGCTTGGTACAGGATCATCACCCTTTGGAATCTGTTAAGGCAGAACACTGATTTTGAGGCTCCTGTATGTCCCCCAATGGTTATGGAGGGCAAGAAAACTCTGCCAGTCATGTGTCCCAGTGGGGTCAGGATCCTGTAGAGCTTCTTCGGAGCTGCCCCCAGAGCAGGGCAGGTTGGATGGGCTGGGGGAGGCCCCAGGGCATGTGGCACTGGGTGCCCTTTGTGATGGTGGGCACCATAGGAAGGCATCTGGCCATGTGTCACAGGGCCCTTTGTAACACAATCACGATACAGCTGCTGCTGGCCAGTGTCCAGAGGAGACAACAGGACAGGCTGGTGCTGCACGGAGGCCCTGTGCAGCCACCTTGTTCCTGTTGTCCCCAGGCTTTAACCATTTTTTTTCCCATGTGCCCTTAGGGACAGATCTTGGTGGGACAAGAGAGGGACCTTCCAGCATGGCCTGGAGAAGGAGGATGCAAACCCTGACATCACGCGGCCAACAGTGATAATCACACCCACTCACAGCATGGCAAAGACGAAGGCTTCTGCTCCCAACCTGGATTTTTTTGGCGAGAGAGTTGTTTCCCACCCAAATGAAGTGAGCAGCCTGTGGCCAGGGCTGGATCCCCCCAGGAATTGTGTGGTTCCTCAAGCCAGGTCCGCTGGGCCCCCCTCAGCCTTTGAAGCCATGAGTGTGGTGGGAAGGGAAGCACTTCTCAGAGGAAGCCGGGGAAGCTGCTGTTCTGGCAGTTCTCCAGCTTTCCCTGTGCCTCTTCCAGGTGCCAGACTTTGTGAGGAACATGCACCAGAGACTTGTGTCTGGTGCACCTCCAGATGACAGGATGTTCATGGACATCCTGAGGCTGGCTGAGGCACACCCTGCTGATGTTGCGGTCACTCTCCTGCGCTGTGCCCCATCATGTGACAGGTATGGGAGCCACCTTCCTTGTGGCCTCAGGGCTCACTGGCCCTTAGGGCCCATCACCCTGTACAGCCAGTCCAGTGGGGTCTGACAGACTGGTGGAGAGTTCCAGGACCTACCAGGCCCTCTGTTTCCCAGCCATGGCATGTCAACTGCCCAGCCTGCTGCCAATGCTCCCTCCTTGCACCCCAGGGCACCAGGGCTCTGTCATCTGGGTTCCCACAGCTGCCCAGGCCATGGTGCTGTGGATGAGATGCTCCTGACACACAGCTCTGCTCCCACAGAGCTGCTACAATCATGTGGAGGACCATAGCTTCATCAGGAACAGCAGTGGACAAGGTGCTGCCAACACTGCTCTGTGTGCTGGAGGACTGGCCGCTGCACAGAATGTCCACCTCTGATGGGGACAAAACAAGAGTCTTTGCCCTTGCTGTGAGTTTCTGGAATTGCCCTTTGATCACCCCAAGGCTGCCTCTCCAGCAACCCTGCATCCTCCTTCCCCCACTGCATCTCCCTGCCTCAGGCACTGGGCTGAAACCTGGCCTAGGGGCAGCTTCAGGGGCACCAGGCATGGAGCTCCCCAAGGCTTTCCCCTGGCCTTGCCCTGCCACGCTCAGGCCCTGCCATACAGATACCTTGGCACTGGGCACTATCCCTGGGTGCTTTGTCCTCTGCAGGCAACCAAGGTGGTTTGGGAGATCCTCCGCCTGCCCTGGTGCCCAGCACCATTTATGGAATATTCCCCCCGCCTCCTTGTGGCTCTGCTCTTCCAAGTTTTTGTCAGCACATTAGATATGCCAAAGGAGGTTGATACCTTCTGGAAGGGATGCCAGGAGCAACATGGCCTTGCCACCAGCCCCAACAGGTGCTCCATCCCAGTCCTCCTGTCCCTGCCACATCCCCATGGAAGGAGCCAGTGCTCCCAGCGTGACCTGGGCTTTGCTGTGCACTCAGGTTTGCAGTGCAGACTCTGAAGGCACTGTTCCGCCATCTGCGGTGCCTGGATTTACTGGTGGCAATGGAACGCAAGCGTGGCTGGGACACGCTGCTCTCTGCTGACACCCACCACTATGCTGTGGGTCTGCTGGCCAGGTGAGACCCCTTCTCCCCACTGCCTCTGACATTTGTGCCCTGTGCTGAGGTTGCCCCACACAGTCCCCATTGTCGTGGGCCAGAGGGCCTTGTTACCAAGGGACAGCCAAGGAGACTGAAAAAGGCTGGGAGAGGAGGGTGCCCACACAGCTACCTCCCAAAAGGCCCAGGCACCCTTGCAGGGTGGTGGTTGGGAAAGAGAACTGTGTGAGTCAGTCCTGGGAGAGGTTTGCTCCCACTGGCTCAGGGTCTTGGTGCCTTTCTCTACCTTCCAGGGAGATGCACCGTACCTCGAACCCCTTGTGTTCCTGCATTGCACTCCGCCTGCTGGGGCTGCTCAGCACACAGGAGCCATGCTGGGATCTGCCTGCCCTGGCATTCCTTGTGGAGGTGAGCCTGAAGGCCAACACTTCCTTGCTGAGCTGCCTGCTACCTCTTTGCCCTTGCATAGCTGCAGCTGCCTGGGATGGTGCCCATGCTCTGCGCTGCTGCCCGGCCCCAGCCCTGTGTGGTTCTGGGCTCCTGCTGGCTGGCTCCCCTGTCACTGCCCTGTGCCTTTCAGGTACTGGAGTGCCATGAGATGAGGGAATGGAGTGACAGTGCCCTGGAGATCATTTCAAGGCGCCTGCAGTGCAAATCCAGGGAAAAACGTCGCTTGGCACTCAGAGGCCTTGTGGTTCTCAGCAAAGATCTCTCAGTGGTGAGAAGGGGGCAGCAGCTGAAGCTGTGTGGGCAGCGTGGGGCTGGGGAACGCAGTTGCGTGGGTTTGGCTGGGCTTTGGGCACCGAGGCAGCTGCTGCCAGCTCTCCTGCCTCCCGCTTCAGCTGCCCCAGTGCTTTGGGACAGGCCTTTGGCCTCTCGGCCCTGCGGCAGCAGGGAGGGGTTGCAGCTCCAGAGTGGCACTGGTGGTACTGCCATTCATAAATGACACAGCACTTGAACAAATGCTAAATAAGTTTGCTGATGATACTACACTGGGAGGAGCTGTTGACTCCCTCAAGGGCAGAGGCTCTGTAGAGACAAATTTGAGGGCTGGGCAATGACCAATCATATGAATTTGAAGAAGGGCAGGTGCCAGACACTGCACCTGGCATGGACAGCCTGGCTATGTGTCTGGAGCAGGGAATGAGATCGGAGAGCTGTGCTGTGGAAAGGAACCTGTGGTGATCCTGTGATGGCAAGTGGGAGTCAACAGTGTCCTTGCAGCCAGGAGGGACATCTGGGATGCATCAGGCACAGAATCACCATCTGGGCAAGGGATGGCAATGTCCTGTTCTGCTCTGGGCTGGTGTGGCCTCTCCTCAAGTGCTGTGTGCAGTTTTGGGCACCATAATGTAAAAAATACCATGAAACTATTAGAGATTGTCTAAAGGAGGATATGAAAATAGTGAAGGGTCTAGAGGGGAAGTCACAGGAGGAGTGGCTGAGGGCACTTGACTTGTTCTGCCTGGAGGAGACTAGGGGAGACCTCATTGTCATCTGCAGCTTCCTTGCAAGGGAAGTGGAAGGGCAGCACCAATCTCTGCTCTCTGGTGACCAGTGACAGCACTCGAGGGAACAGCTGGAGCTGTGTCAGGAAAGATTTAGGTTGGATATTAGACAAACATTCTTTCCCCAGAGGGTACTGGGGCACTGCCTAGGCTCTCAGGGAATGGGCACAACCCCAAGGCTACCAGAACTCAGGAAGTGTTTGGGCAACACTCATGGATGCACAGGCTGGAATTGTTGGGGTGTCTGCGCAGGGACAAGGGTTGGACTGGATGATCCTTGTGGGTCCCTTCCAGCTCAGGATATGCCATGATTCTACAGTTCATGGCTTCACAGTGCAGCATTGTGTCCCACACAGGCCGAAGGCATCCGGAGTATGACACAGAGTCTCATGGCCCTACTGCAGGATGCAGATGGAGAGGAGGTTGCACTGATCCTCTCTGTATTCCTAAATGAACTGCAGGACAGAGCCACCCTAATATCCAGTCCCACTGCCCTGCAGCTGGCTGAGGCACTCCAGCCACTCTTTGACGAGGTAAGGCTTTGTGGCCATGGCCACTGGGTGCTGCCCAGACACTTTGTGTCCTGTGGATTTGCAGGCCTACGCCCAGGTAGGCCTGGAGAAACGATTGCTGGTTCTTTTCTTTTCCAACAGGACAACAGCCATGTGCAGCTGCTCTCCATTCGCCTCTTCCGAGAGGTGATGGAGCTGGTAATGGAAGAGGGGAAAAAGCCCCTGAAGAAACATGTGAGCAAGAGCCTTCTCCCACTCTTCTTCCACTGCCACGACGAGAACCAGCGTGTAGCAGAGGTGAGGACTCCCGGGCTGCTGCTGTCACCCGGGGAGGGGGCTCGGCTGCCTCCTGCAGGCCTGGCACCTTGCCGGCTGCAGCCTCCTGCAGGCCTTGGCACGTGAATGCGGCTCCTGTGCCCTGGCTTGTGGGGCCATCTGCGGGTCTCTGCTGCTCTCCAGGCCGCTTGGAAAACACTGCTTTGTGCGGCCAAGTTCATGAAGAGGAGGCGATTGAAGCAGCTGGTGAAGAAGGGACAGCTGTGGAAGTTCGCTGAGGTCCTGGTAAGGACGGCCTGGAAGGCCCAGCCTCAGCCTGGAGAAGTCCCCTGTCCCCGGCGCTTGGTGTATGGGGCTGGCAGCTGGGCCCCTGCCCGGTGCCGCAGCCGGGGGCCGCACGGCTTCTTCTCCAGGCTCCTGTGGCCCCGAGCCGGCTGCCGATGGAGCCCCGAATCACTGGGGCTGCGGGGCGGGCCGGCACCGCGGCTCCCCGGGCAGCAGCCGGCCCTCTGCTCCCTCCAGAGCCCGGCGCCAGCGGCTGCTGCCCGGTGCCTCAGGGCTGGGCGGGCACGGGAGGCCGGGGCTGGCCGCAGGCAGCGCCCGGCCGAGGGGCAGAGCCCGCACCAACCCTTCCCTCCTGCCGCTCTCTGCAGCTGGCACAGGACGAGAGCCGAGCAGCCGAGTACCTACGCCGGGCATTGCCATATCTGGATAGCCCGCAGGAGCCCCTGCGAGCGGCGGCCATCAGGTTCATCGGTGAGCCACGAGCCCGGGGTCCGTCCCTGTCCTGCCACAGCAGGATCTGGGCCACCTCTGTATTTCTCTGTATTCCCAGGGATCGCAGGGCGGTACTTGAGGAAGCAGCAGGAAGAGACCCAGCTCATCTACAAAGGTGAGGGCATGGGGCTGTCAGTGGGGCTGGCGGGGGGAGCTGCAATCCCTGGCCTGGCTGCGGAGGGCTCTGCTCAATGTGCGGATGAGGGGCGGCGTGGGCAGAGCACACCGAGATTTCAGGGGCACGTGGGGCATTCGTGGCCAGCAGCTTCGGGCTGATCCCTGCTCCCTGCTGCCCATGGCAAGAGCCGGCTGGAATGGCCCTGGCAGGGGGCTCTCCGTGGGCCCCCGCAGGTCTGGGATCTGCCCGTGGCTCTGTTCCTCTCTCTTCCAGCCCTTCAGGACCTGACCGATGACATCAGCCCTGCCATCTCAAGCTTGGCACTTCAAACCCTTCAACTCTTAGCTGCACAGAGAGCTCCATACTCTCCAGGTTTCAGAAGGTGCAAGACCACTTCCAGAAGGGTGAGGGGTAGGAAGCCTCCTTTGTGGGGCAGCTTGTGCTGTGAACAACTAATCCCAGGAGCTCAATCTGCTCGGGCCACCTGAGCCTGCAGGGAAGACCTCATCTGGGCTTGGAAATATGAAATCGCTGTTGTCATGCAGAGGTCCAGGATCTTTTGCTGCCCATGGTGTACAGGGTATAGCAGAAGAGGGGGAAAAAGGGCTTGTGCTTGGCAAGCTGCCAGGCATGCAGTGGCGAGGAGGAAATGGCCAGAAGCCCTTGGCCTTTGGTGATTTTGCTGAAGGCACAAGGCCTGTCCCAGCCAGGAAGCGCCATCTGTGTCCTCGTGCCCGTGTGGTGCTGGCTGGTTTGCTGAGAGCTCCCAGGTGCCTCTTGATCCGGCTCCTCTGGAGCTCCTGTGGGGCTGTGGTGCTGCTGCCGGGCCATGCCGGGGGAGACGCTGAGGGAACAGGGCACTGGGAAGCTGTAAATGGATGAGGGGCTGTGGAGGCCCAGACGGGACAAGGCCGTGGGAAGGCATGAGGGGGATGTGTGGAGGCTGGAGGCTCCAAAGGGGACAGGAGGCCCCTGAGGGGCCGGGGTGGTAGGAAGCCCTGAGGAACTGTGTGTCAGAGGGATAAGCAGCCCCCGGACAGCCGCCTTGTTCCTGACACCCGGCCGATCTGGCACTTCCCCAGAATGTCTCCCAGGCCTGCAGCAGAAGCCCTCGAGGCTGGGATAGCACCCCTCCAGGAGGGTGGGGACAGCCCGAGGTGTGCCCAGGCTGGGCTGGCTGGGGACATGCAGGGCAGGGGTTGCTGCCAGGCCATGGCCACTGGGTGCCTGCGATAAGGGGCAGTGGGCAGAGGCAGGGCTGGCCAGGCCGGGCCCTCGCGGCTGCCCAGGCCACGCTGCTGTGACCGAGGCCCCCATGACACAGAGCTCGGGGCCCACAGAGCTGCTGCCACCATGGGGAGGGCGGCGATGTCTCCTCCAGCACGGCTGCCCAGTGGCTGCTGCCCAAGCGGCTCTGGAGCCCACAGAAACAGCAGCAGAGTGTGCACAGGAACAGCAGCAGAGTGGGCACAGAAACAGCAGCAGAGTGTGCACAGGAACAGCAGCAGAGTGTGCACAGGAACAGCAGCAGAGTGTGCACAGGAACAGCAGCAGAGTGTGCACAGGAACAGCAGCAGAGTGTGCACAGGAACAGCAGCAGAGTGTGCACAGGAACAGCAGCAGAGTGTGCACAGGAACAGCAGCAGAGTGTGCACAGGAACAGCAGCAGCCCCAACGTCGGCACCCGCACAGTGAGGTGTCCGCAGCAGCCAGGTGCCAAACGGGGGAGGCTGTGGGCACAGCTGCCTTTGGTTTGGCAAAAGGCTTCCGCACAAGTGGCCACAATGGCTTTCTCTTGAGTTGCCAGCCTGAAATGAGCAAGCAGAAGAGCTGAGTTTTCACTTTTTGAGCCATTACTGAAGTTCATTTGAAGCTGTCTTCAACACTTTTGAGAACAGACCCTTCTGCAAGACGTGACACAGTTGGTGAATTGCAGGCGTATCTCAGCTGTAGCTGGAGGGGACGGGCTAGGGAAGATGGAAGCAGACATTTTGCCTACACTTGGTTTCCTGAGACAGTGCTTAGAGTGCTCTGCTGTCACATCAAATCAGAGGGAGACACCATGAATGGTTCACATCATTCTCTTCTTTCCAAGAGGGCTGTGTGCTGTTGTTTCTTATTGTTATTCTTTTTAAGGTTCTCCTCAGCTACACACAAAAAGAAGACACAGAGGCTTGGGAAAGGCCACCTAGTCTTTACAGTCTGCCTTCAAGAGAAGGGTGAAGGGCTTTGTGCAGCTTGGAGCTCTCCTTCACCTCTCTGTCCTGATGTAAGCAGGCCCTTCCTTTTTTTCAGTAATTAATAGCAACAGTCACAAGGGCAATGCAAGAATAACTGAGGAAGCCCACACAAGCACATAGGACCATGCACAAACAGCAGCTCCAGGGAGCATCTTTTTACTGCCCAGTGTGACTTGCCAGGTGTCTGCAGCATTTTTCCACTACAGTGCCAACTTTCCAAAGCAACTGGTGGCTATGGATGGCTTTGCTCTTGGCTGCCCAACTTGGAAAGATTTTCAAGGGTGTACTTTTAGAAAAGCAGAAGTAACTTCTCCAGTGAAGTGACTTGGCTTGAACATCCAAACTTGCTGGTTCCCCTTGTTCCCTGTGGAAATGATCAGCTCATACCTCATCTCACCTCATAATTCTCCCTCCTCACCTGAAGTTTCCAGTCAGGGAGCTGCTAATCCCAAAACTGCTGTCAAGGAGTCTCTCCTCATCTGTGTCAGGGCCCTGAGGGCACTAATAAACCTTGGTGGCCCTGACCAGCCCCTCCACTGGGATCTCTACTCAGCCCCAGCTCCTGAAGCTCAGCCCTGGATCTCCAGTGACTGATCCACATGGTGGGAATGCCAAGCTCTAGCTCAGCCAAGGGAATGTGGGTGGCGGTGAGTTTTCTGAATACCTACTAAGCTTTCCTTCACAGTTTGTTCTTCCTCTGGTGTTGCTCTGGGAAGCATCGGAAGAGCCTTTGTAGAGGCTCTTCCAGAGCAACATCAGGGAGAATTAGGCTATTTCCAAAAAGAGGGGTAGGTGCTCTCAAATCAATTAACAACCCCCCACACCAAGGTGATGTCTTTGGTGAGATTTTCAGCCAAGCCACACGTGTGGCATATAACCCTGGAGATCTCACTGCACTCCCAGGGAAATGGCAGGTCTTGGGGCTGAGGGAACTCTCTCTCAAGGCAAAAGCTCACAGGGAAAAAAACAATCAGTATCAAACTCTCCTGCCATTCTTAGACCCCTGCACATATTGAAGTTTGAGAGGTTATGTGGGGACACCATGGGCATCCCATGCACTTCTAAGTGCTAAAGTGGAACAAGACATTCTTGGGGATTTCAAACACATTGAGTACAAAGTGAACTCCGGGAAACAGCACAAGGGAATCACAGGAAGAGCTTTGGGACCTTACATGAGGTGGGAGAAAAAAAACCAAAACACTTCTGCAGAAACAGAGGATTAAAACCCCATAAAGGACTTCAACTGCAGCTTGGGAAAATACCATGTTTAGGACACAGGATTTAGAAGATGTCAAGTAAATACCTAATTCTTCGTAGAAGTCCAAACCAGCTTCCTTTGCAATACAAAGTACATTTTAAATCACTATTTCAACAAAAATGCCAGCATTTTTTTTTCCTGGAAACAGCAAACACTCAAATGAACATTGACTGCATTTGAAACCAGTTTTCCTCTCTGCTTGTGTTTTTTAAAGGAAATTGTTGGCTAGCCCTGCCAATCTTGTGTATAATATACACATCTTCCAAACAGAGAGCTAAGTGTTGGCTGCAAATCAGAATTTTCCCTACTGAAGGGACCTCAGAATCATGGAATGGTTAGGGTTGGAGCAGATCTTAGAGATCATCTGAGATAAGGCAAAGACAGAGACACAATGCACCTGCCACCCCCAGAAATGTTTTTTTTTTTTTCTGTTCAAACACACCAAAACTCCTCATTCCCATGAAATCCAAGCAGCTCTCCCAAGTGACAGAGGGCAGGTTTGGATCAGGTATTAGGAAGAGACTCTTTGCTGCGAGGGTGGTGAGGCACATCCATCGCCCCTGCGTGCCTCACAGGGGAATGTCTGGCATTGCTGCTGTCAGCGTCACCGTGTGTAGGGACAGACAAAACCCAGACAAGCAGAACAACCAGCCTGCTGACAAGGTTATCCGCAAACCCCAAAGTCTGGAACTGCCTCTGGCAGCGGCCTGCTCAGGGTTTACTGCAGACAGGGTGACCTGCCCGTGTCACAGCTCATTAGCCGGGTGGCTCCCAGAGGGAAGGCTGCTCCAAGCTGCTGTGCTGCTCTCCGTGGTTCCAGCTGAAGCCTGTGGGTCTCTGCTTCCAGCCACAGGGGCCAAGATGGAGGGGAAGCTCATGGGACAGTTACTGAGGCTGGGCATACCCAGCCACTGCGGGAGACAGCAGGAATTTTAGGGACTGAAATCTCAGCGTGGCCAAAGCAAACACAGAGAAAAGCATACTATGATGGTTATGTTTTCATTTCATTACACTGGGACATGCACTCCCAGGGAGTGGGAAGAGCTGTCCTCTTACCAAAATCCCACTCTCTTGCCCAGAACTATGAGCAGTTTCTTGCTAGGGGCTGGTGCGACAGGGAGAAACTGAGAGCTCTTTGTGTTGAATGAAACCCTCGGCTCCCTCTGGACAGGTCCTTGAAGATAAGGAGCAGCAGAATGGCTGTGCTTGGTACAAGGCCTGCACCAAGTGACACAGGATGGCAGTAGAACCACAGAATCAGGGAATGACTAAGGTTGGAAAAGCCCTCTGGAGGCCCTTGAACACAGCCATTCCCCTAGTACTGCCAAGCCTGCCACTAAACTATGTCCACAAAGAGCCCCATGGCCTTTGGTTGCCTACCACCCACTGGACAGGGAAATTATTTTCTCTTCTCATATTCCAATTAACTGATGAGCACTCAGCTGGATTCATGTTTTCTTAAAATTCAGAAGGATGCTTTTGGTCATTAAGGATATGCCTTGAGGTCATGAAATTTGAAGTTCAGAAGGAGATATGTGGTCCTCACAGTTGTGATGTTAACTCATGCACATCCTGTGGAGCACAATAATATGCACTCTCAAGGAGTTTTAAGACTTCCATCTTGCTTTTTCCCCCAGCCACTTTCAGAGAGGCTCTGGGGGGAAAAAAACCTTTATTCTTTGAGATATATCCTTTTCCCATTTTAAAAAAAGAGGCTTTGGTATTCAATAAGACTTTGTAGTTTTGAGCACTGCCTTCTACCTAAGCAAAGTCCCTTCCCTTCAGAAACAAGATAAATTCAATTCCAAAGCAGTCAGCCCTCCTCTTGCACCCAAAAACCACAAATGGACTTGGAGACAGATTTCTGTCTCCAAAAATGTTCAGGGTTTGGTTTCCCAGTGCAGCCTAGTGAGCTGTTAGCACCTGGAGATCTGATCCTGGAACAGCACAGCTGTGTCCCAGCAACTGCCCCAACACACTGGGAAATGTCCCCCAACCCTGATGATCAGGATAACCAGGAGGAAAAGCAGAGCCAAGGGGATACCCAATGCCTCTGGAAGAGTGCCAGCAATGCACCACACTGAGCCTCTTCCTCAGGGCAGGCAAATCTCCTCCTCCAGGGATATCACCAGCACTCAGGCTCCCTACCTCCATCCCAGCAGAGAGAACACCCTGGAAGCCAGATGGGATGCAGCCACCTCCTCTGTGTTTTGCCCTTTTGCAAATTGACTTGCTCTGTGCCCATCTCCTCTGCTTAAGTGATCATCTGCCCTTCTCCAGCAAACAAATTGTTCCCCTGTCTCATTCATAATGTGCTCCAAATAAAGTGTGTTTCTGCCTGAGCAAATGCCCTTCGGGGATACTTTAAATTGTCACAGTGCATAAGGCTTTCCCAGAAATCTGCCTTTTTACAGTACTCACTCTCCACAACGGCCCCTGGAGCCACACTTAATCTATGTCAAGGCATGTGGAGCCTTTCTAAAACAACCTGGCTAGGAAAGCAAAGCTTGCTTTAAGCAGAGGCCTTTCCATCCTCCTTCTTCCCCCAAATCAGCTGGGTTTTCCTTTTCCATCCTGAAAACAAAGATGCAAACCAAATTCCAAAGAACGTCTGTTGATCCAGCTCCCAGAACCCACCACAGCAGAGCACTGCCCAGCTGAACCTGGGCAAGGGTTTAAATCCTTGTAGGTATGAAGACCAGAAGCAGCTGCAGCTGATTCAACTCAGCCTTGCTGCTCGAGGAGCATTGCTGAGGTTATCAAGGAGGTTGAAGCCATCCAGAGCAATTAGCCAGTGTAACCAGGAGATATGATCCTTCTAAGTTATTCCAGACCCAAGTACAGTACAGAAATACTGCTGGAGGAGCAGACAGCCCTGCTGATGAACAGGGAGGAGCTCAGATTTGAGCTTCTCTGCAGCCTACTCATGTATTTCCAGGACACAGACCCAAACCAAGCATCTCTCAGGAGAGAGAGCTCCCATGTTTCTTTGGGATGGTTTCAGGGAGCAAGGAACTCCTCAGCATAGGGAGGCATGGATCCAAATGCTCCAGTTTGGTCTTTAAATCTGCATATTATGGAGGGGGGAGATAACCCCCAAACCCAACAACCAAGCCCAAGGCCCAGAGCCCCTTCCCAGGAGCCCCAAAATGGGCAGCAAGGCTCTAAAAAAGGCTGCTAGAAGTTGAGCAGTGTTAAGGTCTTTCCCCTCAATTGATGCTGGCAGGTTCTCACCACGCAGTCCTGCCTTGCTCAGAGCCAGCAAGGGTAGATGTGGAGCCTGGGCTTGGCAGGATATTGCAAAAACTGGGATTAGAGCTGCATCCCAGCTGGAGACTAAAATAACTATGAGATTACCTCCACGGGAGCTCAACCAGCATAGATGATGCTTGGCCTGTTCCTCTCCCAGCTTGCCACAGCCTTGCGTGGCCTCCCTTCCATGTTTCTTCAAAGCCTCCTTTACTGCAGGAACTTCAGTCCTGCTGAGTGGAAAGAAAAGGCTGAGCTTCTCCTGTCTCTCTGAGCTGCTCTACAGGCAGCCCCCAAAGGCCCCTCTCCATGCTGGGCTGCCCAGTCCCACTGCATCATCCATACCCCACCGTGGTCCCAGGAGTGCTCCTTTCCTGCCTGCACTGGGAAAAAATCCCTGAGCCAGATGCTGACAGGCATACAGACACCTCAGGAAAACAACTCCAAAATAAGCTGCAGGCAAGTACTTCAGGCTCAAGTCTGTAAACCCCAGGGTCAAACCCCTAAGTCCAGCTTTTTTCCTAGAGGTGGGAGAGGAGAAGCAGAGGCTCCTGTCCCAAGGCAAAGGCACCCTGGGAAAATGAAATTTATCTCTGTGGGATTAATTGAGCCACACAGGATCAACTGCAATCTGGAGAGCACCTCAGGAGAGTCCAGCCCAATGTGTCTTGTTATGCTCCATAAATTAGCTCAAGTAACTCTCCCCATTCACCCCACAGGAAGGGAACAGGATTTGAGCAAAAGCCAGGACCTTCCCAGGCTGCTTGGCACAGCACTAGCCACACAGGTTTGCTGTCCCTTCTGCACCTGAGGTGGATGCACAGCTCAATCCACCTTTGAGCTCCTCCACTTTGAGTGCAGAACTCCTATTGCTTCCCTGATCCTTCCCTGCCAGGCTCTTCTCTCTGCAGAGTAATCCCAGTTATTGGCAGTGCAGAGGGCCAAGGTGCAAATGGGTTTTCTTCTCCCTCAAGAGCTCCCTTCCTCTTGTGTGGCCAGGCCACCATCAGCCTGGGCTGGGATTTTTAATACTGAAGATACTTCAGACTCTAGGCAAGGGGATTTCTGGCATGAAATGTTCTGTGAGGAGGCAGCAAGCTCAGAGGTGCAAACTGTTCTTGGACAAGCTTGAGAACCACATTTCCTCCTCTGGAGAGCCAAACCCACCAGAGATGTCTGCAGCAGCTGGGGCTGGAACCCAGCACCAGTACAGAGCACTGTGCAAGGTAGATGAGACACTTGGTCCACCTGTTCAGCTTGGAAATCTTCCTGGATGCACTTGAGGGTTTAGCAGCCACAGCTGGCCAGGAAAAGGGGAATTAAGGACTGGGAAGGATGGTGAAATTTAAAGCAGAGTTGGGACACCATGACACAAACAGCCCGGGAACACTCCTCTGCTCAGTGGAAAGGCATCTGGGAGACATCAGCAATGTAATAACAATGGTACATCTGTTAGCAAGGGCAGGAGTCCTCACAGCTGCAGGGCAACAGCCCCCATGTCAGCAGAAGGTAAGGAATATAAAATATAAACCTTTCTAAACCCATCAAGGAAACTGAAGTAAGTTTCAGGGTAAAATAACTAAATGAGAGATAAAAACATTTATTTTAGAGCCTTCCAGTGCCTAAAAGGGTTCCAAGAGAGCTGGAGAGGGATTTTGCACAAGGGCTTGGAGTCATAGGACAAGGGGGAATGGCTTCCCACTGCCAGAGGGCAGGGATAGGTGGGATATTGGGACGTAATTGTTCCCTCTGAGGGTGGTGAGGCCCTAGCACAGGTTGCCCAGAGAAGCTGTGGCTGCCCCTGGAAGTCCAAGGCCAAGGTTGGATGGGGCTTGGAGCAGCCTTGGATAGTGGGAAGTGTCCCTGCCATGGCAGAGAACGGAACAGGATGAGCCTTAAGGTTCCAACCTAAATCATCCTCCAGTTTGGAATTTCCCATTAGATTTGAGATTATTTTTTGAGGCACACACATTTATCAAACAATACAGAAAGTTGTGGCCCATTCATATCAAACTCTCCTAGGTCCAGAAAATAACAATGATGCCAATATCAGATGATGATGATGATGATGGTAACACCAACACCACCACTGCCATTATTCCAAAGCACCTGCTAGCCATGTGCTTGTCCTTCACCCCAGGATGACAGTTGATGTGCTCCATCATTCTTTATATCCTTCCAGCCAGGCTTGGAAAGTCTTTGGACCTATTGAAAAGATACACTAATATATTTTTGTGGGCAGGTGGCTGCTGTCTGAAGTCTATTGTACTTGAAATCATGGGCACAGAAGGTTGTGTAGATGACTGGCCACTCAACTCTGCAGTAGGAGTTCTTATAGCAATGTTTTGATGTGGCCCCCTATTAAGAGACTTTATTGTTTGTCCAAATAATATTTTTTTTTTTTTAATTATGTAAACCAAGGTGGAGCGTGTCTCAGCTGTTACTCCAGGAACACACTGGTTAACTCTATGCTTGCTGTCCCAGGTATCCCCAGCCAGGCTGCAGCACCAGTCCATGGCTCTCCTGGGGCCCAGAGCAGGAGCTCAGCATGGCTGTGGCACTGAGCAACAGCCAGCAAACAGGACACGGGCTGGGTGTGAACAAACGGTGGCTCCCCATGTGCTCCTTCATCTCTATTTAATGCAGGAGCCATCACAGCACATTCTGCTCTGCTGCCCACGGATCCTGGCCCCATCTATAATGGATGGTGCACAGAGGTGGTGTGGGCAAACACCAGGCTGAGCTTGTAGAGAAATATTTACCTTGCTCTCTGCTGCCCTGGGGCCCAGGGATACATCCTGGCCTCCGTGATGGCAGCTGGGGACCGGTGCTTTCAGCCTCACGGATGCAGCCGGTATCAGATGTAACCTTTCCCAGCTGGTTTGAGACAGGAGCCCCCTTTTGCTGCAGGCTGTGTCTCACATGTCCTCATCCTTGGCTGCAGGAAGGGAAAGGGAAAAGAGACAAACAATAAATGCCCTCTGCTCTCCTCCTCCTGCCCCTCCATTGGTGCAGCTTACCCTGCTGCAAGGAGCACTACAGCTCCTCCTGCTCTTTCCTGCATGGAGCTGAGCCTACAGCCACACAAACATCCCCAAACCCAAGCACACTGTGGGATTCTTGGAGCTGTCCTTTGCAGGGCCAGGACTTCAAGTGATCCTTCCAACTCAGGATATTTTATGATTCTGTATCTCCCCATACTCTTCCCTTGGCCTCATCCAGCTCTTGGGGATCAATGTGCCCCATGGGACTGTGCTACCTCCAGATGTGCAAACCAGAGCACAACAGCACAGCTGCCCAACTTCCCTTTCTTACCACCACAGCTCAGAGCAGGCTGCAGATGCTGGGGTGATGAACAGAAGCATCTCCCTTACTGCAGCAGGAAGTTTTTTTCTCCAGCCAGGCTCCCTGGGCCAGCCCAGCATGTCAAAAATCAATGCCATAAGGCCCAGGGAGCAGCTGGTGTGAGGATGGGCATGAATTATGGATGTGCCAGCCTGCTTTGGGAGCAGAGGGCACCTCCCTCCACAGAAACGATGGCTTGTGCTCCACAGGCCTCACAGACAGAGTGCTGGACAAATCCACGCTGTGCTCAATAAAACAGAACCCTGGTGACACACCCAGCAGGGTTGCAGTGTTCCTGAGGTCACCTGGGCTGCAGGGAAGCTCGTAGTGCTGTGGAGACACGTGGCAAGGAAGAGGAAAAACCCATTGGGGCAGTTGGTCATGGAACACCACCACACATCCAGGACCTGGCTCAAGGAGAAAGTGTGGCAGTGGTCAGGTTGTGCTCAGCACCTTGGACTCAGTTGGAAGTCACCGAGCTGCAGCCCCAGGGATGCTCTGGTGCCATCCCTCCATCCCCCTCAGCACAGGTGGTGCTGCCCAGAGCCAATTCCTCTGAAGGAAAAGGGAGGAAGAGGCAGAGTAGGGCACAGAAACCATAAAAGATCGAATGCTCCCAGCGTATCTCCATCAAAAATTCAGAAACATTACAAAACTGCCTTGTTTTGCTAAGGAAAAGCAGGTACCAGGTAGGGGTGGGAATGTTGGAAAATTCAGCATTCAGAGAAAACAAACCTGTGTTTTCTCTAGTTTCCAGGTTAAAAAACAGCAGTGCAGGGGAAAATAACCAGCTCATTTATCTTAAAAAATGTTTTCTATTACATACTAGAAACTATATGTAGCCACTTTAGAAATACACACACTTTATATTTCAATACATCAACATGCAACCTTATATACATATAATATATATTATATAAATATTGTACATGTTTTTTTAATACACTCACCCTTCTCTGTCAGATTTCCCAATTCTTTTCAAACACTCATGGCAGGAGCTGGCAGATGGACTGTGTGCATCCTAAAGGCTCCAAGTGCTCCTTGGGATCCCTTCCAACCTGACCCATTGTGTCCCAGGTAACCAGTGGCAAGGCCTGAGCTCCAGTGCTGCAGCCAGCAAACCCTGATGTGCTCCAGATTGGGAAGAGACACAACCAGCAAGGGAAACATCAGGGAAGATCTCCAAAACCATTTATTGAAACAAAACCAATAGGAATCCGCATGAATCCAAAGCTGGGCAAGCAGGAGGAGGGATGAGCTTTGCCAGGTTTCTTAAAGAATCACTGTGTTTCTGATCTTTTAAACAACCTCTTCATCCCATTCCACTGGACGCTGCTTTGGGATGCTAAGAGGTTGTTTTTTCCTTCCACTGGAGTGGCATAAAAATAAAATCTGTCAATTCATATTATATACACACATATGGGCTGTGGGTTTTTTTTCTGTGGGAAGATACCATTCTCTCAGTACTTACAATTAAGTAGCATTATACTTACTTTCTTTACCTTACTGAAGTTTCTGGTTTTTAACTGAAAACTTTGAGACTTGAAGTCTGAGGGTACCTGAGAGGCCAGCACCCAGAGAAAATCAGCTTAGGAGCCAACCTGGGCATGTCTCATACAGTACACAAAAGCCAGGGTGTTTGTTACAGGAGCTCTAACCTGGATCCCAAACACTGGGAACACCTGGGACACAGGGAAAGCTGGGGTGGGGAAGGAGCAGAGCAACACAAGAACATGATACAGGGCTGATTTTCCTTATAAAAACAGGCAATATCTGTACAACATGGCCACAGCCACTGATACCTGGCTGGGATGGCAGGAGATTTAATACCAGAGGTGAAAACATTTTCTGTCTCTTTGTTTAGGACATGCGAGGCTGGTATCCATGCTGGATCATGTATGTAAATACAAAGTTTTGGTTGTACTTGTAGGCTGACCTGCAATCACAGCTCAGGTTGCTCCAGTGCCCTGGGAAATCTGTCCTCCAGCCCTGCTGCTGTCCCACCCCACACCAGGGACACCAAGACAAGAACAGCACAGGGAGCAGGATGGTGGGAAGTTGAGAGAAGAGCAAAAACCCCCAGGTGACCCAAAGCAACCAACATCAGTAGCACCCGCAGGATGTGCACAGCAGTGGGGAAGGTTTGTTATCTGCAGCTTGAAGGCAGCTCCTTCACCAGGGAACAGTCCTACTTTGTCCATCCCTGTCTCTCCTAGAGACAGAAGTCCCCCCTGGAGGCGTGAGTGGGATCCGGCAGCACTTCTGCTCGGGGCTGAGGCTGGCAGGGCAGTGCCAGGCTTCCCCCTAGCACTGGGTGGTCTTGGGGCAGTCCCATGGGAGAGCTGGGCAAACCACAGCTGCTGCGGGGCTAGGAGAGACAGAGAACAGTGGTGAGGCACTTTGCAGGGGGTTATTGGCACTGGCTGGGCAGATTCCCAGCACAGAAAACACAGAGCCCCAGAGTGGAGCAAGGCCCTTACCCAGTGCCCGTCCTCCTGGCTCAGCACAGGGGCTTGTGTCCTATAGGAATTCAGAGTCTCCAGAGGGCTGCTGACATTCCCTAAGTGCCCTGCAGCTGAGCTGGGGAAAGGGTGCTGAGGCACGGAGAGACCAGGGCTCAGCTGCATTTCGGAAATAAGCTGGTAGGAAGGGGGAAAAAACCTGGGGTACGGAGCTAACTCTTCCCAGGAGTCTCCAGTGCCGGCAGCTTCCATGCTGCATAATCCATTCAGGTTCAAGTGCTGTGGGGGTACACCAGGCCCAGGGCCCAAACAGCCCTGGGGCTGGGAGAGCACGTTTTGGCTGAGACCACGAACGCCAGGCTGAGCTGAAGAGCCCAGCAGCGGGCAAACATAGTCCTGCCATGGGCTGGGGAGTGGAGAGGAGTTAGGGCTGTGGCCACACACCCCATTCAGCAGCGAGTGACAGTGTTTTGGCCAGCTGGGCAGTGCCACATGGTCCTGGTACTGGCTGGACAGGGGGAAAGACTGATGGGCATCCTCTTGGAGGGGCTGCACGGCTGGGAAGTCTCCCTGCAACTGCTGGGCCCCAGGTGTTTCCTGTGGGCAATGGGCTCCAGGGGCTGAGCTGGGGTCCCTGTCCCATGAGGTGCTCTGTGCTGGCTGGAAGTGGAGCACAGTCTCCTCCCTGGCTGGTCTCCACTGGGAGCCACTGGGCAGCTCTTCCTGCTCAGCCAGCTCTGGAAGCAGCCCTTTCACAGCACCGAGGGGCTGCTCCCACAGCAGGCCGGGGGGCTGGCCCAGGGCAGTGCTGTGCTGCCCTGCACCCTGTGCCAGGTGCCACCTCGAGTCCTTGTTCTCCATGTGGCATGCAACAGTGCCTCCCTGTGGGCCGGGTGACATGCCTGGCAAGGGACAGACCTGCTGCCCTCCCTCATGCTCATCCACTGGAGGCCTGGGGACGTAGGAGAGATTCTGGTTGCCGGCCAGGCTGTTATTCAGGGACAGGGACTGGTCTGGGTCCATATTGACCATCACCATTTCCTCATCTAGCAGCAGGAACTCCAGGTCCTCAGCATGCAAGCCCAGGCCCTCCAAAGCACTGAAGAGCTTGTTTGAACAGCGCTTGTCACTCTTAATTGAGAGCAAGTCCATGGTGGCCAAGAGAGAGTCCTCCTGCTGCAAATCCAGCAGCTTCTCTTGGAGACTGCTGCCCCTTGAAGAAACTGGAGCTGTGCCCATACTCCAGGCATCCCCTCCTGCGCCTGGCAAGGACTTGCCCCCAAGCTGGAAAGTGCTGCTGAAGGAAGGGTTGGGAGGGGAAGCTAGGTGGGAGGCGTACACCACCTTGTCCTGTCGCACCACAGCGCCAAGTAGAGACCTGGGGTCAATGCTGTTCTTCTGGGAGCACCCTACATGGCTGCAGGAGGGCTTCTTGGACTTGCTGGGCTTCCCTTTGCTCTGGAAAAGGTCAGGGAAGCCTGGGAGAGGGTGAGAGCTTTGGTATAGAAGTGCCTCTCCTGTAGCAAAGGTAAAGGGAAGATGCATGGACCGCTTCCGAAGGTGCTCTCCTCCTTCTTCATCTCTGCAGGCCAGGAAGAGAACACTGTGGGTGACAGTGCATAAACCCACCCCACAAGTACTTCTGCAATGGGCAACTGTGATCTCCACAAGCCAAAGCCCCTTTGCTACAGCCAGCATCCAGTCACACACATACACACACAGAAAACCCAAACATCTGCAGCATAATCAAGCATCACCCCCCTGCTGAGGGGTGGTCTTGCAAGCAGGGATGTGGCTGAACAGCAGCAAGAGCAGCAAGCACAGAATCCCATGGCTGCTCCTTTAAAAGGCACAAGCAGCAATGACAAACCCAACATCCTGCCCTGCTCAGGACATCCCAGAACCATGGAAAAAGCCAGGCTGTGCCCATGCCAGCCTCAGCACGTACACAAGGGGTCTCTGTGTGACCACAATGTATTCGGGTTTGCCGTTCTTGTAGACGAGCTGTGCGTTGGCCTGCACCCACTTCCAGCGGTTGTCCTTGGTCAGCAGCCGGAACACCGTCAGGCCGCTCTCCCCCGTCTTCATCACTGCCGGGAGGAAACATGAGGGCTGTCACCATGGCACAGTGCCCTTTCCAGCTGGAAGCATGGCTGGCAGGCACAGGGGGCACTGAGCAGCTGAACAACCCTCACTACGCTCCACCCCAAGCACCTGACAGGAGCAGCACAGCAAAGCATCGTGTGGGGAAAGAGCCACTGGGCTTGACAGAGCAGCTAACATATCTGCCCCACTCCCAGCCCACTCATCAGCACTGGTGACCAGGGAGGGGACTCTTACTCCTGACATGGTTCTCAGCACAGTACAGCGTGTCAGCAGTGTGGACAAACTGGTACCCGGTACCACACATCCGCAGCTCTGCCTCGGTGTAGCCCAGGACGATCTTCCCCCTGTGAGAGACACAGAGCACACCCAGCTCACAGGCAGGGCTGGGGTGGGATGCTGGGAATGGAGTACTGGAAGCTCTGCTACTTACTTGGCATCACACGCCAAGGGGGTGAAGTCCAGCTTGTGCTTGGTCCTGAAGATCATGTTCTTGGTTCTGATCTGCAGGATGGATGGGGGCTGCAGTGGTGTGGAGATGGCAAACAGAGCGAGCTGGGGGGCCAGGGCAGAGCCATCTTCAGACCTTTTGTTCTGCCCTTGAAGGAATTTCAGCCTGCCTTGAAGGTTTAATGCCTGGGAAGAAAAAAAAAATCTCAGTGTCATGCAGAGAAGTGAAAAGGAAGAGAGCTGCAGGGAAAGCAAGACATCTGTCTGCATTGTTGGTGTAAATAGAATCATCGAAACACAGCATGGTTTAGGTTTGAAATGACGTTAAGGACCATCTCATTCCAATCCCTCTGCCACGGGCAGGGACACCTTCCACTGTCCCAGACTGCTCCAAGCTCCAATGTCCAGCCTGGCCTTGGACACTTCCAGGGATCCAGAGGCAGCCCCAGCTTCCCTGGGCACCCTGTGCTCTCCAGTGCAGAGAGGAAGAGGGATGATGACCATCACCTACTTGATCTTAAGACATGCTTTTAACAGAAAAACCAAGCAAAACACAGGGGGAAAAGCACGTTTGTTCAAGATTCAGCATTTCTGAGGAGAGGAACTCAGGGAAAACTCACAGGGAAAGGCTGTAGGTACAGGCCAAACCTACGAAAAACAGGGCAAGTCTCTTGCTGAGACAGGTGCTGCACATGGCAGAAGGGAGCACGGGATCTTTCCATGGGGTGGTTTCAGAGGTGGTATGAACCTCTGTGGTAAGCCTGTCTCTCTCTGTCTGGGGAGGGTCTGTACTCACCAGGAAGCCGGAGGAATTATCCAGGAGGCAGCGAAAGCGGCACACAAAGCTCCTCTCCAGGAAGGAAGAGTTTTCTGGGGGCAGCTGATCTGGCTTGTAGAAGGCAGCAGAAGAATCAAGACTCTTCCCCGCTGTGGAAGAGAGGGACTGAGAAAGGATCAAGCAAGGATTCACCCCAGCGAGGGCTGGAGGTCCCCAGCACTGGGCACTGCAGCAGTTTGCAGAGCACAGGAACTCAGGGAAAGCCACAACATCTGGGTGAAGCTGTGGCCTGAGCCACATGGGTGCAGGTGGTGACAGTGAGCTGGGCTCCCAGCACCCCTGGGGAGCCACACAGCTCATGCCATGCAAGATGGCAGCCTGCCTTCACCTGCTGGAGGAGCCTCACCCTTGGGAGTGAGTGGTGGGTCCACAGACCAGTGGAGGTTGCGCCTGAACTCCGGCTGGTCCTCAGTGTGGATCAGCTCGAAGACGCTCTGGTGCATGACATCTGTCTAGAGGGGACACGCCACCTGTGAGCTCTGCATCCCCAGTTTTCATGTCCCACCTGGGAACAGCCCATCACAGCCCCAGCTGGTTTTATCTTACCCAGCTTCCCTCGTGCTCAAATGGGTCCCTGGTTAAATGAGGTTGGAAACTTTCCCTAATGTTGGCGGAAACAGACAGCACATCTGGCTTTAAGAACCCCTTGTCCATGTTTGGCCTGACTTTCTCCCCCTGCAGAAGCCTAAAGAGCAAACACAGCTTCCCTCTGACATCCCCATAACTCAAAATCCTAGTGCTGACTTATGAAATGAGATGAAAACATGAATTTGGGAACAAAACAGCAGCAAGGCCACCCCATCCCTAAACTATTCCCAAGAGAACAATGCCCTGGGACTTTCTCCCAGTGTCCAGGTGGACAGGTCTCATCTACCCCAGCTGCTGGGGACAGCCAGCTGTGTGTGGGTGACACCAAACCACAGTAGCTGAAGTAAGCCCCACTTCCCTGTAAATCTAGTGCTCTCCAGGTTACCTGGGTGCCCAAAGTGTTGGAACCTTGTGGGATTTACCAGGATTTGAGTGGATGCCCCAGGCAAACAGGCAGGGAACCCAGGACATCTCATCATGGCCATGAACCCTATGAAAGCCCATGGACATGGCTGGTAGAAAGTATCTACAGGCTGATGAAGTCCCTTGTCACCTACCAGTGACCACGTCTGGCAATACAGGCTCCAAATTCCCAAGACCAAGGAAAACCCCCAACAGCTCCCTGAGACCCTGTCATCCCTGTGGAGCCTCCTCCCTGCAGGGAACTTGGGGCTATTCTCCACCACCAAGGAAAAATCAACACTCCACAGCAAGTCAGAGTCCCACCAACCTGATGAAATCCCAGGTAGTCCTGGATTGTATGTGAGGAGTAAAATATCAGCCCTTCTGCTGTCACCACCAGCACGAAGCCATTGAGAGCCTGTAGGAGAGAGGAGATCAGGCCACAATCACATCACTTTTCACAGTGACCAGGACACTGGTCACCCAAAGCCTGGCTAGCAGGCAGCTGAACCACCAGAGATGGCCTCTCCAAGGTCCCACAGCTCTTTCATATTCCTGCCCCAAAAATATCCTAATCCAGACTGATGGAAAACTGTGCTTCCATCCTGGGAGCATTCACTCAGACTTAGCTTCAGGCATTTATCCTCACCCTGTGCAGGGAGCAGATAAACATCTCTGAACTGCTTGCAGGATGAAAGTGGACACCATCAGGAACTGGTCCATTCTGGTGGAAATGAGCCTTTCCAACAGTCTCGAGGGCCTTGGCAGCCTGGTTTGGCCATCCTAAGTTCCAGAGAAGTGGCCTGGAGAAGGATCATGGTGTGCTTGGACTGTCCATGGATAAGGAGCAAGGCCAAGGAAGGTGATGTCTCCACTGCCCACTCCCTCCTCAAGGTGGCTAATGCTGAAAGGGCCTTAACCAGTGGAAATGGAAAAGCCACAAGCTAAAGCATAAGGGTTCAGATTCAAAATTGCTGCAAAAACAATCTGATTTCTGAAAAGCCAATTTCTTCTCAGCAGGGGATTCAGGCTGAGTCTGGTGCCTGAACTTGAGGGAAAACCACAGAATCCCTGGGTGACCCAGAGCACCTTTTCCTTTCAGCCAATACATCCCAGAATTATTTAGGCTGGAGAATCCCTCTAAGATCTCCACCTCCAAGATCACTTCCTCTGGAACGCTACCTGGCTCATGCACACCCCACACCCCTTAGGGCTGAATGCTGTACTCTGTTTTCACAAAATAAATACCCAAAGCTGCTGTGCCTGTGTGGGTTTGAAGCCCCAAGCCCTCCCCACAGAGAAGAGCAAATGCAGGCATCAATCTGAAGTTTCCATTGCATTTTTAATGTTACACACTTAAGACATTTCACAGTTTGCTGGCCCTTCCATCCTCTCCTCAAGCTCCAGGATTGCAAAGTCAATATTCAAGGGAGCACTGGGCTTCCTGGCAAGAACAGGCTGAGCTGATCTGAGCCTCTGTCTTACTGAAGAGGGACTCAGTTTAAAAAATCTGGGAAGTAATTTGGTTGTTTTCCCTGAGCTAAAAACCCCACAGCTGCCAGGACAGGACACATGAGAAGGGACCAGGGTGCTGGCTGACAGTGTCCTTTACACCTGGAGAAGACTAGAAGAAGCAGAGGAGCTTCCCTAGCAGTTTGGGAGTGCAGCTCCTTTCCAGGAGCCCTGGCTCTCCATCCCTGCTCTCTGTCAGCAGGAAGGAGCCCCCAGGCAGAACACTGCTGACACAGGCACTGGCAGGATCAGGGAAGCACCCTCAAGTGCTGCAGGCACAGCACCAACCCTTGCAAGCCTCTGTGGCACAGAGCCCAGGGCTTTGGAGACCTTGTCACCCCCCTGCCAGGGCTGAGAGCAGCCCCACAGCAGTACTCCCTGAGCCCAGCTGGCAGATACCACTCTCTGGTTCAGTGTCCCCAACTCTGAGAATCCCCAGAATCACCCAGCAGACACCTTCAAGCCCGTGGTGCTGCCCAAGAGCAAAGGCAGTGAAACCCCATGAAAATAATTGGTTTATTTTCCCAGAAGCTGAAGAGCCCTCACTGCCCTGGCACCACCACATGGCCACCCCTCCCTAAGGACAACAGATCCCCATGGAGACACTCTGGCAGCACAAAGCAGAACCACTTTGGAAGGCAGGGCTCCTGCAGTTGTGGCTTTTCAGAGCCAAAATCATCCTGTACCACTAACCTGGCAGGGAAGCCACAGTGGCCAGCCCTGGCCTGCTTCCCCCCCTTCATAATGTACAGACATCAGCATTAATTAGGGCCTGGCGTGTAGTCTCAGCCAAGCCCAGCTATTGTTGCTGCCAACTCCTGTTTCATTGTCCAGGTCAGAGTTTCTCTCCCCCTCTCCTCCCCTTTATTTCGGGCACAAACACTCTCTCTGTTTACTGGGGTTGATCTCAGTGTGTGGGAATCTGCTGCCGAGGTTAATTAGTGCAGCCAAATGCACTTTAACCCTTTGAGCAGCTTCAGAGAAGGAAAGGGGAAGAACCAGAGCAGACCAAGAGACAAAGGAAGTTTGCCCATCAGAGGTGACAGACCAGGTGGAAGTATGTTTGTAAGTATGAAGAAATGTTTCCTTGGGGGCACTGAGACAGACTTCTGAGCTCCTGCCACATCCAGGTTCACACAGACCCTGAGAGAGCTGAACCAGCTTTTCAGGCCCAGTTTGGTACCCCTAAAAGGATGGTACCTGTGGGATGAGCAGGACTTCAACCCCCAGCAAGTCCTGCTGAGCAGTTCTGTTGTATCCTGAGGGGAAACCCGCAGGTTTCTGCTTATTAACCAGGCTGGCTTTAGTGCCTCTCCCACCAGACACAGAGATCCTCAGCTCTCAGGCAGGACAGTAATTACACGTTGTGCTGAGTGAGCGCTCAGACGGGAGCTGGGGCTGCCCAGCACACTCAGCCCATTCTGGAGGACAGCCAGGCAGGCAGGGAACAGTGCCACCGCCTGTGCCCAGGTGCCAGGCAGGGAACAGTGCCACCGCCTGTGCCCAGGTGCCAGGCAGGGAACAGTGCCACCGCCTGTGCCCAGGTGCCAGGCAGGGAACAGTGCCACCGCCTGTGCCCAGGTGCCAGGCAGGGAACAGTGCCACCGCCTGTGCCCAGGTGCCAGGCAGGGAACAGTGCCACCGCCTGTGCCCAGGTGCCAGGCAGGGAACAGTGCCACGCCTGTGCCCAGGTGCCAGGCAGGGAACAGTGCCACCGCCTGTGCCCAGGTGCCAGGCAGGGAACAGTGCCACCGCCTGTGCCCAGGTGCCAGGCAGGGAACAGTGCCACCGCCTGTGCCCAGGTGCCAGGCAGGGGATGGCAGATGTGTCCTTGCAGGACCTCGTGCTGCCAGAGCCTGACCTCTTCCCATTCACTGCGCACAGTTTGGGGACAGAAGGTGCCCTCCTGGCAGCTCTAAACAAACCATGACAGCTGCAGCATCACCAGCCTCGTCTCCAGCATCACCAAAGGAGATCACTCAGGAAAAACAGCTCCTGGGATACAACCACCCACCCTGGGTTTAAGGGATGAGCACATGGCCCATCAGCACCTAGCTGTGCCCTCAGTGTCACACATCACCTCCTCAAAATCAGGGGAGACACCCACAATGTTTCTTCCCTGTTTTCACCAGCATTTGACCAACATCCTCAAGTCAGGATCAGTGTGCCCATGTTGAAAACTCAAACACTTTGCTCAGTTTGGTTCATTTCACCTCTGGCACATTTACACATGTGGGTGGAGAAGAAGAAAAGATCAATCTCCATGACTGGAAATCCAGCAAGATTCTTCTATATGTTCCCTACATATAGACTATTTACAGATGGCATTTTTTTCCAGGAATAATGGGAAAAGCAGGGAAGAAGCAACACAATTTCTGCCCCAGGGAATTTTGGAGGTCTCAAATCTTTGCCCAGTGAGAAACACAGTGAGCTACACCACAAGAAATCACAAATCACCTGCCATCAGGGAAAGAACAGCCTGGTTTTGGGGTAAAACTCAAAGGAGATGGAAGAGGGACAAGAGGAAGATCCCATGAAGGCATTTGTGCGAAGCACTAACCTGTAGGAGCAGCTCACCCTCTGGAACCGCTGCTGAGCCTGGAGCCGGTCCAATGCCAGAGGCTGCGTCCGTCTGGGCTTCTTTGGCACCAGGATTCTTCACAGCAACTGCACCAAGGAAAAGGAAAGGACACCAGTGCTGCAGATACACACTGCCACAAAAGCTGGAGTGCTGTAAAGCTGGACAGTAGCGCAGGGGAAGCCACCACTCAGTCACAGCCTTTTGCTTCGCCCCTCACAAGAGCTGATTTTAAGGGGATGTTTCCCCACCCCTCAAACACCCTCAGCTGTTTCAGTCTAGTGGTTTTTTTCCCCACTTCTTTTGCCCCACTTTCAATAACATGAAAAAAGCAGTTAAAGCCAGGGATCCTTAAAGCAGGTAGGCATCAGAGTCATTGAATTATGGAATCCTTAAAGTTGGAGAAGACCACGAAGATCATAGAGCTCAACCATTCCCCAGCACTGCCAAGACCACCACCAAACCATGTCCCCAGTTGCCACATCCACAGGTCTTCTGAACACTTTCCAGGGCAGTGAATCCATCACTGCCCTGGGCAGCCTGGTCTAATGCCTGACTTCTTTTGTGACAAATTTTTTCCCAATACCCAAACTAAACCCACCCTGGCACAACTTGAAGTCATTTCCCCTTGTCCTGGCCCTTGGTCCCTGGAAGCAGAGCCAAGCCCCCTCCTGTCAGGGAGTTGTGGAGAACAAGAAGGTCCCCTCTGAGCCTCCTTCTCTTCAGGCTAACCCCCTTTCCCAGCTCCCTCAGCTGTTCCTCATCAGATTTGTGCTCCAGACCCTTCCCCAGCTGTTCCCTTCATTGGACACACTCCAGCCCCTCAATGTCTTTCTTGTTCGTGAGGGGCCAAAACTGAACAGAGGATTCAAGGTGTGGCCCCAGTAATGCCCAACACAGGGGACAGTCACTGCCCTGGCCTTGTGGCCACTCCATGGCCTTCCTGAGCACCTGACAGATGCTGGCCAGCAGCAGCAGCAGTCTGCCCTACACAGGGGGTACACAGGGGGTATTGCAGCAAATCCCAGGATCAGGAAAGAGCCATTTTGAAGGATACAGCTCAGTCAATGATGTCTCGTTACAGTTCAGCAACACAGTGGGTTTACTTAACCAAATTAAGGCAAGCCACAGCTCACAGTGGGAGAAAAACAACACAGAAAACACACAGACCCAGACACAGACACTCGAGATCTAACAGCGGTCAATGCACGATCCAAACACGAGGGAATCTGTCACTCAGCTGAACTGAAGAATGTGCCTGTAAATTTTGCTCTGCACTCCCCAAGAGAACGATTCCTGGGGATAATTTGGTGTGGATAATAATTAAAGGGTAAGATGACAACCAGTCTGCGCATGACAGGCCTATCCAGAGGACAGAGGAGCTCACAAGAAAGCTGGGAAGCCTCTTGTCAGCACCACAAGGACAGAGGACAGCATTTGGCTGCTGGTAAACCAGTTGCTCCCACTGGGATCTGGGAGGAAAGGTGCAAAACACCAGCTGCAGCACCACTGTGGCCTGCCAGCGCACAGAAAAGAGCAAGAACTCTCTTGCATCTGCCTTTCCCAGCTCCTGGACTGCAGGGCTGCCAGGCTCAGAGGCGATGGGAGCATCAAGTGGACTCGGGAAGCAACTGGACAGCGAGTCAGAAGGCAACAGCCACCAGCATGTTAACAAAGCCAGGCTCTGCAACAGACTCTGCTATCCCTGTGCTTTGCCAAAGCAGCTGCTGAAACTCAGCTCCTCCATCTCCATGGAGCACATCCTGAAGGATCTCAGATACTACAGAAAGCAGCTGTTTCAGAGTCAGGCTTTAGAGACCAAGTTCTTTCACCAGGCACAGGACCATCCCAAAGATTGACTTTGCTCCATAACCAAAGGCAAAGTCCACCCCAGTTCTAATACAAGAGAAAAACATGTGATACAGCAGCAATCCCACTGCTTCTGGGAGCTCTGGGGAATTCCCCGAGCTCAGCCTGCCCAGACTACTTTCAGGGGTGGGCTGACACCAGGACTGAGGTTACAGCACATGCTTGTAGCACTGTGTGTCAGGCCCCAGCCAGCCGGGGTGAACATGCACAGGCTGCTGTGGCCTCACTCTTCCCCACCCTGAAGGCCCACCCAGGATGCCCTGTCCAGATTGGAGCCTGCACAAAACCTGGGAGAGGGCCAGGCCACCAGGCAGAACAGCATGAGAGAGGCCACAACACCCAGGCGGGGCCCTGGGGTGTGGATGGAGGTTTGTTCCAGCGCCCTTCCAGCAACTCCCTTTTCTGATTGCTGGGAACAAAATGCAGGAGCTATGAATTATTAAAGATCTCCTCCACGAGCTCCCAACCCACTGTGCTGGAGGTGATAAAAATAAACCTGGCTGACAGGAGAACATCTAAAGGTGCTGCCCTCTGCTCAGGGCCCTGGGTTAATGGTTTGATATCGCACCTGCAGACAGAACTCTTGATCCCAACCACTGCCTAAAAAGAGGCTTTGCTATCATTATCTGGGCTGTGGGCCCAGAGGAGACACAGTGACAGCAGAGGACAGCCCACTGTCCTCTGTGGGGATGTCTGCCACCAAACAGGATCCAGTCACCAGTGTGTGAGGGATAAACCAGAATTTCCATGGAGGCTTCCCCACAAACTTCACCAAAGAGCACCTTTTCTGCCTGAGTCACCCAAGGACCCCCAAAGAAGACAGGCTCTTGGCTGTGGCCATGCCAGGCTGGCATCCTGCCCAGTGTCCCCCAGCTTTGTGTGTCCATAAATAACCCCGTGCAGCCCCTGGGGTCAACAATTCAGCAGAACTCTCACAGCACATCAGGCTGATGGAGCAGAATGAGCCAGGGAACCTCAACATCCTCCCTGCTGTGTGTATCCTGCCTGGAGCTGGGCACCAGGAAAAGTGGGATACGCTCCAGACACAGCACTCTCCTTCACCTAGGGCACAAAACCAGGTGCAGCCTTTGTCCTCACTGCTTAAGGGGGGACAGGCACTTGCAGGCAAAAAGATGGGAATTAAAAGGAGAGAAGTGGATTTTCCTGGGCTCCCTCCCTCAGGCCACTGGTGTCACCTTTGTTGCTGGAGGGCGAAGCTGGTCACCTGAAAGTAGTGAGGCTTGCACAACTTTCCTGCTATTTCTTCCAAGAAACATCTTCTGCCAGGACCTGCAGGCTATTTGGCCACAAACAGCTGAGACTAAGAAAATCTCTCCATCTCAGGGAACGAGCTCCCAGCCCATGCCTGCCTCCTCACAGGAGGAGGATGCTCCCTGCCCTGCAGTCATCCTCACATGCGGTGCTCACCAGCTCTCTGCTGCCTGGCCCCATGCTGTCACTAGAAGAGCAGGAGGGGCCACCAGGGCTGGGTTTCCTCCCTCCATCTCCAAGTGCTTCCCAGCCTGGGAATCTGTTTCACATGGTGCTGCAGGGACACCTCGCTGCCTACCAGGTTTGCCAGTGAACTCCTGAACCTCCCAGGGCTTTGCAGACCTGGAAAATCTCTGCAACACCAAGCAGGAATTAACATTTTTGAGAGGATATCTCCCAGCCCCCTTCCCTACACACAGCAAAAGCTCCTGGTGGGAGCAGGGTTTCCACCAGCCACTGACTGCAAAGGAGAAAAATTAAAACAACTCGATCCCAAACCTGCTCCAGGTGTTGATGAAGGAGAAGGAAACCAAACTGCTTCCTGACTCCTCAAGAGCTGCAGGAGAGGGCTGGGCCACCTGCATGGCCACTGTTAGTCTGAGCAAGTCGTGGAGAGGGGAGAGAGGAGGATTTTGGTAATGGTGCTCCCTACAAGCTTTCTGTCAAACACCCCAGCATGTATCAGCCACTCTGGGGGAAAGATTGATTGACTGCTTCACAAAACTGCCTTTTATCCACTTCTTTCAGTCATTTGTGCCAACCCCCTGAAGAGCTGGTCTTACTTCATGGTAAAGTCTCTACTCCCACGAGTGGATCTGCAGATCTCCCTTTCCCATCCACTTCTCCAGCTTCTCCTTGCTCGCTGGCAGAGGGGCCTGCAACTCTGCTGCTTGGTACACCCCCCTCACATAAAGTAACCCCTCAACATTGCTTTTTTTCTACATTTCATTGCTAGTAAGAGAGAAAATACTGGAAATTCAGAAAACATCATATAAATGATGAGGGAAGTGGAAACAGATTTGCTGAGACCAAGCCACAGAGCCATCTTCTCCAAGCCTTGCTGAACCATCACTTGGGTTTTCATCATCTGTTCAAAGCCCATTTTCCAGCCACTGGCAAATACCTCCTGACCTCCCATTTGTTAAATCATAACGGATACCAGAGTTTTACTTAACTTCGTACCTGCCACAGCTCCCTGTTGGCAAAAATTTCATTAAACAGATGAATTATTTATCCCTGCCTGAATGGTGTGGATATCCCACTTTCCAAGAACACTTGTGGTTAATAATGGATGGCCTCTTAAAAGATCTCCCTGCACTTTTAGAAGCAAGAAGGCCTTGACTACATGTAGCTTTTGGTTGTGTCACTTGGGTCTCAAAGGGAGAAGCATGTGCAGGAGTTTAAATAAGGACAAAGACACAAGGACCTGCCAGATTTTCCTTCTTCCTGCAGCATCATCAACTGTTGGAACACTCCCTCAGGAGCTTTACTGTCCATCACAGAATGGTTTGGGTTGCAAGGGGCCTTAAACACAACCTGGCTCCACTCCCCTACTGTGGACAGGGACACCTTCCACTAGATCTGGAAGGATCATCCCAGCCCAAAGCCTCAGCCTGGAGTTTGTTCCCACCCTGCTCCCCTTTGCAGGAGCCCTGAGACAGCCCAGATGCTCATAAGCAGCCCTCAGGAGCCCCAGGGAGCTCCAGCAGCATTCCATCAGCTGGTCTCCAGAGAGCCAGGGAAAAACACCTGGCAAGGAAAGCACGCAGCAGAAAAACTGCCTACCTAAGGAAAGCCACAAGACTTCTCCACTTTAAATTGCTCCTCCGAGGTCAGCTTATTACCTAGGCAATAAAGAGAACAACAGTGATCGAAGGACCAGGCTTTGTTTTTCTTAAACCAGCCCTTAGGCTTCACTGCTACAGCTCTCTGCAGTGCTTGACAAACAGCTCAGGAGGGAGGGCACACAAGTGAAGAGATGAGCAGCATTAGTCCCATGCACCCTGTCTCAAGCCCTCATCCCTAAGCAGGGGTTTCAGAGGCACAGTTATATAGTCTGTCATGGGGTGACTTTACCTTTAAGGTGGTTTTGAGAGCTAAGGAAGTTGAAGTTGCTGGTGACTGATGGGAGTTTTTTCTCCTGACCAATTATCGGTCATTACTGGGAATTGACAGCAGTTTTGACCATTGAAAAGTGGGATCAACTTGTGAACCTTACCTTAAGATGTAAAGTCAGGGCACTTTTAGCCTCTTTGTTCCCTGGCTGTGAAAGGTAACAGAGCTCCAGCTGGCTTCCCGTCCTCTGCCCAGGCCATGTGGCCGGGCAGGGGCTGGGCTGGGCCCAGCAGCTCCCGGCCAGGAGATGGGGCCTGCGGGGCTTCTCCCCAGGCTCTGGCCAGGCCAGGCCGGTCCCTGGCTCAGCTGCAGTTTTTGCTGTGACGGAATTCACCACAGACTGCCGAGTAAAGAAAGAAAAAAGCTCCTGACCTGCGGCAGGCTGAGACAGTGACCACACTCTCCAGAGCAGCCATGAAGAATCTTCCATCGCAGACAGCTCCAGCCGCTGCTCCGGCAGAGATCACAGAACCATCTACAAAGCCTGGGCAAGATTTTAACCTTTTCATTACCCAGATGAGACTTGCAGATTAATCTTTTTTTATCCAGAGAAAGAAAAAGAGAATAATCAACATGAAAAGAGACTTTATAAACTACCAGTGACAGGAAAGAAAAGAAGCTTCAGAAAAGGTAGAGAATAAGGAGACGCTTTATAAGCTGAAATATCTTTCTGTTAAAGCTATGGAAATGGACAATAAAGTCCTGAAAGAACTCCTTTAATTCATGATAGAGTATGTAGGGAGGAATGGAGTGTTCAAAGTGTGGACTTTGAGTAAAAAGTAGAGTAATTGTGATACAGTGAAGTGCTAGAAGATTTGAAGCCTTGGGGGGCAATGAGAAAACTGTTTTCTAGTGGAACTCACAGAGACAGATGAAGAAAACTTTTGCCTTTGAATAACTCATCCTTAAAATGCCATCCCTAGACTCATGGCCCATACACACCTCAGAGTGATGTGAAATGGGAGGAGTGAATTCTGATAAGAGTTCTGAGCAGCTAGCATCAGAAAAATAGAAAGCTATAACAGAAATAGCTTTCTTGTGGAAAACTCCATAGATTCGCAGAAGAAAACTTGTTTCTCTACAAAGACTGGTGAAAAGACTGTAGCAGGAATCGGGACTGTTTTAACCACCAAAGTTCCAAAGTTTTTGTCTCTGTTGTCATGTGAACAAGGGAATGGTGGGTAGTAAAGGATAAAAAGGTTTTTCTGGAAGTTTATTCTGGTGTTCTTATTATTGTGGTTTGTTAATAAACTTTCTTTATTCCTTTTAAGTTTTATGCCTGTTTTGCTCTTGTTCTAATCCATATCTCACAGCAAAAAATAAGTAATTTTTTTTAATTACTGGTTTAAAACCACGACATAGTCTATGATAATTATATAATTAAAAGCACTTTTCCAGACTGACCCGACGGCAGCTCAGGCACTTTTTGGGCCACCACAGCTCCAGCAATAACAACCTGGGCTCATATCACAGTTCAAAGAGTGAGGCTCAGCCCCGAGGCAGCACATTGATCCTACAGCAGCCCCCAATGATTTAGAGAGGACTCTGATAAAATCTCCAAGCCCCCAACATCCACAAGAGTGTTATCTTTTAAAGGTACATGGGAGAGAAAAACTGCTTGAGTTCTGGATACACAACCTCAGGCATGCAGAGCCTGGAACACCTCTCTGACCCACAGCCAGAGACTGTGCAGCCAACAAGCCCCTCTGGAACCAAAAGTTTCTAAGGCCACAACACATGCCAGGGTGTTTCCCCCTCTCCTCCCAGCCAGGGAGCCAGGCAGGATGCTGAACACAGGCAGAGGTGCATCTGCATCTCTGAGGATCCTCACTTCAAGGTTAGCCCATTGCTATGGGGTTCAAACATCCATCTCCTGGCATCACAGACTGACCTCTTCCTACTGCTCTTCCCACAGCTCATAAATCCCAGACTTGACTGAGAGTATCAAGAGTAATCCCACAGGTCACTGAACATCAGGTGCCTATGACAGGCATAGAGTGTCCTGGGGACACCCAGCTGGCCCCCTGGGTGTCACACACACACACAGCAGGAAGGGCCAGGCTTGCTGTAGGATGGGAAGCACAGCTCAGATGACCTCTCCAGCGCGCTGCAGGAGCAAACGGCGAGAGACACTTCTCCAAAGTGACCCTTGGCTGTTGTGACATCTGCCAGTTGACTCTCACCAGGGGTGTAAGTGGCCCAAGCTATACAGATGGCACCCGACAGCCACATGACAAGGTGCCTGTGAGGCATCTTTTTTTTAGTAAGAAATCCTCACACAGAGCAAGCCACCAAACCTTCCCCTGGAGCGTCTTTCCTTCTCTCCCCCTTTCCAGGAGGTGAGGAAGGCAGAAAAGACAGGGACCCCTCCTCCCCAGCCAGCAGCATTTGCCGGGCCTTTGCTCCAAGGGGCGTGACAGGGAGGGATTAGAGGGGAGCAGCCCCGCAGGCACCACCAGGATAAGCTGCTGGCACACAGCTGGTGTGACACGCTGGGCACCCTCAGGGCAGTGGCACAGGGACAGGGAGGTGCCCTGCAGCACAGTCCCACCTCTACCGAACCCCATGAGCTAAAAGAGCCTCCAGCGCAGCAGGGAGGAAGGTCAGGGTAGTGAATGACAATTAGAAGTATTTGCTCACCAAGGTGGATAAGAAATAAGGCATTTGAGAGGACTGTTGTAGGGGAAGAGACCTGGATGGGAAAGGAGGAGGTACAAGCCTTTAAATCAGCTGGCACTGATGTTTGGATGGGAGCCTCAGCTTGGAAGCCAACCTCAGCTCCTTTTTTCCTACCTGCTGCAGGTACTGGGTTCTGGTCAGTGCTGCTTCTCCAGCAGGATGGATGTTGGATGGGCTGGATATCCTGCCCCCTGGCGGGACACCTCTCTCAATGTTGCCATCCCTCCCATCATCCTGCTCCCCTCCTAAACTCGCCTCTTCCATGGTAAGCAAACACTTGTGTGAACTTGGGATTGCAAAGTCATGCAATGGGGAAAGGGAAAGGCACCTGGGAATCTCACAGAAGACAGCAGTGCTGTCCCATCACAAAGGGAGCCTCTTCCACCTGCCATGGATCAGGAGGAGACCTTGGCTGTGATCCCTCCTCTCCCAGAGCTGCTGAACACACCTGGCACGAGCTGCTTCCTGCTTTGTTAAACTGGAGAGATTTCAGTGGAATCAGTCCACAAACACACACAGGATGCTCTTGCCCTCCACTCCCCCAAACCTCTGCAGAAAGCTACCAACCTAGCACACCAGCCCGAGGAAGGGTTTGTTTGGCTAAATAACCCTGTTGTTGGGTAAATGACACTGCAAAGGCAGTGCTTGATTATGTCTAAACCACTCCAAAGATTAAACAGAACACTGAACAGCCTTAAATCGTCTGATTCCTGTCACTCATCTGCAGGCAGAGAGGCAGCAGGGACAGCTTCCCTTGGGGCTATATAAAGAATAAAAATCTTCATGCCCCCAGGAAAAATGCATCCTTGTAAAAATAAAAGACATTTAAGCCCATACAAACTTCCCCACATATCAGCTATGTGTAAACCGAGATGGTGAAGTAACATTAAAATTGATTAATAATTCATAAATCAATAATGATTTATTTATTCTGGCAGGGAATGGGCTGGCATAAACCTGCTGGGTGAATTGCTGTCAGCAATTGTGGGCAACACCTGAGACCTGCTCCAGATGTTTCTCCTCACAATCCATGGCAGCACATGACAGGTTTTGTCCTTGCTTTCCCACAATCTTCTTTCAGGGAGCGCCCAAGCAGGGTGGATAGATAAATAAATAAATAAAGTCACTTAAAATCAATTATTTTCTTGATAAGCTTGCCCAGAGTTCCATTTAAGGATTCTATTTAATTTTTATTAAGCTACTTGCATCTGAAAGGCTGAAGCTGTCTTCCTTCCCTGCCACACCTGCCTCAAAGCCTATCCATCCTACAGCCTTGGACAAATGGGAAGTCGGTGCTATGGAATTAAACCAGTCGGAATGATGGAGTCGGGGGGGGGGTGGGGGGGGCGATGACCCAAAAAAACTGAGGGACCATCTCAGAACAGTAAATTTCCTGATACCTGGTGTGGCAAGGCAAACAACTCTCCCAACTCACCCACTTGCCAATCCTTTAAGCAGGGTTAAAGGAGTGGAAAAGGTGGGGGAAAAATTAAAAAGAAATCACTGAATATATTCAGTGAGAAATTGTGGAGTTTCTGTGGCCTGAAAACGCAGCGTTTTCAAGCCACTGCTACTCCACCAGGAAACTCCAGGGATGCCTCAATGCCCTCCTGACGGAATCCTTGTAATCACAATTACAGTGCGGTGGAATGGCTCCCAAAATTAAAAGAATCCCAGAAATAAAAGGCTCCCACATCAGCTCTAAGCGCATCACAGGGAATTATTGCTCACCGCCAGCACAGTGAGTCTACCGTAACAGAAGGAAAAAAGTCACTTCCATGGAGAAACTCCCCAACCGGGACGCACAAGGCTCTGGCTCACCCTCCCGCATAAACCAGAATTTTCTACTTCAGCTGAGCCCACAAACTGAATCAGATCCCTCCAGATCCCTCCGATCCCACGGCAGTGCCGGACGCAGCACCAGCCTGGCAGCCGGAGATGGCACAGCGAGGAAACAGGGGCTAGAAAGGGGAAAAAGCAATTCTAGGGAAAGAAACCAGAATTCTGAGGGGTAAAAAGATGATATTTTAGGTCAGGTGAAGAACAAAATATTCGGGGGGAGGGGGAAGCAAAATTCTAGGGGGGCACGGCAAAATTCCAGTGGCATAAAGACAGGAAAGACACAAAATCCGAGGGGGTAAAACGCACCAGAATTTGAGCCAGAAAAATAAAATTAGGGTGGGAGCCCCAAAATCCAAGGAGAGGTGGGGAGGGCAGGAGGAGAAACTAAACCCAAAATTCGAGGGGGAAAATAAAAACCAAAGGAGCAAAATTCGAGGGGGAGAGGGAAATCCCTCCCTCTCGATTTCCCAATTTCCCTCTCCCAAGTCAAGTGGGGGAAAAACCCGTCAAAATTCAAGGAGGGAAACACAAAGTGCGAGGGGGGTGAAAAAAAACCCCACAAAATTCGAGGAGGGATCGATGCGAAATTCCTGAAAGCGAGGGAAATTCCAGGGGGGAAAAAAGCACCGTTCTGGAAGGGAAAGAAGACAAGTTTTTGATGAGGGAACCCCCGTAAAACTATGGGGAAGGAAAAAAACAAACAAACAAACAAACAAACCGCTATAAATCCTAAGCTCTAAAATAATAAAAAATACTCTAAAATACTAAAATAAAAATACTCTGTGGAGGAAAACAAACGCACTAAATATTTTGGAGAGAAGGGGGGAGAGGAATTGCCGAGGGGTGTCACAGCCCGGGAGGGGGTGACACAGCCGCAGGAGGAGGCCAGGAATTCCAGGCAGGAATTGCGAGCAGGGGGAAGCGCTGGGACCATCCCTTACCGCCCAAGACGCTCCTGGCTCGCAGGAAGCCGGCGCTGAGGCGGAGCACCGACAGCTTGTCCAGCCCGGCCACCACGTCGGGCGGGAAGGGCAGCAGCCCCGCCAGCCGCTCCAGCTCCCGGTTCAGCCGCTCCCGGTGCCGCTTGGACGGGTTGGAGCCGCCGCCTTCGGCCGGGCCCGGCCGCGTCCTGCCGGTCACAACCGCGTTACCGAGGACTCCCCTCAGCCCTTCCCCGGCCCCCCCAGCCCTTCCCCAGGCCCCTCAGCGCTCTCGCCCTCACTCACGCCCGCGGCACCGGCTTCCTCCGCCTGCGCCCCGCGTACATGGCCGGGCCGGCAGCGTCCGAGCGCCGCTCCCTCAGGGAGAGAGGCAGCGAGAGCGGGAATGGGAGCGGGAATGGGAACGGCCCGCCCCCGGCGAGGGGGGCGATGGGGCACAGACAGGGATTTAGGGCGGCAGGGGACTGATGTGTGATGGAGCTGGGAAGGGATTTGGGCGCTGATGGAGTGGGTTAATGAGGAGGTGAAAGGGCTGTGGGTGGCGGTGAGCAGGGAGCTACGGGTGGGTGGGGATGTGAGGGTGGCGAAGGGGAGGTACGGACTGGACCGTGTGTGCTAAGGGCTCGAACAATCCACTCGGTGCTTTGCCAGCCGTGCGCTGAGCGGCCTGAAGCTGCAGAAGGGCTTGCAGATAAGGGAAAAGGCTGATAAGAGGCAAATCCTACTATGCGGAGGAGTCTTTATCATGCCAATGTCCTCCCTTACTTAATGGCTCAGCTGTGAAGGCTCCGTTCCCAAGTACGGGACATTCACACATAAGCTGAAGGTACTGGGCTCACTTGGAGCAACATCTCAGAAGGTGTCAAGGGTCCCCAAGTGTCCCGTGATCCACAACATTCTCCGCTGTGAAGCTTCCCGTCCCAGGGGATGTTCCCACGTAGCCTCAACAGAATATAAACCAAATGGATGTGGTGTTTGTCGGACTCTTTCCCTTCACCACTCGACGGGTGTAGTCTGCAGTCACCACCTCAGCAGCACACTGAGACACCAGCAGAACATCACGGAAATCTACAAAGTAATGGTATTTTTCTCTGCGCAGTCTGTTTCTCTGTCACTTTCTCTTCACCCTCTTCCTCTTTTCCCTCTTCTCCCTCACGTTTACCATTAAATAAAAATCCATACTACTGGCATTGGCATATGGTGTCGTTTACACCTTGTTTCGAGCAGAGGCATCTCTGTAATAATTTTTAATAGTCGGATATTAACAACCACGCGTGTCAGTGCCGAGTGTAACCCTGCCTGTGAGCCCCACAATGCCACAGGGCAGTTTGGGGGTGCTACTGTCGCTGCAGCGAGTGCCTGCAGTAGCTGGGACAGCGACAACACGAGTGTCACACGCCCAGCGCCCAGACCAGGCTTTTCCCAGCACTTGCTCAGTCAAGGAGGAAATGGAGAGACATGGTTTCGGGTCGAAACAAACATCGGCACCACACAAAGCGAATCGCCTTTTTTTAATACATAGCCAAACACAGGGGTGAGGCTCCGCGACAGCTCTTTTCTCCTCAGCACCTTCTGGCTGCCACCAGCAACACAAAGAAATCACGGAGCGGAAAATGAGACGCTGGCACCAGAACAGACTTTATCTGCACAGCCACGAGGGACAGAGAGATCAGACACCAGTGACAGAGCACAGGGGGGTCTGGCAGGGCCCCAAGCAGCAGCGCCCCCACCCCAAGGCCCATCTCTTGCAGGAGTGGGAGGCCCTGGTATGCCCCAGCACTTTCCCACAGGTGCCAGAACAGCAGAGGCTGGTGAGCAGAGTCCATTCTGCTGCTTTTTGGATCCAGATCACAGCCAGTCAACTCCTTGCCCCATCCTAGGTGCTCCTCGAAGCCACCTCAGTGGTCCAGCACATTTCAGCATTGCTGTGCTGCCAGGCTGCAGACAGGAGCTTGCTCTTTCCCAGGCTCCGTCAGCTGAGGCAAAGCTGGGCGTGAAGGAAGAGACCCATGGAGATGAGGCCACTCCACACCAGGACATGTGGGCTTGCTGCTGGTCCTGTGCTAATTAAATTGCTGATTTAATTTGCTTGCTAAATGCTTAACACTGGTGTACAGGCAGATGTGATACTCAAGGTGATGGGTGCATGAGGGGAAGGTGTGAATGTCCCTAAGCACTCTGATCTCTCTGGCCCAATGCTGCAAGCCAGTGTGGTCTCAAATTATTCTCTCCCTCCCCAGTCATTGCTTTTTTTGTGAGTTTCCCTGATGGATCTGCAAGACTTTGCTCAGTGGTGGGGAAAAAACAATTCATTCACATCTGAGGTTACATATGTAGAAAAGGAAGAGAATTCAACCAAGTGGTTGTGCTGGGCTGCAGGTTTGAGGGGCACCAAGTGGGTCTGACAGGGAGAGGAGTGGTTATTGCATCCCTCCCTGCCTTTCCTTCTCACTGCTTTGGCAGAACCACAGGGGAACCCTCGCTGTTCCTCAGTCCCATGGCACTGTGGAGCAGAGGAGAGGAAGGCCAGTGACAAACCCAAGGGGAGCTTGGCTGGACCTTCCCCACCCTGCATCCCAGAAAGTTCACAAAGGCCTGGTACCTGTCTCTCCCAAATTCCCCTGGAAAGCTGCTGGAGAGACCAAACCCCCGAGGTGCCTCCACTCCCACCGAGACCCTTCAATGCTGCTGAGCTCTTTGAAGTGCTTGGTAACACCTTTCTGAAAGGATTTGGGCGGTCTCTGGAGATGGAGAATACATGAGGAAAAGAGGCTCAGGCAGGCAGAGATGATGCAGGGGACCAAACAGCAACATGACAAGGGTGGTCCAACACAGGAGATGAGGAAACCACACTGTTCTGTTGAGAAACAGCATTCGGTGCTACCTGCCTGTGAGGGACCAGTTCCATCTGGAAGAGGCTACCCCAAGTACGTGGACGTGCCAGCAAGCAATGTCCTTCCCTGGACCCCAAGAACCTGTAAGCCTCCCCAGTGGCACAGCTGCATCTCCCTGAAAGACTTCACATGGAACGAAAAGTCCAAACCACTTCATCCTAGACTGCTTGACAGCATTGGAAGACAAAATCCTGGGAAACCAGGGAGCACGACTGGCAGGTATGAGCTCACAGCTGTTGGTGGCTTTCCAAGACAGGGCTCCTGGTTCACAGTGAGCTCCAAACCAGGCTGCCCACAAAAGATGGTGTGGCTGCACCCCTGGCAGACCCTCCGTAGGAGCCAGGTGCCCTTCAGGTCCTGCAGCTCTCGCACTTCACCTTGAGCTGGATCTCACAGGCATGGGGGGCTGCCCAGCTGAGAAGGGAACTGAGGGGCAGCCAGGGCCCTGCCCAGCACACAGGGGTGCTCCTGCAACCTTCACAGGGAGAGCTGCTGAGGACCTCGAAACTGAGCCCGGTGAGGAGCAGGGTGCTCCAGGGTGGTTCTCAGTGGGACGAGGCAAAGCACCCAGCTGCTGGGGAAAGGACACTTTAGCAGCATCCCTCAGGAAGCTGCTCTTGTGCCTAAAAAGGCTGTTTCCATACTGGCACTCAGGCAGCACAACGCAGTCCATCTGGTGGGCACTGGGATCTGTGCTGGGGCCCAGCAGGAGCCTGCTGGGGTGCACTGGACCTTCCCCGTGGCTCCTCTGAGAAGCTGCCCCAGCCTGCGGGAGCCACAGCTGCGAGAACCACTTGTCCTCTTGGAGCACTGCCTGCTCCCCTTCCCAGGAAAAGCTGGGCTCTACATGGGCTGCCAGGGGCTGTTTGGGGAAGCTGCCATGCCCTGGCAACTGCCTGACTCCTAAGGGTGCAGGGAGAGCAGCCTCCGCATCACAGAGCTTCCCATCCCTGCGGAACAGGGACTCCTTCGAGCCCTGGGCAGAGCAAGGAACAGACTGGGACAGGGGTGGCAACCACAGCCCAGCCCCCAAGGGGCTCTCAGGGCTGCCAGCTGGCAGAGTTTGGGATTCCACGTGTGCTCCTGCAGCTTCCAGCTGTTTTGGAGCTCTGGCCAGCCAAGCCTCCCATGGGCAACTGGCTGGGTTTGCCTGGAGGGGGACATTTTGCCACAGAGTCACCAACTTGTTTGAGTGCAGTGGGGGTGGGCAGCTTGAGCCCACCAGCTGGCACACAGGCTGGCTCTGAGCAGTAGGAACAGTGCCACCAACAGCAGCAGAGGGGGTAGCTTCTGCCTGAAATGCTTGGCTTGCCAGCTGAAGTGCTGCAGAGGATTTGCTGCCAGAGACAGGGATGCCCAGCACCGTCCCTGCCACCGGCCTGGCTGGGTTAAATGGGCCCTGCTGCTCTGGCTGGGCAGAGCTGCCCTCAGAGGTAACAGAGGCTACAGAGCCCACAGCCCCATGGCCTCCCTGTGTGCCCGCTGCCCGGGGCTGTGCTGGGGCTGGCAACACCGAACCAGCTGCCCAGCAGCGCTGGAAGTGAGCCACAGCACTGTTTTCCTCATGCCAGGATGGGAAGTCCAGGTTCTTCCCAGCAGCCTCCCTGAGGAGCATCTGCTCCACACAGGATGTCACCTTGGTGCCCGGCCTCTGGAGCCCCTGAGCTGGCAGCTCCTCCTCTGCCTCCAGGCTGAGCAGAGCCTCCTCCCACTGCTGCAGCTCTGTGCTGTCCACGCCAAGGCTCTGGCAGATGTTTACATCCACCTCACTCTTCTCAAAGAGGGTTTCGATGACCACCAGGAGGGAGTTGCTGTCCTCCTTGGCACTGCTGATGTCCTCATTCTGGCTCAGCCCATCAGGCTCAGGGATGAAGCCTGGCAGGGAGAACTGAGGCACGTTATCAGCATTGGAATTGTATATGGATGCATCCTGCTTCAACATGGCCCCAAGGAGAGAGCTGGGGTCTACCAAGTGCTGCTCTGAGTTGGAGCTTGCTTGCACCTGCAACTCTGCCTTGGTTTGGAACGAGTCCAAGAACCCAGGAAGGTCATTCCCATACAAGACTGCTTCCCCCGTGGCAAAGCTGAAAGGCAGCTGCACGTTTCTCTTCCGGAGATGTTCCTCCCCTTCTTCATTCCTTTGGTGCAGAGAGAAAAGGGGATGGAAGCAGCATGAGCAGTTCCTCCAGGCCAGGCAAACCCACCCTTCTGACAGCAAGGGGGGAACTCACAGCCCTGCCCCTGGCTTTTCTAGAGGAAAAGGGGACTGGATTGGGCCAGCTACAAGAAGGCTCTGGGGAGCCCACGGGGAGATCTGCATGGCTCAGGAAAGGGCTGCTGCTCCCAGGCAGCATGTCCACAACCACCTCCTCAGAGCCGCTTCAATCACACTGCAGGAGGACAAACGCTGCAAAGCTCCAACCCCACCGATCCTTTCCTCCGCCCTCACGGCCTCTGCATGCCTCGGGCAGCCCCCCACGCCCAGAGCAGCTAAAGGGGGCCAGCAATACTCACGACAGGGCTCGCTGGCGGGCGATGATGCAGTCAGGCCTGTCCCCTTTGTACACCAGCCGCGCGTTGGCCTGCACCCACAGCCAGCTGCCCCTCTTGGTCAGCAGCCGGAACACCGTCAGCCCGCTCTCCCCCGTCTTCATCACTGAGGCAGGGACACAAGAGAAGTGCCAGCGACAGAGCTCCCCCGCAGAGCCAGACAAATGACATGTGCAAGATGCCATGGGGTTGAGCATCACCTTGTGGCCGTGCTATGGGGGCAGGAGACGCAGGATGCTGTCTCTCCGCCAGCTCCCTGAGCTCATCCAGGAGGAAGAGCCTTTATCGCAGCTACTCCAGCCCCGGGACAGACAGCACCAAGGAGCAATAGTACAGCAAGGCCAGAGCCTTGAGGGAGCTCACAAACACCCCCCCAACAGCCCCCCAGCACTTACTTCTCACGTGGTGCTCTGCGCAGTGCATCATGTCAGCCGCATGCACAAACTGGTACCCGGAACCCCTCCTGCACAGCTCCACCTCCGTGTATCCCAGAACAACCTTGCCCCTGGAAACAGCACAGGAATGCAGTGACACCAGGGGTGCAGTCCCTATAGCTGCACCCCACAGGCCGGACTCCCACTTTGGGTGCTGCAGTGCCCTGCCCTGGGCTGAGCTGCATCCCCTGTTTCACAAACCATGGCAGACAAGTGCCAGTGCCCTGTTAACCTGCTCCCTGTGTTACTGGGGGCCTGCAGCAGAGGGACAAAAGCATCAGGCCATGGGAGCTGGGACAGGTGTTCCTTGTCCCCACCAGGTCTAGTTTTCTGTCCAGAACCAGGGATTTTGTCATGGGGAAAGTGAGAGATGCCTTACCGGGAATCACAGGCCATGGGAGTGAAGTCCAGCTTGTGCTTTGTCTGAAAGATCAGCGTCTTGGTCCGGAGCTCCAGAATGGAGAGAGGCTGGAGGAGTGTGGCGATGGCAAAGAGAGCAACTGGGGACTTGTCTGCTGCTGACTTTTGCTGCCCAAGAAGGAACTTCAGGCGCCCATGCAAATTCAAGGCCTTACAGGGATTAGAAAACGTGGGTGTGAAGCAAACAAGGTGGGAACTGGCTGTGCTCTCATCCCTGTGGGACACAAGTGGCTCTGGGGGAACACCTTGTGGGCACAGGGGGAGCAGAGGGGTGTCCCAGCATTACCAGGAATCCTGAGGAGTTATCCAGCAGGCAGCGAAAGCGGCAGGTGAAGTTCCTCTCCACAAAGGATTGCTTCTCAGCATGGAGGTGCTGGGGGCGGGATGTGATACTGCATCCAGCCAGCAGCGGCTGCTCAGAGGGAAAGGCTGGAAAAGCAAAGAGAAAAGGAAGCTTTCCAAGCTGTGCTGCACACCCTGAGCTCATGGCTCAGAGCTGCTCAAGTGAAACCCTGCAGGGACCACCCTGGCACTCACTGTCAGCAGCGTGCAGTGGGGTCCTGTGCAGCTGGTGATGGAAGGCGGCCCTGTCGTCCGCATGGATTAGCTCATACACACTCTGGTAGATGAGATCTGACTGGAATGACACAAGAGAATAGTGCCTGCTCCTGGACAGCTTGGCAGAGGTGTCAGGAGGAGGACACAGAAGGTTTCCCTTCCTGGGCACTAGAAGAGCAGGGATTGAGAGTAAAGAACAGGCCAACTCCAGTTCCTTCCCCTGCCACAGGAGCTGCTGCCCTTTGGGAAGCTTTGCTCCCCATCCACACCTCCTTCCCACACCAGGACTGCATGTATCTGTTTCCAGCCAGGAAAACACAGTACCCACCTGGTGGAAGCCCAGGTAGTCCTGCACAGTAGGGGAGATGTAGAAAATGTAACCGTCTCCAGTCACGGCGATGACAAATCCATTGAGTGCCTGAAAGCAAAAGTTCTGTCCAAAGTTACTCTCCCCAGCTTCAATCCAGCTGCTGAATGCTGAAATCCCCCAGGTGTTTCTTTAGCATCCAGGGACAAGAAGGGACCTTCTTCCTCCAAGGAGCCCCACAAAGAAGGACAGCACCTGGTAACCATGCAAGACTCAGTTCTGTGGAGTTTTTTGTAGCACGAAAAACGATCCAACCAAGATGGACCAACTTCTTTCTCCAAACCCCCATGGAGCCCCCTCTCACTGCAGGGCAGCACCTGCATCAGGAGGGACCAGCTGAAGAGAGGTTTCATGGAGGACCTGCAGCTGGTTTCCTTCTCTCCAGCTGGGAATAGCTACACTCTCCTGGGGCTCTGCTTTGGACACGATGATCCTTGTGGGTCCCTTCCAGCTCTGGATATTCTATGATTCTGGTGACAATTTCAGGCTGATTTCCCCCAAAAGCGAAGCACTGCATTAGATAGTAACTCATGCCCCCTACTCTTGACAGTGATATGCTTATTAGGGAATAGGAGAGAAATTAGGGAAAGAACACCTTAAATGGAAACCCAGCACACAGATCCAGCTTGCTGGGGGACCAGTCCCTTCACTTGGTGTGCTGCAGCCCCCTGAGGGACACTGAATCAGAGCTTTCTGCAAATCCGTCTGTGCTTAAAATGATCTTTGTGGGGAGGGGAAAAAAGCGACCAGAAAGCTCAGTGGAGGGATTTCTGTCACAGTAACACCTCATAAGCTCTCCAGATGCCTTCAATCACCCCAGTCTGCCAATGCTCAGGTGGCTCAACACATTGCCATCATATGGTTCGAGTCCAGAGCCCTGGGGAGCGGCTAAGGAGCAGCTCCATGCTGGGGCAGCCTGGAGCTCCCTCCTGGTATCCAGCTGCTCCTCCATGACCGTCACACTCACACACAGCTGGTGCCATGGGGGACCCTGTGTGGTCCAGGATTCACTGCCAAAAGTCACACTGAGCTTCCAGGAGTTATTGCCTCGCCAAAATCTCACATGGAGGCTCCTGCTGGGGATCTGCTCACACTGCCTGATGCCTGGAGGGCTCTGCAGGAGCAGGGCTGAAGTGACTAAAGTCAGGTTCAAGGAGAGCCAAGCATCCATCTGCTGGTCTTTGGAGAGCTGGGAGAAGAGAACTGAAGCCCCAATAAACTAATAACCCAATAACCTAAGACCATGGAGAAAGCTTCTAAAACTGAGTGGAGAAACTGAGAATATGAATGTGTATGATAGAGGGAATTATATTAAGTCACTGGGTGAGAAAGTTAGAGTTTGGACTTTTAGCTATATTAGTAAATTAAGTACAAGATGGAGGATTTAGGGGAGTGTTTCCTTATTCTTTTCTCTACAAGAGAGCTGGAGAGGGCATGGAGGGACAGGACAGGGGGGGCTTCCCACTGCCAGATGGCAGTGAGAGATGGGGTATTGGGAAGAAATCCTTCCCTGGGAGGATGGGGAGGCCCTGGCACAGGGTGCCCAGAAAAGCTGTGGCTGCCCCTGGATCCCTGGAAGTGTCCAAGGCCAGGCTGGACAGGGCTTGGAGCAGCTTGGGACAGTGGAAGGTGTACCTGCCTTTGGCAGCTCATCACAAGATGAGCTTTAAGGTCCCTTCCTACCCAAACCATTCTGGGATTCTGTGAGAACCCAGGCACAGGAGAAGCCAAGTGCACGGAATGATTGAAGGTCTGGCACAGGCTCGCCCTGCAGTCCCAGTGAACAGCATGTTCCTCAGCAGACATGCCCAGCAGTCAGCCTTTCCATGTGACCTTTCCAGGCCAGGCCCTTCTGGCTCACAGTTATAGATGGCAGCCCAAACCAGCAGCACTATGGGAGGCTGACTGACCAGCTCCTTGTGCTCCCAGCTTCACTGTCACCTGTTTCATGCCACACACCTGGCCTTTCTACAAAGCAAAGCTCTCATTTCCCACTGGTTTTGTCCAATACCATTTTTCCAACAGCCAACTCCTTTTCTCCCCCACAACCTACAAACTGAACCTGGGCTTTTCCCATCCAATCCCATCCCAGACAGGCTGTGAACTCATCCCTACGGAGCTCACACAATGCCCCAGGCAGGGCAAGGAGTTCCTGGGGGATGTTTTGTGCCACAGCTCTCAACATTCCCCTCTTAGCCTTTGCTAAAGATAATGAACCAAGCCAGCACCTTGGGAACTACTCAGGGATCAATCCTTATGCCACCATATGACATCCCTGAACCTCTTGGTTGGGACGCAGCTTGTGTCTGTGAGATGTAAGGGGCAGCAAATTGCACTGGGATGAGAGGGAGTGGTGTGAATGGGATCTGGACTGGTCCCAGCCAGGTCACACAGTGAGTGTCACAGGTCAGCAGTGTCAGTGGTGTCTGTCCCCAGGAACTCAGTGCCTGCAGGAATCACAGTGAAGCAGCTCTGGGCAAGGCAGGGTCTCCTCTTGCTCCACAGAAGGGACCACAAGCTGCAGAGCTGCTTGGGGAGACCCCAAATGACCAAGCTACATCACCATACCTGGAGCAGCAGCTCCCCCTCAGGAAACAGCTCCCTTTCACCCTGTGGCTCTGTCCTTCTGTCCCCTCCTGGGGCTCTGGGCTGATCCATGCAGTTGCTGACCTTTGGAGATGTAGCTGCAAGTGAGAAGGCAAGAAATCAGTGTGGAAGACAGGAGGAACTGGCACAGAGCCCACTTGCCCGAGGCTTCCTCCAAGAGATTCTTTCCCTTTCTTGATCCCCTTTCTGGGAAACCTCGCTCTTGCCAGAGTGGGAGGCAGAGAAGCAAAGGACAGAGTGGGGTTGAGTGCTCCTGGGCTGCCAAGGCTGGGGAACACCACCTGCTGGAGTCAGAGGCACAAAAAATATCCCTTTATCTGTGCTGACAGGCTCAGACACTCGAAAGAACACCGAGTTTAACCTAAGACCATAGAGAAAGCTTCTAAACTAAGAGAAACTAAGAAAACTAAGTGGAGAAACTGAGAATATGAATGTGTAAGTTAGATAGAATTATATTAAGTCACTGGGTGAGAAAGAGTTTGGAGTTTTAGCTATTTTAGTAAATGAAGTACAAGATGGAGGATTTAGGGGAGTGGCTCTTTCTCCTTTGTCTTGGGTTCTTGGGTAATATTAGGTGACTGGATGGAAGAATCCACTTTGCAGGACACAGGTGTTTGGCTATTGGGTTATAAATAAAAATAAGTTACTTGGCATTTCATTATTGGGTGAATTGACACTTAAGAGACCTTGGAGAGATACCTCATCCCTCCTTTTTGTAGCTTGTTAGCCTAGTGTACATAGCTCCTCACTGTCTGTAAAGATGTAATATAGATAAGGAAGAATAAACAACTGAGCCCAAACATGAAAACAGTCTCTCTCTCATTAATCTTGGTCCAGAGGAAAAGAACTGAGTTATCAGTGTCGCACCCTGACAACCACCCAACACAGCCAGGAGGCTTCTGGTTAGAGCCTGGCAGAGCTGGAGTTGGCTTCCAGCCAACCCACTGGGCTGCTCTGTCTGTGCTGCTGCCCTTCAGGGTTGGAGAAAGACACAGGCAAAGCTTCCCAAAGCACCTGAGATGCCATCAAAGCACCCATACTTGTTTTCTCCCTTCCACCTTTGGCTGCTTGGAAGCAGACCAGGAGCTGGTGGCTGTGGCACTCCCAGTGACACCTGAGTGACTCCTCTTGGCTCCCAGGACCTGCTGCCGTGAGCTCCCCAAGCTGATTCAGGAGCTGCCTCATGCCTCAGCACTGCATGCCTTGAAGGCAACATCCCAGGGTGCAGCCAGCACGAAACCTCCTGCTGACCCACTCACGGGACCTCGAGCTCCGTGGGACTCGCACAGAACCACTTGTTCAGGGAACAGGAATGAGGACAGAAGCTCCAAGGGATATCCCCAGCATGGTCCTTTATCTGCTGATTATCACTGAAAAAACTCAATCCAAGCTCAGCTGCCAGCAAAAGGATGATTTTTCAAGGCATGTTTTTGTGCCAGCTCAACAAAAACAAAATCACAGAAAAGCTCAAAGCAGCTGCCATGTGGGAGCCACCCCACCTCTGCCACCATCTCCAGCTCCTGCAGCTCCCAGAGGTCCAACAGAGCTCACATGTGCTGTGTAATTCACATCCCAGAGAGCACTGCCTGCCCCATCTCAGCCCTGCGTGTCAGATAGTGCTGGATCCAAAGGGGAAAGATCCTCTGAATGCTGAGAATGAGGAAGAACCTCAAACCATCCTACGTCTGACCATACATTTAATTTGCTCCATGGCATAAGCTCTCACTTCACTACTGAAATGATTTAAAGGTTTGTTTGGTTTCTTCCCTGGTAACACCAAGTTCAAAGCCAAAACAATTTGGACTCTAAAGAAGTTTCATGTGCAAGTGCTGATCTGCTCTGCAGCAAACCACCAACATGCAAAAGCATTTTCCCTGATGGATTGGCATGTTTGAATTCAAAACAAATTTGGAGTCAAAACGTCCCTGGGATCTATTTATGTCTGGAGCCTGAATGCCAACAAGCACCCATCCACAGAGGTCAGCAGCCAGGGCATGGATAGAGTAGGGTAGGGTTATTAGCTGCAGGTCTTGCATAAAGTGACACAAATAGCAGTGGAGAGGGTGCTCTGGAGCAGGGTCAGTCTCCATCTCCACAGAGCTGGGATAAGTCTTCCAACCCTAAACCTTCAGCACTCCTTGGACATCCTCAGGCAGCATCTGTACCTTCCCCATCAGCCACAGCTTCTGCTCTTTCCCATCCTGTGCTCTCAGACCAGCCTGCTCAGGGGATGTGAGACCTCTGGGGAAGGTTGGGAAGGATGAGATTCAACAGGGAAACACCAAGCAAAAAGCCTCTTCACGTGACTGGCATGTGACTCCGATGGAAAAGCATCCCATCTGGACCACATGGCTTCAATTCACACTTCATGGAGCATAATAGTTTCAAAATGAAACATAAATTCTCATTTAAAATTTGATTTCTTTTGAAGGCCTGGCTCCTCTCTAAAGTATTGAAATGAAGCAGGCTGGCAGGGGTTTTCAAAAAGAAACAAGTTCTTCCAAAACAAAGCTCCAAAAGGGCACAGAACTTCTTGAGAGCATGCACATCTTGACAGCCCTCTCCCAGTGTCCACCAGCAGCATCTGCAGGGAAAGCTGAGGAGAGCTGCTGTGGCTTTCAGCATCCAGCAGGAAATACCCATCTTGTGCTTTCCAGCTTCACCTCTCCCACTGATCTTAGCAATTAAGCTCCCACCAAAGGTGCTTACTTTCCCTTCTCTCAAACACAGAGCAGTCCATTCCTGCACAGCTAAGCTCAAAAATCCTCCAGAATCTGTCACCCATGTGACACACTTGACCTGGGGAGAAGGTCTGGAGCATGGAGAGAGAGGAGGAAACTCAAAGAGGTGCTGTCCAAAGTCCTGGTGGTGTGGAGCAGCTGGTGCTCACATCCAGCCCAGTCCTCAGCATCCACAGCCAGGTGCCATGGTGTTCCTGTGGCTCTCCTCCTCCAAACAGGTCTCTGAACTCATCCTCACTCAAACTGCCAAGAACCATCAGGATTAGGAGCAATCCCCAGAGAAACCCAAGCACTTCCATGCCCATGCAACCACCAGGGATAAAGAGGCTATTCCCAGTCACTTTTTGACTTGGAAAGGAAAACCCAACATTTTAATCCTACCCCAGGCTATTTACAACATGGGGAACCTCATGGGAGGGAGGGATCACTCCTGAAAATGTGCTTGAGACAAAATGGGGAGATGCCACCCTCTGGAATCCCACCTGGAGCCATGGATCCCTCAGCCTGCTGAAGCCAGGTCTCCAAGGGGCTAAGATGGACTGGAAACACTGGCTGGCAGGAGGAAAAGGGCCCCACTGGCTGCCAGGCAGGACAAAGCAGGTGAGGACCTGTATTAAAAGCTGGCTAATTCATCCCATTTAACTCTAATGGAGCAGTTGAGAGTCCCACACAGAGCAGCTGAGACCACAAATTAATGGGATTAAAGGAAACGGGTCCAATGTGTATCCAAGCTGTAATATACCCACACCAGAAGTAACTGGGTAAAAGGACGGTGCACTTTTGCTGTTTGTGCCCAGTTTTTCCAACCTCCTGCAGTGCATATTGGACAATTAATGGGAATTAACATGTGGATGTGGTGCTTAGGGACATGGGTTAGTGGTGGGCTTGGCAGTGCTGGGTTAATGGTTGGACCTGATGATCGTAGAGGTCTTTTCCAAGCTTAATGATTCCATAATTCCGTGAAAAGAAGACCATGGCAAAAGCCATCTGCAGTTACCAGGGAAGTCCCAGGCATTTGCTGGAGCAGTGTGATGATCACTCACATTTTCAAAGTGCTAAGACAGAGGCTGTAATTTTTATGACAGGAGGGGGAAATCCAGCTCTGTCCTGAACCCCAAGACCAGCCAGAAGATGCCAGACCACATATTGGGGGTTAGATGTCCTTCCTTTAGTTCTGGCTCACCTGTGGAATTTTTACCTATTATTTGTGGGGAAAACCTGACTGCTGGTACTTGGTGGGTGCTTGAGAAACCAGAGTTCAGCAGGGCCCAGGGGGGAAGGGGGCAGGAAAAGGGGAGGGCGGGGGCAGTTTTGGCAGGTTTCTTTGGCTTGAGAGAAGGATATTTTGCTGTGGGCTGTTGTGGGACAGAGAAGGGAATTCACCATCACCCAGACAGAGCTGCTGCTTCTTCTTCCCTCTTTGTTGGTGGCCTCGCACCCCCTGTCCTGCCGGGACGTGTGGCAGTGCCAGGCACCGCCGCGGAGCTGCTGATCCACCTCAGCCACCGGCCCAGGATCTCTGCTCATCCCTGCTGATCCACCTCAGCCACCGGCCCAGGATCTCAGCTCATCCCTGCTGTTCCACCTCAGCCACCGGCCCAGGATCTCTGCTCATCCCTGCTGATCCACCTCAGCCACCAGCCCAGGATCTCAGCTCATCCCTGCTGATCCACCTCAGCCACCAGCCCAGGATCTCAGCTCATCCCTGCTGATCCAGCCGACTGTTCCTCAGAGCCCTGCAGGAGCACCAGGACTGCCCGCCCGAGGGGTTTGTGAAACAAAGCCTCTCCTCCATCCCTTCCCGTCTCAGCCGAGAAAGCTGTCACAGGGCCCCTGGTTCTGTTTTGTTGTTAATGCTGTAACTGTTGTTGTTTGCTTACCTGGTTATACATATTAGAAAAGAACTGTTATTCCTATCCCCAGATCTCTGCCTGAGAGTCCCTTGATTTCAAAATTCTAATAATTCAGAGGGAAAGGGTCTACATTTTCAGTCCAAGGGAGGCTCCTGCCCTCCCTAGCAGACACCTGTCTTCCAAAACCGAGACACCGGATCAGCAGTTTCCAGCATCAATGAATCAGGATGTACCCCACACATCCCTATGGGCTGGCTTTCTTGCCTCTGCAAGGAGGCTCCTAAGCCCTGCGATGGAGGAAAAACTTCCAGCAGGAGAAAGAAGGAAAAAGGAGCAAAGTCATCTAATCTCTTCATTTTTTTGCCCAACACATTCCTAAAGAAAAACATGGCAATGCAGCCATGGAGGCTAAAACACACCCCTTGCCTCTGGCAGGGATTTGGCACTGAAAATAAAAAGTTATTGGTAACAACCCCAGAGCCAGTGCTGCCCTCACAGACTGGGTTACACTGAGGGGAGTTGACAAGCTTCATCCATAGCAAACACTTCTCTTTGAACAGGCTCCAGAGGTGCCTGGCATCCAAAAACCAGGAGCTCCCAGCTCTTCCAGCAACACCAAGCCACACACAACTGTTTTCCTCTTGGATCCAATCCCAAACCCAGTCAAATCAGCATCAACCTCTGCCTCAGCTGTTTAACAAAGGCACGGTGCCATGCAGAGCAGGCTTGTGCCATCCAAGTGAAACAGACAAATGCCAAACCTACAGATTATGAACTACTAGGAAAAGTCATTTTGTGTTTTCTGAGGAGCACTGAAATGCCCTGGGGAGTGCTGGCATCCCCAAGACCACACCAGCCTCTCAAACCTGCTGCTGCAAATCTCCATCCCACACATCCCTGCAGGATCTCGCCCAGGGACAGATTTGAGTTTGACTCCTTTCATTGTTTCAGTTCCTTTAGGCCCAGACCCCTGTAGCTCTGGCCCATGGTAGCAACAAACAGCAAGGAGATGAATAAAAAAGCTAATTTAGTGTTGGCTACAGTGAGATTACCCAGGGAGACCTGCTGCCAGCTGCCTTGCAGCAGAGAACTGGGGAGGGAACCACTGAAACCAGCAGCAGAGGTGGGAAAGGACCTGGTGAGACCTCCTAAGCCCAGCCCCTGCTCCAGCCAGGTCAGCTGGATGGGGAGGTAGCCCACTCTACACTGTTTGCTAGGAGCTGTTAGGTATCTCAAGCTTTGCCAGACTCCAGAGTGTGGTCTCACACCACAACAGGGTTTTCCGTGGGTTTTGAAGGAGACTGGGTTAGGTTGGATGTTGGGAAGGCTGTGAAGGTGGTGAGGTCTTGGCACAGATTACCAGAGCAGCTGTGGGTGCCCCTGGATCCCTGGAAGAGTTCCAGGCCAGACTGGATGGGGCTTGTAGCACCCTGGGATAGTGGGAGGTGTCCCTGCCCATGGCAGGGGGTGGCACTGGATGAACTTCCTTCCAAACCAAACCAGTCTGGGACTCTGTGATCCTCTCTCTTGCAGATATCCCTGCCTGGTGTCCTAGGAAGAAGGCGTGGCAGCACATTCCCTAATCAGTCTCTCCACCCCAGCGAGCATTTTAAGCCACATTTTATTGCTTGCCCTTAGCAGAGCCACATATGCAGCCCCAACATCTGCTTCCTTTGTTACAGGAACAGTAGGAAACGAACCCCAGCACAGCTCTCCAGCTAGCTGGAGGTTTTCTGAGCCACTCAGCACTCAAATCCACCCAAGCTTTTGTGATATCTCCCTCTTTACACGAAGTGAGGCTCCTGTCACACCGCAGAGAGCCCAGAGCATCGTGGCAGTTGGCAACACAGACACAAGCTTTTCTCCTTGGCACTTGCTCTCAGAGACAGGGATCAGCAAAGTCACTCCAGATTTATTTGTCTGGGAGACTGTCAGACATAGGCCCAAGCAGCAACCACTGCAAATTGGTTTGCAGACAGAGCTCAGCACAAGTCTGGCAGTGAGGTTCAGCCACTGTTTACCCAAGTGACAAAACCTTTCAAGTGCCTTTAAGGCAGGCTGGGATAGCGCCAGAGCTGTCACCGCTACCCAGCATCGCTCACAGGTTGTGCCCAATGGGCAAAGCTTGGGGAGACCAAGCTCTGAGCCCCCTGATTTTGCTCAAGGAAGACAGATCCCAGGCAGCAGAGAGCTGTGCAACACCTGCAGTGTTTGCCCCAGGGCACAGAGGAGTTACAGGTGTGCACACCACGAATCAGCCCATGGAGGTGCAGAGGGAGCTCTGAGAGCTTCCTTCTCTAGGCCTGAAGCTTGGCATTTCCAGCAAACTACTAATTAGCCTGGTTTCTCATTAAAGCACAGAGAAGAACATTTAAAAGCAAAGCAGATTCCAAGGATGATGAAGTGAGTCACTACCCTGCAATGAAAGCCAGGATCCCACACAGATGACAAGTCCCTTTCCTCGTATCCACTGTGGAAGCAGTGATACCAGCACCCACACTCACTGTGGTTGTCCTCTGCTCTGTCCCACCCCAAACCCTGATGCCTGGCTTCCTACACCCCATTAAACAGGTCTGCTCCCAAGCCAGAGGCACACAGTACCCACACCTCAGAAATGCCAGAGAAGATGGAGAAGCCTGGATGCCTCTTTTCAGGTTTCTCCTGGTGTTAGAAGCCAGACAAGCTGCTGACAGTGCTGGGAAGCTCCACTCTAGGGCTGGAGAGACAGCACAAGGAGAAAAGGTGCCTCAGGGCACCACCCTGAGCCCACTGTGCAATTGGTCTCTCAATTGCCTGGAGATAAGGCAATTATCTCTCTCTCAAAACATCCATCTCCCTCCTGCCTGGAGACAAGGCCGGGCTTGGGCTGCGGATGGGGAGTGGGTAGGGATGCTCACCAGGTGATGCCACACTCTCCTGCAGCAGGAGAGGAGCCTGCACGAAGCACAGGACAACAAACCTGAGGCAGAAAGCAGAGCACAAGGGGTACCACCGTGTCCCCCCAAAATGCCCAGCAGGACACACCAGCAGCAGGCACGGGTCATCGGGCACACCCGAGAGCCAGGCTGACTCTGCTGAATCTGGGACGATCTGAAGTCAAACAAGATGAACCTCAGGGCAGAGCAAGGGGAAGGAGCTGGAAATCACAGGCAAGCAGACAGATGGGAATAATTGGCCTGGAAGAACTGGGCTCCACAACCCCTGCAATGGCAAATGCTTTCCCAGAGCAGCTCTCATGCTGGGAAGCACACTCTGAGCACATCCAGAGGGAACCAGCTCCTGCTCAGAGGCACAGGTCCCATCTGGAGAGTCTGGCACAGGAGTCTGCTCCTGGAGCCCAGCATCCCAGCTGGAGAGGGCCCTGGGAGAGCCCAGGGGAGTGGGCATGAGGAAAAAGCCAAGGGAGCCAAGTTTATCCAGTCTGCAGCAGGGAGAAGACAATAAGAGCCTCTAAATAGAAAAAGCTGCTGCTGCCTTCCTGCCCCAGTGCTCTGCCTTCCCCAGTGCCCATCACCCATTCCATCAGGCCCAAGTCACTGGAGAGGGAACATGTCCCTATCCACACATGCTGGGGACTCCTGGGAATGTGGTGACTCCCCCCCGCCAGGCTCCATATATAACCATATATAATGTTATAATTTATTAAATGTACAGTAACTGTAATAATAATAACGAAGGGTTGAAGAAGACTAGGGAGGGAGGAAGAAGGAACTATATATAAGGAACTATATATGTATAAAAATAAGAATACCAAATATAGAATAAATAAGGAAATACAGAATATGAAATACAATAAAAGGGAACATGTAATATATTATATTATGAACATTCAATAATTTAACTAATTTAATTTTGAGTTGCCATTCCAGTTAGATGAGGGCAATGTTGCTGTTCAATGGTACACAAGAGGTGGGTGTTTTACCCACCTCTGTCTCTTCTCCACACGGTGGTGGGAATGTGACACAGGAGAGGTTCTGGACATAAAGGATGGCTGCTAATGAGATGGACAAACTTTGCAGGAGGTCTCAGCTGCTGGCAATGCCTCCAAGCTGCTCCCTCTATCCATGGTGACATTTTCCTGCCAGTATGGACATCCAAGGCCCTGCTCCCACAACTCACCATCATGCACCCTTCAGGAATCACAACTTCCCATCCCAAAGTTTGGGGTGGGACATGAGCTGTGCAGTGGGGATTGATCCCAGGGGCTTTTCCCCACTCCCAGCAGGGACACTCACCCATCAGGTAGCTCTTCACCTTCAGGTAGCCCACGGCCAGCCGGAGGACGGAGAGTTTATCCAGCCTGGAGCGCACATCCTCGGGGAAGGGCAGCAGCCCTGTCAGCTTGTTTAGCTCCTGGTTCAGCCGGTCCCGGTGCCGCTTGGAGGGGTTGGACTTCACACCCTCGGGAGGGGGTGGTTTGGGCCTGGAAGAGGCAGAGGAGAGATTAATCAAACTGGGATTGTCCAACAGGCTCTTTCCAAACCCAGCACTAGCTTTGGTGCAGCCACAAGAGTGAAAAACGGTTAAGATTTTTCCACACACACCCTGCTCCTCTTAGAAATCACAGAATCACGGACTGGTTTGAGTTGGAAGAGATCTTAAAGCTAATCTCATTCCACCCCCTGCCATTCCAGGGACACCTTCAACTATCCCAGGCTGCTGCAAGCCCTGTCCACCCTGGCCTTGGACACTTCCAGGGATGGGGCAGTCATGGGGCAGAATGACATGAGCTTTAAGGTCCCCTCCTACCCAAACCCTTCTGGGATTCTATGACTCAAAGAAAGGGATATCTCAAAGGGTGGTTTAGGGCACTTCACTTTGAAAAGAGCCAGTCTTTAAAAAAAAAAAAAAAAAAAAAAAAAAGTTGATGAAAAAGTTTTGGTTTCTTCCAATATTGTGATTTCTGACTTTCAGATGGGCATTTCCAAATTAAACCAGCATTTGATGCCAAACTTAGGCCCTGGGGGCAACCCTCAGCCTGCAGAAGGAACAGCGTCCAGGAGAGCAGCCTGAAGCCTACACAAGGTCCCATCTCTGTGAGCTGCAGTTATTTTAGCCAAAATCCCAGCACAGCAGTAAGAGCTCTGTTAGTAACTTTAATGAGACTTGGATGTCACCCTGTGTCCTTCATTTTTTAATGCCAATCTGAATTTCGTAGCTCAAAGACAAACCCCTCAGTCCCCCCCAAGCTCTGTATCTCACTCGGCTGCATCCCCTAAGATGCATCTCATTTGGTTTGATGTAATTTGTCTAACCACAAACTCCCTCTCTGCAGGCATCCTCACTTCAAGAAGGAGCTTTGGATAACAGGATTTGCCAGTATTTACCAGCAATTTAAGCTCTCTCCTCTACAACCCCTCTCCAATCTCATCTGGCAGGGCTGCTCGCATGTGTGATGTGAGAGGAAATGAGCATTAAATGAAATGCACTGGGGTGCCTGTTGAATTTACAGCTCAGAGAGAGACTGAGAGGTCTTTTAAGGCTGAGTGGAAAATTGCAGCATTTCCCCAGGAAATCTCAAGCCTGCTGGGTTGTAAGAGCAGCATCAGGAGGGATATTCCCTCTCACAGGGAGGCTGGCACAGCCCAGCTCCAAACTAGTCCATGCAAGTGGGGTAAAACACGCTGGCACCAGGGCTCTTAGAAAGTCTAAACACTTCTGAAATCACTGTCACACACCAGGAAGGAGAAAAATGAAAATAGTTTTCCTTTGCTTAAAAAAAAAAAAAAAAAAAAGTGAAGAAAATTTCTCTCAGATTCCTCAGGTATACTTTAAAGTCTTCTGGCCACTCACCATCCAAATCCAGCCCCAAACAGCCAGGAAGAAGAGAAAATGAGACTGGAGATGATCATGGCAGTGTGTAAAACACTGAGGTGTAACAGAATCACTGGGACAGCTTGGCCAAACACTGAAAATCCTCTGGCTGAGGCACACAGGGTGACACAACCAACAGCAAGTCACCCCAAGGCCCAAGGAGGACACCCCAACACCTTTGCTCCTGCACATCCCAGCGGCAGCATGTTCCATGGCCAGCCTTAAGAGGGGGGATACCAGTGAGGAAAATACCTCATGGAAACAGTGAAGCTTGCTCTAGACATTTAAAAGCTGTTTAAATTCCCTTCCCTTTGGCCCCATGGTTATGAAGCACACCGTGCCACGGGGGTCACGGTGAAGCTGGTGGCCCCCGTGCCGAGAGAAAGCTCAGCTCCCTGCGGGGCAAAGGCTGTGATGCTGCTGGGGTTTGTTTTTCCCCAGCTGCTCTTTGAACAGTAACCCAATAGGAAGTGTATCCCCTCTGCAAGCTGGCAAGTACCAAGGGAGATTATTCCCAACAGTGGATTTTGCCTGAGCTGATCTCTTGTCTCCTAATTCTTATTAATTGTTGTGGGTTTGTGGGTTTTTTTGTTTTGTTTTTTTTTTTTTAAGTAAAAAGCCCTGAGCAAACTGCAGAGGAGCTGGAGAAGCCCCTCAGCCCATCCTCCCTGTCCCCTCCGGCCGGCCACACATCCCACTGCCACCAGCCCTGCTCCACTTGGCCTCTCCCAGCAGGATCCTGTTCCAAGATCCAACCCATCAGAGAGAAAAAGAATCTCTTCCTATTCCCATTCCCAAGGCTTACCTTGCAGAACAAGGGAATGAGGTCCCTTCTGCGCTCCAAAGAGACACTTTCTCCTGAGCCACACAAATCCAGCCCGAACCCTCAGGCTGGATTGCCAGAGGGCTGGAATCGCCACTCCAAGATGAGCAGGAGACAGGTTTGTGGCAAAACAGCCATCCTCCGTGTTCCACAACAGGACTCCCAAATGAATTCCCAAGAGAGGCTCAGGGTCACCTCATCACAGGTTTAAAGCATTGCGTCTCCCTCCCCCCTCCCGGGCTTGGACTCAGCTCATCCCCGTCCCCCCTCCACAGCCTCCCATTAATATATATCCACCTTTAGTTCCTACACACCTGGAAAAGCTGAGCTTAAACAGGCTGGGGGGACCTGGGAGTGGGGGAAGGAGCGAGGGAGGCAGGAAACACCGGGAACACACCGAGGAGGACGTTATGCAACAGCTACGGAGCAGCGTGATAATTAATAATTAAGGAGTCGAGATGTTTTGCTAATTACTAATTGCTGTATGTTCGATTTAGGCGGGCACCAAACCACAGCCCAGCCCGCAAATCACTGCTGAACAGCTCAAACTCTTCGGCGAGCTTCCTCACCGGGATGCAGGACAAGCATCTTTAGGATTCCTGTTCTCCCACCAGCGTGCCAGAGCCGACACAGCGTTAGCTCCAATGAACCCCGACTAGAACCGAGTAAGCCGAGCACGCTGCTCCCTTCTGCTCGCCCAGCGCTCGCACCACAGCGGCTCCGGGCACTTCCCCAGAAGCAGCCGGGACCCCGCTGCCCGGTCCCACGCACGGGGGTGGCCAGGGGGAGCCTCCTCACTGCACTCACCTCTTGGGCACCGGCCTCTTCCTCCTCCTGCCGGCGTACATCCCCGGGCAGCAGCCGTGCCCACCGCGGCGCCGCGCCCGGGGCGGGGCTCTGGGGCACCGGCCACGCCCTTGGGTGCCCACCACGCCCCCGGGCCACCAAACCCTAGGAAACGTCATGCACCTGGGCCACAATCCTCAGGGGACACTAAATCCTGGAAAACGCCGTGTTCGTGAGCCGCTCTTCCTAGGAGCCACTAAGTCCTGGGAAACACCACGACTATAGACCACCATCCTATGCACAGGTGACACTGAATCCTGGGAAACGTATCTGTGGGCCACCAGCCTCGGGGAACGTCGGCTTGTGGAAAACACGATGTCTGTGGGCCATTGTGCGCAGGGGACTCGGAATCCTGGCAAACACCGTGTCCGTGGGCCACCATTCCAGAGCCTGACATCCTCACCGGTGCCCCTTCAGGAAAAGCCAGCCTGCTCGCTCTCACTTTGTATTTCCCTGAGTTAATGCTGCTCAAAGCTTTTGCTCTTCCCCTAAAGCCAGCTCCTGTTCCAGCAGTGAGGCCCTGGCACAGGTTGGCCAGGGAAGCTGTGACTGCCCTGTTCCTGGAAGGGCTCAAGGCCAGGCTGGACAGGGCTTGGAGCAGCCAACGGGTCTGGTTGCAGACAGAGCTGCTGAGGAAACCCTGACCCATCCTTTGTGGATTGTTTGGTTGGGTTTTTCAAGCTGTTTGCAAATTCAAGGGATAAATCCTTGAAATGCAATTTGATTGCTTCTTGCCAGGGGGCAAAGCAGAAGCCGCTAATGGTGTCACAAATATGCCAGGTCAGCAGAGCTGATGTCACATTGATGGGAAACGTGTAAAACACTTGGTTACAACCTTCCCAGGCCCAGTAAATTAACTGAGCTTTAAATAAGGGTTAGGGTTATGCACGTGTTCCAAGCCAAAAAAGCTTGGAGATGTCGAATCTCCAATCTGAAGCAAGGTGCAGAGGGAATTGGAACAATTCCATGTGTGGAACGGGACGCATCCCAGCCGAGGATCTGTGGGCAGGCACAGAGCAGGTATCCCGTCTGTCTGTGCCTCATCCCAGCCGAGGATCTGCGGGCAGGCAGAGCAGGTATCCCGTCTGTCTGTGCCTCATCCCAGCCGAGGATCTGCGGGCAGGCACAGAGCAGGTATCCTGTCTGTCTGTGCCTCATCCCGGCCCAGGATCTGCGGGCAGGCACAGAGCAGGTATCCTGTCTGTCTGTGCCTCATCCCGGCCGAGGATCTGCGGGCAGGCACAGAGCAGGTATCCCGTCTGTCTGTGCCTCATCCCGGCCGAGGATCTGCGGGCAGGCAGAGCAGGTATCCCGTCTGTCTGTGCCTCATCCCAGCCGAGGATCTGCGGGCAGGCAGAGCAGGTATCCTGTCTGTCTGTGCCTCATCCCGGCCCAGGATCTGCGGGCAGGCAGAGCAGGTATCCCGTCTGTCTGTGCCTCATCCCGGCCGAGGATCTGCGGGCAGGCACAGAGCAGGTATCCCGTCTGTCTGTGCCTCATCCCGGCCCAGGATCTGCGGGCAGGCAGAGCAGGTATCCTGTCTGTCTGTGCCTCATCCCGGCCGCTCCCTAACCCGGCTGTTCATGGTCCTGATAACTCCTGGTCCCGCCTGTTCCCTAACCCAGCTCTCCCCTGTTATAAATGACTTTCAAATTTCCAAACAATCAAATTTAATTAATTGATGATATGCTTTAATAAATTTGATACAAAATAATAAAAAAAATGCAATTTAGTAAAAGAATACAATTTAATAAAAAAAGGTACAATTTAGTAGATATATTCAGATATATATTTCTATTTATATATGTGAATATAATTGGCCAGTGGTTACAAATGGTTAAGGCATAAGCAAAACCGACTGGGGTACAGGGCAGGGGGGTTTCTCACTCCACCTCATGTACAAAACAAAGCACTTCAAGCTAAACTTACATACTGTATGTTTATACATATTCATTAACGTTTCCCGTAAGTTTCCTCCTATTTCTGATTTTTCTGACTTTACGTCACTTTTCTTCACGGCACATGCCTCACTTGTTGTTCGGGGGTCTTCAGTCTTCTTTTGGTGATCTTTTGGCGAAGGCTTCTCCTCTTCCTCGTTGTCCTTTGGATAACCTTACAGGTTTGTGTGTGCGTACTAAGCGTTGTGTTATGTAAGTCTACTAATTAGTCTGATATTTACTAATCTTTAGGCCCAATGCCTAAGGTCGTTCTAATTTTGGTCAACCTCAAGGCTGTTTTAGTCTTGAGACACCACTTATCTTCTAAACTACGTCCTGTACCTTAATTTTGACATGTAACATCTGTAAAGGGATACATCTGCTTTATAACACTGATTCTTCATCATTTCTAATAATAACTTTAATAACAATTACAGTTTAGTTAGCACGAATCAATTCCATTTATTACACCCCTGTCCCACCTGTTCCCTATTCCCGCCCGCTCTCTAACTCCGTTCTTTATCCCTATCCCGGTGGTTCCCACTCCCCCCGCTCTCTATCCCGGTGATTCCCTGTTTCCCTTGCTCTGATTCCCGGTGATTCCCGGTTTCCCTTGCTCTGATTCCCGGTGATTCCCGGTTTCCCTTGCTCTGATTCCCGGTGATTCCCGGTTTCCCTTGCTCTCTATCGCTATCCCGGTGATTCCCGCTCTCTATCCCGGTGATTCCCGCTCTCTATCCCGGTGATTCCCGCTCCCCATCCCGCTCTCTATCCCGGTGATTCCCGCTCTCTATCCCGGTGATTCCCGCTCTCTATCCCGGTGATTCCCGCTCTCTATCCCGGTGATTCCCGCTCTCTATCCCGGTGATTCCCGCTCTCTATCCCGGTGATTCCCGCTCTCTATCCCGGTGATTCCCGCTCTCTATCCCGGTGATTCCCGCTTCCCGCCGCTCCCACCGGAGCCCACAGGGCCCGTGGGCGTGGCCTCCCATCAGGGGTGGGTCTGGGGGCGTGGCCTCTACGGCCTGCATCATCCCGAGGCGCCGCCTCTGCTGCCTGACGTCATCGCCGCGCGCCGCCGCCCTCCGCCCGGCCCCGCCATGTCCTTGTGGGTGTCCCGGCTCGGCCGCACCGCGGCCGCCCGCGTTCGGCGGGGGAGCTCCGGGCCGGGCAGCGCCGCGCTGGGCTCCGGCCTGCCGGGGGTGAGCGGGGAAGGCTGGGCAGGGCTGCGGGCAGGGCTCTGTGCAGAGCTTCGGCCTGCTGCGGGTGGGTGAATAGAGACAGCCTTTGGGCCGGGGCTGGGCTGTTCCCTGCGAAGCGATGTTCCCAGCCGGGAGGGGCGGTGAAGTGGAGGCAGACTGGAGCAAATGGCAGAGAGAGGCGTGCGGTGACCTTCAGTTGCGGCTGTGGTCAGCGGTGCTGCGAGGAGAGGAGTGTTGAATAGGAATGGACGCCCTTGTGTGCAAGGGAGGGTACAGGACCTCTCAGAATGAGGTTTGCAGTGTTTGTCAGGCTCTGGGGGAGGCTGTGAGCAGGGCCCAGAAAGGCCCTGCCTTCTGCCCCACAGCCCAGGGGGGTCCCTCTTGCTACCTCTCACGAATCGTGGAATAGTTAAGGCTGGAAAATATATCCAAGGTTACCAAGTTGAAACTTTTTCCCTCTAAGACATATTGAAATAAAGGTGTAACTCTCCCGAGAGTGAGTTTAGTGTTGCTATGTGCCCAACAACAAAAAAAATACAAGCAAAAGTCTAATGTGGAGTCTCTCTTGGGAACTCTGGGTGTGCTGTGTGTCTGGCCTTCAGACTGAAAATTGTTTCATGCTTTCTGTCTTCCCAGCCTAACCAGTGCTGCAGTTGCTAAGCTGAAATGGCAGTGCTAAAGTTACTGAGTGAAAATTCCTTGTATGATGTGTGTGGGAGCACGTCCTGTGTGAATGTCTGGAGAAGGTGCACTTTCAGCTAAAAACCCCTCCATGTCTGCTGATTTCCATGCGTTTTCCTCTAGGCAAGGATCCACAGCAGCCCTGAGCAGAGCCTGCAGTATGGGTGGCTGGCCTATATGTTGGGAGAAAGGGCCAGCAAGAAGTTCACAGAGCACAGCAAAGTCTTCACGGTGGAGGGCAATCTGTCTTCTGGGAAGGGCCAGCTGGCCCAGCAAATAGCAGAAAAACTGGGTATGTCTGACTGTTTCCCTGCGAGCTGCCAGAGTTTAACTGTGACTCTCGTGCAGAGAAAGTTCACTGGAGCAGCAGTTCCCGGCTGGGACATGCGGAGGGAGGGGGTGGAGGGGGATTGTGGGTGATGTTGGTGAGGTTTGGGATGGGGATGTGTTTCGGGTCTGTGGGATTTGTTGGGAGTGAAGCTTCAGTTCCAATGGAGTTGTGCTGACTGTGCTCCCGGAGAGCTTGGATTTTCCACATGGATGTGCTTGGAGCAGCTCAGCTCTCCCTGTGAAAGCGCTCGGAGTTTGGGTTCATTGCCCTCTGCTGTGTTGGCCAGAGGGGCTGGGGCTGTCTGGGAGCTGTTCAAGGAACAGCTGTGTGTTCACTGGCTGAGGGGGCTTTTGCTGCAGATGAATGCAGCTGATTTCTGCCATGGGCTTCTTCTCTTTGTCAGGAATGAAATACTTCCCCGAGGCAGACATCCACTACCAGGACAGAATCTTGGGGGATGGGCAGCTGCTGCCTGAGAAGTTCAATGGTTTCTGTAACCTGGAGAAGTTCTACACGGACCCCAGGTCTCCGGACGGGCACTCCTACCGCCTGCAGTCCTGGATCTTTGGGAACCGTGTCCTGCAGTATGCCGATGCCCTGGAGCACCTGCTCAGCACAGGTTGGGGAATCATGGAATGGGTTGGGCTGGGAGGGACCTCGCAGCTCCTCTTGTTCCAACCTGGGGCCTGCTCTCCCTTGCAGGTCAAGGTGTGGTGCTGGAGCGCTCTCCCTACAGCGACTTTGTGTTCCTGGACGCCATGTTAAAGCAGGGATATGTCCACAAGAGATGTGAGTTCCTGCCAGCAAAAGGAAGCTGCTTTGCCATAATCTCTCGGAAGTCTAGGAGTTTACTTTAAAAAAAACCAAAAAAAATCCTGCTTGGAAGGAGGGATTCCTTTAAATATTCAGTGTTCATGTGTTTCTGAGTGGAGCCAGTCTGGTCTCAGTGGCTGTGGGAGGACAAAAATAAAGGGCACGAATTGAAATGCAAAATCTTTCATTTGTAAGGAAAAGCCCTTTTTTTCTGTGAAGGGAGTCAAACCCTGGAGCAAATCACCTGGGGTCTCCCCCCTGGAGATACTTGGAATGCTGTGGGTGGAGTTCTCAGCAGAGTGGTTGAGCCAGGTGATTTGGGGATGATCCTCCCAACCTGAGTGATTTGGTTTGGGGTTATGGGTACTCGGTAAATCTTTTCTTTTGGCTGCTCCTTACGTAGAGATAACTGTTTTCTTGACTGCCTCCTGTTTTTGCTGTTGGATTTAAGAGGTGTGTGTTTTTTACCACCTGCTGTAAGTTGCTGGATTGCTTTGAGAGCTGATTATAATGACCTGTGTCTTCTTCCTCTGAATCGCTAAGGCAGCAAAGCCCAGCAACCCACAACTCAATACAAAAACGCAGTTTGGATTGTACTGGAGTCCTTAGGGAGCAAACATCTTGATTAGAGCTACCATGGCTTACTGCCTGTAAATGGTGGAAGAAAAGCTGAGATTCCTCTAAACCTCAGTCAGGAATAAAGTCTCTCTTTGATAATACTGGGTTTAGATTCTTACATCTCAGTGCATGAAGCTTTCCTGGAGATAGCTTATTCTGTAAACTTCCTGAATTCTGTTTGAGGAAAAGCCTACCTTAAACTTGCTCTATGAGCCCAGAAGAAGAGACTGCAAATACAGAGGTGGGGAATGTGATTTATTTGTGTTTTACACAGGCCTTGATCACTACAAAGAGGTCAAGGAGATCAGCATTTCTGAGTTGCTGCCACCTCACTTGGTCATTTATGTAGATATGCCTGTCCCTGAGGTGCAGAAGAGGATTCAAGAGAAAGGCAAGGTAATTTGATCTCTGATTATTGCCTATTTATCTCTTATCTTTGTTACTTGTCTCTCACAATTGCTGCTTGCTAATGTCTGCTGTAATCACACCTTATGTGGTCCTGTGGGGTTTGCTGCTGAATTCTGCTTCTGAGGAGCTGCTTGTCCTCTGAGGTGTGAGATCTGTGTGGTGGTGATGCCTTTGTGGGTATTCTTATATGTTTGGTTTAGAAAAATAAAAAGCAAAAATCAACTCATTTTTTAGTGACTGCATCAATATGTTGTCATTTGTGGAATGAGAAATTGTTTTAAGAGCAGGTGAATTTTTATACCAGATGCTGTAGCTGCCACTATAGGAGCCGTGGGCAGTGATGTGCTGCTTGAAATGCACTTGGAGATGATATATTTCTTAATCCTGAGTGCCAGGAGTCTGGCTGGGCTCCCTGGCTCTTGCTTCCCAGTTGACTGCTTCCTCACACCTGTGCTGGGGTTCATGTGTGAGTCACCTGGGATCAGCAAGTTCACTTAATTCCCTGAAAACCAGCAAATCACTGCTGGATGACTGTGTTATTGAACTGATCTTAGCTCAGGAAAGCTGTAGGGTGCTTTTGGGGAATGACTAATCTAAGTAAGGTTTGTAATTTGGGTTTTCTTTCCCCCACTTTCTCTGATACTTGGATGTGTGCTTGTAACTGTTTGCAGGTGTGTTATGAGGATTGAAAGATGTTTGTCTTGCCTTGTTCAAAGGCTATGGGAAATGCAGTTTAACTCTGGAAAACCTGACAGATTAAAAGAAAGCTTTGGTTTATTAGAAAAAAATTCCCAGTTAAGAAGTTCTTCATGTATTGGGGGAACTTGTGAATTCTTAGCCCTTGTAGGCATGAAAATCAGTGGCGTTTTTGAAACCTTTGAACAGGAGTTGCTGACTTAGCCTGTGCCTTTCTGGGTCTGTGGCAGTGCTGAGCTCTGTAGGGCTTGTTTGGGGGACACATGGTAGATCAGAGAAATTCCAGGTGTTTTGCAAATGTGGCATTAGAAGTACACTGTGTGCAAAGCAGGCTGGTTAACAGCAGGGGTGATATCCATGAAATTTCACAGGAGTTTGGAGTGGGTGTTTGTCCATGCACTTGTTTGAAACTGTGGAAATAGGTACAAATTTGGCCTCCTTATGGAAAAGGTGGACTCAGACAGTCTTATCCTGTTTTCTGGGTGAGAAAGCATATTCCAACTCCCTGGAATATGTAGTTAGGAGGAATGAATCAGGCCTTGGAAAGCTGAGGGCTACTCTGGGTGTTTTGTGGCATGTAAGGAAATTGCAAACACTCTAAATGCCTTAATTCTTTGAAACTTTCACTGATGTGCATGTGGTTCACCTGGATGTTTGACTGCTTATTCCAGAGTGAACCCTTGGCAGGTGGTGGAGCAGCCCTTGGAGTCTGTGCTGGTAGGAAAAGAAAGTTGATTCTACAACTTTTTCTGTTTGTTTGTTTGCAGCCATATGAGAAAAAGGTGTCTCCTTCCTATCTCCAGAGCATTGAGGATGCTTACAAGAAGACCTTCCTACCAGAGATCAGGTTAGCAAAGCAAAATGTTTTGCCTCTTTAGGTCCTTGAGCAAAGGTGTGTGCAGACCTTAAACTCTCTGACAATATCAACAAGTCATGTAAAAAAATCCTCCTTGTTGTGCTGCAGGGTACGGTATTGTGCCATAATGAAGGGGTGGTGCATTCACAGCATAAGAACTGTGTGAGTGTAGTTACCTCTGCCATCCCAGAAGCCTAGTGCCAGTGTTGGAAGATTAAAAGGGGCTCAGGAGTGATGTGCAGAATGCCACAGCTATGGCTGTGTGTGTTTGCTCGACCTGAGGAGAGAGTGATGCAATACAAGCTTTTCTCAGGCCTTTTTGGAAAGCTGTAGGGCTTTTTCTTCAAAAAGTCCTTTCAGTTTTCACAGAATCCCAGAATGGTTTGTGTTGGAGGGACCTCAAAGGTCATCCAGTGCTACCCCCCTGCCATGGGCAGGGACACCTTCCACTATCCCAGGCTGCTTCAAGCCCTGTCCAACCTGGCCTTGGACACTTCCAGGGATCCAGGGGCAGCCACAGCTTCCCTGAGCACCCTGTGCCAGGGTCTCCCCACCCTCAGAGGGAAGGATTCCTTCCCAGTACCACATCTCTCACTGCCCTCTGGCAGTGGGAAGCCATTCCCCGTGTTCTGTCTCTCTCTGGGCTTTCTCTAGCTGGGAAGCAGAAGCAGGTGCTCTGTAAACCTGGGATGGAACAGAGCTTGCCAGCTCTGTTCTTAGAAAAGAGCTCTAGGGAAATGAAAATCGTCCTAAAAATCTAAAAGCAGAATTACAGTCTCTCATAATTCTGGCAGGGAAACTCTCAAAGGGTATCAAATGAATTAAACGTGAAAGTTCTGGTGTGTGCAGGAGGCTGATGGAAATCAGAGTGAATTCCTGGGAGTTTTGTAGCCTGCCTGTGTCCTGCTGGTGCTTGCTTCATCTCCCCAGGTGGATCAGTGTGATGGCTCTGGCAGCTACTGAAGGGAATAACTCGATGTTGAGCCTGTCACTCATGCAGGCAGGGGTTGTTGGTGTCATGGATATGTGTCCCCACAGCCAGCACACAGCTCTCGAAAGGAATGGGAAACCTTGGGAATGTCATCCCCCTGAGGGCAAACTGCTGTAGTCACTGGTGGGGAGAAACCTGCTTCTTGTTCTCTGGGTCAGATGGAGCCCCACATACATCTCATGGTGCTCAATGAGGCTAAATCCTATAAATCCTGCTGTGATTTCACCTTTTTGCCCTCTGTGTGTGTACATGGTCAGTACCCCTACCTAGCAGACCCTCTCTGCTCGGCATCCTGGTGGCAGAGGTGCTCCCGGCAGCCTGTCACATTGATCTGTAGCTCTGTCCTCTGGCTCTGGGGGAGCTGGGAGTGTGTGAATCCAGCTCTCTGCACCTCAGGGTGGCTCCCATCTGGGATAAAGGCAGAAGCCACAGCTGCCTTTACCTGTTTGTTTGCTGGCAGTGGTGCAGGGAGCTGTGTTTGCATCTGGCTGTTACCTTAGACTGCCTGGTTTGATTCCCTGACTCCTAGGCATGCCCAAAATCTGGTCCAAACAGGCTAAAAAGAGTTGTTATAGACTGCTGAGTGAACTCCTGCATGCTTTCCATGTTGAAGTATGTCTGCTTGTTCCTTGAAAAGCAGTTTATGGGGCAAAATTCCTGTTATCTCGTGTCGTTTAACTGGAGCAGCCTGATGCTGCCTAAAGTGGTTTGTCATGGATTTTTGCTTTAAAATTGATGCTTTCTTTCTAGTTGACTTGTTGTGAATGTCTTTAATGTTTTTACTGGTAGTGATTTGTGAGCTGGGTGCCGTGGCAGGTGCTGCCTGGTGATTTGGAGCAGACAGTGTTTGGGTTCTGTTTGATTTTTCCCTTTTCCTGGAGCAGAGCCTTAAGTTTAGTAATGTTCTCTTTCACATCCAACACTGCTTCCACTGAGCAGCTGTTTTCTCTTAAGGAAAGCTCTGATAATCTGCAGAGTCACTGAGCAGCTGTTTTCTCTTAATGAAGCCCTGATAATCTGCAGAGTCAAATCAAGAGATGGGATCAAGTGATTTGATAGGAGTTGTTGATGCAACTGCCAGTTTCAGGCTCTGCTGAAAGCTGACCTCTCCCTTGGGCTGATTCTGAGAAGAGTCTCGTATTTCAGCTGCCTGCCCCATCCTTAGAAGTGTCCAAGGCCAGGTCCCACAGTGCTTGGAGCAACCTGGGCTAGTGGAAGGTGTCCCTGCCCATGGCAGGAGGTGGAACAGGATGAGCTTTAAGGTCCTGTCCCACCCAAACCATTTGGGATTCTATTAATTTTTTCTCCATGCTCCTGAACTTTGCTGTGTGGTGTTTGATATAATGTCCACATTTGGCAGCCATTCCAGGGCCTTCCAGGTTTTCCAGCTGGAAACAGCTATTGCTGAATGTGGTTGAACACGTGTAGTGTGAAAGGTTCATGTAGAAACTCCTGTTGTGGCTCTGCTCTGCAAGTGCCTTTTCTCTGAGGGCTGCTGGCTGATTGAAAAAACAATCTTGTAACCAGGAAACATTACCTTTTAAAAATGTTTTTACACTTACAGATCCTTCTGCCTGCATTTGTATTCATTCAGCTAGCTCAGCCTGAGTAAATAATGATAAATGAATGCATTCTTCTCCTGAAATTACTCAACAGTAGTCATGCACTGGTAAAAAGGAATGTCTAGTGAAGTTCTGGATTAGACCTACAGTTTCACTTATTTTCAAGTAGATTGGGCAGCTGTAACAGGGGCAAATATCCCCATTAATTAAATGTAAACAGATCCATATGTATGGTTTTTACAAATGATTTTCAACTTAAATTATGTAGATATCCAGGCCATTTGCCCTTTAAAAGCAACTTTCCACCAGCAAAGAAGCAGCTCACAGGTGCCACAGGAATTCTATTGCAACAGCTGGGAGCAATCTAAAAAACTGCAATAATTCTGGTTTGGTTTGTGCCTTTTAACTTAATTTCTGCTGCTTTTGGAGTGGGGTGAGGAGGATGGGTAGAGCGGTTTTATCAGGGGAATTCAATTTCTGTGTTCTTTGCAGTGAGAGCAGTGAAGTTCTGCAGTACACAGCAACTGCAGCTGAGGATGTGGAGAAGGTAAGTTTTGCTTTTTCTGGGGGTGAGTTTAATAGATTTCCCTTATTTCTGTGTGCTCCCCCCCCCCCATGGGAGGTTTTTAGCAGGATAACAGAAGCTTTTTTGCTTCACCATCATTAAATTTTCTCTCTAGCTGCTGTTCCCTTAGGGAAAGAGCACCAAGGTTTTTGAGACTCCAGACAGGTTTAGTTCAAGGGATAGATCTCTGTTAATAACAGAGTTATTATGTTAACTGCATAATAATAATGCTTGTGGAAGCTTGCCAAGGAACCATCCCTACTTGGGAGGGGAGGATGAGAACTGCTCATGGGCTGTCTCCTAAGGGCTTTTTTTGGGTCTTCATCCTAATGAGGTGAAAGTCTTACCTTACTTATACACAGCCCAAACTCCCTCTTCTCTTGTCTTATGTGCAGTGTGATCTTGGCAGAGAATTGAGTAATAGATCTATATATGCAGTAGCCTGTACCTCATTAAGCTTATTAGCATATTCAGAGCATGCATTTTAATATTTAAATGACCCCTATCAGACTAAAATTACTTTTTGCCTGAGGTGTCCTTCAGAGTTCTGCTTATATGATTCTGTGAAGCAGAAAATATTGAGGAGGACTACCCTGGTCCTAAAATGAACTCTCCATAGCCCCCCCCATAGATGCACTGCTGTTTGTCACTAGGCCTTTTGGTTCCCATTATAAGAACAGAATTCTGGGTTCTCTGCAGTTGTGCATTGATTTTTGGGTGCTCTGCACTTGATAATAAAGGTTATCATTAATAACTAGTAGACCTGTGGGGAAATGTGAGTTTATACCCCTAAAAAGGCTGGTGGCTTCAGTGTGACAGCAGATAATAAATAGAAAAATTATACCAAAAATCAGGCTGAAATGAACAAAACAGCTGAGACTGTGGTGTGAATAAAGAGAATCTAGAGCAAGTACAGTTATTTTTTCTGGATAACAATATAGAAGCAAGGAAATGAATTGAGAGCTGTGGTGTTTCAAGATGGGAACTTGGTGAATTAAAGAAAAGGTGGGATGGGGGTTAAATGCCTCTTTTTTTCCCTGTCTTTCTGGACACATCTCATAGTGGTCAGAGTAAGGCAGCTTGTTTCCTCCCTAGATTTTTTTGTAGTAAACCCCATGGCTAGAGATTTGATTTTAATCCTTTAAATCGGGGTTTAAAGTCAGTCTAAAGCTCTTATTGTTTAAGGAGTGACTCTCCCGAGCTCAGCAATCTTGTCATTGCTCTAAATAGGGTCATCAGATGCACCAGAGGAGTCCTTAATTTGCTTGGACAAGTCTGGGTTAGGGGAAGGATTATTATTTGGAAGTTAAAGTACAATGCCACAGAATGATTAAGGTTGGAAAACACCCTGTAAGATTATCCAGCCCATGATGCTGTCATTATTGGGTGTTGGTGGTAGATATTGGTACTTGGAAGAATTCAGTTGGGTTTTTTTCCCCCCTTTTCTGTTCAGATTCAGTTTCCCTTTGGGGTGACACAGCAGAAATTTCGAAATAAGGGTTGGTGGGAGGGCTGTGGCTTGTAAGATGTGTGTTTGCACAGGTGTATCCTCTCAACAGACAGCAGTGTTCATTAGCCCACTCCAGTCTGTTTGCTTAGGGATTTGGGAGCTGAATTCTTTATGGCCTTACAGTTTAATAACTTTTGGTTTGCTCAGAGCACACATGCACAGCTTAGAAATTATTTTATAAGTGTCCTAAAAAGGTCAGTTGGGGTTTCCTGTTGTTTCTGCAACTTTGGTTGTGGTGGCTGAAGAGGTAATGAGTGCTGAAATGAGCTTCATTAGGGTGCTCCACACTGGTTTAGCACAAGGATAAAACTGGGAATACAAAGTTAGCTGTATGTTTAATTTCTTTTAAAGCCTTGGATATCTGCTGCTAATTCCTGGGGGGTGCCAGGGTATTCCTTATAAATTCGGAAGTTGTTGTTGGGATACTGATCCTGTCCTGGTTGGGATACTGATGCCATTGTTAAAGAACTGCTGGGGGAGAGATCTTCTGACATGATGATTACAGTGAGCAAAACTAATTTGGATACAGATTCTTTTTTCACTGTAGCACATTCTTAGCCCTATTGTAACAACTCTGTGATGGCTGTTATCAGGTGCAGAGCTTTGCTGTGGAGAAGAAATTACTCGTGTTCATCTTGTCAATTAAATAATTCAAAGAATCTAATGACTGAACTAATTCACCTTGCACCGCTCTTCCTCTTGGAGTTATGTTGCAGCAGTTTGTGCCTTGAAAGTGTTTATTCAGTCATGTCCAAACCATTTTTTCTTACCATGAAAACATAATTCTGGTAAGAGTGAATCTTTATAGTCAAGGCTACTTTGTAATAGCTCTTGGTTGGTTATCATTTTTTAAGTGGTAATAGCTGGGATTTAGTGTTAAGAATACAAGGATTTTTCATTAACTTTCTGTCACTTCATTGCTGACATGTGGTCACCTGTCAATTGGTTGACAATGCACCATCAGGAATTTGGTCATGACCTCAGCTCTATCCTTTCTGTGTGGAAAAGGTCTCTGGAAAGGGATGTCTGGAGCTGTAACAATCCACTCCTACCCAGGTTGCTCCAAGGTGCTGTCTCCACCTCATCAGGCATCTGAAGTGCATTCTCCTGACACCAGGGCAGGTGTCCCCTCAGCTCCAGGCAGCCAAGTGTAATAAGCAATTACTTCCTGGAGCAGCAGAGATCTGTTTTCTGGCTGTAAACGAAGCTGAAACCTGGGATTGCTAAGTTTGGGGACGCTGAAGGAATGATTTGATTTGCTGAGCTGGCATTGCTTGTTTGAAGGGTTCTGAGCTGTGAGTGTTACCTTTCCTTTCATGCATGGGGGTGCCTGATGGCTGGTGAAATCCTGAGCCCTTGGACTCATGGCTGCAGCTCCTGCAGGCCTGAATTTTCCAGCCTGAAATGTGCCTTTGTTTCTGTGATGTGAGCCACACAGCACAGAGGCAGATGCCACACCTGCTCCCCTGCCTGTCTCAGGGTTTGTGTAACTGAGCCTCTCTGCGAATAAAACCAACCAGACCTTATTTTTGTAATGATGAAAAGGAGTTAAATTTTACTTACCTCCATTTCCTCCTCATTCTCCCTTAGTGGGGGTGAGGTGGTACCTTCATTGCTTTTCAGCCCCAGAGGCAGGTTAAGGAAGAATGTCTTGGATCAGGTAAGAATTTGGCAAGAAGGCACCTCTCAGGCAGTTTATTCCCTGCCACCCAAAGCTGAAAGCACAGGATGTTAGGAGATCCCCCACATGTGTGCGCAGTGCTCCTGGCAGGGCCACAGCATCCAGAAATGGAACTGGGAGATGATCATGTTATCCATGGGCATTTGCCTTGTTACTACAGCTTTAGCAGGCAAGCCTTTCTCATTTGTTTAATAACCTATTTTGATTATTTCATTGATTTTTTTGGATCAAACCACCCCCTAGTGAGCTTTCTTTTCTGATTCCAGGTAATTGAAGACATCGAGTACCTGAAGTTTGACAAGGGGCCATGGGTGGAGCAAGATGATGTTTCTTTCCATCACTTGAGACTTTAGTAAGTGTGATGTCATTCAGCCACTGAGCAATTATTGGCATCAAAACCTGGGAAAAATGGTCAAAACCTTGAGTTTTTGAAGGTGGGGTTATATTTTGTAATATTGGTGCTTGGCACTGGAACATGGTGTGGCATTTTTGCTGCTGATTGATGAGACAAGAGGCTCCAGAGAAGTTTAAAGTGGTTTTTGTCAAAGATCCTTGTCTGCCTAGTTGGAAGAGATCAGACTCAGACAGTGGAAAGTGTCTTGTTGGAATAGAATTTGATTTTAGTAATTCTTTGCAAGTGCATCATGTTTAATTTGGCAGTTTTGTTTGTATAAAATACAAAGATACATATACATACATATCTATATATATCTATATATAGCTACATATATCTACATATCTACATATATATATATATATATATATATATATAAAGAATATAGTTACATTTTTAAGAGAAAATTTAAGTGTTACATTATTTTAATTATTTTCTAGTCATCTCACATGCAAATAGAAACACAGTATCTGCCCCTAAGCTTGTGACTTTATGACAGGCGTTGGAGTAGCAAGTTAAACTCTTTTTGCAGACTTGTGATATTTCTTGCATTTTACTTTTCTGTGCTGTTACTTCAAATACCTCCTAAAGATAGAGATAATGCTCCTATTGTATGTTTTTTCTATCGAGGAGGGAAGGTAGATCACAGAAGAGCAGTGCTTGGTGTTGTCTGACAGGAACAAGTCATGATTTGGGTGCATTTTATGTATCAAAGATGAAGTTTCTTTGCGTAGTAATTGGAGGATAACATCTGGTGACTTAGGCCCTAAAAAATGCTCACAATCAGACTTCCTTTCAAAGAGGAAGTAAATTGCTTGTTTTCCTGGAACTCGACACTAGTGCAGGTATTAAGAAAGGATTTTTAATTGTGGTGAGTAGGAGAGAGTTGAAGGAAACCTTACAATTAGAGCAGTGTGTTAAGATACTGCATGAAAATTCTATTTCACAGTAGTAGAAGGGAATAAATTGCTTTAAGGACTCAATTTTTCATTGAATCCTGGAGAAGGATGAGAGAGTCTCCTGCTCAAGGGTCTTTGTCACTGTAGGTAATATGAAATTATTTCTTTTGGCAAAAACATGGGGTTGTTTGAAGACCCCAGAATGCAATAAACTGCTTGTTTAAAGCACAGAATCTAAAATACCCTGTGTGGAAGGGACCCACACTGTACATGGAGCCCAGCTCCTGGGGTTTGCTTTTGAATCTTTGTGCTGAGGTGTCAGGGCATCGATAAAGGGCTGACAACACATCCTGTGCCAGTCTTGAGCTCATGCCTTGCTCAGCTGAGTGAGGGAGTCTTGGGCAGCGTCTCGGGCAGCCTGGGAAGAGCCTCTTGGTAAAAACGTGTGTGTTTGGACATGATCGTTCCCCATGGTAACTCCAGAAACGCAGGGAGCCTGCTGCAGGGCGCCCTTCTTGGAATTGTATGCTGGATTCAGTGCCTGGCCTAGGTGTGAGTCTGTGAACTTTGGTGCTTTTCTCACTTTTTCCATTGCCCGAGTAGTAACGAGCCTGTGGTCCCCAAGGTGTGCGGGTGTCGCGTGCCTGTGGGAATCTTTCCTTTAGAAAGTGATTTTCCTGCAGGTTCCCAGTGCCTGCTCGTGCTGGCACGTGCTGCCCTCTCCTGGGTGCTCCTGGTGGGCTCCAGCAGCTATTCAGGATGGTTCAGGCTTGAAAAGCCCTCTGAGGTTGTGGAGTTCACTGTTTCCCCAGTGCTGTCGAGCCCATGGTGGGCCCATGTCCCCAAGTGCCACACCCATATGGCTCTGGAACGCTTCCAGGGACACTGATTACACCATTGCCTGTTCCAAGGCCTGGCCCCCCTTCCTGTGAGGAAGTTTCCCCTAAGATCCAATAGAAGTTCTGCCCTGTTTGCTTTTCCACCTGCAGTCGCTTCCTTTGCTGGCCTGCCATCCCTTGGGAGTGCGTCAGCCCTGTGTTCCCTTCCACCCTCTGCTCACACTGATGCCTTCAGAAGACTGACCTGGAACAGAGGCTGGACAGAGTTAAGAATAAAGCAGGTAGTTATTGAAAGGCCTTAAAGGACACACCTTGGGCAGTACAAGAGCCTGGCCAGGGCTACACCCAAGAGGGACCCAAAATGGTCACAAAATGGATGACTGGTCATGAGGTCTCACATTTTTATCAGTTTTGGTCCATCTGCATATCAGAGTTAATTGTCTAATTACAGCTTCAGGTTATGAAGTCCCAGCCTTCTTGTTTTCTCTCTTCAGTCCACCCCTGTTTATGCTTTTGGGCATGAAACTTGTAACAATTGTCCTTGGTTTCAAGCTAGAAAAGGGTTTTGTCTTCCTGCTCTGTGAAGAGAGCTCACTAACACTTAACATGAAGCTGAAAACTACATACCCAGGTAGCACAGACTATGAAAAATAGGAAGGCTAAAACTTAAGGCATCAGCACCAGCGTGTCTGGGGGTCTGGGATGGGTGAGCAGGGCTGAGAACTTTTTTATTGCACACGTGTAGGGCCTAATGGAAACCCCAGCAGGCCTCTGGGTGATTAATGCAAATTAGCCAGCTAATGAGCCGCACCCATGGGCAAGCAGTTGCATAATGATCCCTTTTATCCCCCTGCCTGCCCTTAGGTGCTCTCTCTTGTCCTGACAGCTGTAGCTGTGGGATCTTGATAAAAGGTTAAAAGGGCCTTCATTTGTGCTTTGGGAGCTGGAGGGGACTTCCAGAGGATGTTCTTCATATCTTCCTTTCCTCTCCTGGAGTCCAACAGAAACCATTCAGGCTTTTTAAATGTCTCAAGGAGCTCTTCTGCTGCCACTGCACTGTCTAAGGGGTGTTTTTATCTGGGCCCTTCCCAGTGACATTTGTCTCTCTGCATGTACTTCAGAATAAATCACGTTTGGGATGAGGAGTGTGGGCTGTGTAACCTTGCTTGTGTTCCTTTGTCAGCTCCTGGGGGGAGCTTGATGCACTTGTTGTATCAGACAACTGCACAGCTAAATCTGATCTGTCCCTGCATCTCCCTCAGAACCCAGGAGTCAGGGACAGAGGCCCTGCAGCTCTGCTTCCCGGTGTAATTTTGCTTAGCAAAGGGAAGAAGTATCCCTGTTTAAATATCTGATTGCAGATAGCAGGACAAGGGGAGCTAGCAAGAGGTGCATTGGACCTGGCTTTGAAACTGCCATGGAGACTCCAAAAATCTCATGAACTATTAATTGTAAATCTTCTGGTACTGTAAACTATTTTCTTTAGCACCTTGGTTCTCTCTTCAGCATAAAATCACAGAATCCCAGAATGGTCTGGGTTGGAAGGACCTTCAAGCCCATCTCATTCCTCCCCTTGCCATGGGCAGGGACACCTTCCACTATCCCAGGGTGCTGCAAACCCTGTCCACCCCATCTTCTTGCTGCAGTTGAAACACTTACTTTGTGATTTTCTCTTTGCAGTGGCTTTTCTAGGTTTGAAGAGCTGTTGTTGCACCTTCTCCCTTTTTCTTGCAGACCTGCTTTTTTTGGAAAATGGTTTTTTTTTGTTGTTGATATTGATGGTGAGTTTTTGCTTACCAAGGGAGTAACTGTGCCTCACCTTGGCCATGCCACACCTGTTCTGCTTGGCCAAATGAGGGAATTGGAGTCCCTGTAGCAGAAGGAGGAATATTCATTTCATCTGTCAACACAGAGCTTGTATTGAATGGTTTTGTGGTGTTGGCTTTTAGGTCTCTTTTCACTTGAGTTTTTGTGACTATGCCAACATCAGGTGTTGAGAAATCATGGCCCAGGCCGTGCAAACTCAGGGTTTATTGTTGCATTGCCTAGTTTATTTATTTTTTTTCTAACCAGTCCCCTTACCCCACCTAGCACCTTTGGTGAGGTTCATCAGACTCTGATGTTCATGGTGTGTGTCCTGCTGTGAGCTGCCTGTGAAGGAAGCAGGAATTCTTTCTCTAAAAAGAATCAGGAATGTGTCAGTCCTGATCCTTCTGCTGGTTCAGTTGTGCTGGATAAAGTGTGTGAATTAGCATGTAATAGGTGCTTTTGGAGAAGAGATGAGTTATCCATTGCTGTAAGGTACTTCCAGGTGGGATTCCTGTGGAACAACCATAAGTTAAGAGGCTTAAGTGAGCTAAAACTGCATGTTCCTAAAGTCTTGGGAGCACACAGTCACTTTCATGCTCTCAGTTCCTTTTCAAATATTACCTAATCTGGAAGGTAAAGGTGCTGCATGCTGAGAGCTCCTTCAGGAAAGTCTGGTAAAGTGTCAGGAAAGAGTAAATAGTGATAATTTTCTGCTGGGGACGAGAGAGAAAATGAAAGAAACATAAAAGGTGCCTGTAAGCACTTCCTGCTGAGCAGGGAATTAGTCCTGGCAAGTGGCTATGGTTTTGTGGTTAGATGTTGTTGTGGCAGGTGTCTTTGGGTGTGCTTTTGCTTAGTATTCCAAATTATTTCTGAAGGTGCAGAGAACACAGAGAAGCCATCAGTAGCTTTCATTATTTTCCTGTGCAAAGAGGTTTTGGGAGCAGAAGGTTTGTCATTTGGCCTTTAACTAAAATGAATTGTGCCTGGGAGTTGTCCTCTCCAAATGGCCATTTGGCTGAGATTCAGGAAGGAGTGGATTCACTGCAGAGTGGGTGACCACAAAACCTTATCTCTGTGAGTGATATTAAGCTTTATAGGTGCCTTTTTGTGCCTTCCAGTACCTGAAATACACATTTAATGTTGTTGAAGTTAAATAATGTTGCAGTTCATAGGAAGCATCTTTGGTGTCGATCCTGATCTTGGACAAGGGCATTTATCCTCATCTTCTGCCATCTGAACTTTGATTGGATTATTGTATTTCCTTGCAAATCTGTCTGTAGTAGGATAATTTACTTTTTTAAAAAGTGTGAATATCAGGGTATGTAAGCAAACCAGTTCACTTGTTGGAACACTTCATGGCTAGGAGGAAAGGTCCCAAAATTTATGATTTGAGGGTAAAATAATTTCTTGAAGATGATGAACTTTGCTTTGCTCAAGGCATGTGCTTGATGTGCATATTGGTATTTGTTGAGAAGTGTAATTCCCTGCAAACAACCCAGCTTGCAGAGTTCCTGGTGCTGCATTTAGGGTTTGGTCAGTGCTGACTGGAAAGGGATGTGTTTTTGCCAGCCACGTGCAGGTGGCACTGTTGGCCTGTGGATAACCACAGGCAGCAGGAGGCTTTCTAGCAGTTTCTCAGGCGTCTTCATTTCAGGGTATCTGAAGTGCTGGTGCTGTGCAGAGTGGATTGCTGGTGGATCCTGAGATCCATCACTGGAGCTGTTGCAGCTTCCTCCAGGTGTTCCCAGGAAGGAGGCTGGAGGCACTGCCTCCTTCCACATCCTCTCACTGTCTCAGTACTAGTCCGTTTAGGATGGGAGTTTAGCAAGGTGCTGTGTGGCATTCAATAAAACCACTGTTTTTTACACTGCTTTTACAGAAAGCAAAAAAGCCAGGAGGGGTTTCATAGAGAAGGGTCCCAGGAATGATGGAGCACCTCCAAAGAGGAAGAACCTGTGGGGGGGAATGGAGAAGCAGGAAGTTGGAGAAGGAGCAAACTGGAGGCAAAGATGAGGGGCAGTACCACATAGATTTGTGAGAAATATAAATGTTTGGAAAACAGCCCAAACTTTTGGAAACTTTATTTGACAGAAAAGTAGTTCTGTAATCATAGAATGATGATTATGAATCCTAGAATGGTTTGGGTTGGCAGGGTCCTTAAAGCCTGTGCAGTCCCACCCCATGCCACAGGCAGGGACACCTTCTGCTGCATCAGGTTGCTCCATCCAAGCTCTATCCAGCTTGGCTTGGAACATTTTCAGAGATGGGGCCATCACAGCCTCTCTGGGCACAACACTTGGCTTTTGCTGCGGCAGGGTGTGAACTGAGTACTCCTTTTCCCCTCAGTGTGCAGGACAAGGCTGGAGTGGTGGATTCCGTGTCCATCCCGCACTTCGTCCCCGAGATCACCATCGGCGGCTCTGAGTATGACAAGATCTACTATGAGTACCAGGCGGTGAGTGCTGCTGGGGACATGGCCAGGGGACACGGCCAGGAGCCCCTCGCTGCTGGGGACATGGCCAGGGGACACAGCCAGGAGCCCCTCGCTGCTGGGGACACCCTGTCTGCCACCCTCCTGCCCATTGCTACCCGCAACTTATGCATTTTGCCCAAATCCCCACCTTTTCTGAAGTCTAGCTTCCCCCCAAGAGGAATAACACAGCAAATGGTTTGTTTCATAAGCTGATTTTCTTTCTATTTTTTTTTTTTTTTTTTTTTGAGATCTTTAGATGTGGACTAAAGGATAAATGGTTTTCATTTGTTTCTGTTTCTCGTGCCCTGATGAGTCTGTGACCTCTGAAATCTAAAATAATCCCTTAAGTCAAACAAGAAAATTGGAAACCCATGGTAACTCCTTATGGAGTGCTGAAAGAGGGGGTGTTTTTTTTGAGGAGGGATTGATGCTGCCTCGCTTCCCCAAAGTGCTGTTGCTTTAAATAGAGTGTTTCTGCACGTTGGCACACATCCAAAGCCTGTTGTGCCCAGCGCTCCCGTACACCTCATGCAGGCTCCCACTCAGGGTTTTAATTAGCTCCTGCCTTGCTGCTTCTGGAGACAGCAGCTCCCAGTCCCCCCAGAGCTCTGCCCTGGTGCTGCTCCCTGGTTCCCTGGCATGGGGCCTCTTCCCTGACACAGGGCTTGCCTAAGGCCCAGGTGTTGGAAAAGCTCCTTGAAGAAGTTGTGGAACTGATGATAATTAATTCTGAGTGGCCAAAGTTACAGGTGAGCCTGTGTTTTCCAGTTGGGTTGAAATCTTCCCTGCCACTGCATCTTATTTTCCAAGCAGTCCTGAAGACAAAGGGAGGAATATACAATATTAATTGTTAGAAGCCATGATTTGCATAATCCAAACACTATCATTTTTCTTTTCCTGGTAGTATACAGTCTCTTACTGAGATTAAAATGTAAGGTACAGATTTATGGACTTGTTTGGAAACTGAACCACCAATGTTTTCTTCTGGAATAGACAGAATATTTGACATAATTTGTTCATCCTCTGCTGGCTGTGTACTGGAGAGGCTCCTGGGTTCACACTGTTCTGCCTCATTTGAGATGTGACCTTTCCAGCTTGTAAAAGGGGCTAAAGCTAAAGGTTAAAGCAGCAGAAAGCATCTGAGCTTGTCTAATGGGTTTGAAAACTCCCTGGTCCAGCTGAGAAATTGCTATCAGAATTTCCTCCTCTTTGCTGTCACATTTTTAAATCCAAAACTTCGGGCTCAGGATTTTTGGAGCCTTTCCCTCTGAGAGCTGCCTGTGCTGTGCAGCACAGATTTGAGCAGGATCTGCTGCAGGCCTCGTCTCTAGCACACAGCAGCCATCTGCACTGCCAGTGCCTTTCTTCCCCGAGATAAGAGGGCCTGTTTTGGGCTGAGATGTCCCTTTGCAGAGGAGCTGGGAATTACTGAGGCTGCCTGACACACAGCTAGATGTGACCTCTGTGCTGTGTGCTGAGAGCCCGGGCTGAGACTTCTGAGAGCCTTTTTTCCTCTGGCTGTACAGCAGCACTTTGTGATGGCAGGAAAGTGAGAATGTCCTGGCCCATCCAGTGACTGGCTGCCAGGAGGAATTGGTGACTTGCCTTGCAGATGTAGCAAAGGGATGCCTAGGAGTAGGAATATGGGTACCTGGGGAGGAAAGCTGTGCTCTGGGATTGCTCTGCTCCACGCCAGTTAGTTGACAGCTGAAGCTGAGCAAAAAAACATTGCCAGAACATGATCTCCCTTCTGCAGCCTTGTTTGTAGGCCCTGATTCAGGAAAACGCTGTGGAAAGTGATAATGTCCTTTGGAATTGGGAGGTGTTGCTCGCTTCAGGAAATATTCTGTTAAATTTAGGCTACATTAATACTCTTTCTCTCTTTTCTGAATGCTTGGATTCTTGTAGTCCTTCAGTGGTGTGGGGGGGTGTACAGGGATGGTGCACAATGCAAAAGATGCTGAGTTTTCCTGTCTTCCATCAGCTACTGGAAGGGGAAGCACCAAGCCAGCCCCACCTGCTGTTTTATGTTCTGTGGATTGCATTCTTTGTGCTGAAACTTTGAAGATCTGGGTGTTTTTTTTACCTTCCAACTTTGTTTAGCAAATGAAGGGCTGATTTTTTTTTTCTCAGGCAAGGCTTCTGGGCAGAAGTGGCCAACCAGTACAAGCACAGAGAACAGATGAGCTTCCAGACACTCAGATTTGGGCTGGGAGGTTGTTTGGTCTGTAAAGAGGTAATCACAGGCCCCTGCCTTGACCATGTCTGTGCAGGGATGGTCACAGCTGTGCTGCCACTTTGGCATTTGAAGATAAAGGGTTTAGGCCACTCTTAAGTAAAGTTTAGGCTGACTTGTAGGTAAAGGCTTAATTATGGGATAATTACAGAAGTTTAACTTTTCCTCGTGGGAAATGCATGCTTTTAAGGTTGGTGTAATGATGTTTACCACATAAATACAATGATTTGCGTAGGGGATTTTTTTCCCCCAGTAACTACTCATAAATCCTTGATCTCTCCAATAGGCAGCAAACTGCTGTGCTTTTCAGAGCTCCATGCACACAATTCCTGCCGCCTAATAATGGTGGTTTTCAGGGATTTACAAATTCCAGGCAGAAGCTGGGTTTTGTTCAAAATATTCATTAGAAGCAACCAAGAAGAAGGAGGAGGAGGAGGAGGGAACACTCTTCAGAGTTCCAAGATTTTAGTATGTGTACTTTTCCACGAAATAACGAGGTGGCCACATACAGTTCTGCATACTTGGAACTCACTTTTTTTTTTTTAATGTATATCCTCTAAATTTCTTCTGTAAGGGCTCTTTTCATGTGGGAGGAGGTGGCTTTTAGCAGCCTTCTTATAGCATGAAGTCCTTTGGCAGGGTCCAGCAGTTCTGTTGAAGCATTCAGAAACTTCTAAGGATGCTTTTCTGGCAAGGGAGAAGCAACCTTTCAGTCAGGTTCTGTAGATCAGAGATAAGCATGTCCATTCTTCAGGGAAGCAACATTATTTTAGGAACTGTCAGACTAGTAAAGGCTTGACTACCCTTTTTTTTTTTTTCTCCCTTAACAACTGCTGTATCTCTCTGCCTTTCTTGCAAGTGCACACAATCCCCAGGGATAATACTCCAAACACTGTGCGCCCTGCGAAGCTGGAGAGCTGGAGCACTTAGGCAGATGTGTTTGCAGTGAAGATGAAAACAAATGGCTCTGTTTAATGGAATCAGTGTACTTAAATAATGTGCTGATGTACTTCACACTCCTGCTGCATCTCCTGGAGTGGGGGAAAACGGCTTCTTTGACGTGTCTGTGCTTTTCTGTGTACATAAAAGTGCAGCTGTTTGCTGGAATTCAGAAAATCAAAGAATCACAAAATGCTTTGAGTTGAAAGGGACCTTAAAATTCATTCCCCGCCACTTCCATGGGCAGGGGTGCTTTCCACTATCCCAGCTTGCTCTAAGCCCTGTCCAACCTGGCCTGGGACACTTCCAGGGATCCAGGGGTAGCCACAGCTTCCCTGGGCACCCTGTGCCAGGGCCTCACCTCCCTCATAGGGGAGGGTTCCTTCCTAATATCCCATCTAACCCTGCCCTTTGGAAGTGTGAGGCAATTCCTCCTTGTCCTGTGCCAGGGAAAGGCAAGAGAAGGCTCTCATTGTGTTTCCCACCCTGTTTTCCTTGGTGGAAGACTGCTTTTGGAATATAGGGATGCTGAGCATGAGGCAAGGAAAGCTCAAGCAGATCGAAGTTCTGGCTATGGCTGTGAGGTGCAATCCAGCTCCTTCCACAGCAGCTGCACAGCTCAGCTGCCTTTGCCAAGCTTCATCTCTGTACCCTGCTCCTCCTCCTCCTCCCTCCTTCCCCAGGGCTTGGGAATGTGGGGCTGGCAGGGCCCTGCAGTGCTGTGGAGCAGCAAACAGAGGAGAGGGAACAGGATGAAGGGGAATCCCACACTGTTTTCCCAGGCTTTTCATCACTCTTTTCCATAAGGATGCAGCTTGGGAGGGGAAATCCTCCAATGTCTGCCGTGCCTCCGGGTTTGGGGTAGTTGCAGGGCGATGGCAGGTGAGCCTGCAGCACGAGTCAGCTCTGTCCCACACCCCAGCACTGAGAGTGCTGGAAGAGCTTGTGTCTGCTGTGGGAAATCACAGCTCCCCCAAGGAGGGGACATCCAGGTTTAAGGTGGCCCAAGAGCTACCCTGGTCCTTTTTGGCAGCTGTGGGGCCAAAGGTGGCTGCTGACAAGCAGAGCCCTTGGCTCCCCATCTCTGCTGAGAGTACAGGGAACTCCTCACATAAAAATCTCCTAAAAGAGCTACAGAAGGGGTACTTGAGCTTTCAGAGAGCCAGAGTCTGGATCAACAACAGGATCAACTCTTGCCTTTGCAGGAGCAGGGAGCTTTAGGATATCTTTCCTTTTCCATGTTTTTGATCGTTGCCATAGCTGCTTCCTTTGATAGAACCTTCTGTTTTCTCTCTCCTGGCATTTCTTTCTTGGCTTGATGAAGCTTTCATTCTTTTTAGGATCAAGATCTCCTTTCCTAATTCTGTTTTAAAGGAGGTGTTTGACAGCTGTAATGCCCAGCCCTGTCTGCTGTTGAATCCAGGAAGGAATGAAAGCAGACACACAATAAATTAGAAGATGCTTCATTTAAGGTTTTGGGTTTTTTTTTTCTGTTTTATCTCTGCAGATGTATTTTTAGCCCTTTCCAAAGTAATAAGATGTTGCCTGGCTAGGTATCAGTAAGACCAAAAGAACCTGAGGAATAACAAAAGCCTGGGAATGACAGGGTTGTTGCTCAAGGATACTTAGATTTGCTGTTCTTCCCCCCTTCCCACTTCTCCTTTGCTCCCACTAATCCTGTTCATATGGGGAGACTCTGAGAGCAGCCCCTCTTTAGCAACAGGCAGCTTCTCCACCCTGCTCCCCCTGAAAAGTATCATGGACAGTTGGCAGGGATATCTTATCCCAGAAAGAGTAGAGAAAGGAGCCTGACAGACCTTGGAACTTTCTCAAACTTGGGCTTGGTGGTTGTGTCTGTTTTATTTTAGGTGATGGCCCCTGCTGTCCCAGGCACTGGGTACCTCTGTAAATCAAAAAGACATCAAATCTCACTGGCATTAAAGTAATCCATTTTCATCTTGATAGTCTGTCCCTGTGAAAGGAAACACTTCTTTATGTGGGAGCACATCCCCCTTTCCCAAACCCCTCTCAATCCCGTACCTATGAAGGGATGCGATCCCCAGGGTAGATCTCTCTTAAATTAAAATTAATTGGAATATAATTTAATAGGGGGGGTAACATCTCCATGGATCTTACACTGTGAAGTAGTCAGTTTGACGTGTTTAACTGTGCTGTGTGGCTTGGATTAATTCCTTGGCTTTCCCCTGCACTCTCTAGTGGATAACTGATCCTCTTGGGGGCACTTCTTTTTCCAAAGGTTATTGTCTGTTTTTCTAATGAATGAATGAAGAGCAGGACAGCAGTCATTGAACAGTTCCAGCAGACTGGAATTGTTTTAGCCTCAATGCAGTGAAACTTTTGGGTGCTCTTTTTTTGGGCTGTGATGGATGTTAACAGCATTGAGGGTTTATTTGAGTCAGGGATGGCAGGAATGAGGCTGTAACAAACACCTGTCTGTGCCAGGTCTTTGGGAACCAAGCCATGCACACCTCAGATGTGTGTTTGGGGGGAAATCACTCCCCTTCCCTGCTTTAACTGCTGCTCTCTGGAGCACAGGAGCAGTGGGATTGGAGAAGATCTTTGAGTGCAACTTAAACCCAGCAGTTCCAAGGCCACCACCAGCCCATGGCCCCAGGTGCCACCCTCCTGGGCAGCCTGAGCCCCACAGTGCCACAGTGCCAGCCCTTTCCATGAAGAATTTTTTCCCTAATACCCAATTTCAATGTTTCCTGATGCATCTTGAGGCTGTTTCCTCTTGTCACTTGGGAGGAGAGACCTGGCTACAGCCTCCTTTTGTGTAGCTGCAGAGAGGAACCAAAGGAGGAATAAGGAACAGTCAGGAGCCAAACTCTCCCTGAATCCAGCCAGTATCTGTAGCTCCACAATCCTAGATTCTCTCAGATTTTAGCTGTGTGCCTACAACTCTGCCAACCCTTTGGAAGCGAGGATTTCTCCTGTAAGAAGTGGTCATCTGATCCTGGCAGTGATGTTATTGTGGCTGTTCTAAACAGCCACTGAAGGATGAGGTGGGGATATTGATGAATGAGCCTGAGCTCCCAGAGTAATGACTCTGCTTTAAGTGCTCTTTGCTCAGTGCTGGTCCAAGCAGGCTATTTATAGAGCTCCTGGAGCTGTGGAGCCTGGCCATCAGCACAGAGCAGCACAGGAATAGAGGGCAAAACCGGTCATTGTTTGTTCCCCAAAGGCTGGAAAACCAGGCACAACCTTTGCAGGTGGAGCTCTCCAGAGCTCTACCTGCATGTGCCTGATGTGGAATGATCTGGAGCAAGCAGCTGGCTAGAGCTGCTTGTTGCTCCTCCACAGCCTCTGCTACTTTATAGGGCTTTTCATCATGTTTATGGTTTTGACAGGCACTTCTGTGGCGGATTCTTAATTTAACTGATGAGATGGTCTTGTTTTCACCTCTTTTCCTAATGCCCTTTTTAAAGTTGAGCTGTTTGATGCCTTTGAGCTGGCTCTACCTTTGGGTACAGCTCATTTCAGGAGTTTCATGCTCTGTGGGGTGGATTTTATCCCATCCCTCTGGAAATAATCCTTGCTGCCAACTTTTGGGATCTGTGCAGTGTAATGCAGCAGGCCAAGGCTTCATTCTCACTTAATTTCCATGGAGTGGAAAAATCTGCTCCTTGGTGACCTGGCAGGAGCTCAGCCTTGCCTCCTGCTGCAGGGATGTGGGAGAGTTCCTGGGGCTGCCTGGTGGGATCTCTGTGATCATAAAATCATGGAATGGGATGGGTTGGGCTGGAAGGGACCTTAAAGTTCACCTCAGCCCCTCTGCCATGGGCAGGGGACACCTTCCACTATTCCAGGGTGCTCCAGCCTGGCCTGGGACACTTCCAGGGAAGTTGGACTGCAAGAGAAGGTGAATATTCAGTCCCTCTCTATTGTCTCAGCTGCTGGTGAGCCCCACAGAGCTTCTTCCTATCTCCTTTCCATCAGCTCTTGCAGCCAGGCTGCCCAACCTAGACAAACCCAGCAGCCTCAGGGCTGGTCCCTGATTCCCATCCCTGCCCTTGTGCTGGCTAAGAGGAGCCTGAGAATTTCAGCTTGGGTACACTTTGGAGCACCAGCCTAACCAGAACCAGCACATCCTACCCCTTGCCCTGCATCCCCACGTCTTCCCTGGTGCTCCTACCACTCCTCTCTGCAGAATCCTGCCCTGTTCCAAAGTGTGCAGCTCCTGTACTGCAGTCACAGCTGGAAAATGTAGGATTTGAAGAGCACACGTTGGGGAAGTGGTCTGTGCAGCTCATGCTCAGAACAGCAATTCCCATCCTCCTGCCTCCTAGGTAATATGGGACTTGTTTACTCTGCTTCCCTCTTCCTTTTTTTTCTTTTTTTCTTCTTTTTTTCCCCTTTTTGGCTATTTTGAAAGCTTAGCTGTGACAAATCCCCAAACTCTCTTGCCTTTGCCAAGGCCCACTGTGAATGATGGAGTTATGGATGAATACTTATTATAACACTTGCTTTGATGTCTTGCATGTCTTTAACCAAAGGCACACAGGGAATTTGTTTTGGACAATGAATTTGAATTCTGTTGGGGATGATATTGTAGCTTTTTAAAGAGGGCAGATGTACCCAGAAACAAAACTGTAAACTGCTGTATTTTCCCAGAGATCTCCTGTTGCTTTAATAATCTACTTATCTGGGAATCTCTTCAAGTATCAAAGGGCCAATTATGTGCTGCCTGGAGAGGACCAGGGAGAGCTGTTTTGGTGTCACAGGCTGTCTCATGTCCTCCCTGGCTCACTGCTGGAAATCTGTGGGGCAGAGATAGTAATCATTTATTTTCATCTCCCATCTTCTCTTTGCTCGGTGGGGGGAACTCTCAACAGGACTGTGTAGTTTCTGCTGATGTACAGACAAGGCATTAATTGAAAAACCTCAGAAAAACTGATCACAAATGGTTTGTGACAGGGCAGGTTGGGAAGTGCCTCATGGAGGAGGTCAGGTCTTGTGTCAGCCTGATTTTTAGGGAAAGAAGTGTCTTGTTTTTCGACATTCAAGTGAATGTAAACACAACTCCCCTTCCTCAAAACAACAGGCTTCATCTTTTATTAAATAGCTCATTTTTGCAGCCTGAGTACAGATTTTATCAAGACTGCATCTTGTTTCTCTCTGCAGGGGCAGCTCTCCCCAACAGGATCCTCTTATATGTTTTTTTGGAAAGGAAAAATCCTCAGGACAAGTCTGGGGTCTTGTGTGAAACCAGTGCTTGTGTGGAGACAGAGCAGATGATCTGTGCTTAATTATTTGGAGATGCTGCCAGCAGATAGCTTATTTTTAAAGGAAGAGTTTTATTACAGCATCTTTGCTGGCTTCAGCCTTTCTCACCAAACTCATTGGCTTTTTTTTCGGGTGGTTTGCTTCTGGGGTCCAGTACTGGAGCTCAAAGGTGTTCTGTTCTGTTTCTTTCTTTCCTGGAGGTAGGAATGGATGTTCTAGAGATGGATTCTGCTTTTGGAACCAGGATCTCACCATCTCTGGCATTCCAGGTCAGGGTCAGTACCTTCCAAGGGGCGCTGCTTCAGCACTGAGACTCACAGGCTGCTGCTTAGCTCCCAGGGTACCCTTTGAAACTTGGGTAAAGGCTTCAAAAATCTTAGGGTTTTTCCATCAAAAAGTGGATCTTGGCTTTGCTGATGAAGGCAGGCAGATACTGCTTTTGCTTTAGCGAAGTTGAGTTCAGTTCTTGAAGGCTAAGTCTGCAGTTTCATTTGAATGGTTTAATTTAACGTGGTAATTAACTCAGTATCTCATGCATGAAGTATTTCATATATTTAATAATGTGTGTGCCTATTTTGGAATGAGATGCAGTTCCTCTCCTCCATGATACAGTTAGGGGAGCCATCTCATCAGGCTGGGAGGGGCTGGATGAATCCAGGTGGAGTGTGATGCTGAGATCATTGGCCTGGTTTTCATACACACATTATGATTTTTGTATAGTGATTTGTGCAGTCCCTCCTGCAGCTGCACAGCTCAGTCTTTTCTGAGAGACTGGTTTTTCTGTAAGTTTTATCATTACAATGTAAAAAACAGAATTTTGTGTTCTATAGATCCCACGAGGCACTCCAGAACTTTGTGGGGGGTGCCCAGAGTTCTGACTGAGCTTTCTGCTTTCTTTAGCTCCCTGGACGCAAGTACAGGCCAGGCTACAACGCCGACGCTGGGGACAAGTGGATCTGGCTGAAATGAAATCTGTTCCTGCTGGAGCCCTGGCCAGGATGGCCCACGGGACCTGAGGGAAGAGGAGCTACATTCAGTGCACCTGCTCCACATCATTTGTGTAGCACCAAGGAAACGCTGCCTAAATCATTTCCCATCCCCAGCAGAAGGGAGTAGACTCCCAGAAGGAAAACCATTTTGTTCTGGATTGTTTTTCTCTGAGGAGCCTCAGGGATGTGGGATAACCAAGTGAGCTGGGGCAGGCTCAACATCACAGCTGAACTTTCTCTTCCTCAAGGCTGTGGCACATTATTATCCAGGATTATTGTTGTTCTGCTGATTCAAGAGAAATTAAACCTGTACCCTCCTGGCTCTCACAAAGTTAATTTCTTGCTCTGTCACATGTGGTGTTTTATGAGGTTCATTAGAAGCAGCGATGTGTTCTGAAAGGCACTGACTGGACCTCAGGAAAGTATCGTAGAGATTCATTGAGAGATGGGAATAAGGGATCTCAATTCATACAGCAAAAATCTCCACTTAAAATTATAAAAAAATAGTCAAAATAATTGCCAGCAGTTGTGCTCACAGCTTCTAGCTTTGATTCCACTATAGAGCCAAATGTTTGTTGGGTATAAAAGAAAAGTGTAATTATTATTTTTGCAAGTCCCTGAAAGTCCCAGTTGGAAGGGTTTTTAAAAAAGAAATGATTCATTTGGTATTAGTCACAGAAATGAGGCACCTTGGCATTGGTTCAAGCACCACTGTCCAGATTTAGGTTGCAGTTAATTTTGCATTTCCAGCACGGGGCTCACTGCTTCAGTCACTGAGGAGAAGTGCTGTCAGGCATTCCAGAATTCAGGGCAGTGCCTTGGAGTTAAGCAGCCAAGTCTCACTCCTGCCCCTTCCCCCATCAAAGCCAGTATGCAAAGAGTCCCTTAAGGAGAGCCTTGGGTGCCTGCTGAGATACTGGATGCAGGAGCAGTGGGACAGGAACGGGGCTCTTTTTGCTACTCCTGTAGCTCTTTGTTTCTGTGTTTTATGCCTCACCTGTGTGTCCTCTGGGAAGGGACGCCTGAATCCCTCGGGACTCCCAGGCAGTGCAGTGAGAGCCTGAGCAGTGTGAGCCTCCCTCTGTCTGCCCAGAGCACCAGCTTTGAGGGGTGTGGGGATGAAAGGAACAGCTGTTGTGGCTTTAGGATCCCCCTGGAGAGTGCAGCTCTGTTTGCACATGTCCTCCATCCTGGTGTTACCGACGTCTCCGGGTGCTGGAATTTGCCTGGCAGTGTGTGCAGCCCGATGCCTGATATGGAGAGGTGTTTTGTACTGTGAGTGGAGCTGGGGAAACTGTTGTGGGACATTGGGGGGCTCACTGGGGTGCAGAGCAGCTTTAGGAGCCTTCCCCACCTGCTCTAGCAGCACAGAGAGCTGAGCTTTGGATAGAAAAGGCTTCAGTTCCAGTCAGGAAAAGCAATGCTGGCGAGCCCTGTGGCATGACAACATGCATCTCAAGCACACTTCTAAAAATTTTATTCAGGCTTTAACGCTGCTTTGAAACTGCTTATAAGCTAAATCTGTGAAGGAAATAACTTTCCCCTTGCTGTAGGAAGGAAGACTAGCTGTGTTTTTCTCTTCCCTCCTCTGTGTTTTTCTCTTCCCTCCTTCCCACTCCAACGCCTCAAAAAAAATCTCTTAGCAAACCAGCTGTAAAGATTTGGGTTTTGGAGGCTATGCTGTGCCAGTTGGAGGAATCCATCTCCAGTTCTTACTTAGATTGGGAAAGATAACATAGCTCAAGTCCTCCCTGTGCTTCTGCGTAGGTGCATGTGTGAAACCATCTGCAGTCTGTCCTCCTATCCCAAATTCCCATTGCCTGGGGTTTGCCTCTTGCCTGTCATGTCCCATGCTTGGTTCTGCCTGCTTTCGCAGGGCAGATTCCCTGGGGAAGGTCACATTTGTGGGCAAAGCCACCAGCTTTTCCTGTGCTCACTCCAGTTCAGCAACAACCTCCCCCTTGGCTTCCCTTTGCACAGGAGGGGAGAGAGAGGAAAATCCAGGCCGTGGAGATAACCTGTGCATGGCTGAGCTTCTCTGTGAGGAATTTGCTCCTCAGCAGCGACATCAAGCCCAGGGCTGCAGTTTTGAGATCCAGCAAGTTTCTTCTTCCTCCTTCACAGTGAAACTTCAATGCTTTCATTACAGAACCACTGAAAGGGATTGGACTGGAAGCCCATCCTGTCCCACCCCCTGCCATGGGCAGGGACACCTTCCACTATCCCAGGTTGCTCTAAGCCCTGTCCAACCTGGTCTGGAACACTTCCAGGGCTGTGGCAGGCACAGCTTCTCTGGGTGGCACAAGAGCAGTGAGGTTTCAGTATTATCCCTGCTGCCTCAGTTTTGCTGTGCCCCCACCACAGATGTGGTTGGAATGAATCCCTCCTGTGGAAGAGCTGGCTGAGCAAGTGGAATTTAGGTGCACAACAAATCCCGGCTGGCTTCCAGTGCTGTTCACAAAAGCAAAATGAATCAATTGTGCAGAAGTGAGGAGAAGCAACCAAAGCAGAGGGGCGGTGGGATGGCGCACTGGCACCTGATGGGCTGCTTCCCAAAAACGTGCCTGTGCAGGTTAACGTGAGCTGAGTGCTTATGGACAACCCCAGGAGCCATCTGTGCTCAGGGAGGGCTTGGAGAAAAGGAGGTCTGAAGATGAAAGGGATGGACTCTCCTCCTTGGGCTAGCCTTCTGTTGACTTGCATTTGATGTGAGGATGACAGGAGAGGACATCCTGAGGGAGGCGAGGCCCTGGCACAGGCTTCCTAGAGTGGCTGCCCCTGGATCCCTGGAAGTGCCCAAGGCCAGACTGGACACTGGGGCTTGGAGCAGCCTGGGATAGTGGAAGGTGTCCCTGCCCACAGCAGGTGCATTGGAGCAGATCTTTAAGGTGCCTCCAAGTCCAAACCATTCCATGATTGTGTGATACTGGCAAAGGCTCCGTGGGTGTGCCTGGCCCAGTGAGCTCCCATCCGTGTTGGCCAACACCGATCCCATCTGACAACATTGCTCCCTGTGATCCTGCCGTGCTCCTACCCCTGGCACCGTGGGTGGCAGGGTGCCACGGCACTCGCTCTGGTTCCCAGCTCTGAGGCCTGTTTTCTGCCAAGCACTCTTTCCCAGCGCGGCCAAGCTCTGCCTCCCAGTGCTGTGTGATTCCTGTGCAGGTGCTAGAGCCCAGCCTGGCTGCTGCTATCTGATGGGACCGCTCCTGCTGTACTCTCCACCCTCCCAGGCAAAAACTGCAGCTACAAATGAGACTTCAATTCTCCTTGAAAATTTCCTGAGAGAGCTTTGTCTCAATTAGCTCAGTGCTGAGCACCTTTAAAGGCAGCAGGGCTGGAATTGGCGGTGGGTGCTGCAGTTCCCTCTGGAAGAGGCGGGTGCTGCTCCTCATTCCTCCACCTGTCCTGGAGCAGAGAGCACGGCTGGGGAAGCAGCTCCTGGGGCACAGCAGTGCCCCGTGCAGACCAGGAAAGAGGATTTATCCAGCTGCTGATGCACAGGTGTGCTCTTTTGTGCTTCCTCTCCTGCCCTCAAGAAGGTGGCTGCTGCAAGCATTGCTGCTCACTGTGGAAGCTGATTTCCATTTTGGGAACCAAGTCCTTTGATATAAAGCTCCCAGGAGAGTTTCTGGTGTATAAAAGGAGTTGATGCATACAAAAAAACCCCAAAAAACCAGCAACAAATGGTGCTAAAATATAGCAGGCATGACCTATGCAGCCCTGGCAGCATCCAGGGCAGCTCCCAGGATGTTCCCTTCACCTCTGGGTGTTCTGGGAGACAAGGTTGATTGGTTTTATGTCACAAAAGGTGAGGATGTCAGAAACTGGGATTTGCCATTAGGACACAGACTCAATTTGCTGCTTTTCGGGGTTTGGTTTCTCTGCCTACAGGAAAGACTCAAGGCTGAAGGAGGGAGGAACTTGATGAAATCCATTTCCACTTTTGTCTTTGGATATGGGTAAAAATCAGGCTCCCATTGCCTTTGGTGGGCAGCTGAAGCAGTCCTGGAAGTCAGGCTGGCATGGGTGGGGACTGTACCTTCAGTGAGGAAGGGAAACAAAGCCACCGTGGGCTCTGAGGGGTCTCCAATCCCCTCTGACTCCCCCCTGAGGTGTTTGTTGTGGGCCAGGAGAACTCTGGAGGGAGGTGAGGGGCTCAGGAGCGAGGCATCAAAGCTGTGCTCTGGTTGCTGCTCCCTGGTCACAGGCTGGGTTGTGAGCTTGTGCTCCAGGCAGGAGCAGGGACGAGAGCAGACCCTCCTGGCTGTGCATTTGTGACTCTGCCAGTTCAGTAATTGAGGAGATGGGGCCCTTGCTGCTCCCAGCAGTGCCCGGGGTGTCCCATGGAAGGTGTTGCTCTCCAGGTGGTGATGGAGAGGAGCGGGGTGGAAGGCTGTGTTCAGCGCTGTGGCTTTGGCACAGTGCACCAGTCCCTGTTCTTTCCTGGCACAACCACTCGTGTTTCTCCTAGCCATGCTGATTTCCATCCCTCATCCATCTCTGGAGTCCCTGTGGAGCTGCTTTTCCCTTTGGTGTCTGCCTGCACGCAGCATTTTGGCAAGGAGGCAACTTCACCGGGACAACATCCGCTTCTTCGGGGAGCTTCATGTTCTCTGGGCTCTGCTGGCAGGAGCTTTTATGAGCTGTGGGAGGCAGCGAAGGGAAAACGACTTTGAGACCCAATAAAGGCTTTTCCTGGAGTGCCCAGACAGAGGTGGGTGGTGATAGCGCTGGGTCACGAGCGGCTGCTTTGCTCCCTGGCACGGCTCCGAGCGCACAAACCCCTGTCCCCTCCTGCCCGGCCCCTCTGCTTTGTGCCCCAGCGCTGGTTTGTGGCAGAGCCGGGCACGGCTCGGTCCTGCCGGGGTGAGGAGCCTGAGGCACCTGCAGAGCCCCAGAGCCCTGCTCTCGTTGCTTTCCAGAGGGATGCTCCGGCTTTCCCAGCACATCCCATTAGGTGGCAATGCAGCCTGCTCCTCTGGGCGGGATGACGGCACCGAGAAAGGGGCTGCAGCCTCCCTAGGGTGGGCTGGGGTGGCCAAGGCTCTTCAGAGTGCGTAGAGGGCTCTCAGAGCTATGCTTTTAGCTCCATTTTGGCTGCTGGCACTAAGCACGCTGCGATTCGTGTCCTTCTGGCTTTGGGGTGCCCTGGATCGTGTAGTGGTGGCTGTGGCCATGCCTGGGCCAGCTCTGTCGCTTGCCTGGGCTACGCAGGTTCTGTTGGCCAAGTGCTTTGTCCACCCTGGTGTTCCCTGTTGCTTTATTCCATGCCATTTCCAAGCGGGAGAAAGCAGCCAAGTGGCACCAGGGCGAGAGGGACACTTGGCATCTTCTCTGGGGTGCCCAGTGAGCAGGAAAACTCCTGCCACAGCCGGCTTGGGCTCCAGGTAGGACAAGGCTGCTGCTCTCCGTGCTCCCAGCAGCCCTTCCCAGGACGCAGACACCTGTGCTGCCCTCGGTCACGGCGCTCCGGCTCTCGCCAGGTGAGTCAGGAGCTCGCCCGGGCAGTGCTGGCCTGCAGCCAGGGGCTTCCCAGGCTGCCTGCTGGGCCAGCCACTGCGGGAGTGCCCTGTGCATGGGGGAACAGGCCCGCATCCCAAATGGGAGCTCTGAGCACGGGGCTGCAGGCTCCGGGGGGGCCCGGGGATGAGCTGAGCAGCCCCGTGCTCCGTTCCCCCTTCTCCTGAGCTCTGGAGGCTCACTCATCCCACGGCCTGCCTCTCCCTGCCATGCCACCCGGAGATGGGAGAGCCCTCAGGCCCGCGGCTCGGATCGGAGCAGCGTTCCACGGCAGCCCAGCCAAGGGGAATGAAGCAATATTAAAGTGTGATATTTCATTGCTCTGTAATTAACTCCAGCTGCTTTCAAGCTGCAACAAATTACCCTCAAAGCCCGTTTTTGTATCGAGAAGAACTTTGAACTGCCTTCGCAGCCCTCGTGGCCGGGAGGGAGCGGGGAGGCCGCTCCTGCTGTCTGTGGCTGCAGCTCCGTGTGTGGTTTGGGACCAGCCCCGGGCACAGGCACAAGTGCTGGGCTGGCACCAGCCCTGCCAGGGACAGCCCCGGCCGTGGGGAACTACCGCGGCATCCCGGGAGAGCCTCTGGCTCCACCTGGAGAGTCCTCTCTGCTGGGATATAGCCTGGTGCACCCAGAGCTATGGATGCATGCTGCCATCCCAAGGTCTTCCCAAAATGCCGGGGGCAAGTTAATCCAGGGCCTGAAGCTTCAGACAGCTTCTTGGAGAGAACATTCAGCTCAGCTGCTAGAAGGCAGCAGCCTCCTTCAGCTGATGTTCTGATGATCTGATGTTTTTTGGGAGCCACTTCTGCCCCTGAGTGGCTCAAAACTCAGCTCTGCATTTCCCTCCAGCTCCCTAGATTCCTTGGAGAATACATTTGTTTGTGTTTACTTTCCATCTCCCATCTCCAGCAGGATCCATAGAGATGGGCCTGTGCAGCCCAAGCCTGGGAAGGTGGTGCAGGCTCTCAGCACACATGGCCTGGCTGCTGCCAGATTTCCAGGCAGAGGCAGTGCCTGGCCCGATGATGCCAAGCCCTTCCCATCCTACTCTGGAAGATCAGTAGGACTCCAGCAGCTTCTCTGGGATGCCTCAGCCAGAGGCAGCTTAATTCTCTTGGATGAATTTGTGAGCTTCTGAAGCCAGAGGAAGATGGGAGCTTCAGTCCCGCTCCCCTGTCTGCCATGATCAGAGGTCTCAGAATGCTCCTGGGGCAGGGCTGGCTGTTCTGGGGAGAGCAGGAGGGAACTGTGGCTGCTCTGGGCCTCTCTGCCCACCCATGTGCCCGCAGAGGAGGTGGTCAGAGGAGTTTGAAGAGCTGCTCAGTTTCTGATGGGGGTGATGGGGGATGTGAGTCTTTGCTCTGGATGTGTTAAAGCATGAGGAGCAGACAAACCTTCAGCCCAAATCTCCAGGGAGAAAGCCACTGGCCCAGCCCCTGCTGTGGCACCCCGGGCTGGCTCAGTCCCAGCCTGGGTCCCCAGCAGCCCTGTTACACCTGTGGGTGCCACCTGCAGTGGGGTTCCAACCCCTGGATGTAGCACGGGAGGGGTCACAACGAGCTTGGTCCATGGGTGAGCCTTAAAAAAAGCTGGGGAAGCTTTCACCTCTGGTTCCCAGTGATGCCTATGGAGTGGCACTGGAGCCCAGCCTCATGCTCTGCTGGGGATGTAGGAGGAGATGTGAAGCACTGACACTTGGCCAAGCTTTAATTACCCTTAATTACCCAAACCCATCCACCTGGGTCCAAATCTGGGGCAGGTACATCCCAAAGGGATATGGGAAGAGGGAGATCTGGCACAGCTGTGATGGAGCTGCCCTTCCTGGGAAAGCCAATTGGTTTGGGTCCCCCTGGGATGGCTGCAACACCAGCCTTATCACCTTCAGCTGGGCCAAGTGGAGTAGATTAATGGTTAGATTTATCATAGAGCAATCTAATGAGCAGTGGTAGAGCCAAGTGCTTTCTGTTCAGTGACCCACATCCAAATTTGGATGGGAGCTGACAGCCTGACCCTGGGACTGTGCTCTGACCAAAGGAAATCAGCCTGATCGTTCCCTGGAGAGAGCAGCCATGGCTTTAAAGTGTCTTCTCAAAACATTTATCTGATCAGCTAAAAAAAAACAAACCCAAACACCAAAAAACCTGAGAGCGGAGTTGGGTTATGTGACCTTCTCAGTTTCTTCCCCATCTCTGCAGCTTGAAAAGCCTCAGCCTGGCAATGTGCTGGGATGGCTCAATCCAGCAAGGAAAGCTCCAGCAGTATCCCACATCCTTCCCAGGCTGTGCTCTTGCATCTGCATCACCAGTACTCAGGGGGAGAATTAACATGCTGTGAGTGCTAATAGGGAAACTTCAATAATTGAAGGTTTTTGGAGGCTTTTGTTGGCATGTTTGCTTTTGGAGGTAATGTTTTACTGTAGCAGCTCTTCCTCTGCTCTAAACCTTTCCCTCCCTCTGCAGTTTAGAAGGGAAGCAACATGGTGTATTCCAAATTCCCAGGGCAAGTCTTCATGAATAGAGAGGTTGTGGAATCTCCATTCCTGGAGGTGTCCAGGGCAAGTTGGACAGGGCTTGGAGCACCCTGGGGCAGTGGAGGGTGTTCTTGCCTATCACAGGGGGTGGGATGAGGCGAGTTTTAAGGTCCCAACCCATGGTATTCCATGATTCCATGGTCTGAGCAGTGGATGCAGCTCCTTGCATGGCAGGTGCAGAGCTGAATAGGAGGACCAAGCCAGGTGGAAGGAAAACCAGCCAGGAGTGGCTGGAAGGAGAATCCTTGTGGTGAGAGGGGTGTTTGCCACTGTGGCTATCGAAGGGGTTTTATTGGCTCAGCAGCTGGTGCCAGGAGCCTCAGGGAAAGCTGCAGGGTGTCCTGCAACCTTCATCCAGGCTGCTCCCAAGCAGTTTGCTGTCCCCAGCAAAGGTGTTCCACCCATGGGAAGTCTCCTCCAGCATGGTCCTTTAACAGCCTGAGCAATTTCTGCTACTCACACTCAGTGGGTTTTCCCACCTTTAACATCATGTCTTTTTTGGTTTGAACAATAGCAATACCCAGGGCTGGCTCAGCTGTTGTTTGATCCCACAAGTCTCTGCCCTTGGCCACATCATATGACACAGAGTTCCTTGAGGCAAATTGTGTGAAAAGATGCTTTTTTTTTCTTTTTTGTTCATCACTTCTGGATTTGCTGTCCCTTCATTCCCTCTGAACAGCCCGTTGTTTTCAGAGCCTGAATACGAGCTCTGTCCTGGAACCAGCACGACCCCATCCACTGGGCACCAGAGGACCCCAAGGAGGCTTTTCCCTCAATGTGCTGGTTTTCAGAGCAGCCCCCCAAGGCAGAGCCATTGCTCTGGCTTTGTATGACACCCTTCGTCGAGGAGATGGCCCAAGAGGAAGGTGGGGGTGGTGGCAGTGAGCAGACCCTGGGAGCAGGGAGGGAAGCCAGCCAGCTCCAGTGGGAAGAGTTCCAGACCCCTCTTTGTGCTGCTGGAGCACTGACCCTGTCCATCCCCTGCCCTTACCTCAGTGCAAGTGCTGTGAAAGCGCCAGGGAACCCCTGGCAGAGCAGGGGATGGTGGGGCTGGAATTGTGCTCATTCTGTGCTCATTCTGTGCTCATTCCCTCCTCAGCTCTTCACCGAGCTGCTCTCTGCCCTTTGCTTTTCTTCATGCTGGATCTGTTCCCCATCTCTGGAGTTACCTGAAGGAGTAGAAGGTGCTTCCAGGTTTGGAGGTGTTTCTCACCTCGATGAAAACAAGCGGGGTTGATTTGTTCCTTAACTGCTTGTCCACAGGAGCTGTAAAACTTCGTCTGCATGGGGCGGGAGCTGGGAATCTTGCTCCGTTTGATCGAGTGCTCTCCCGCCCCAGCTTCAAAGCTCTCTTTGCTTTTTCACTCCCTTTTATGTCCCATCTCTTGAAATTCCAGTCCTGCATGAAGGCACAAACCCAGGATGGCTGAAGGCTTCCAAATGCAATTATTTTCCAAAGCATTTCAATAAATTAGCAGCTCGTTCCTTTGCCAGACAGCACTTCCCTTCCCATTGACCTGCCTGTGATGTGCCTTGGACCTTTCTCCTCTGGGATGTCAGCTCAGGAGGACACAGCCAGGCATTCTCAGCTGTGATTCAGACCTGGGCTGGCACCCCGGAGAGGTTGGCACGAGCATCTGCAGATGTAGATATATATTTTTTTAATAGCCTTTTATTTATGAAGCTGCTTTGGAGTCTGGTTCCCCTGCTTTGTTCGGTATTTATTGGTGCTTCACCCGCCTTGAACTGGGAGCCGTGAGCACTTTGATAAATGGATTTGCCTTTCCTGGAACTGTGTCCCAACATCAGCTCATCAGCATCCTCAGCCAAAGTGCCACTCCTGTAAATCAAGGATGGCAAGGAAAAAAAGCCCTGAGCAGGGCAGGATGGCAGTCCAAGCCCCAGCTCCTCAATTCCACAGCATTTGTGTTTAGATAAGGGATTGCTCCAAGTGACTGAGCTCTCTGTTTAGTTCAGGGAGAATTCCTCCCCAGTATCCCATCTAACCCTGCCCTCTGGCAGTGGGAAGCCATTCCCTCTCGTCCTGTCACTCCAGGCCCTGGTCCAAAGTCCCTCTCCATCTCTCCTGGAGGACCCCTTTAGGTCTCTCTTCCCTGTCCTATCACACCACAGGCTAAAAGGAACCGTGTGCGCAAGGATCGGGGACAATGTCGGTGTAGAAAAGAGTCTGGGAATAGCAGCTAAAGGTGAGCTGCTGTCATTGCATGATGAACTCCTCAGGCTGGGATCAAACTGGGATTTTCCCTGAAAATGCTTCTCTGTGGTAGGGAGAGGTGGCATTTAGCAAAGGCAGTTTTGGGATCTATACTGAATGTCTGGGTGTTGCTATGGAGAAGCTGGATGGAGGCCACCAGGAGCAAAGGAGGCTCAGGGGGCCCTTCTGGCTCTGCACAAGTCCCTGACAGGAGGGGACAGCCAGGTGGGGGTCAGGCTCTGCTCCCAGGGAACAGGGACAGGAGGAGAGGGAACGGCCTCAGGCTGGGCCAGGGAAGCTTTAGATTGGCGATGAAGGAAAAATTCCTTCACCAAAAGGGTGGCCAGGCACTGGACCAGACTGGCTAGGGCAGTGGTGGAGTCCTCATCCCTGGAAACGTTTGGAAGATGTGGCACTTGGGGACATGGTTTAGTGGTGACCTTGGTGGTGCTGGGGTTGGGCTCAAGGATCTTGGGGGTCTTCTGCAGCCCTAATGATGCTGTGATTCCATGAAACAGCACATGGGAGGAGAGGGACTGTGGCTCCTGGGAGATGTTCCAGGGGAGGTTCCCACTTGCCCAGGTGCTGGACGCTGGGATGGGCTGGAGGCCTGGGGTGGGTGAGGGGACCAGCCTTGACAAGGATCTGCACCCACAGCTGTCCCCTGTGCACAGGGAGCTTTTCTTTTAAAAGAATGACCAGGAAAAGACCCCTATCACTTAACAAAAACATTTCAGGCCTTTCGGGTTTTTCCCTGTGACTCAGTCTAACGAGAAGAGATAGCAAAGGGTTTATCAGTATCTGCTCCCTGATTCCAGCTTTCCCTCTGTGCTGACAGGAGATCCAAAGCTGTTACTCCTGAGCAAGGACTTCATGCAGTGTGACCACAGCCCTGGTGGCAGAGCTGCATCCTGACCCTTCCTGAGGTGTGGAGCCGGTGGGGGGGGAATAAAGCAGCAGGAAAAAATTGGATTCAGGAGAAGATGTGAACCTTGGCAGCATCGCCATGGTAACGGGGGACCTGCCAGTGCCTGCTGCAGCCTGGCACAGGCAGCGTGGCACTGTGGGCACCGTGGCGCGCTGTCATCCAGGATGGAGAGGGCTGGTGCTATGGAGAGGCTGTGCTTTCCTTTCTGGAAGGTGGCAGAGGCCTTGGGAAGATGCTCTGGAAGCTGGTGGCAGGGTGAAAGAGAGGCAGCCGTGGGACAGGAGAGTGTCCTGAGCAGGATGCAGCTTCTCGTGCCTCACCTTTGCCCTCCATGTCGGCAGTGCCAGTGCTGCTCCCAGGCTGGCTGCTGCTGGCTGAAGCACACAGGCCGTGGGGCAGGTTAGTCATGCTGCTAGGCAGCAGGGATTCCCCTCTGGGAAAAAACACCGGGGCTTGGGCTGGGTTGGAATTCCCCCAAAGAGCGAAACCCAGACCTTTGTACGTTGCTCATCCCAACCAAACGCATTTAGTGTCCTGCAGCCTCCTCTGGGCCAGCACACACAGCTTTCTCCCTGGTCACAGCATCTCCTGAGCATCCCAAACCCTTTTTCCCAGCTGCCTGCCTGCAAGGCTTCACTTGGGAAAGCCAAGGAAGGCAGGGCCAGGCACTGTCACAGAGGGGCCACGCAGTGCCCCAGTTCCTGCCCTGCTGGTGGCTGTGGCCAGGGTTGGGCTCCCATCCAGCTGCCAAGGCTTTCAGCTTGCTCCAGCAAGGATTGCCTTCCTGTGGCCGAGCTGTGGGTCCAGCAGGGAGAGGGGCAGCAGGAACTGGGGCAGGGATAGGGATGTGTTTGGGTGGGGTAGCACTGGGGGCAGCCTGGGCAGCAGTGCTGGATAGGAGCGAGCACCCTGAGGCAAGGCTGGCAGCAGTGACTGATTAACGAGGAGGCTGTGCTGTGATTACTGCCGGCTTGTTTGCCCCCAGACCTGCTGCACTGGAGAGGGAGAACGTGTCCTTGCATCGGCTGCCATCCCTCCCTGTGCAGCCATGTGAGAGGCAATGGAGGCAAGAGGAGCTAAAAATAAACCCGAGTAAAAATAGTCCCACGTGTGCTTGGTTTCAAGGGGAAATGAGGGGAATTTTCATCTGAAGGAAAAGGGGAAAAAAAAATAAAGAAGAAAAAAAGAAACATTATTTATGTTTTCCCAGCTCACCCTCTGGAAAACAGGACCTGTGTCCAGGCAGGGGAGAAGTGGGTCAGTGATGCCACGGGTTCAGGACTCCATGTCAGCCTTTTGTGCTAATCCACAAAATGTGGCAGGGCACCTCTCCCCTCTGCCTTGCTGCCTCCCTCTCCTGCAGTCTCTCCTGGCAGAGGGAATTTCTCTCCTTTCTGCCCAGCTCAGCTCTCAGTGCTTCAGCAATGCCTCAGGGCTGACTTAACGCCAAGGGAACAGGATTCATCCTTACTGCACCAATGGGGGAAAACTGTTCATGGTATTACGATGGGAACCCAACTCCACTGAAATTTGTCCGTGCCCTGGCATGTGTGGGGCTTCTCTAGGGCTGCTGGGGCTGTGAGTGGACATCCTTGGAGAGCTTAGTCCAGAGAAAGCTGCTCCCATCCATGGCAGGAGGCAGGGACAGGCAGATCCAGACCCTGCCTGAAAAGGAAGGGCTCCTGGAGCTCATTTACCATAGAAACATGGAACCACAGAATGGTTTGGGTTGGAAAGGACCTTAAAGCTCATCCCATTCCACCCCCTTCCATGGGCAGAGACACCTTCCACTATCCCAGGGTGCTCTGAGCCCCAGTGTCCAGCCTGGCCTTGGACATTTCCAGGGATCCAGGGGCAGCCCCAGCTGCTCTGGGCACCCTGTGCCAGGGCCTGCCCACCCTCACAGGGAAAGATTCCTTCCCAAAATCCATCGTGGCTCCTAATTGCTGGGAAAGCAGCTGAGCTCAGTAAAAACAATTGTTGAAGCTGAAACAGAAGAAAAGAAATGGTCATTACAACACATTCCAGGCTGGCACGTGGAATGTTCTTAACTAATGACATGGTGGCAAGTAAAAAGAAAGGGGAATGTTAAAGCAAGACTGTGGACAGATGCAGAGGAGGAGCCCCATCGGGGAAGATGTCCACGAAGTCTCTCCAACCACACAGCCTTCAAAGAGCCCCCGGGAGGGGACGGCAGGGCCACACCGGCTCGGCCCCCGCGCTGCTCCGAGCTGCTCCAGCACGGGATGCTTTGGGCCAGCCTGGGGATGTGGCTGAGGCAAGGACGGGAGCAGGCAGCCGGCATGGAAACGGAGCAGCTGATGGATCTGCAGGCTCTCCTGTCCAACGAGACGTGTGTTTGGATTCCTGGCCGAACCTCGGTCTCCCGGGGCACACCCGAGTTTCCAGGCTGGGAAGGTGCTCCCCACCTGTGCTTTCTCCCCCCAGCGCAAAGGAAGGCGGAGGAACGGGGAAGAGACCCTTTGACACCTCATTCCACACCTTTCGTGAGGATAATCTTCCTTTTCAGAGCCAAACGTGGGCTCTTCTCGGTGCCGTCTTTGCTGTGTTTGCTTGGAGGAAGCACTGGCACACACTCCAGGAAATTAGCTCTTAACTAAAAGCATTTATGTAATTGGGGCGGGAGGGAGGGGGAGGTGAGTGCGCGCTGACTTCGGGGAAGTTCAGTCTACAAAAACAAACCTCGCTAACTACGCTTGGTTCTGATTAAGGGAGATAAATCTGTCAGTGAGGGGCTAAATTTACCGAGAGCGTAACCCCCTGCCCCTCGCCCCGCCAGCCATGGTCAGGCTGCGTTTATTTCTGTTGGGCGTGCTCCAGAAAGCGCTGGGAGGTGAAAAACAATCCCCAGAAATGTGAAAAATGTGGAATGAAGTGGGGGCGGCAGGAAGAAAAGCGGAGGGAGCGCAGAGAGAGCCACCAATGGCAGCACGGTAGGTGCGATCTCAGCTCCGCTGCTGAAATGAGAAATCCTGAGATGCTCAAAGCTGATGGGGAGTGGCTGGGAAAGGGACTCAGCCCGGAGAAGAGGAGGCTCAGGGGGCCCTTGTGGCTCTGCACAGCTCCCTGACAGGAAGGGACAGCCGAGGGGGTCGGGCTCTGCTCAGGGAACGGGGACAGGAGGAGAGGAAATTACCTCGAGTGGCATCGGGGAAAGTTTAGGTGCCTTCCAAGGCAAAGCATCCTGCGATCCATTACCCTGCTGAGGAGGATACCTCTGGCATCGCTGATAGCTCATCGGCTGGAGCCATCCCTCTCTGGCCAGCAGAATGCAAATGTGCTTCAGGTTTGCTTATCAACCCAAATCTCTCATTGTACTGATTAATCAAGGAGTCACTGTCATCCACTGCCCATGAACTGGGGGACAAACGCACTTGCTTTTTAGCCCTCTAAAAGTTTTTTGTGGAAGAAGTACCAGGAGAGGGGGAAAAACTTGCTTGCACGGTTGTTGACAAACAAAGACCTATCACTTCCCAGTTTTTGCTCTTGGAACTGTTTGAACTGCCTGATCCCTCCTGGGTTTTGGGGGTAACTGAGCTGAGGAAGCCATCCTGATGCTACAAGGAGGGTTTGGCTCCAGGAGAGCCTGTCGCGCCTTGCTGAACTGCTGCAGGACAGCCACGTGGCACTGTGGCACTGGAACCCCACCATTCCGAAGATTCAGCAGGAGAAGCCATCCCCGAGGAAATGTCAAACAAATGAACAAACAAACAAACAAACAAACAGCTGCATCCAGCTGCTCCATTGGTGTGAATGGGTTGGCTGAAGCCAGGTGGATTCCTGCCAGGTGAGGCTTGGGCTGTGCTGCTGGAGCATCCCTGTGCTGCCCTGCTCAGCAGCCTTGGCTCTCTCTGCCTCTCTGTGTAGCAAGGACATGTTTTTGTATGAGGCTTTGCAGCTGCCAAAACAAACCCAATCTTAGATGCAGCCCCAAAAGGCATTAACAATATTGGCATGTGCTCCGGCGGCTGCATTTCCTCCCAAACCCTGAGCTGGACCTTGATAAGCCTGATTGCTTTGTCACTTAACTCTGCCTTCTCCTTAACGAGCCTCCCACTGAAACCAGGCTGGCTTCCCGGCTGAGGGAGAGCAGGGCAGCCGCGCTACCGGGCATCCTTGGAGAATTTTGTCCAGAGAAAGCTGCTCCCACCTGTGACAGGAGGCAGGGATAGGCAAATCCAGATCCTGCTTGAAGAGGAAGAGCTCCTGAAGCTCCTTTATCACAGAAACAAAGAATGACAGAATGGTTTGGGTTGGGAGGGACTTCAAAGCCCATCCAGTCCCACCCCTGCCATGGCAGGGACACCTTCCACTGTCCCAGGCTGCTCCAAGCCCCAATGTCCAACTTGGCCTTGCACACTGCCAAGGATCCAGGGGCAGCCCCAGCTCCTCTGGGCACCCTGTGCCAGGGTCTGCCCACCCTCCCAGGGGACAATTCCTTCTCAAAATCCAATTTAATTTACTCCCTTTCAATCTGAAGCCATCATTCAGTGTTTAAAGACATGATACATGTACTCTCTTATTTCCTTTCTTCCCTGGCAAAACCAATTGGATTAACACATGAAAATGATTTACAGCCAAGCCTTTGCACTGGTATTTTCTCCAGGCAAGGCCAAGAGGTGTGTGAAGGTGCTGCTGCTGCCATTCCCTGAGTGGATGGCCCTTCATTTCTGGCATTGGCAGGATGGTGTGCATGGTAAAACAGGGTCTCTTCACAAATCAAACCAGTGCCTGCACTCCCATGGGCTGCAAAGGCTCCTTGGGGTCACTTTGAGGTGCCCAGGTCTCCAGGAGATGCTCAGAGCTCTGTAATGCTGAGGGCTGGACAAAGCTACTGTGACCCAAGTTGGCTGTGAGGGAATCCCACAGGGAGTGATGCCTGTGAGAGGCTGACGTGGAACAGAGGCTGGACAGAGTTAAGAATAAAGTAGGTATTTATTGAAAGGCCTTAAAGGACACACCTTGGGCAGTACAGTAGCTTAGCCATGGCTCTGCCCAAGATGGAGCCGAGATGGAGCCAAGACAGATCCAAGACGGACCCAAGATGTTATAAACGAGGCTCGAGACTTTTTGATGTAATTAAAGCATGGCATGTTTATTAATACTGAGCTGCAGCCGAAGGAGCACACAAGCTAGTCCTGTTACAAACCGGGACAGCAACAACATATCTAAACACATTCGGGAACAGAAAAAGCCCCCTCTAACACGTAACACCCTGTTTTATACCCTCCCTTAGGCTTGGATTGGTCCATTTTGGATCTGTTTCAGGATTGGCTGCTTTCTTGGGCTCTGATTGGTCCATAGCCGTGTTCATCCTGGTCCAATCATTCTCCCAGGGCGTCAAATGATTGGTGGATGTTTCTTCCAATCATTACTCACGGTGCTGATGACATCATGTTCTTGAATGTTCTTTTCCAGGCCCCCCATAAGCCCCCTTACATCTCTGACCAATCCCCCATTCTATCCGCCCAACCCCAATCCAGTATCAACCCTGAACACTCCAAAATCTTTAACAATCATCTTAGCAATCATCTTAACAACTTTACAGCATAATTAAACATAGCTAACTTTTGTCATAACATCAATTAACTCTCTAACAATAACAACTTTAATTAGCCTCCCAAGTTCAACAAAAAGATCCCTTATAACACAAGTTAGACCCAAGATGGATCCAAGACGGACCCAAGATGGACCCAAGATGGACCCAAGATGGAGCCAAGGTAGACCCAAGATGGAGCCAAGATGGACCCAAGGTAGACCCAAGATAGACCCAAGATGGAGCCAAGATGGACCCAAGATGGAGCCAAGATGGACCCAAGGTAGACCCAAGATAGACCCAAGATGGAGCCAAGATGGACCTAAGATGGAGCCAAGGTAGACCCAAGATGGAGCCAAGATGGACCCAAGATGGAGCCAAGATGGACCCAAGATGGAGCCAAGATGGATGCAAGATGGATCCCGGTCACAAGTTTTCACACTCTTTTAAGTTTTGGTCCATTTCCATATTGGGGTTAATTGTCCAGTTACAGTTCCAGGTTATGAAGTCCAGTCCTCCCAGATTGCTCTCCTCAGCTTGCTGCTGTTTGTACTTTTTGGGCCCGAAGCTGTAATGGTGTCCTTGGTTCTGAGGCTGGAAAAGGATAGTTTTGTCTCACTAAGCTGAGAAGAGAACTTGCTAACACTCTATATGAAGTTCAGAGTCCAGTGCAGTGCAGAATCTGGAAAATATGAAAGCTGCAGCTTAAGGCATCAGCCCGAGTGGACATCCTGTGCAGCCTCAGTGGTGCTGGGATGGTGTGAGGGGTGTCTGGGATGCCGGGACAATGGAGAGCAGCCGGGAGCACAGCTGTTCTCCAGCTCTCCCACCTCCTCAGCTGCTGCTGGCACCTCTCCCTGACCAATGAGCCGCAGCACGCTGGGGAGCGGCGTGGGGGCCAAGGGATCGCCGTGGGCCCCTCTGCTTGGGGGAGAAGGTGCCGCCGGCAGGGCCGTGCAGCTCCTGCCCAGGCTGCTCTCCTGCAGAGCTTGGCTCCACCGGCACCTCCTCGGATCCTTCGCCAGGTCCCTGTCCCACGCTGCCTCCAGCCTTCGGCCTGGGCTGCTCTGCCGGCCCCGGCAAAGGGGCGCGAGGCACGGCGGCGTGTTCTCGGGCTCAGGGAGTGTCCCAGCTGTCTGCTGGGAGGGATGGGCAGGTGCTGTTCTGTGTCCACCCCGACAGCATGTGGATAAGATTAGGGAAGAAGGAGGACTAGAAGGGAAACGGTGCATTTCAGCAGGGATAAATGAGTGTACTGAAAGGGAAGGGGAGGGAGAAGAAGCTCAGGCCTTCTCCCAGCTCCCTTCCAGATGGAATAAGATGTCCAGTGCCCCCCAGTACCAAATGGTCTCAATTTGCTCCTGCGTCAGAGGGAGCTGGTTCTGCCTTGGCTGGGGCCTTGGCGGGGCCATGAGGATGTGTTTCATAACAGCAGCTCTTGTCAGGAACAAACAACAACAGCTTCAAAAACCTGTTGAAACTGTGCTATGCCCTGAACAGAAAACACATGGGAAGAGGGAAAACTCCCTCCATGGAAAAGCCAACACAATTAGCCTTGACAGGCTCTGCAGGCCAGCAGCAGCCAAGAGGCGGGAGAGGAGGGACAAACAACCCAACATCATTTTATAGGCAAATCTAAATGGCTCATTAGCTGTCTTCGAACAAAATGTTCCTTCCTGGGGAAGGCAGGGGACCAGCCTGTTTGGAGGAAATGTTGCAGAGGGTCTGGCGAGGCTTCCTGTGAAAGCAGCTTTGCTGGGATGCAAAATGAATGGATGAAAAGGTTCTTGCTCTCACTGGAAGCAGAGCTCCTGGGATTTTTGCCTCCCAGCAGGGTTAGGGTGGCAGGGCACAGGTACCCGTGGTACCTAAAGTCAGCTCTGAGCCCCTTCACATCACCTTCTCCATCAGCAGAAGCATCACCCTGCTCCAGGGTCTCAGGAGCTGTTCCAGACCAAAGGTTCTCCAGGTCAGGGAAAGTCCTGTGCCAGGTGCTGCAGGGTCATTGGGGAAGGCACAGAGCCCTGGCCAGGTGCAGGAGGGAGGGCAGTGGGAACAAGAGGAGCATTGTGTGCAGACCTTGTCCAGAATCAAACCCCACCCAAATGAGAGAATCACAGAATGGTTGGGGCTGGGGTTGGGAGGGACCTCAGAGCTCATCCAGTGCCAGCCCCTGCCATGGGCAGAGACACCTTCCCCTGTCCCAGGCTGCTCCAAGCCCCAGTGTCCAACCTGGCTTGGGACACTTCCAAGGATCCAGGGGCAGCCGCAGCTTCCCTGGGGACCCTGTGCAGGGAAGAATTTTTGCCTGAGAGAACTGAACTCCTTGCAGTGCCAAGGGTTTATCCTGAAGCTCCCTTCAGGTGTTGCATTAGCCATTTTAAATGTTTTTGATCCAACCCAAGCAGCAAAAATCGAAAGATTTTCCTCTTTGGGCTCCTTCAGAGCTCTCAGGTGATTTACAGCCTGGTCCTGGCAGCTGATTTGTATTATTCACACCTTGGCTTCAGCCAGTTCAGGTCTCTGGTGACCCCTCTAGAATGACCACAGACTGCCATGAGCTTTTGTGCATGAAAAAGGGGAAAGGGGTTTAGTGAGACATCAAGTCCTCTTGTTCGATTGCAGTGTTTGTTTCTGGTCTCCCTGTGGAAGGTCTGAGAGCTCCATTTGACTTGTCCCCCCAGGAGGGTGCAACAGCTGGATCCAGGTCAGCACCTCCTGCGCACCCTCTCTTAGTAAACTCTGAATTGACTCTCGTGCCCTGCATGTTACCCAGGCTGTTTGCAAACCACTGGCTCTGGGAGCCTGTGGGGAGGGGGGCACATCTCCCCTTTGCCATTGTGCAGGAATGCTGACGGAGCATTTTACCCCTACTCTGAATTTCAAATGCTTCCACTTGCCCGTGACAAACAGCGGAGGAGTGGCAGATGCCAAGCCTGGGTCTCTCTGTTGGACAGGCCAGACTGGAGCAGCACAAGAGCCAAATCCAGAACAGCTGGCATGAGAAGTTTCCTGGACAGCTGTGTTAGCGTCCCTGCATTCAGTGGAGAACACGGACGCTTCCTCATCCATCTGAAACTTTCTGGGAAGCCTCCTGTGCTTCTCTATTCTTTGCCTCATTCCTGGAAGTGTCCAAGGCCAGGCTGGATGAGGCTTGGAGCAACCTGGAATAGTGGGAGGGATCCCACCCCATCCTACGGCAGGGGGTTGGAATTTTGGAAGGTCCCTTCCCCAACTGTTCTGGGAACATCAGATTGGAGAAGAGGTGACTCAGAGCCATGTGCCTTCGGGGAAATCTTGGAGTGGGGGTATTGCTGTGCTGGATGGAGAGGTCCTGCTGCTGAGCTTGGTGTCATTAATGCAGGGCTGAGGGTTTGTCAGGTGTCTCTGGGAATCAGGGACTCGGATCCAGGGGCGTCAGAGAGGTATTTGCCGCATAACTCGGGTAAGGTCTGCTGCGAATACCGTGAAACGTCCCCCTTGTGTGTCCTCAGCGGAAAGGAGATTAATGTGAGGTGCACAGGGGTGTAGCCTGCTGGGGGGTACAGGTGTGTCCCTGGCAGACTTTGAAACCTTCCTTCACCTGCTTTTCTGAGCTCTTGGTGCCTGAAGGTCTGATTTTGAACAGAGTCCTCCCTCAGCCCTTTCCTCGTCTCTGGATTTTGCCTGGGGCTAGGCTCTCTCGGAACAGACTGGGCTGCTCATCCTTCCTGATGCCATCCCTCGGTGAAGGCTTCATTTGAAGGCAGTGCTTCAGAGGCACCTCTGAGCTTTTAAACTCAGAGAAAACTTTCATGACACTATTTCCTGTGGGCCAGCTCCGTGTCTAGGGAAGCGCAGGGAATAGCTGCACACTTGCAGCTGCGGGTGTCAAGGGAAGCTTCATTTTTCAAAGCCTAGAAAAAGGGACTCCCAGTGCAGGATGTGCCCTCCAATTCCTCCCCTCATTTTCAGGAGCAACAAGAGCTGTGGACTGGTTGCAAACAGCAACACTCTGCTTTGTCTACGCTGCTTGACACATCCAGGGACTGAGCTGCTACTTCCAGACACCGTGGTGTGACAAACCTGCTGTAGCCTCTTTGTACTGACCGCATCTCATTGTGAGTAAAATTCAATTTAAAACCACAGCGGTGATGTTGGACTCCAAGCAGGATCCTGCCCCTCCTGGTCTGAGGATTAGCCTGCTGATACTTTGCTCTTGGAGGGGAGGCCTTCATGATGCTGTCCCTCTGAGCCTGCCCACGTGGATCTGTGGTGTTTTGCTCCTTGGGCTGCAAACTCCCAGGAATTTATAGGTGGAAATCTGACTTTTGCTGGTGTTCTCAGAGCCTGGTGCTAGTGCTCCAGCTGTGCTCCTCTAGCACGGGAACCTTGAGTTTAATAACAGCTCTGGAGTCAACTGGAGAGCAGCTATTGTTCTCAGGGAGTCTCACACATGTATCACTTCAAGGTTTCCCCCTCCTTCCATTCTAAGTGTTTGGGGATAGAGGAATGAGGGAAGCAAGCTGCCAGTGCCAAATGTGTGTTTCTTGGAGAAAAATGTATTGGTTTATTTTGTTTTGAACAGCTTATTGCAAATGGGGAGCAGCTGTGGATCTCGTGATGACTTTTTTTGTTTTAGTTTTTGGAAATGTGGGGTCATCTCCCTATTATTCCATATCATGCCCGCTGTAGAGGAAAAAAAAAATCTAATTTTGAAGAATTTCAAAGCAGTTATTTAGACTTAACCAAATTCTTCATTCCCTGATCTATTAAAGCCTATTCAGTAATCAGCCTGATGAGGAGGAATGTGGAGTTTCCTCAGGGCTTCCTCTTGGCCTGCCCTTCTGTGTCTGAAATTAAAGGCAGCCCACGGCCCCCCGCAACAGGTCCGTGATGGGGTTTGGGTATCCCAGTCCCTAAACACAACATCCTCAGGCACAGGGTGGGATTGTGGGCACTGCCCCATGCAGAGCCAGGGATTGGACTCCATGATCCTCATGGGTCCCCTCCACTCAGGATGCTGTGATTCTGTGAGATGGGCTGGGAGGCTCCATCCCCAGAGACATTCCATTGTCCCCCTGACCTGTTTGGGCCTCTAGCCACACCTGAGTGTCCCCAGGGTACCTGACCCCAGCATCCCTGTGCATCTCCTCCAAGGAGCCTGGCCAGGGAGGATTTGGGGAGGTAATAGTGCTGTAATAGTGCTGTGATTCAGGTTTAAGCACTTTTCTCCCAAAGAGCAGATGGAAGGGTTGTTCCTGTTTGGATCCCCTGAGTGTGCTGTACAGCCTGGGTGTAAAGGTCAAGGAGGGAGCACAATTCCAGGGAAAACATGAGGTCAGTGAAGCTCCAGCTCCAGCCTGGCAATTCATTTCACAGAATCCCAGAATGGTTTGGGCTGGAAGGGACCTTAAAGCTCATCTAGCCCCACCCCTGTCATGGACAGGGACACCTCCCACTGTCCCAGGCTGCTCCAAGGCTGGCCTTGGGCACTTCCAGGGATCCAGGGGCAGCCACAGCTTCCCTGGGTACCCTGTGCCAGGGCCTCACCTCTCTCCCAGGGAACAGTCCCTTCCCAATATCCATCTTTATCACTGGCAGTGGCTGAGTTCCCTGGGTCTGTGTGTACAGGTGTCCCCGAGGCACCTGGATTTCAGCACAGCTCCACAGATACAGACATCCCATAACAAAGGAGCAGGGCCTGAGTATTTTGGGGAAGGGAGATAATAAAAAGCCAGTTTGGCCCAGCTCTTTCCTAAGCCTGGCAAGTCAACCCTGACGATGTAAACAGCTCTTTGGGGGTGAAATGTTGCTTTTCAGTTTCACAAATCTGCTGGCTGAGCTCTCTGCCAAGGCGTGGTGGGAATGAGGTGCCCTGTATTTTCTTGCTTGCCCATCGGGTCCTTTTACTGCAGAAGGGAGATAACTGCTGGCTCTGCAGGGCTGGCCTGCAGCCTGGGCAGCCTCTGTGCTGCTGTGCTCCGCTGTCAGAGCTGCCCGAGGTGCGGGAGGCAACTCCAGATCCCTCCCTCCTGCAAGGATCCTCTGGGACTTGCACAAGTTCTGCTGGGGAGGAGCGGGAGCAGGGTGCCTTCCTTCCCGGGGTTCATGTCAGCCCTCACAAATCCTCTGTCACCTCCAGCTCTGCCCTGCACACCCCAGCTCTAGGCTCTGAAGTTTGGGAATGCTGGCTTCTAACTCTTGACCTCTCACACGACTCCAATTCCAAGAAACTGTGCCCTAAATCTGCTGGCAGTGACAGCTTGCCGATTCCTGTGGCATGGCTTGTTAAAAGATCTGAATCTACTAATAGGGATTGGCCTGATAAAAGGGAGATTTTCTTTTTGTTCCTTTTTTTTTTTTTTTTTTTTTTTTTTACCTCCTCACTTAGCAGCTACATGCAGCCCGGGGAATCTAGAAATTAAATTGGCTTTTTGTCAAACCTCTTCTGTGCAACAGCAATGGGACCCCTGCAGTGCGGTGCAGTGTTTCCAATTATATTTTGGAGCATGTTGCTAATTTTTGGCAGACAGAGAGAGGCAGGCCAGGCAAATGGCAGGTGGCAGGCTGTTTTCATATTTCACCAGGAGTGTGGAGGAAGGGAGAGGGGAGAAGGAGCCGAGCTCCCTGCCAAGAAATGTGACCTCGCCCGAGCGTGAGCAGAAGAGTTTCGGCACGTGGCGGAGCATGGAGGGCCGGGCAGGCCTGGCTGAGCCCGCTGACATCCCCTCCTGCTGGGAACATGCCCGCTGGGAAGCGGGGCTAAAATAAACACGCTCCAGCAGCGACAGCCTCCGGATGTGGGTCTGGGCACCTCTGGGCCGTGCGTGGCTGCAGCCGGGCTGATGTGTCCTGCTCGGGCCAGTGCTGCCATCGCGCTCCGCCTCTCTGCTGCTCCTGCCTCGCTCCTCTGCCCTCGGCACACAAACAAAACTGGCTTGGCTTCACCCATTTGTTCCTAGCACCACTAATGCATTCAGCATGGCACCAGCAGTTGAAGCTGAGTGGCTTCAACATGGAGCTGTTGCACAATCTGCAGCTCTCTGTGTGTGCACTGAGGGCAGCAAGGACCAGCTGCTGCTTCCCAGGTTTTGCATCTGTCTCAGGGTGGCTTTGCTCATCAGGACAGAGGTTTGGAGGTGTGAATTTTAGGGGTCACATCACAGAATGATTTGGTTAGAAGGGACATTAAAGCTCATCTCGTCCCAAACCCCTGCCAGGGGCAGGGACACCTTCCACTGTCCCAGGCTGCTCCAAGCCCTGTTGTCCAACCTGGCCTTGGACACTTCCAGGGATCCAGGAGCAGCCACAGCTTCTCTGGGCACCCTCCCAGGGAACAATTTCTTCCCAATATCCCATCTAATCCTTGCCCTCCTTCAGCTCAAATCCATTTGCCCCTGTGCCCAGAAATGCTGCTGTGTTTGGCAAGAGCAGCCAGAGCTGGTCTGTGCTCACATGGACCGGGAGCAGAGCATCCACCTTGACACAAGGATTTGTCAGCCAGGAGGACTTTGGGGGAAAAGCCCCAAGACTCAGCATGGAGGCCTCTAAATTTTAATTTAGACATCAAACCTAAAAATGAAATGCTGAACACTGTCAAAGAGGGATATGAGAGATCTCATTTCAGGTCCATCTGGAGCTGGGTTTGTATTGAAGCTTGCAGGTATGGTTCTTGTTACAATTGCTGAATGTTGTTCTGATTGCTAAATGTTGTTCTGGTTACTGAATTTTGTTCCACAGCAATGATTTCACTGGTAAAACCCAAATGCCTCTCATTTGGAAAAGACTGTAAGGCGAGACTGGAGACGGCAAAAAAAATTTCCAGTAGAGGAAAACCACCAGTGATCTGGGCATGATGTCAGCAAGCATTTTTGTAGTGTCCTTTGTAGGGGACTGGGCATGCTGAAGGTTTATTTCCAGTTGACTTTGCTGCTGTGTGCTGAGATCTATTGCCAGAGGTAATTGTGGAATTATTAAGGTGGGAAAAGACCGCTAACATCCTCGAGTCCAGCTGTGAACTGTCGGGGTCCTCACGGTAACAGAGTCAGTTCTGGCTGACAGACCTTAAAACTCTTTTGTTTCCTCTTCCCAGTGGTGGAGGCACCCCAAAAAGCAGCCCCAAATCCTCTCTGCTCCCCCATGCCTCTGCCTGTTCAGACACTGCCATCACATCCCATCCTCCTCCTCCCCCTGCCGCTGTCTTGCTGCAGGGATGAGCCCAGATATTTTTGGCACCAGTGCTAATGTTCTTGAAATGCCTTTGAGCTGATAGCAAGCCAGCCAGTCAGGGACTTATGGGATCCTCAGTGACCTTGTTTCAGAAGAAAACTGTCAGGGTTTCAACCTGTTAATTTGCTTTCTTGCAACCTGCCTGAAGGGCTTAGGAAGCATGGCCCTGGTCGGCTGAGATGCTGGCAGTGTGCTTCCAGGAGGAAAGGACACGGCAGTGGATGTTAGTGCTGTGCTGCTGCTGCTGGGAGCGCATCACAAGCCCTGTGCCAGCCATTTGCTGGTCACATGGCTGACATCAGGTGACAAGCCATTTGCCATGGGACCTTCTACACGGTGACAGGCTCAATCTGTGCTTGGTGGCAGCAGAGGTGCTCTTTTGACTCCACCTGAGGGATGCTGGAGGAGAAGATGGGCTTGACATTTTTTTATGGCATCATCTCCTGGTGTTGTGTTGCTTCTCCGACTAAAGGCTTTTCCTGAGTGTGTAGCCCAGATTCTCTTTGCTGTCATTGTGTGAAGAAACAGAATGTTTAGTGATTAGGTCTGAATTAGCCCCAGGACAAGGTGCCTGTCACCTGGAAACACCTGTGCATGATGGAAGAGGGAATGCCTTTGGGTTGGGAGGGGCCTCAAAGCCCATCCAGTGCCACCCCCTGCCATGGGCAGGGACACCTCCCACTATCCCAGGCTGCTCCAAGCCCCAGTGTCCAGCCTGGCCTTGGACACTTCCAGGGATCCAGGGGCAGAGATTTCCTCTCTCTGAAAGTGAGCAGGATTAGGTTCTTTAAGACTGTCCACCCCAATAAAGCCAGATCCTTACTCCTAGTGAAGGCTGTTCTGAACCCCGGAGCAAAGATGAAAAGGGAAGTTCAGTGAGAACTTAGGGAAATGTGAAGAGCATTGTTAGCCCCAGCACAGCTTCAAGTGTGCCTTGGGCTGAGACAACACATCCTTTGTTCTCCTGCCTCAGTCCGACTTGCAGAGAGACATCTGACACCTCTTCATCTTCCCCAAACTGTCCCAGCGTGGTCTGTGCTCTTGGAGCCAGTGGAATTCACCCAGGGCCCTGGGAACGGGAGGATGCTTTAAATGGGAAGCATTTAAATGCGGCTTTCCAGCATCTTTATCCCCAAGCCCTTGTGTGTTCCTGGAGTGAACAAATCCAAATAGCCCCACTCCTCCCCCGAAGCCTGGGGCATGACCTGGAGCCTCTTGGCACAGTGAAGATTTGGTTTCACATTTTCCTAGGGCTTGTAATATCCATTTAAAATAAAGGCAAGGCACTTGGAAATTATTTTGGGAGAACCAGTTTATGCCCCTCTGTTCCTCTTCCTGATGAAGATCCTCACGGAGCTCTTAGGATAAAGCTGGATAATATTTCTTGTCCCTTACCTGTGACTTGCAAACCTTTAACAATTTTGTAAAGTGGAAATTGGGTAACTCCCCCCCTCCCCAGCCTCTTCTCGGTTTTGTTTTGTTGTTTGTTTTTCAAACTGTGATTGAAACCCGGAAAGCTTCGGCTCGGCTGTCTGCGAATGGTGTTCTGATGTTTACGTTGGCATTTGAAGCAGAACCGTGTTCCTTGGGAGCCCCAGCGAGCTGCTGAGGAGGGGAATGCACCCCTGGAATGATAAAAGCACTTAGCCACTAATAAATTTAGGTGTTAATGCCTTGTTTTTGTGCTGTTTGGTTGCCATAGAGACGGGGCCGCCTGAACTAATGGGTTTGTTGTGTGAAGTTCAATACACATTTGCCAAATGCTCCTCAGTGTTTCTCTTGTTACCTCTCTGTTTTTTGGGTTTATTTTTGCTTTTTTGTTTGGTTTTTTTTTGGTGCCATGGAGCAAATGCGTTTGGAAACGAAGCCATTCCAGGATCCCAGGAAAGGAGGCTCACTGCAGGTTTTGCAGGGCTGCTGAGGGAGATCCAGGATGTGGTTTTAAAGAGGTTGTTGGCCTGTTCTGCACCACAGGCCAGGGGATAACAGGGGCATTGGCTCCATGCCTTTGTGGCACAGCTACCGTGCCATTCCTGCACGGAGGGTTCCATTGCTGGGCCCAGCTGAGGGACACCGTGTCCCGCTGGGAGCCCCTGTTTGTGCATGGAACACTCCCAGGAGCATTTTCCCTTGGGCAGATCGAAAATAAAACACCACAAATAGATGGTTCTTGTTTGGAACGATGAATTCCCTTACACCCTCAAACACGCTATCCCTGGATCCCTGCGAGTGTCCCGGGCCAGGCTGGACAGGGCTTGGAGCAACCTGGGACAGTGGAAGGTGTCCCTGCCATGGCAGGGGGGTATGGGAGGAGTTTAAAGGTCCTTTCCAACCCAAAACACTCGGTGAATCCACCACCCTTCAATGCCACCTGGGATCTGTCAGTCAGGGGAAATCACTCCATGAATCCACGTGTGGTTCTCATGGGAATTTGGACTCAGATCTTTTTATGCAGAGATCACTGGAAATCCATGAGAGTTGAGGTTTTTTTGTTTTCTGTGTGTGTGTTTGTGTTTGTGTTAGAACCTCCCCACCAACCTGCACTTCCATTTAGAAAGGCCAAAAAAATAGCAAAACCCCAAAGCTCTGAAGAAATTTTTACTATTCAAAGCTTAAATTCTTGGTGCCTGCCAAGCACTAAACTGAAAGGTTTCTTGCCAAAATATCCTTTCCAAAAAACCTTCTTTTTAAAGTTCCTACTTGTTTAAAAAAAGAAAAAAAAAAAAAGGGGAGGGGAGGGGAGGGGAAGGTGCGGGAAGGTGCGGGAAGGTGCGGGAAGGGAAGGGAAGGGAAGGGAAGGGAAGGGAAGGGAAGGGAAGGGAAGGGAAGGGAAGGTGCGGGAAGGTGCGGGAAGGGAAGGGAAGGGAAGGGAAGGGAAGGGAAGGGAAGGGAAGGGAAGGGAAGGGAAGGGAAGGGAAGGGAAGGGAAGGGAAGGGAAGGGAAGGGAAGGGAGGGTTTGGAAAGGAAAGGAAAGGAAGGGAAAGGAAAGGAAAGGAAAGGAAAGGAAAGGAAAGGAAAGGAAAGGAAAGGAAAGGAAAGGAAAGGAAAGGAAAGGAAAGGAAAGGAAAGGAAAGGAAAGGAAAGGAACGAAGTGCAGAAGGAAGTGCGGAAAGTGTGGAAGAAACAAGGGAAGGTGTGGGAAGGGAAGGGAGGGGGGGAGGGAGGGAGGGAGGGAGGAAGGGAGGGAGGGGGGGAGGGAGGGAGGAAGGGAGGAAGGGAGGAAGGGAGGAAGGGAGGAAGGGAGGAAGGGAGGAAGGGAGGAAGGAAGGGAGGGAGGGAGGGAGGGAGGGAGGGAGGGAGAGAGGGAGGGAGGAAGGGGGGGAGGGAGGGAGGAAGGGAGGAAGGGAGGGAGGAAGGAAGGCAGGAAGGGAGGGAGGAAGGGAGGGAGGGAGGAAGGGAGGGAGGGAGGAAGGGAGGGAGGGAGGGAGGAAGGGAGGGAGGGAGGGAGGAAGGAGGGAGGGAGGAGGAAGGGAAGGAAGGAAGGGAGGGAGGGAGGAAGGGAGGGAGGGAGGGAGGAAGGGAGGGAGGGAGGGAGGGAGGGAGGGAGGGAGGGAGGGAGGAAGGAAGGAAGGAAGGAAGGAAGGAAGGAAGGAAGGAAGGAAGGAAGGAAGGAAGGAAGGAAGGAAGGAAGGAAGGAAGGAAGGAAGGAAAAGAGGGAGCCTTGCTCAAGCAGTTTTAGAGGAATAGCTCTAAAATAAGTGGCTTTCCCAGGATCAGAGGCAGAGCCTTTTTGCTGAAGGTGGGAATGGAGTGAAGCATGCAAGAGGACAGTTCTGGATGCCAACAATCCGATTGCTGATCCTTGAAGTGCGCACGTGCAGCTGGCTTTTGCTTTCCCAGCTGATCCTGCTGAAATTAGGGAAAAGCAGTGCTGGGTTAACAGTTGGACTTGAAGATCTTCGAGGTCTTTTCCAGTCTTAAGGATTCTGTGAGTCTTTTGAGCTGAGGAGAGCTCCAGGATCTGTTTTAATCCCCGCTGGCTAATGCAGCCCTGGCTGGAGAGGGGGGATGTGACACTCTTGTGCTCCAGGTGCCACAAGAAACTCCTGATGCTGCCTCTCTCTCCCTTCCCGAGCCTGCAGTGGCAGCACCTTTCCTGGGATGTGAGGGAATTTGTTTTGGAGGCAGAGAGGAGCAGAAAACTGGCTTGTCAGGAAACTTGGCTGAAGCTGTTTGAGTGAGGCTGACTGGAAAACAGCTGTGCATGCACAGAGCAGAGACTGCACCCTGCACTGCCAGGGTGGGCTGGCACAGAAGTCCTTTTGCTCTTTTCCCTTTTTTTTGTTTTTTTTTTGTTTTTGTTTTTGTTTTTGTTTTTGTTTAAGAAACATAAATACAAGACCTGATTGGCAACCTGGGAGGAGAAACCTGAGGTACCTGAGTGCCTGGGCTCATGGGGACATCCCAAACCACACCCTGAGGTGTGTGATACCCCAAGAAGTGCCAGTCCTTGTGAAGCTGGTTCAGAACAGAACTGCAGAGCAGGTGTTGGAAGGGTCAGGTGAGTAGGTCAGAAGTGACCTGCACTAAAAGCCCCTCCCCTTTGTTAAGTGTGTATAAATAAAATGATGTAAAACCAAACTGCCCGGCCACGCCAAAACCTTCCCTTTGCAAAGCCTTTGCCTTACTTTTGATGTTAGATGAACATCTAGTAAGCTTAATTAAAGTTTAATTAGTGTAAGTAGGGTAAATGCGGTAGGTCAGCAGGCACAGCAGATGCTAAAATACTGTTGGCAATAATCAACCTGACCAAAAAAGAAAAAAAAAGAGAAAAGTTCCCTTCTTAAAAAAATAAATACCTCTATGTGACTGGTTTAGACAAGTCATCTCTCAGGGGTGGTTAGTTTTTTTTCCTTTCTTTCCCCAGGCAATACTGACCAGCTGAGAGCAAATCCTGTTTCTTCACATCAGTGAAAAACAATAAAACAAACAAACAAACAAATAATCAAACAGCTTTTATCCTTTACTGTGCTCTGGAATTTTACCCCAAACATTTTCTGGAGTCTGGGCGTATGCCGCAGGGAGGTGTCTCACTGCCTTCTGCTCTTCTCTTCGGTTGAGAGCCGCATGCTGAGGGCTGTGGTTGCACAGCCCAGCTGAATTTATTAAAGATCTGATAATCATTTATTGAGGGTGGGATTCAGCAGTGCATCACCAGCCTGGCTGGTCACTGTTGCCTGGGATGTCCTTGGCAGCTACAGTGAGGATTCCTCAACTTTGACTCAAAATTTGGATGGGATTTGGGCATTTTGGCACACAGGTGTCTCTGTTTATCTGTGGTGATGCCTGTTTTTTGTCCTGTTGGGTGCTGGCACAACTGGGCCATCAAACCCTGCGGATGAACCCTTGACCTATTCTGGGATGTGCTCTTGGATCAGGAACCCCACTCTGGCCACGAGGCTCTGGTGAGCCACGGCATCTTGCAGTCAGCTCCAGCAAAGAGTCTCCAGCTCGTTTCTTATTTTTATCTGTCTTGATTGGATCATCCCTAAAAATAATCTGCAATGCAAGATACCGCAGTGCTGCGTTCCCCAGCGGAGCGAGGGGAACGTGCCGAGAGGTTTCCTTGGATCAAAGGCCTCGGAGGGGGGCCAGGAGCAAGAGCCAGGCTAAAGTTCAGGAGTATCCTTCAGATCCCGAAGGTAGCAGCACAAACAAAAAGCTGCTGCTCTCGTGAGGCTTTGTTGGGCACTGGGAGAAGCTGCAGGGAACGTGGAATTCCCCCTGGGATCGGATCATGGCTGGGAAAATGGAGAAGAGCAGCAAGAATTTAGGGCAATGGTCTCTGACATAGCAGGCTCAGGCTGCTGCCCCCAAGAGCCGTGTGCCAGACAAAAATTCCATTACCCAGAGCCTGCTCCTGGAACTTCCGTGTGGAGCCACTGGCACTGAGCACCGGAGGCCTGGAAAAGCACAGCAGCAAACTGCTCTTGAGGGTGAATGTGTGTTTCTGGTGTGTTAGAGAGGTCTCAGATGCAGGGAAATCTCAGTTCTCAGGAGCAGACAAGGGAAGACACCGACTGGGGCTTGATGGAGGTCTTGCCTGAGCTGAATGGTTCCGTGATTGTATGGGATGGACGGGGACGGGCTCTAGGCCCTTCTGAGGTGTTCCTAAACCCAAGCACAACGAGTTCCTCCTGTCAGCTGGAACTGCAGGCAGGTGCCTGTGCTCACACAGCAATTTCTGGGTAATGGTGATGGCCAAGGAGCGCTGGGGAAGTGAGGAGCCGGTGGCTGGGGTGCTGCAAGGGCCTGAAATCAAAACACGGCGTGGGAAATGAAGCAGAGGTGCAGAAGCAGAGGCTTCTCCTGAAGGAGCAGTGCTGGCTCTCCCCTCCTGAGGGGTCGAGACCACGCAGTGCAGGGCTCGGTGTGTGCTCACAGGGGCCACAGCAGCCACAGGGGCACAGGGCAAGAGCAGGACACAGGGTCTGGCCCTCCCTCCTCAGGACACCTCAGCATGCCCGGCTGGGACACGGCTCCACGTCCTGCCCAGGCATCAGCCCCTCTTCCCATTTGCCTGAGGGAATTTTTAATTATTATTATTTTTAAATAGGGCAGTTTTGACAGCATGAACTGATGCATCCTTGTGGGCACATGGGCAAGCTGAGGCATTTTCTGTGAACACAGACTGCTGCTATTTTATCACTGCTTATTGTCACCGACCTCAAACCCTGATGGGGGAACTGCTTTATTTTTTTTTTCCTTTTTTTTTATGAGCTGTTCAGTCCACTGTTTTCTAAGTTCTCTTAAAGCAAAGCAAAAGCTTTTAGGTCAAATCAAGCACTTTGAGTCAAGCAAACTTTGTTTTTTTTGAAATCTGACTAAAGTATATAAACTTTCAGTTTAGGATTAGCCTAAACCAATTTTTTCTTTTTTCCCAGGTGCTTACTTTTTTTTTTCTTCCCATTTGTAAAAATGAAGGGGAAAAACTCTGCCTTAGGGTAGTGCAGCTCCCTTTCCTATTGCTTCCCCTGAGATGAGTGTCCTGAGAAGGGAACAGAGCTGGGCAAGGCTCTGGAGCTCAAGGGATAGGACAAGAGGGAATGGCCCCAAGCTGTGCCTGGTGAGGTTTAGAGTAGAAACTGGGGGAAATCTCCCCACTGGGAGGTTGGTCAGGCATTGGACCAGGCTGCACCATCCCTGTGAATTCTCAAAAAGCTTGTGGATGTGGTGCTCAGGGAGTTGGTTTAGTGTTCTTGAACTCACAGTTAGACAGACTTGATGATCCCAGCCTTAATGATTCTGTGATTCTTTTGGTTAAAGGGAAGTGGAAACACAAATAAAAAAGGATTCATCTGCTGTTTCCAATGCCAGGCAGGCTCTGGTTTGGGGACAGCTTTCCCCTCCTCTCCTCCCCCAAATGACAACTTGGATCTGTGCTTGCTGCATTTTAGTTTTGCTCCATTTTTACCCTAAAAAAACCCCTGTGTTAATAAGCATTTCTGTGCAGCTAGAGAGCCACTTCCAGATGTGTTTATCCTGAATGTCCTTATCCTGTGTGCCATTTGGTCATGCTGAGCTCAAGAGGGAGCTTGACCTGGACCCAGCTCAGAGGATATTGCTGCAGGGGCCACTGCTTTGAGCAACCTCCAGGTTGAAAACCAGCTTTGAAAACCTCCAGGCGATGCCTATTCCTGCCTTAATCCCTGAAATATGTCCCTCAGAAACACGGCCAAATAATTTGGGTGCTTTGTGCAGAGTGGAGAGAGCTGCTGTGGGGACTTGGAGAGCTCCAGTGCCTTGTTTTGCATGTAAGTTCTCAGCACTGGAGTGCACAAACACAGGGCTTTGCATTTCATTATAATTCAGCCCAAGAAACGCACTAATAACTTTATCAGAATTGGGAATGTCACTCAAAGCACAAATCACTGAGGAACAGGCAGATATGAAGGGCTGCTGTTCTCCCTGCCTCTGGAATAACAGCCAAGAATCAGTGAGATTTTCTCCTAAACTAATGTTTCACAGTTGTTTGTTTGAATAATTGCTATTTTTCTCTTTCTTTTTTTTTTTTTTTTTGAAGCAGGCCAAGGAAGGAAAGAAAATGCTGAAGTGCCTGAGGTGCAGGGAAGCATTTTGCTCTATTCCCTGACTTTGCTTAGTGCCAGCTGTGTTTCCCCACTGCAGAGTAAGAGCAGGAAGGCTGAGGATTTGGGATGGAAAAGCCTGGAATAGGGGAGGAATTTCATCACATCTGTCCCTGGTCATGGAACCTCTGGTTGTGGTGGAGGTTTGATGGCCTGGCAGTGAAATCAGGGGGTTCAGGGAGATAAATCCACCTCATCCAGGTGGGAAGGGGCTGGGAGCAACCCAGTCTAGTTGGAACTGGATGGCCATTAGGGTCCCTTGCAATCTGTGGCATTCAGTGTTCCTGTGGCAGGGAAAGAGGTGGTGGAGAAGCTTCTCTGTGAGCAGCACAGGATGGTTTGGAGTGCACCCTAAAGCACTTCAGCTCAGAGTGGAAAAGGAAAAAACCCCATTTGGGAATGCTGGTGTATTTCCCAGGGTTGCTGAAGCCACCGTGTATCCCGGGCAGCATGGCACCCACTCATGGCTCATTTACAAGTCCTGGCTGGTGCAGAAAGCAGGAACTGCCCTTCACAGCCCCACTAATGGACCTTCTCCTCCAGTGCCCTGGTGCTGACAAAGCTCAGGGCCACGGGAGAAGAGGAAAAGCTGCTGTCATGATCCCACTGCTGGAGCCAAAGTCAGCTGGAAGGCAATGGAGAGGCTCTCAGTGGCTCCAGGGTGCTGTGAAGTGGGGGCCCAGGCCATTAAACCTCCACCGGGACAAGCGGAGGGAGGGAAAACACATGGGAGCGGGACTGCAAGTCCTCCCTGAAACTGTTCTCTTATTTTTAATCTCCAGCATCACTGGACATGGTCCTTCCAGAGGTGCTGCCAGACCATTGAATGCTCCATCCCTGCCCTCCAGACACCCTCTTCCTGGAGGAAAGCAGAGAGCTTTGGGTTTATCCCATCTTTTCATCCATGCCAAAGCCTATTTAATATCAGGTTTGCTGTGGGTTTCTTTGGGTTCGGTCCCACAAACGCCTCCAGGGCAGGTCAATCCATCTCCCAAGCCACCCCTTGGTTGTGCCTGTGGAGTTTGCAAAATCCAAGGAGACCTCTGCTGTTCTGCTTGACCCTTCCCATCTGAGTCCCAAATGGTGGGAAGCATACAGGGAATATTATGGATAAACAATGGATGTCTGCTGGAGACACTGGTGATTTTCCTGGTACAAAAGGCTGCTGCATCCCCTGTGATAATTCCCCTTTCTTTTCCTCCTTGTTGGCTTTGTGGTTTTGTGATTTCTTTGCAGGCTGGCAGGTGTCCATGGCCCTGCAGGAAATGGATGTTTTCTCTTGTGTTTGGGGGGACCATACAAAGTGTAATTTTCCCACTACATTAATTACAGACGTTTCTCCCTGGCTGGAGCAGCTCCATGGTTTCTGTGTCCTTTCAGTTTGTTCTTCCCAGCCCAGACTGAGAGTATTTATGGGGAAGCCCAGCTCTGACATCCTCAGCTGAGCTGAGGGAAAGTGAAAGAACTTGGCCACAAAAACTGTAGAGGAGGAACTCACTGGCCTTTTTTTACCTGATTGTAACTCCAGAATAGCAGCACAGCCAAGTTTTCCCTGGCTATTCCTCCTGCTGACACTTTCCTCAAGGATAAAAGTGGTTTGCCCTGAGAAAACAACCCTCTTGCTATGGAAAAGCAATTGTAGGGCAATTTACTTTGGAATAACTGTTCTACCTAATTCCTGGCTCCTGGAGGAGCGAGGACCCAGCCGGACTTGGAGCAAAGAAAGGAAACCCGAGGCAAAATTCCGTGTGGTTGTATCAGGTTTTGCTGGAGGAAAGACTGGACGAGCTACCATGAAGCCCTGGCACAGGGTGCCCAGAGCAGCTGGGGCTGCCCCTGGATCCCTGGAAGTGTCCAAGGCCAGGCTGGACATTGGGGCTTGGAGCAGCCTGGGACAGGGGAAGGTGTCCCTGCCCATGGCAGGGGGTGGAGCAGGATGGGCTTTCAGGCCCTTCCAACCCAAACCAGTGTGGGATTCTATGATCCAGGACAGCAGTGGAGCCAAAGATCATAATTTCCAGCAGACCAGAATATGCCCAAGGTGTCCCTTGGCTTGTAATGTGGGTTCTCCATGGATTTCTGGTGAAACACGTGTCCTGCCATGGTTTTTCTTGTTTTTATCCTTCCAGAAGTGAGGCTGTAGGATCAGGGGTTGCATCAGAGGATGCGAGGACAGGGCACAAACCTGAGCCAGCCTACTGGCATGAAACCAGGAGGGAGGTGAGGATCTGTGATGGGGGGACATCCAGAGATGCAGGATTCTGGGATCTCACCTCCTCTTTGGGGTCATTGCCTGGATGTGCTGCTGCCCTGGCTCTGCTGTGGATGTGTCTCATTCTTTTAGGGATTGGGAATGTTCTACCTACAAAGTTTCTCCCAGGGGTCCCAGCAAACCTTTGTGGTAAATCCAGATCCACATCAAATTAAGCATCTTACTGTGTTTGTTCTGCCTCCTCCCCTGTAAGCCTTGAGCACCTTCCGTGACCTCTCTCACATTTCACTTTCGGGTCGCAGCCCACGTGCAGGCCACCTGCTCCTCCGGTCTGTGTGGGCTTGTGCGGGGCTGTTGCTGCATTCCTGGGGCCTGTGGCAGCGGGTTGGGGCTGGGACAGAGCTGTCAGGAGCCAGCTTTCCTTGGGAAAGCACCCACCTGACCATGAGCATGGCGTGGCTGTGTCTGAACATGCTGGCTGCTGTTATATCTACAGCTGGTCTGGCCGCACCAAGTGGTGGAAACTCTCGCGGGGAGGGATGGATTGCCTGGTGAAATCTATTTTATAGAATCCTAGAATGGCTTGAGGGTGGAAGGGACCTTAAAACTCATCCAGTCCCACCTCCTGCCATGAGCAAGGACACATTTCACAATCCCAGGCTGCTCCAAGCCCCAGTGTCCAACCTGGCCTTAGACACTTCCAGGGATCCAGGGGCAGTCACAGCTTCTTGGGGCATCCTGTGCCAGGGCCTCACTGCCCTTTTACTAAAGAATTTAATTCTAAATCATCTTTCCGTGGTCTGAGTTGAGGTTCTAAACACAAACACCATTAGCAGCAGTAGGCTCTGTGCACTTAACTCCCTGCCCTGCTCTAAAAGCAGTAGCCCCAGCAGCAAACATCCCTCCCTCCATCCTCTCAGTGCTTAGCCAGAGGAGCTGCACCCCCTGCCATCACCCCCGTGGCACTCGTGTAAATCTCATCCACTCCCTTTTCCATTTGGCTGGTTGGGGAGTTTATTCATCATTCAAACCTTTCCTTTCACACGTTGTTGCAAAGGTAGGGATTTATTTGGGCATGAATTTACTGCCCTTGCCAGTGACAAGAAGGTGTTGCTGTGATGCTGACACAGCCATGAGCTGCAGAAACACCATTCTGGGCACTGCAGGGGGGGAAGGTGTTCAGGGCAGGTGTAAAAGTGGGCCAGGCATGACATAAAATAGAGGAGGACAAGAGTGCTCTGCTTCCAGAGGCTGGGGGAAGATGCTGAGCAGGAGCTGTAGCAGGACATCACGGGTGGTGGAGGGAGCCAGAGAAACATCTAGCGTTTGTGCCCTCTGTGCAGTGAGCTCACAGCCCGTTGGGATTGGCCAGGAACTGGGTCAGGATGAAGCAGGATGAAGCAAACAGAACTTGAAGCCTTTGAGCGAGGCCCCTTCCCCCCCTTGCTGAGCTTGTGCTGATGCTTTCGGGCTCTTCCCTGCTCCAGCACCCTCCCACCAGCCCCTCAGAGAGCTGGATGCTCCTGCAAGCCCAGCCTGGTGAGTGAGGGCACACGGGCACAGTGGTGTCCATGGCACAGCAGCACCTGCTGGGGCACCTCCTGTGCCGGGCCCTTGTCCTCGGCACACCCGGAGGCACAGCTGCTGGAGGGGAGGCAGTGTCACCGTGGCCACCACGGGTGGCAGATGAGCCAGGAGAGCCCCGGCTGCTGCTGCTGTTTGGTCACAGCTGCTCTGGGCACCCTGTGCCAGGGCCTGCCCACCCTCCCAGGGAGGAATTCCTTCCCAATATCCCATCCATCCCTGCCCTCTGGCACTGGGAGCCATTCCCTGTGTCCTGTCCCTCCATCCCTTGTCCCCAGTCCCACTCCAGCTCTCCTGGAGCCCCTTCAGGCCCTGGAAGAGGCTCTGAGCTCTCCCCTGGAGCCTTCTCTTCTCCAGGTGAGCACCCCCAGGTCTCCCTGAGCATCCCCATGGCCTCCTCTGGACCCTGCTCTGAGGCTGCTGGTACCAACCACAAAATAGAAGAAATATTGCCCTAGATTGCCCTAGGCTCCCATCAGACCTGGCAGTCTGTTTCTCCTGAAGTGGCGGGGAGGGAAAAGAGAAAGAATGCTCACACACACACTGACTGCTACAACAAGGTGTTTTCCTCTTGAGGAGCCTTTCCTCCCGGGAGCAGAGCAGAAGCCAAACACCTCCGTTCTCAAGGGTTCCTAGGAGCCAGGGGGGAGCTCAGGGAGGACCTGGGGAGGGCACTGCCATTCCTCCCACCTGTGGGAGCAGGGCTGGGGGATGGCCAGAGGCTTGAAGCGTGATGGGAAGCAACCGCTGTTCCTAGGCAGGCTGTGACTGCTCAGCTTTGCAAATCATACTTTGGGGGATGCTTGGCTGGCTCGTGCTGTAGAGAGCTGGGGGTGTGTTTTGGTGACAGGGCCTGTGTTCTGCTGGGGAAGGAGAAGGCTCTGGATTCCATGCCCGGAGAACTGGGTTTGTCGGTGGAGTGGGGGGGAAAGGCCCTTTGGGAAGCTGTGTGTCCCCACCACAGCTCTCTGCAGGTCATTTTGAGCAGTCCAGGCAAGGCTGGGTGCCCCTGGGGGTGTCCAAAGCCAGCCTTACCCCTGCTGGCTGGGGGTGACCCTGGTGCCAGAGCCGTGGCCACTTGGCCACTCGGAGCCTCAGCGCGTCGGTGCCAGCGGAAAAGCGACCACATCCAGCACCAGCGCTCCATCCTCACCACCAGTGCCCCCCACTCCCAAAGCACCCCTTGGAAAAGCATCCATCCCAGGAACTGCGGTTCCCTTGAGGCCAGGGAAGCAGGGATCCTTCCCACGAGGCTTTAATTAGCAAAGGCTCAAAGGCTCCTGCGACTTTTTTTTTTTCCCCTCCTGCACGGTTTGCTCCGTGGCCATTCCAGCCAGGAATAAAAGTTTACTTCCATTCCCCAGCGCTTGGGGAAAGCAGCTTCCGTCAGCACTGCCTGTGCTCTCGGCTGTGCTGGATATGGCAGGGCTATTTTTAGAAACCAGGGTTGCCATGGCAACCCAGTGTATTTTTCCTGTTAAATATAGCAGCTGTTGCAGGGAACTCTTGTCCTTCTGGATGTAAAGGCTGTGTTTCTGCCCTCTGACAGAGCTCAGGGTATTAGAGGCGGATGAGAAAGGATGACTAAATAAGTGGAAGCCCAGAAGAAACTGTGGATCTGTAATTACACAGAGGGGTTTGGGATGCAGCCGTGTGCATCTGCAGCTTCTGCATTGAAAACAATGTGGGGACAGGGGAGTTTTCCATGTGGAATTCCATGAAACCACCCAGCCCCTCTGTCTCCAGCTGCCCAGCCTGCCTGGCTTTGGCTGTTCTGCTCTCTGCCCCTTCCAGGAGCCAGCCTGGTGCTGGCCAGGAGGAGACATGGGGGTGCCAAACATGCCTTGCTGTCCTTTCCTCTTTTGGGGAAAAACCAGTTTTATTCCTCCCTGCACCTCAGGAGCCTGAAGCAGAGGTCTGTGGTACACGGCTGGGGCCTGGAGCTACCTCCATCTCCTGCTGCTGGTGGATGCCCCAGTGGGAGCAGTGGGAGAGGTGCAGGTCCCTTCTCCTGTGGGGCCGGGCCGGGGATGCCATGTGGGAATGCTGTGGCACTATGTTTCATCCTAAAGCAGCAACGTTCCCTGGCTTTGGGGGTCAGTGGGAAGCAAACTGACTCTGTTTCTTTAGTTTTTAAACTGTTTTTTTTAATTCACTGGATCCCTGTAAGGTACAAACACATCCCATCAAAGGGCTGGTTTCCATCTCTTTGGAGGATGGAGAGGAGGAGGAGGAGAAGGAGAGGGCTGGGGAGCTTGAGTGCTTGGGCCAAGGGCAATCTGTCAGCTGGGAGATGGAGATCTTTTTTTTAATTAACTAGACTTTTCCTCATTAAATGAAGAAAGAAACCAGAGCACAGCAGATATGAGCAGGGCTTAGCATTGCTGAAAGTTTCCTTAAAAAGTGGATGCAGCAACAAACAAACAAAGAACCAAATTTAAACCAGCTCGAGTTCAAAGTATCTGCGGAGGTCACTGTGACCAAGGCTTTGAACAGGAATAACACATTTCTGGGAACCTTATCTGCTCCCTGAGCTATTGTGAGTGGCATCTATTGCTGGGGATGTTATTGCTTTTCTGGATTTAATAGCAGAAGCAGTGCTTGTGCAAGCAGAAAGCTGCAGGGGGAGAGCTGCCTCCGTGGCCGTCGGGGGCTGGAGTTCACCCTGGGCCTGGTCCCCTGCAGGGTGGTTTGGAGTCATGGGGCATTTTGAAGAGTCAGGGATTTAGGGGGATGGAGGATGGAGTCAGATGCTGCCTGCCCCCCTGGATTTGCAGCCTGCTTGAGCATCCTCTGGCCAAGGGCGTAAACACGGGCTCATCCCTGAGGAAGTGAAGGAAGGAAAGGCTGCCACATCACATTTGAAGATCTCCTTGCATCCTTCAGGGAGTGGGTTGTCAGGGGTTTGTAGGAAAATGTAGCTTGCAGCTGGGAGGGACATTCAGGGCAATCATTTCAGGTGCTGCTCTGGCTTACATCTAGCATGGGCTGGAGGAAGGGCACTGGAGTGGGCACAGCTCCAAAACCACGTCTTTGTACATAGAATGGTTTGGGTTGGAAGGGCCTTTAAGGACCATCCAGTCCCACCTCCTGCCATGGGCAGGGACACCTTCCACTCTCCCAGGGTGCTCTGAGCCCCATCAGCCACATGCCTGGTGCCAAGCAGGTGTGTCACAAGCCCCATCCTTTCTCCATGCCCATGAGGCACCTGTCATCCACTGCTTGCACTCTGCTGGTGCCAAGGGCAGAGTTTCCCCAGGAATGGGTATTTATTAAAACTCTTGCCTCTGCTTAAAAGTCTACTTCCCTGTGTATTCAGGGAGGGTCAGGGTGTTTATGCTCCCTGCTGTCCCCGGACTGTGGGTTTATTGCAATCCCCCCAGCAGGCAGCAGTCCTGGGAGGTTTTCCCTCTCCCCCTGGGCATTGGCTGCTCTGTCCCTCGGCCATTTCCAGGGACTTGTGTGAGGAAGGGCCATGGCAGTGTCTCACTCCCGCTGTGACAGGGGAAGGGGGTTGGAATGAGATGGGATTTAAGGTCTCTTCCAACCCAAACTCTTCTGGGATTCTGGGATTCTCTGATTCCATGATCCAGCCTCGAAGCACTGAAGGCTGCAGCCAGACACGAAGCTCAGCCGTGAGGATGAAGAAGGGAGCTTGGAACACCCAGGGTACTGAAGAGATGCATCAGTGCCTGCTCCCAGCTGTAGGAGCAGGAAGGAGTGCTGGGAGCTCCTTCCCCACAAAGTGCAGAGGTAAGAGGAGACAGGATCTCAAAACCTCCAGAAAGGTGTGCTGGATACCCCTGTCATCAGCTCTGTACCTAAGTGGAAGGATGCTTTGGGACTGATACTCCCACCCACCATCCCTGCCAGAGTCACTGCAAGGGCTGTTTGTTCTGGAAGTTCTGTTCTGACATGGGCTGTTTTCAACAACTTTTTTTTTTTTTCCCTTGGGGAACATGTGAATATCAGAGGAATTTCTGTTGTAGCCTGAAAGCTGACAGTTCTGCACTCCCCTTTCCAAGCTCAGCCTGCATCAGTCCTCAGTGTTTGCCCATTCAGCCTCAGCACCTTCTGAAATTCTCTGAGAGAGGAGTGTCATGGTGGTGCTGCTTCAAGGGGAAAGTCCATACTTTCTGTGAGAGAATTCCTGAGCACCAAGAAATCAGGGAGCAAGTCCAGGCTGTGGACTCCCCATCCCTGGAAGTGTCCAAGGCCAGGTTGGATGGGGTTGGAACCAAGCTGGAATGTTCCCCTAGCCATGGCAGGGGGCAGAACAAGATGATGTTTTAAGATCCTTTCCAATCTAAACCATTCCATGATTTTATGATTTCCAGTTAGTCCCAAAAATCTCTGATGTCCCCATAGGAATGTGAGTTTGACCCAAAGCCATGGCAGGAGCTGAGTTTGTTGGGAAGTTCAGGATGGATGTGGATAGCAGCCTCTTTCTTTTCTCCTTTCAGAGAGCTTTCCATGTTCAAACCAAAACCTGTAGTTATGTTGGGGTGTTGAAGGTTTTTCTGGGGTTTTGGGGGGGTGGGGTTGTTTCTGGAGGAGGTTTTTTATTTTTGAGGGGGTTTTGGGGTGGGGTTTGATTTCATTTTGCATTTGTTTGTTTGTCTGTTTGTTTCTAGGGTTTTTTGGTGTATTTTTTGTGTTTTGTTTTGGAGTGGGTTTTGGGGGAGTTGGCTTTATTTAAATTTTTTGGGGGTTTCTTGAGGGTGAGTTTGTTTGGGGATTTTTTTCAGAGATTTTTTTTTTTTTGGAGGTGTTGTTTTTTATAGGGTTTATTTTTGGGAGGGCTGGGTTTCTGGGGGCTTTGTGGGGGGGTTGTTTTCTGGAGGTTTTTTGTTGGTTTTTTTTTTTTGTTTCTTTGCAAGTACTATATTTTGAGGGGGCTAGAGTTTTGGGGTTTTTTGTGGGAGGAGAGTTGGAGTTTTTATTAGGATTTGTTTTGCCTGGGGGAGCAGGCTTTTTGTTTGTTTGTTTGTTTGTTTGAGGTTTGTTTCCCTCTCGGTGAATATTGGCAGGGATGCAGTGATGGGATATCTCACCCCCTCTCCCTGTCTCTCTATGTTTTTCCTGAGGTCTCATCCTTGCTGGATCCTTCCCCTGCTGCTGTGTTGGCCCCATGTGTAAAGGGCTTGGCAGAGGAGGATATCAGGGAGAGGTAATTATTAATAACTGTGAGAGTGACCCTATTTGGGCTTGGTTGTAAAGACCCCCAAAACCATCCACGTTTTTTTCTTGTCTTCCCTGGAATTCAGATCAAGTATCCCTTTCTGTGGTCAGGGTACACCTCCTCCATGCCCTCTTTGGAGCCCCAGGTGCTGTTTGAAATCCTCCACTGCCTCATCCCTGCATGCCCTGTCTGTGGGGGACAGGGAGGATGCTCGGCACGCGCACTGGAACCTCAGGCAGGGCGGGATGTGCCCGATCCATTTCATTTCTGGCAGCAGTGGGAGAAAAAAGAGCCTCAGAAACCTATAAATCAACCATCTCTCAAACTGTGTGGGATTAAGGAAAAGGTGCAGAATAGAAATGATTTCCTCAGGGGGAAGCACATCCTTTCATTTGCCGAGGAAAATGATGTCTTCATCAGTTGTCTTCTAGAGACTCTGAAAAGAATTAAAGGAGGGCTCAGAGAGTGCAATTATTGTGGAATTTTGGAATCCCCCACTAGTTTGGGTGGGAAGGGACCTCATCCCACGCCCTGCCATGGGCAGGGGCACCTTCCTCTATCCCAGGGTGCTCTGAGCCACAGTGTCCAGCCTGGTCTGGGACACTGCCAGGAATCCAGGGGCACCAACCACTGAGTGTGGCTTCTTTGGGGTCAGCATGGGTGGAAGAAAGGTCCCAGCTCTGCACAGCCCTGAAGGGATCTTTTATTCATCATCAAAGCCATGGGATGTGAATTCCTCTGGTGCCTTCACTCGGTTGTCACATGGAAATTGAGTCTATTAAGTAGCTTTGGGCTGCAGCAAGTTCATTACTGCAAGCTTTCACCCAACTATCATTACTGTTACTATTGTTATTGTGATGCCTCCTGCTCTGCTGTAAATCAGACCTGGGACTCTTATTGGACTTCTCTGAGTTGTCTCAAGACTGGATGGCAAATTCCTGTGAGCTCTGAAGCGAGGCTGACCAGCTCAGGCCACCCTAGAAATGGCCAACAGCAGGATTTGGCCAAATCTCCAGTGCCACAGAGAAAGGAGGTTGATCACCTCCCTTCACCCTGGAGATCACCCTCCCACCTGTGCCCTTCCTCACCCACTGTCATCCCTGTTTTCTTCCATGCCTGACTTCACTCCCAGCCCTGGTGATTTTTCCTGTAAAACCCCAAAACTTTTGTTTGAAGAGTGGGAGAGGGGGAAGGCGTAGCCACCCAGCAGAGGTGCAATGAGAGAGCGCTAAACCGAGCTCTAATTGCTCATTTAAGCCAGTTAATTTACCAAACCCGAGGGATTTTGAAAGGGTGCTTAGGAGCCTTGCCCTCCCTTCTCCCAGAAACAGAGGGGTGCCCCACAACCACTTTGGGTGCAGCCTCCTCCGAGCTGCTGCTGGCGATTCCCTGGTCTGGGAGCATCCCTTTCCCCCCAGCTCATGGAAACCCAGCCTGTTCAGCACTGCAGGGTTTGCAGGCTCCAGGAGAGAGAGAACCTCGCTGGTGCTGACACGGCAACAAAACCGGTGTGTCTGCAAGAGAGGAGTCAGCAGCAGCTGCGCCCCTGCGAAAATGCTCGCCGTGATGGATGCTCTGCCCAGAGTCTGCTAATCTCTTTTCCTCCAGCTCCGAGGCCTCCTTAATTGTGCTGCCTGTGATTAAACAACTCAGTGAAGGCGGTGCTGGGAGATGTTTACTCCACGTGGGGATGTCGCTGGCCAGGCTCGGAGCACGCGGAGCGTGTTTCACAAAGGGGATGGGAACAGCGGTGTCTGGGCTGCTCTGGTGACCCCAGAAAGGACCTGGGGAGATCCCTGGGAGGGCTTGGTGGAGATCCACCTGGATGATCCCAAGATAGACAAACTCCCAGGGGGCTTTCCTGGTGGTGCTTTCTCCCGCAGCCCTCCGGGAAGCACATGGATGTGGGGAGGAGTGCTGTGCTTGAGGCGAGCTGTTCAATCTGACCATGTCCCCGTGGGCTGAGGGCAGCTTGGCATTGTTCTCCAGCCCCAAGAGCTGCCCTCAGACGCTTTCTGAAGGATGCTGAAGCCTCGGTCTGCAGGAAGGACGCAAAAACAGCCCCAGGAGGACTTTGAGAGCATCTGAGGCACTTTGTCAAAGGACAGATTAGAAGGGAATTTAGAATGATGGCAGGGAAGGGATCTTAAAGCCCATCTGGTTCCACCCCTTGCCATGGGCAGGGACACCTTCTACCAGATCAGGTTGCTCCAAGTCCTGTCCAGCCAAGGGCAGGATCCTAGCCCCAGGCTGACACAGTCTGTCCCATCCCTGGCCACCCTGGAGCTCATTCCCAGGTTCCTGGAGGTGGAGGAGCAGGTCCTGTAGATGGAGTGCAGCGATTGCCTGAATATTCATGGATCGGCGGGCAAGCTGCAGCGGGCCCTTGTTACAAACTGCTACCCAAACTGCTTACATCCATCAATGAGGGAAATAAATAAACAGATGCTTGTTAATTGACTTAATTACCCACCAGCAAACAGGAGACTGGGAGCACAACAATTGAAAAAAAAGGTTTAAGAAGTGTCTCATAGTAATTCTTTCCCGTGTGCAAACCATGCTGGTGTCCTCTGCCTATAATGAACTCCCCCAAGACAAGGAATGGATTTTCATTATGCAGGAAGGAGGGGTTGCATTTTGAAAATGAGAGTTGTGGCTGGAAATGAGCCCTAAATTCATGCCCTCTTCCCAAAATTAGGGCTGGGCCAGCACACAAAGCCGTGCCAGGAGTTATTGCAAATAACCGTCCTTGAGCAAGAGAAATCCAGCAGCTAAGGTAATCCTTGTTTTCCAGCTGGGAGAAGGCATGAAGGAGAAGGAGGTAGGGCTGGAAAATTCTTAAAAATTGTTTTACTTTTTCCTTTTCTCCTTTAAAGATCTCCAAGAAGAAGGGAAAACAGAAGATTTGTTCCTCTCACTGCTGTGTGGATGTGGGGTGAGTGATGTTCCTGATGGGGCTGGTGCTCAATATCCACAGCCAGCAGAATGGGATGGATAAATAAGAAGGACTGCTAAAGCCAGAGGCCAGTGGCCAAATCTACTATTTTTTTGTCCCAGGGTGGACACAGAAGGTCCTGTGCCAACCTTGGGGCAATCACAGAGGGGTATGGGTTAGAAGGGACCTTAAAGCTCATCTCATTCCTGGCCCCTGCCATGGACAGGGACACCTTCCATTGAACCAGGGTTCTCCAAGCCCAGTGCTGCCAACGTGCACACACCTGGAGCCCCTCCAGCCCTGTGCCTGCCATTTTCCAGCCTCCTTTCCCAGCATGTTTGCCCTGTTCCTGCTCTGCCAGGGTGGCTGTGCAGAAAAACCAGTGTGGGCTCCCTTGGGACTACTGGCAGTGCTCTGCAGAGCTCTTATCTGCAGATCTTGATTAATGAGAGTCCCCAGGGTAGGCAGGTTGTGAAAGAAGCCCCATGATCATGGCCCTGGCTGTCTTCCTGACGTCAGTGTGACGCAGGGCACCCAGGGCAGCATGAGGCCCTTGGGTGCAACCAAAGAGAAAATAAAGAATGAAGAGGTGGAGTGAAAGGCAATAAGAGATGAAAGGAGATTTTCTTATCAGCCAGAGCTGGCAGCTGGAGTGAATTTCCTCTTCCCAGTGCAGGCTCTGCAGTGTGGGTGACGTTCCCTTGCATCCAGCCCTTGCCGTGGGCTCTGGGGTGGCCACAGGAGAAGGGGGCACTAGGCAGGTGATGCACCAGACATGGGGCTCCTCTTGCTCAGATCTGAGGGCACGTGGATTTTGGGTCCTGCAGGGATGATGCTGTGCAGAGGATCTTTGATCACAGCCTCCTGATGTGCTCTGGCTGGGCTTTTACCCTCGGTGCTCGCAGCCGCTGCTGAACGCAGGTGACATTGGGGACAAAGCCTCTGAGCAACACTCCCAAGTTTCCAAGCAGGACGGGTGCCAGCTGGATTTGGGATCAGCCCCTGTGTTAGGCAACACAGACAGGGATTTCCAGGCAGGCTGGATGCTCTTGGCAGGTTGGAGTCCTTGGGGTGTCCTTCCTTCTCTGGTGCCACAGTGTCCACAGCAAGAAGGGTGGGCTGGTGCCCTGCCAGCTCAGGACCACGTCAGCAAAAAAAGTTACACCTTTTAGATCCCTGGGTGATGCTGGGTTCCCTTTGATGCCCATTTACTTGTGATTCTTTCCAGGATTTAAAAAAAAAATCATGAAAAATATTAAAACTCACCAATTTTTTGACTGTGTCTCTTCACAGAAGAGAGGAGAGGAGGGCTGGGAGGGGGAGATGGGACAGAGCTATTTTAGTGCAAACCCATCTGTGTTGATAATTCTCCATCCAGCCCCAATCATTGCTGGATGGGCTGGGTGGCCCGGCCAGGAGAGCGCCTTCCCTGATTTCCCAGCTCTCCATCCCGTTGTTGGTGGGTCAGCAGCGCTTCGGGAGAGCCGGGTTTGGAGCTGGGGGGAGCGCACGGCTCCCTCCCCTCCCTGCAGGCGGCTCCGCGTCTCAGGAAGAGCGATTTCGGCCCCGGCAGCCCCTCAGCATGTTCCGGAAAGTTCCATGCAAGCTGTTTACTTCGGGACATATGCTGTGTTGATGCTGCCTGCAGTCTCGCTGCCTCTAATAACTTCGGGTGTAATTTCCTCCGGTTTGGTGCCTGGGGCAACCGATTGGCAGCTGTGGGAAGAGAGGGGGTGCAGATGGCCACGGCTGCTCCGGAGCCGCTCCGGTGCTGCTGTACAAAGGCAATGGAGCCTCAGTGGGGAACTGGAGGAGGAACACGGCTGTTCCCGGCCTCAGGTGAAGTGTTTGGGCTGGGATGTTCCGTGTGAGCCAGGTAGAGCTCCCACAGCAGCGGCTTCTCAGTGTACACATTAGAGCGTATTTACGATGTAAATTAATAAGTGCCATCTGCTTACCTCTGGTGTTATGGGAATGTTGTCTTGTGACTGGCTACAAACAAGACAACATTGAAGAGGTAACACCTGCTGGGACATATTTCTGCCGTTTATTTCCAAACATTGGGAGGTTATTTTGGATGGGAGGAAGAGGCACCAGCTCCTCTTTTTTAAGCATTAAGTGCTAATGAGATGTGGGGATTGCCAGGTGACATCCTTGAGGAATTGGTGAGGATGGAGGAAACAGCATCCAAGGGCAGAGGAACCTCGACAAGGATGCTGCACCTCTGTGCCTTGTCCTCGACTGATGAAGATTTAAGGGGATGTTTAGCTGGTGAAAAGTTGCTGCTTGTCAAATGCAGAGCTCGCTGCAGGGATATATTGATTCCAGGCAAAAGGGCCCTAGAGGTTAAAAAAAAAAAAGGAAAAAAAAAGACAAAAAAAAGAAAAAAAAAGAAAAAAAGAGAAAGGTCTGTCAAAACAGCCCACTTCAGCCTTTGGGGATGGAACGGTCTCAATTTTCATTTCAATGAAATTTCATTTCAAAATCACAGCCCACTTTTGAAATGGAAATTTTTCTAATGCTGAGGCAGAGATGAAATCCTTCCCTTTTAGCAAAAGAAAATGTTTTGTTTGACTTCAGATACATTTCCCCCCACCCCCTCCAGTTTTCCCAGAACAGAAACAAAATCTAACGAAACAGATAACAGATAAGGAACTGGGATCCTCACTGGCTGCCAGCTCTCATTTCCACTCAGATGTTCCTGAGCTGACATCCATCCTCCCCTCATCCCTCTCCACTTCTCTCATCCCCTTATTTTCCTGCAGAATGGCAGCTCTGCAGGGCAAGGCCTAACAGGCCTGAGGTTCAGTTCCTGGGTGTGCAGGATGGGGAACTCCAATGCAGACCAAGGATGCTGCTGGAGAAGGAGACCTCCTGCCCAAACCTGCAGAGTTGGAGGAGCTCTGGAGAAGCTGGAGCCAGGGATTTTTGAGCTTTGGATTTTCCAGAGGAGAGGGCTTTCCTAATGGAAGGCCAAGGTGGGAAAAGGAGAATCTGGGTGCAGAAGGGCAGGGCTGCTGGGGCTGCCAGAGCAAACTGGGGATGGGAAATGTTGGGAACTTTCCTGAAGGTAACCAAAGAGAGCAATGAGTGAGTTTGGAGAGGCTTCTGCAGAGAGGTCAAGGCAGGAACAAGTATCCTGTTCTCCACAGTGGGAGCTTTCCAAGTGACCCTGAAGAGGGGGTTTGGAGTGTGGAGCAGGCTCCAGGTGCATCCTTGAGGAGGACAGGGAAGTCTAAACAAGCAAGCCACAAGCAACCTCAGGAACATTTCTGCTGGGACACGTTTTCTGACAAGTTATTATTGAGGGTTTTCTTACCAGCTTTGCTAAGACAACCTGGTGGCCCCAGACCTGCAGGGAGCAGTTTTAACAGGGTGCACCCCAGCAGGGATCTTCTCTCCCTGGGTGCAGGATGGATCACAACCAGCCTTGGCTTGGTAGCAGGACTTTCATGCTTATTCATTTCCAAAAGGATTTTTTACAATGAAAAGTCATCGATGGAAACTTTTGCCCCACCTGACTAACTTCAGTGTCATTGTAAGCACAGGGGCAATGGTGGGCTGGGATGGGGAGACCCTCCAGTGTGGGGTTCCTGCATTCCTGGGAAGAGCAGAGGAGGCTGGAGCCCTCTAAATGATCCTGCTGCTGTTGAGCTGCCTCTCTCTGCCCCTTGGCTCCTTTCCATCTCTCCCCAAAATCAGGGGTGGCACGGTCGAGCCGCAGTGAGACATCCGGGGTGACTCAGGCCTGCTGGCTGCTGTCAGTGGCACACGGCCCAGGACAGAGGTGCCACTGTGGCTGTTTGCAGTGGGGTGGGCACGCACAGCAGCTCGGGGGGCAGCTGCTGGCACGGCCCTTCCCCGTGGGATGTTCTGCGGTGATGCTGATGTGGGGGGCGTGGGGGGCCGAGGGAGGGTACCCAGGGGGAGATCAGCACAGCGTGGGATGCTGGAACGGTTGGTTTTGGTGCTTGCCTCCCCCCAGGGCTGGGCAGCTGCCAGAAGAGCTCTGACCACAGCTGGATTTCCTGGTAAAAATAACTCCATGGCATAAACTTTGACAGAGCAGGAAGAGTGGAGAGCAGCTGGGGCTTCACTCCCTCCCGCCACCACATCAGCAAACATCTGCCCAGGCTGGTGTGAATCACAGCAAGGAGGGAATGGCTTTGCTTGGCACTGCCAAAACCCAGGGGGAGTTCTGGGGGGCTGGGGGCAGAATAAATCCTGGGCCGAACTGATTCCCAGCGACAAGAGCACCAGTGGTGGAAGGGGGGGAAAAGGGAGGAGGCGAGGAGCCTTCCCCGAGAGGAGTGGGGGAAGACGGCTGGCTGTGCCCTGGGCAGTGATGCTGTTTGATTTTGTGGTATTTCCTTTGTTTACCCAGCAGGATGGGGCCGGGCTGCCTGTGCGGTGTCGGTCTGAGCCCGTTCGCTCCGCCAGGGCGTGGCGGGAGCCGCTTTCTCAGCCCGGCTCCAGGCTGGGAACAACTCCCGGTTCCCGACGGGAGCTGCTCCCCTGCGCACCGAGGGCGGAAAGGAGGACCTGCACATCCCCTGCTGGAACTTCCACCTGCCCACCAGGACTTTTCCTGGGTGCTGCTGGCTGCACTTCCCCTCCCTGTGCTCTCCCAGCTGGAGGATGCAGCAGGTGTGCTGCAGAGGATGCTCCTGGTCAGGAGGTGACCATGGATCCACCTTGCCAAGCCAGGCGGGGCTGTGCCCACCCTGCCGAGCCAAGAGCACCTGGGGCACACCCCTGTCCCCATGGCACACCCCTGTCCCCATGGCACACCCCGGTGCCCATGGCACACCCCGGTCCCCATGGCACACCCTGATGCCCATGGCACACCCCTGTCCCCATGGCACACCTCTGTCCCCATGGCACACCCCTGTCCCCATGGCACATCCCTGTCCCCATGGCACACCTCTGTCCCCATGGCACACCTCTGTCCCCATGGCACATCCCTGTCCCCATGGCACACCCTGATGCCCATGGCACACCTCTGTCCCCATGGCACACCCCGGTGCCCATGGCACACCCCTGTGCCCATGGCACATCCCTGTCCCCATGGCACACCCCTGTCCCCATGGCACACCTCTGTCCCCATGGCACATCCCTGTCCCCATGGCACATCCCTGTCCCCATGGCACACCCCTGTCCCCATGGCACACCCCTGTCCCCATGGCACATCCCTGTCCCCATGGCACACCCCTGTCCCCATGGCACACCTCTGTCCCCATGGCACACCTCTGTCCCCATGGCACATCCCTGTCCCCATGGCACATCCCTGTCCCCATGGCACACCCTGATGCCCATGGCACACCCCTGTCCCCATGGCACACCCCGGTGCCCAACCCGCACACCGCAGGATGCGGTGGCAGCGCTGGCTGCTCTCGGTGCGCACCATGCCAGCCCTAAGGGTGGTTCCTTCACTCTGCCAAGGCCCGTGCGGCAGCCCTGGCAGGAGAAACCGGTAATTTTCCACTATCCCCAGCATGGGGAGGCACGGAGCAGGCACTGCAGACCTGGCCGGGCTCCACGGCGGGTTCACACCTCTCGCTTTCGCAAGACACGCGATGATAAAACCCCGAAAGGCAAAGAAAGGCCATTGCTCTGATTCACTTGGCGTGCTGCAAGCTGTCCTGCTTTGTTCCCTCTCCTCTGGCTTGCCCCTCTGCCCCCATTTCGGGAGAGGAGAGGGGGGCAGCTCGTGTTCCCGGGATATTTCAGGCAGTGGCAGTGGCTCAGGTAGCCCGACGCTTCCACCCTGCACCTCTCCGAGCGAACCCAGGACCTGCACACTGCCTGTGACACCTCCCAATTGCTCAAGATAGATCACTTAAGTAAAAATCTTCCATATGGTCCACGGGATTTAATTTTTTTTTAATGTATTTTTTTTCTCCCCCTTGCTTCTACAACTGTTACAGGGAGAGATATTTTTCCCCCTGTTTGACATAGATATAATCTTCTTCTGATACACAAATGCCAGATGGCACGGCAAAAAAAAGATAATAAATGTGTCTGCAGCCTCGACAGCTAAGTCTGGGAACCTGGGAAATGGCTGTGGAGGAGCTGGGAGTGGCTGGGCTCAGGGTTGGAATTTTGGTGGGGAGGAGAGGAAGGGGAGGTGGAGCATTTCGTGGAAGGTGGTTTGAGGAACCTGGGAATGCTCTGTGACCATCCCATGCCCAGTCTCTGCCAGGCGTCCTGGCCAGGGATTTGAGCTGCTGTCAGTGATGAGCAAACCCAAGGAAAACCGGGTGGTGGAGAGAGGTTGTTCTTAAATTTACCTCTGGGAAGAGGTTCTGGGATGCGATGAGAAGCAGGGGAAGCAAATTCCAGAAATTGGATGACCTGATGCAGGACTGTGAACACAGTCCTGCCAGCTGCAAGGTGCTGAGCTGGGTGACAGGGAAAGCCCTTAATTTGGTTAGGACCACATCACAGCATGTAAATGTTGCTTAATGCTAATCTGCTAACATGCTCTCTCTAATTATGGGGATGAGAAATGGCTCTTGTCTTGCCTTGTGCTCCGGGATAACCTTGGAAACACGGCCTATCACCGCAGCGAGGCATTTCCTCCTCAAACCTGTGTTTAATAAACAAATGCAAGAGCAGTCATCTTGCAAAGCGCTTTCCTGGAAAAGGGTAGATGATATTTTTTTCTCTACTCCAGCTGCTTGGATTTCTCCATGCTGGGCTTTGCCTCTTCCCTACCACCCATGGGGGATGTGGGCAGGGATTGTGCAGGACCTGGAAAAGAGTCATCATTCCTTGGAGGAGCTCAAAAAAAGGAGTAGATGTGGCACTGTGGGATATGGCTTCTTGGCGAACATAGTGGTGCTTGTTCATGGTGGGACTCAAGGCTTTTTCCAACACCAATGATTCTGTGATTCTATGGAAGCACACCCACCATGACTCTGCATTTTGCACAGCCTGGGGACCTCTGAGCCAAAATATCCCCACTGGTGACCCCAAATCCATCATGGAGGGTGGCTCCATGAGTGGTGGGAAAGGCTGTGGGGCTCTGTGTCCATCCTCGACACGTCCATCCAGGAATATTCCACTGCCTCTGTACAGATAACCAGCCACACCATCCCCAAGCCAGCCAGGGGCCTATGCTTGAGGTTGTGCAACCATTTTTTAAATGCTTTACCATGAAAATGCAAACTCCATGGGAGGCCAAAGGGCAGGGGAGCCTGCTCATGCACGAGGAAATGGAAGTGGAATTGCTTTTATGGTGCCTTGTCCAGAATAACTGCCCATGCTGGCACATCTTCTCCAGAGCAAGGGCTCAGCAAGTGTCCCATGGGTTCTCTGTGATGGGGACCTCTCCTTGCACCCAGATACTGGATTTCAACCTTGGAAAAGCAATTTGTTGTTGCCCAACAAATGTGAGGGGAAATGGAAAGGGGAGTGAAGCACCAGATGGACACTGCCTGCTTTCCTCCAAATTCTTGGTGCCAGTGCTTTCCTGATCGTTTTCCAGACAGCTCTGAGCAGCACTCAAGCTTTATTTTTAACAGAAAAGGTGGGAGATGGCCACAAATAGCATTTTTCCAGCCTCTGGGCACATAAACCAGGGAGGAAATATTTTCTGGCTGACCCACAGCCAGCAGCGTCTGGGCTTTTCCAGAGGCAGCTGCCGAGGTTTGCCAAGGAGACCTTGGGCAGATGTGCTGCTGACTCAGGACACCTTGGAGCGTGGGTGTTTTATGGGAGCTCTCACAGGGTTAAAGAACAGTGGACACACAGTGAGAAATGAGTGTCTCTTCTATCAGCTCAGGAGCTGTTGAGACAGCAAAGCGATTATTAGATTTCCCCCCCAGCACTTATTAAGTTTGTGCTGTCTCCGAGATGTTCCTGCTGCTCCTCGCTGTATCTCTGGATGTGTCAGCTCTACCAGGGCATTTCCAATTATCCCTTCACCTGACAGATAAGGGGGTCTCAAACAGGACTTTTAATTTCTTGGGAGAAAAAAAGAATAAGGAGAAAAGAAGAAGCTCAGCTGTTCTGTGTTTTAAATGGTTTTTGGATAGCAGCTGCCCAGGAGAGCACATTCATTCCCACAGAGGCAGGTGATGCTCCTTCGCACCTCACTGCTCTATCCTGGACATTTTCTCTTGCAGAAAAAAAGAGGGAATCAGGTAAATTTGGGACCCTTTCAGGGCTGGAGGTTTTTTTCAGCAGTTCTGACAACCCGGAGATGTTTGTTTCAAAATACACATGCAGAGGCTTGACAAGTGGGCACCAGCAGTGGGGTTTTGGGGCAAATTCCACTGGGATTTCTCCAGTGTGTGCCCTCCATGCTTTCCTGGGCTTGGAGGTTTTGCCACGTGCAGAAGCCAGCACGGGAAGGTGCTTGCAGCTCTGCTCCGCTGACCTGTGTCTGGTCTGAGCTGGGCTTTCAGGTGGAGCTCGGAAGTGCCTGAGGCTGGATTTCACCAGACATCAAATTCCTCACAGGCAGGCGGATTCCGTGCTTAACTTCTAGGGAGATCTTCCTTAACCGGCCTTAAGTGCCTTTGCAGCCTCGCTGGGGTAGAGCAATCTGGGGCAAAACGTGGATTTTAGCAGTGTGTGGGTCACAGTGAAGCTTTGCTGCCAGGTACCTCTGGCTGCTGAGGGGCTGAGACAGATCCAGGCGACTTCCAAACCTCCCACCCCCCAGCCACGAGTCCGGGACCAGTCCTGGCAACCTGCCCTGCTCCCACAGCGTCAGGGAGCAAGACACCGAGGCATCCAAAGGGCTCCCAGCTGGCCTCGGGCTGTTAAAACACAAAGGATTGGTTTCCCAGCCTTTCCTTTGCTTTTCCCTCCTGGTGAACGGGCGCTCCCCGGGAAAGCCGGGATGGACTCAATGGATGTGCAGTGCCATGGGGGGAGCTGGGAACTGCTGGAGACAAATATTCAGCTGAGCACGCATGGCAAGAATGAGAGGGTTTAAATTAGAGTGGGAAGGGTTTTGGGCAGACACCAGGAAGGGTTTTCCCTGGTAGGAAAGGTGAAGCACCAGCTACAGCTGTGAGCACATTGCTGAGACCAGCACGCTCCAGAAGGGATAGAGGGAGCAGAGGAAGGAGATGGGGATGGATGAGGATGGACATGGACATAGACATGGGGATGGACATGGACATGGGGATGGAGATAGGAATAAGATGGGGATGGAGAAGAGTTTGGGGATGGAGATAGGGGTGGAGATGGGAAGAGAAAGGGGATGAAGATAGGGATGCGGATAGAGTTGGGGATGGAGACATGGGACACAGAAGGGTGGCTGTGGGCCCTGGGGAGAGCCCAGCTCCATTCCTGCCCTGCTGCTCTCCCCACAGGGCCCATGCCAGCCCCTTCCCTGGCTGCCCAGCCCAGCCCAGCCCCACGGTGACGCTGGGAGCGCTGCCCTGCCCTGCAGCGCCGCCGCACACGGGCTGAGCTGCTCAAAGCCTGCAGCAAACAAGCCTCACAGAGATATTTGCTATTATTCCTGATTGCGTGGACTCTGGGGCGAGCGATTATCATATTTCCCTGTGATCAAAATGTTAGTGATTATCATAAAGGATGCTTTAGGCTTTGAGACAGATACAGACTCTTTCAACAGCATTTATTTCTGAAGAACCTTCATCTTTACTCTCTCTCATGACAGCTGGGTTTTGAGTCATGAGCTGGTTGCAATTACTTTGCTTCTGTAATTCCATCTTTCCCACACTCTTCCTGGCTTCAGAGCCACTGGAGGACGGTCACCTGTGTGGAGCCGTGCATGAAAATTGAATCCCAGCTGCAGGCAAGGCTAGGAGGAAGTGAACGTGGAATATTTCAATTTAAAGTGTGTTTATTGTGCATTCTGTCACTGATTTGATGTAAAAAATTTGCATGCAAATGACACAGATTTGCATCTCTCCTTTCATTGACTGCAGATGTTGAAAAAAAATGTATTTGAGGGTTTTGGGGTTTTTAGTTTTCGGGGTTTTTTTTGGTTTTTTTTAAGCTTTCAAAACATCTTAGAGGAGATTTTGGTGTCTGCTCTATTAAAGAATCTAGGTAGATGTGCTGACCTCTCCTGAAAAGAGCAGGCTGGTGCCAGGGGATGCACACAGAGACATTTGCTGCAGCACACTGTGGGCTCTGCTTTTCCAAGATTTCCAGCGGAATTTTGGAGAGATGTGGTGCTGACACCCTTGGACACAGAACCGAGTCTCATAAAAAGGGAATTTTTGCATGGAAACATGTGGAAGGGTTTTTCTGAGCGGTGTGGGGATTCTGGTCAGGTTTTAGAACAGTTGTAATGGGCTGGAGAAAAACTCTGAGCCAGGATCTAAGGAACCAGGAGGCATCCAGAGAGATTTGGAAGCTTCTTCTTCCATCAGCTGGAGAGGGCAGCAGGATCAAGGCAGTCTCAGGCAGCTTTGACTGAAATTGCTCATTTTCCCCTTGAACTGGTCAGGTGCTCAACCACAGGGAATGGGATGGGATGGGATGGGATGGGATGGGATGGGATGGGATGGGATGGGATGGGATGGGATGGGATGGGATGGGATGGGATGGGATGGGGTGGGATGGGATGGGATGGGATGGGATGGGATGGGATGGGATGGGATGGGATGGGATGGGATGGGATGGGATGGGATGGGATGGGATGGGATGGGATGGGATGGGATGGGATGGGATGGGATGGGATGGGATGGGATGGAACCTGCCCATAGGGACCCTGGCTCAGCAAGGCTCCCCTGCCCAGAGTAAATGTGCAGCCCCAGCAGGTGAACAGGGCACAATGTGTGTCCTGAAAATCATCCAAGCAACCTCTGGTTCCATCTCATGATCTCCTGAGAGGTGAGATGAGGATTCAGCCTCTCGCTTGACTTCATTTTTTCCACTCTTTCCTCTGTGCTCCGTGGCATCAAGGACCTGCTTTTTTCCCTTGTCAAGGTATTTCTTGGACCACGAAAGCCAGAAAAATGACCCAAGGAAAGAGAAACAAACCACACAAGCAGCAAACACAAACAGGAATCAGGCAGCTAATGAACCAAGCTCTGCTGAGGTTGCTGCAACTCCACAAGAAATTGGCAAAAAAGTTTCCCTTCCAAAGCTGCCAGATTTAAATAAGATGTTATCTCTGCATAGGGATTTTTTTTCTTTTTTTCTTTTTTAAACATCAGCTCTGCGCCTGCCTTCAGCTAAGGGCTATAAATAGATTTATACCACTCTCTGTGTATGTATATGATGTTTTTATATAGGTGTGAGTGCCCAGCAAGTGTCTGCACGTGCGTGTGTGTATAAAATATGCACACGGGCTGGATGGAGCCATCCATCTATCAAGCTATTGGCCTGTCTTGTTCTCATTCGGAAGAGGGTTTAAAAGGAATTGCCTAAATACATAATACATGCTGGCTTTTTTTTTCCTTTTTAAGAGATGAGTCAAGTCAAATGCTACGATATAAATTTTTAATACCCCTATGACCTGATTTTTTTTCCCCTCTTGTGCGAGGAAGTTAACAATATGAAATGTCTTTCTGTTGTCTCTAATCATGGGCTGATTTGATAAGCTGTAATTATTATTCATGTTCGAGATCTGCAGCTAGGGAGATGCAGGAGGTGTGGGGACCATTGGGATGTTTAGGTTTATTATTATTTATTACTGCTATGAATAAAAGAATAATGATTTCAGAGATTCTGCCAAGTAGTTCAGGCTGCAAATTTAACTCTTTTAAAAACCATTGCAATCCATTTGCATCAATGAGAGCCTCTTTAATCAGGGTTTTTGGTTCCTTACTCCACTGGAGGGGTTATTTCTGGCTGGAAAGCCAGAAAAAATGGAAGCAATGATTTCTGTAGGCCCTACCAAAACGGATTGTGTATAATGTTTGACCTTGGGTATCCCCCTGCCATCCTGCTCACCTCAGCTGGACTCCTTTTGAAATCCCAGCCCATGAACGCAGATGGAGCACTGGGCAGTGGTTGGGACATAAGGGTGTGAGGATAAGTTCTCCTGCACATCCTCCACAAGCAAAATGTGATTTAGCTTGGGGGAGGGAAGAGCACTCTGCAGAGAGTTTTGCTGCTTTCAGACCCAGAACTAGTGTGGCACTGTCCACAGAATAAAGCAAAATTGTCTGTGGGCTCCTGACTCATCTTTCCAGTGAGGTAAGGGCTTTAGGCCTTTGTCATCCGTGGGTGGATGGGAGAAAATGCATTACTTGTTTGTTCCTATTTCCCTCCTGGAATGTGAATTACCTTCAGCCATAACTCTCTCTGCTGTCTCCCTAAGTATAGTCTGCCCTTGAAGGAAGAATGAATACATTTAAGTAGCATCCTTTCAAAAAAAAAAAAAAAAAAAGTGGGTGTAGGTTCCAGGAAAAGATGCTTTCATAAAGTTCATAGCCATGTCATAGCCAGAAACCCCAGAAAGAAGAGTTCTGGAGGCTATGGCTTGAAAAACACCCGATCAGGAGCCTGGAATGTCAGGGGGTGAAGGGAGAGGGTCAGGAGCAGCTGCCCACCAGGCATGTCCTCTGCAGGAACCTTGGTAGCCACATCCTGTCCAGAGGTGGGTGGGAATTTTGAAGGGGGGAATAAGGGGCTGGGAGGGGCAGGGAGGCTTTAGGGAGTGGAGTTGCAGGGGGTAAGGAAAATGGTGGCAATTCAGAGCCATTTTACCCGCTCTCTGTTTCCAGGAGCTGCATCTTCTTCATAACATACTGAGAGGCAAGGAATTAATCTGAGAACACAAAAGACACAGATCCCTTCTGAACAACCACACAGGGCCCCTGCTGCTACAGCCTTACATCCCCGACTTCAGCCGCTCTGCATGTTGAAGGAGAGCTGGAATTTGAGACTGTCCACACCAGCACTATGTCCAACAAACAGCGTGGCCCAGATCTCTCCTTTCCAGGGATGGCAGTGCCAGATTTCACATCTGCCAGCTCTTCAGTCCTCACACGTTTTGCCATCCACCTTCTCGTGCTGCAGTCGCAGCATCTTCCCCTTCCTTTCTGTTACCAGGGCAGAAGTTTGAAGGCATGAGCCACAACATATGCCATTGTCTCTTCCCAGAGATGAACAAAGTATATTGTTATGCTCCAAATGCGATGGTTTTTCCCCCGTTAAATGTTTTCTAGCTGCATAGACCAACCATCTGTTTCTCTTTCTCCCTTCCATCATTCAATTCTTTGCACATTATTCAAATTAATTATCAATTAAGAGCCAGAACGTCTGGATAATCAAATTACAGAATGGTAAAATGGTCAAAGTAACACGGCACCTTATTAAAAGCCTCCAGACAGTTAACGAGACAATAAATTCCTGATCTTTTGTTCTTGAGATGGACCTTCAGCCCAGTAAATGAAAACAAAGTGACACATATCTCTTCTTGGTCAATTTATGAACGCTTTGGAGGCCTAACCCCCTTCTCATGGCAGATTTGAGATCACAATCTTCTCCTCTCAGATGTCAAACTAACCCAGATAATAAAACAGGTCCAGTCTTGAGGCATTCCCCAGGGAGACAAGAAACTTCTCTGTTATTTTTCTTTTTGTGCTGAAGGGAATCTGGTTCAAAAGGCGTGAAATTAGCCCTCCTTTAGGTCTGTGCTCCCCCCCAGGGGAGGGGTCCTGTTCTGGGGGTGCAGGCAGAGCAGCAGTGTGGCTGCTGTGCCCTTGGGCAGATGCAGGAGCAGCTGGACCGTGGCTCTCCACCCTCCGTGGAGCGCTGCTCGGAGAGCTGAGGGATAATTTATGAGGCTTGGCAGCAGGGTTGGCACGCAGGGCGAGCCAGGGGAAGAGAAGGATGGAGGAGAGCTGATTGTGCCCTGTGTGATACCTGAGAGATTCCAGCTCTGGCCATCTGCACGGTCTGATGTGCCTAAGCCTCGCCTGCAGAAATCCTTGTGGCTGCTCAGCCTCCCCTGGCAGGTCGAGCCACGTGGCAGAGGCTCATACTTAGCTAGGAAAGCAGAGGTTACCTGGAATTCAGGCCTGGGAAGCGCTGGGAGACTCTGGGTACGAGTCCCAGGGGATGAAGCCCACCTGCCCCACTCCTGGTGACCAGGCTGCCACGGCCAGTCACTGGGTGCCCTTCGTTTCCAGCTCCAGTTTCACTCCAGGGCGGATTTGCGACTGTGCCAAGAGCACAGGTGCCCCATCAGCCCCCTTTTCTCTGGAGCAGCATCCTCGGGGAGCTGCAGCCTGGCTTAGTTGCGGCCCTGGGGTCCAAAGTTGTGTCATTAACATGAATTCCTGATGCACCATCCCCATCCCTTCTCCTCCCTCCTCCGAAGCCCCTCGGAGCCCCGTGGCCCCTGCAGAGCGCTGTCCCCGCGTTGTCCTCGCACGGTCACAAGCAGAGAGGCGGCACATTTCCATGGCAGACCAAACCCCACTGTCCAAGCTGCTGCATCCGGGGAAAGGATGCAAATCACGACGCCGAAAACATATTCCGAGTGGCACGCAAGAGCTGTGCCCGCTTTGCCCATTGTGTCAGGAAAACAGAAATGCTTGTCAAAATACCAGCTCGAGTCGGAGCCCGCGGCTTCTGGAGGAATAAAAGAACCATGTTGGCAAGCACAGGACTAGACAGGCAGATGTCCTCCTCTCCACCCACTAGAATTTTATTGGCAATTGAGTTAACAACCTCTTTGCATATGAAAGTAGCGGAGAGGCGCTGCTGCGGCCTCGCTGGCAGGAGACTTGGCTGCAAAACCAGTGAGACATTTGACAAGGAAGCAATATGTTAGCAACATCCCTCCATCCGTGTTATCGGGGCCAAATTGCCACGGCACTTGCAGCCATGTGGAGGCATTAGATGCAAAGTGTTAGACGCCCTGCCATTCTTCCCCGTCATTTTCTCCTTTCTCTTCTCCCTTTTTTCAGAGCAGCCTGGTCCTGACACTCCCCTTCGAGTGGCTCCGGAGCCAATCCTGCCTTGTGCTGCTGTATATCCTTGGAAAATAGGCTGCCAGGTGCTGAACACCCATATACAGACTGGCAAATCTCTTCACACTGAACACTTAGAATTTGTACTCCACAGTGGTTGTCCCCTCTGTCTTTAGATTTGCAGGCTCCCAGTCTATCCACAGTGGAAAATCCCTGAGTTTCATGAATCTCTGGTGAAAAGTGCCATCACAATTCCACATTTTCCTTGCTCTGTGCAGTACCCAGCAGAGCACATACATAGTTTTGTATTTGCTGCCGTGTTTGTCTCGTATTGTCATGGACATTTCCAGTCTGGGATCCAGGACCAGACATACACAGCCCGATCTTCCTTTTCCCTGCTGCATAAACTGCAGGTGCTGCCTGGAGTCCTCTGTCACCCCTCGGCAAGGGGACATCGAGTTCCTCACTGGGAGGTTTCACATCTGGAGGACCTGGCCTATAGTGTTGTGTCCACTGTCTGCATATGCTGGTTGTTTAAAAGGCTTTTGGCAGCCAGATTGCAGCTCCAAAGTCACATTGGTAGTTTTCAAAATGGCACCTTCCCACTGTGCCGGTGTTTTGGAGAAGTTGTGTTAAGTAAGAGAAGCTCTCTGTCACTCCGCCAAGGGGCTCAAACAGTGAGCAACCAAATTCTGGGGATACCAGAAGGTCACTTGGAGCAAGTCTGGTCTAGGAAAAGGATCACCTAGCTCTGGTGCCTTCTGTCACGACCTTAGTTGTCTGCCATGCTGCCTCTCCCAGCATGGAACACATAAAACACCGGAACATCGGGAAGTTTGTGACTTCCCATGACCAGACAAGTTAGGGAACCTCATTTTCCACTTCCCATCCCTCCATCACAAGCCTGCACACCCCCTCAAGGCCTGCATTCAACCAGACCCTCCCGGCATCTCCTGGCAAGAGGGTGGCAGCTCTTGGAGGGCTTGGCATCGCCGTGCCCCATCCCAACACCAGAAAAAAGCATTCTGCTCTGTGCTCTCCATGAGCTTCTCTGCATTCGATTTTCTGCCTGACAACTTATCCCAAGTATCAAAGGCTCAAGCCTCTCCTGGTAATTCCTTCTGGCCAGGGAATAGGCATCTGCTCCCTTTGATTGCGGGTCGCTCCTCTCATGAAATGCTCCTTCAGGATGTGCATGCCAAGGTCAGAAATGAGGCTGAGCTCGTATTCTTCACCTGAGAAATACAGCAAGCAGCAGAAAAAGAGATAATAACCTGCCTTCTAAATGGACAGGGTACCATGCCTTTTGTAGTGGCTGATTCTGATGTAGAGTCAGCTGCGGCCTTCCAATGAGCGTGAATTGCTTGTTAGCTGTTAGGTTGATGCATTTTTAGGTGGAAGGGGATGGAGATACTTGAAGGGAAGATGGCTAATTTGGAAGGGTGGGAAGATTCAAGGTATGGGAAGAGAAGGGTGACTGTGGTGTGACTAGAGCATGGAAGGAGATCATTCCACCCAAAATAAAGCACCTGATTATGCACAGGCTCTGTGTGGATTGAGAGCGGCTTTGCACAAATACCCGCTGCCTTGGAAAAGCTCAGCGGCGGCAGAGCAAACCCCTCTGGCTTTTGTGGGGTGGAAACTTGAGGAATCATTGCCTTCCCTGGAAATCATCCCATCCTGATGTGTTCCCTAGGCAGGGCCTCTTCTCTCCTTGGGCTTTCACCTCTGCAAACCATTCTCCAGTGGCATCCAATGCCCAATGTCCTCCCCTGAAAAAGAACATGCCAGGCTTTCTGTGTCAAATCAGTGGGAAACCTCCTGGGGAGGTTTCAGTTCCCTCCCTGACCTTTGTAAAGGGAAATTCTGCCCAGAAGGAAGCACTGGCAGGGCGAGCTCCTGCACAGAGCAGTGATGTGGTGGGCAGGCCCACCCCAGCCGCCTCAGGCAGGTGGAGAAGGCATTTCTGGAATTACGCTCTTTTTAAACGCCCTTCCCCTCTTTTTCTCGCGCAGAACGATGGCTTGGCTTGACCCCGAGAAGACCGTGGGCTGAGCTCCGTCCCTCTTCATCCTGGAGGCATGGCCACTCCCATGGCCTCCACCTCCACAGCTGCGGTCCTTGCCGCGGGGAACGCGCTCCTGTCTGGAGCACGCACCCAGGAGTGAAGCCAGCACGCTCCAGAGGCTGATCAGGATCTGCCTGAGTGCTTCCCTCTCCTTCCTGACCAACACTGCAAGCTCCATCTCCCTGCCCCTGCCGGGATTCAAGAGGAAGAATAGGCCAGGCCTGCACTGGTCTCTCCCACGGACAGAGAGTTCCCCGGGGCTTTGGAGCAGTCCCTGGGATCAGTAGGAGATGGGAGAGGAAGGGACCAAGAGCAGCCCTGCCACTGGTGATCTCCAACAGTGCCAAACTGAGCTCAGCTCAGCTCAGTGCTGCCTGCACCATCCAGTTTATGGCCTGGTGATGCAAGAGGGAAAGAGCTGAGAAGGAAACTCAAAGCACGTAAATTCCTGAGGCTCTCCTGAGCCAAATCTGCATAGCTCATCCTTGGAATGATTACAGAAAGAAACTGCTTTAGGCCCAGCTGCCTGGCACTGGGGATCACCACAGAGAGAAGCCGGGGCTGCCCCTGGATCCCTGGAAGTGTCCAAGGCCAGGCTGGATGCTGGGGTTTGGAACGGCCTGGGACAGTGGGAGGTGTCCCTGCCTATGGCAGGGGGTGAAACAGGATGAGCTTTAAGGTCCCTTCCATCCCAAACCATTGTGTGTTTCTGTGATTCAGCCTCCATCCATGCTGTTGGTCCCCAAGCTGTCGCAGGGCTCAAGCGAAGTCCGACTTGTGTGGTCACTTTGTGTCCTGGGTGCTGCAGGGGTGCGAAAGGAGAGAACTTTGTGCCATCCCACCTCTGCAGCCACAGCCAGCTGGAGAGGCAGGTAAGAGATCCTCCCTGGTCAAACAGCCAGCACGGATAAAACATGAAATGCACTGCTGGGCAGCCTCAGCCAGGGCACTGCCATGCGTTCTCAGCCAGAGGAGTTCTCACGCAGGCCCCTGCAGTGGGGTGCTGCAGGCTGCTGGGGAGCTGCTGCCCTGCACCCACAGCCTTGGCATCACCCCGTGGAAGCACAGGAGCATCGCCAGGCTGCAGAGCTGCCGCTGCCACCCGTCCCAGGATCTCCTGCTGCTTTGATCTCCCCCTGACCTTTGCAACTGGGAAAGCTGATCCTAACGATTTTACGTGAGTTATGATTTTCTGTAGGTTGCCCCAAAAGCTGCTAATTGTGCACACAGCCATTCATAGTGCCCTGGAGTGGGAGCCAGAAGGTTTTGATGGCGTGAGAGGTTATCTGCACGCCCAGCCACAGAGCTGACTCTTCAGAATTTTCTTTTAAGTGATGGCAAGAAGCATTTCAAAGTAGACATTTTCTGCTGGCTTTGAAAGGCCTCTGAAATTTCCCACCTCCTTTCAAAAGGAAAGATCTCATTTGCTGCTGACCTTCTGGAATTTCTTGCTGTGTGTTTAGTGGGGGTGGGGGCTGAAGGATAATTTGGGGTCAGACCTGCTCCTGGCTGGGGTTCAGGACACTGCGTGTTCGGTCCCTCTCCTCACAGCAAGCAGAGAGGAAAAGGTGTCGGGTCCAAAAGGGGAGGTTGAGCAGCTGCTGTGTGACCACTCCCACCCTCCTGCATCCCCACCCCGGCTTTGGGACATGTGTGTCCGCAGCAGGTGGCAAAGCAGCTGGGGATCAGTGGAGAGAGCACTGAGCACGGGATGGGATGCTCGTGCAGCCTGGGTTCCTTTGGCAGCACAGCGCTGGCCTCACCATCGCTGCTGGCTCCCAGCAGTGTGGCTGAAATGCAGGAGCTAAACCAACCAGCTAATGCTGCATCTTCTGCTAGAAATGCCATTTGTGCCCCTGTCTTTACTCCTTGCTTGTCCTCTGCTGGGTCATGTGTTTCCTTGCCTTTGCTGGGAGATGAAGTCAGTGATTTTAGCTGCCTGGAAAAAATAAAAATCGGTGTTTATGGGAGCTATTGCCGCAGGATTCTGCATCTCCCTGCTCCGGCCCTGGCTGCCTCTGGGCTTTTTGTTCCTTTCCTGGCTCTTTTTCGGTCTCTGCTGCAGGTGAAATGAAGAAGGAGCATCCTCACTGGACTGATTCCAGGTAGCCCTGAACTGTGCAGTGTCAGTGGGTGTTGCTCCAGCAGCACCAGTCCCTCGTGCTGGGCCCCCTCGCTCCCCAGCCCGTGTGGTGCAGGATCAGCTCCTGCCTCATCATGGATGCAGCCTGCTGACTCCTTCAGTGAGAGGAGAGATTTATTTTTTTTCCCTGTGCATTGTATTAAGTGCTTGCTCGCAACAGCCTGGAGCAGTCATTCAGAATATTTTAAGAGTGTCTTTCATGCTGTCTGAAATACCTGGCAGTGCACAAAGGCCGAAAGTGGGAGTAATTGACTGCGGGATTATTCTCTGCTGCCTGAAATAAAAGTACAGTGTCTGCGAATGTGACACGGAGTCAGAGCCACACTGAGAGGTTGGTGGAGGCTTTTGGTGTAATTAGGCACAATTATCCCAGTGCCACGACTGCACTGCTTCCAGAAATCCCATGTGTGCTGGGACATCCGGGGATAGCAGACAGCAATCAAGGTCTCAGAGCCTGGGAGCTCAGGAGATTCCTAGCAGGGCATTTGTCCTTGGGCAGGGACTCTGGGAGACGGATCTTGACGGGAAAACTCCCTGGGAGGATCTCAGAGGAGTTCCCATGAGCTTCAAGGGCTGCTCTGCCTGTGCCACTCCAATGGCTGCTGCATCTGGGGAGCTGCTTGCACTTCATAGCCAACATTCTTTGGGTCACCTGGGACCCTCCTGACCCCTGGAATATGGATCCCAGAGCCCCCATGGTGTGTCAGGCCATGCCTGTGTCTTGAGGGTACTCAGCCCTGCTTCTCAAACAGCCAGAAGCTGTTTCACAGGACCTTTTCCTCTCCCTGCAGATGCTTGTCTCCATCCCTCAGTCACCTCTGAGAATCCTGTTAAATCAGCCCAGGCTCATAAAGGATTACAAAACGCCGCTGGAAGCCAGAACTCCTTGTAAAATGGGGAAAGGTGTGTGAAAAGAAAAGGGTGGGTGTGGTGAGAAAGCAAAAGAGGAGTGTCTGGGCTAGGAGGGGAGAAACCAACACCTCCTCATCAGCAGAGGTGCATCCTCAACAAGGAATCATGGACTGGTTTGGGCTGGGAGGGACAATCTCATCCCACCCCGTGCCATGGGCAGGGATGCCTTTCACTGGGCCAAGTCCTGTCCAGTGTGACCTTTTCACAGCAAAGGATGTCTTTGGGTAGTAAAGGGTCAGACCTGGAGCCGGGGTAGGGGGGGACCTCCATGAGCTCTGCCATTTCACAGCCCCCAGCTGTGTTTCTTAGGCTCTGCCAGGTTAATCGACCAAGGCTCCCCAGGAATAATATCCATCAGCACTAATGCAATTAGGACAAGGAAGGAGTGGAATGAGGGTGTAAAGAGGGGGGACAGTATGGAAGCAGGCATGCAAACCATCTGTGGAGGCGTTTCCCTGGAAGGACAACTCCTTGGGAACAATCTCCACAAAGCGCTCTGGAGTTAAAAGTGTATCTGACAGGCAGCACGGCTGTCATCTTCAGATCTTTCTCTTCTTTTCAGGACTGTGCTTTTCTTATGCAACTTTAGGGGAGGAGAAGTGTGTATATAAGCCAGATGTGACTTCTGTAGCTTGGAAGAAGCCAGTACTTGACCCTGTTGCTTGATCAAAATGCTTTCACTGGTTTTTATTCTGCTCTAGAGGTAGGCACTGATTGGTGTTGCTGACAGATGTGCACAGAAGCTTTCAGCTCTCCTTGGAGCTCTGAGCTCTCCTGAAAGCAGCCTATGAATTATTAAGGCAGATTACCTTAACTGGAATGGATGTGGCTCTTTCCTACACAGTGAAGTTGGGGCTCACTCCGAGGGGCGGGCAGGAGGGTTAGAAACCCGAAATGGGAAAGGATCTCCTTGCGTTTACTGGAAGCTTGCAGCAGCTTACGGGAGCTTTGGCTCAAGAGTGGATATGGAGTCTTCAAGTTGTATGTTTCCATTTTTGTGGTTTTTTTTTTTAAAAACCCTCCTCAGTGCTGCTTTTACTTATTTCTTTAATTTACCTTACTTTGTGATTCAGAGATAAAAGGTTCTGGGGCACCTGTTGATGGGATTCCTCTGGCCATGGCTTTAGGGTTCTTGGGGCAGCACGGCCCCAAACATTGCTCCTCCTTGCTCTCCCTGAGTCACAAATTCCTTAGCAGTGCAGGACCACCTGGCCAGGGGTGGGGGACACTCAGTGCCCCCCAACAGCTGGACAGAATTAGGGGAAACCAGAGCTTGGCAGCACCGAGGCTCCTGCGTGCTCCTCTTGGAGCTCCCTGCTCACCTTCCAAATCCATCACTGGGACTAACAGCTGACTCTGCATTAAGGTAAAACTGTCCCTTGAGCCTCATAGGTAGTGATAGGAACATCTCAAGCTCCAAGTTTATATTCTCATAAATCTTGAAGAAGGTGATTTTTCTGGATTTTTTTTTTTTAAATCTTCTCTCCCGTTCCCTGCTTTAATTACCAGCCACAGGCGCCAAGCTAAGGAACAGGGCACACTCTCCTTGCCACTGGAGCTGCCAGCAGAGCCCAGGCTTAAAGGAATTGCTGAAATTCCTGAAATTCCCCTGCAAAGTTTCCCAAGGACCCTGGTTTTAAGCCACAGGGAGAGCTGAGGGACACCTGGGTGCTCTGAATGCAGCCTTTTTCTGGGCTGCTCCCTTCCTGCTCATTCATAGAGGATTCTTGGGATGTGCAAGGCCAGGAGTTGGGCTCGATGATCCCTGTGGGGCCCAGGATATTCCAGGATTGTGTGGCATTGCCTCCCTTGCTGCAGGTGCCTCCTGGGAACTCAGCATCTGGATGCTCCCAGGGATGCAGCTGCTTCCCAAACCCTGCTGAGGATTCACCCTGCTTAAGGAGCACTGGCAAACAGAGAAGCACTCTGTGCTGCTTTGCTCTCCACCTCGCAATTTGGAGAGGGAGATGTTTGATTGCAAACCCATTTAGGATTTGTTTTCATGGTTTCAGGCTCTTCCTTCACATTAAAGTGCTCCAAGACTGCAGCCAACCGCTAAAATGCAAAACCACCCATAAGAAAATACACATTAAATGGAGCAAAAACAAAAAAACCCTAAACCCACGACTCGGATAAATTAAGTGAAACACACCATAAAACAATAGGAACTATTATAAATCACACCTAACCAACAGAATCAACATACCAATATCTGGTTTGCCAGCACATACTTCACTGATAAAAATAAACTGTTCTTGGAATGAACCCCTGCTTTGATTTATATCTCACAGTCCAAGCACACACAAGGAGGATGTAAAATCTGCTAATATAAATACCATTGGTCTCAAGCTTTTATCAGATGCCTTCTACCAGGAAAGAAAAGGCTCTTTTTTTTTTCCTGCTCAGGTAATTAGCGTGTTCCTTTGAGCCAAGCTCCCGTGTTTCCTCCTTTTTCAAAGCCATAATCCTGGGTGTGGGCCCCAGCGAAAATTACCCCAGAGCTCCATGCCAGGGAACATCTCTGAGCCCTGAGCCCAGCCAGGCTCGCAGAAAGGGTGGGCAGCTCCTGAGGAAATGAAACACGGCCACAACTAAAGGCACAAAGCAGCTGCAGAGGCCCCAGAGTGCGCTCAGACCCCTCCCCACCTTGCCCAGGCTGAACCCCCCACCAGGGCCATGCTGGGGTTTTTGGGGAGATACTTGGGAGGCTCCCTCCATAGCATGACTGTGCTGGTCATCATGGAATGGGTTAGGTGGGAAGGGACATCAAAACCCATCCCATTCCTGCCATGGGCAGGGACACATCCCACTGTCTCAGGCTGCTCCAGCCCCAATGTCCAGCCTGGCCTTGGACACTGCCAGGGATCCAGGGGCAGCCCCAGCTGCTCTGGGCACCCTGTGCCAGGGCCTGCCCACCCTCACAGGGAAGGATTCCTTCCCAAAATCCAACCTCAGCCTCCCTTCAGCTTAAAGCCATTCCCCTTGTCCTGTCACTCCATCGCTTGTCATCCAGGCATGTGGAGATGTCTGCCCATCCCACCTTTAATGCAGGGAGCAGGGCAGGGAATGAGGAGAATATCCTGGAGCTGGGGGTGCCTGTGCTCGCACCTCACCTTTTGGGGATGCAGCACGAACGCTGCAGAGCTGCTGCTGCCTCTCGGAGCTTTCAGAATGCTCCCTCCTTTTTTCACTCGATCCTGGGCAAGCAACCTGTGATTAATAATTTATTCTGTGGGTTTTACCTCTGCGGCTTAAATCTAATTATCCCAGCTGCAGACCAGCCGGGCTTTGGAAACAGCACGTGTTTTATCGCAGAGTTGCCATTTACCCTTTCCTCGGAGGGACAGCTGGGATGATGGAGCTTTTCACTTGAACTTCACAAAGCTGTGCTCAAACTTCCATCCTCTGTCTGTGCTCACAGTTCTGACCTGTTTGTGGAGGGGCCTCAGGGAATGATGTGTGGCTGTGCTCCCATACGGGACTTTTGTGGTCAGGAAGGGCTTTGGGCTGGTGCAGGGCTGGACACCAGGGCAGCATCGTCCCCCAGACACTTCCCAGGTGGGATAATTCAGTCTGCTGGGATTTACAGAGGGCTGCAGTCAGCATGTGATCATGGATCTGGGAAGTTACACGGCTGCAGTGCAATGAAAACCCAAAAGCTGGGGGAGTTGATAAAAAAAATCCAGCTTTGCCTTCCTCTGTCTGGTTTTCCCTTTGAAGGTTGCACTGCCAGGACATTCAGCATTTCTGTGTCTCCTGCCCCCCAAGCTTTCCTCATCCTCCTGCAACCTCGCTGGAGGTGTAGCTTTCCTCTGAAACAAACCAAAAATACTCATTTTATTCTCTTCCAGTGAAGATATTTATTATTCCTTTCTATTCTAAAGAGCACGGGCAACCAGGGTACACAGGATTCATTTCTCTTTCTCCCCTCCCTACCTTGCTTACTTTGGCTATTTTTTTCCATGGATTTATGACCACAATCCAGTTGTTACTGGAGCCAGGGGAAGGGCTAGGTTACCTCAGGATTTACAGCCACGGGAGTGATGCTCTGGTGCTGGCACTGCAAGGACAAACTCGGGAACAGCAGGGAGCGACCAGAGGAGGATCTTTGTGGGCTGTGGGGAGGGACGCCTGGCTTGGGTCAGGTCGTTCTGACATTCCCAGGGCAGCACTGGCATCCCACAGCTCCTGGGATTTGCTGCCAGCCGCCCTTGCCTCGTTCATGGCCCGAGGAGATGCAGAACTCCCTTTCCCCAGGTGTTAACTGCTGGGCAACGCTCAGGCAACCGCGTCCCCCGAGAGGTGTCTATTTATTTATTTGTTCCGCTGACTTTTTCCTGCATGACTCCCCGCCTTTATTTTTGGGTTTGTTCTGGAGCCCCGTGGTTTTCAGCAGAAAGGGAGCTCACGCTGTAGCTCCCGTGCCTGGGTTTGCCTGCGCCGGAGAAGACGCAAAGCACCGCGGGTCTGTGTCCAAGATGAAGAGATGCGAGCGCGCCAACCCAAACTTCCTGCCACTGCGAAGCTATCGAGAGCCCTTGACTGCTTTGAATCCCGTCCTGATTAGTAATGATGTTTTTAATTGAAATTTCAAGGTTCATTACTGAATGTGGATTAATTAAATTGCGAGGAGAGATAATGAGAAATGTTCCCCTTGGAGCCATAAAGGAGCACACGTGTCCTAGCAGGACTTTCCCAGCCCGACCCCTGCCCATCTCCCCAGAGAGCCTCTCCTGGGGTGGGAAGCTGCTGTGGAGAGGAGCTTCACCCCCCCTGGGCTGGTTGCATCCCCACTGAGCACCAGGCACAGGGGCAAGCTTGGCACCCTCTGAAGTCAGGCCAGTAGCATCTGCAAGTCAGACTTGCCAGGCTTTTTCCCAGTCCCTGCTCTGGGAGGAGCTGGAGACTTCTGGGTTTCCCTGTGGGAAACGCTCATTGAAAGCTGAGGCTGGGAGATTTCCCTGCTCTGCTGTTGGGGGACTGGGTGATGTGCATGGGCTGGTGCCACCCTCCTGCACACCCACAGAGGGACGAGTGTCCCCATGGCTCCCCTCCCCCTCTCACAAAGTCACCTCTGCCCTCTCAGCAGGCTGTGGACTCCAAGTGAGTTGGGCTGGGGTTGTCCTGGGGCTTTTAGCCAGCCCTAAATGTGCTGGGATGGATTTCAGAAAACCTGTGGGGAACCAGGACTGTGGGTGCTTGGAGTCCCCAAGTCAGCAGGGAGGTGACTCTGCCCCCGATTCAGTGGAAGGGGTTTTCTTTTGGGGTTTTCCCTTTGGCCTCCTTGGTGAGAAAAAGCTTCATGAGCCCTACTGGGCCTTATAGAGCTGGATGTCCATAGTGTGTTTGCTTTCTCAGACCCAAAAATTCCAGCCAAACAGGGTCAATCCTACCCTGCAAACCTGGGGGAATGGTCTGCTGTCCCTCCCCAAAGAACTACAGACAGCCGATGAATTCCTTGCAGATGTTTGATGGTCTGGGGGACACCTCCATGCTCCTGAGGGCAGTGTGGGACCTGGAATAAACCCCAGTTTATTGCCAGTGTGTGGCACAGCAAATCCTAGCCAGGCTTGGCACTGTCACCAGAGGAGGGAGTGAGCACCAACGTAGTATCCACAAGGTCCCCGTGGCTGCCGTACACCACATATTTTCTGGAGAGGTCTGTGAAAATTAGAAAGCTTTAATTGGGCTCATCTGGACCCTGGTAAAATCTCTCTTGACTGCAGGATGATGGAGCAGATAAAACAGCACTGAAGATATTATTTCCTGGAAGCTTTTCTATTTCTGTCAGCTTGTACTCGCTATCTCTGCCCTCCCTGGGGGATGAGCTCTGCTTTCATACACTAGTGGGTTTTTATTTTGGAAAAAAAAAAATAAAAAATTGTGGGTTTTGGCAGAAAAAAGAGACAGTACATCAATGAAGAGGGGAAACCAATTTTTTTCAAAATGCTTCAAAGCTACCAGTTAAGGGCTTCCAAAAAGCTTTGGCGTGGAGAGTGAGTGGATGCTAAAAGAGATGGGAATTGGCTCATACCCTGCACAACTTTCATGATTGCTTGAAAAAGCACCCGAGTTTTGTCAGTGTGTTTGTGTAGACCACTGTGCTGGAGGTTGTTTTATCCAGATTTTAACCCAGCAGCTCCTCAGCACTCCTGGGTTCTGCTGGGAGCAGGTTTTGGAGAGGATAGGCAGGAATCTGTGTGTTTTCAGGTGGCTGAGCAGCAGGGTGACCCCATCAAGCCCACAAGCTTCAGGGGAGCTCCACACCCAGCCAGCTATGTGCCAGGGATTTTCCAGCCAAAACCACTACCCTCCTTCATTCCACTTGCTGGTTGATTTTCCAGCAGGCTGACTGGGCTTGGGATGCCACGGGGGTGAACTCATCCCCTGTGTCCAGGCAAAGCCAGGGATGCCGCTGCACCTCCTGCCTGTAAGGCCAGCAGGGAGAACCCCATCCCCCCAGGATCTACTTCGGGAAAACCAAAATCCCAATGTTTCCTGGGTTTTTTCAGCCCCCACCAAGCAGTTCCTTACCCCAGCAGGGGTTCTGCAGCTCCTTAGCCAATATTCCACGGGGAGAGGAATTGGGCAGGGCTGGGCTTTGCCAGCCTGGAGGAGGAGGCTGATGCCTGCCCTGGAAATCCTGGTGTAAGGCTCCACCTCCCCCATCCAGAAGGAAATCAGGATGGACCTGTGGCCCGGAAAAGCCCTTCCCAAACCTTGCCTGGGGATAAATAACCACACAGGTGTCACTGCCCACTGCCACTGGGGAAAAAGAAACAAACCCAAAAGCATCTGGAGCACAGGTGCTGAGACAGAGGTTTCTCCGTGTGTTGCCTGAACTTCAGAGCATCCCTGAATCCTGGGATGCTGCTGAAGATCCCTCAATCTTGGGACACTGTTGAAGATGCTGGAATGTGGAATGCAGCAGGAGCAGCCTGTGGGTGCACTTTGCAAACAGCCAGACCAGTCCATAACACTTAAGATGAAATAAAGATGAAATGGAGATTGATGCTCCCATTTTCATCAGGAAAGGTCCTGAGCCTCTTTCAGCTGCCTCATCCAGGATAAATCCCGGGTGAAGGTGCTGCCTCAGCAAACCCTGAGCAGTTCTTTTTATCCCCAAGCTTGCCTTGTTTCCAGTAGACCTCTAAATTATAGGGGATTAAAAATTAAACAAGAAGATGGCAGCGAGGCAGGATTTGTCAACAGCTGGCCATGACTTGGGCTACAGGACCCAGAGCATTGCTCCAGAAATCCTATTTACAGTGAAATAAGGACAGGTAGAAACTGGGGATAGGGCAAACCCCCATCTAGCTTGTTTGTGTATCCTTAACCCCAAATTTTTCAGCCAAGTCTTTTGCTGTTCAGTCAAAGTGGAGTCTTTTCCTGGGGAGGTATTATTGGGATGAAATCCTGCTTTATTGGCAAACAGTCCTTCCTTCCACGGGAATTTGAGGTTGGCTTTCTTTAGAAACCCCTGACCTAAATGGTAATTACAGAATTGTGAGAATTGGCTAGAACAGAAAAAAAAAAATTAAAAAAAAAAAATAAAAGGGGGAATGTTCTTGCTTGTCCTGGCACAATTTTATTTTCCTCCTGAATGCAAGGAAAATTAACATGAAAGCCCAAGTCTGGGTTTTGCCTTCTCCCCTTGCCAACATCAGGAATGAGATGCAAATGCACATAAACAATCGATCTGCAAAACCCACAAAACCAGGGCAAATCCCTCACAGATCAACACAGAACTTCCCCAGCCTCCGAGAGGCCTTGGCTTTGGGGGGAGACTCACCCAGCTCCTTTGCAAACCCTCTTCAACCCCCTCTGCCTGAGGAAAAGCACCAGCCCAGGGAGATGTGCATAAATGGAGAGAGCAGAGTTATTGCCAATTAAATGCTCTTTAAAATTTAATCTGAACATTAAACCCAGCAGCGAGCTGCAGCGAGGGCTCTGCCCACTGCCAACCCTGTTGTCTGTGGGGTGCAGAGGCTACCAGGGAAGTGGCCCTGGTTTGTAGGGAGCCCAGCTGGCTGGGAAAAGGGGTCCACTGACAGATAATGGGGAGAAATCCTTCCCTGGCAGGGTGGGCAGGCCCTGGCACAGCTGGGGCTGCCCCTGGATCCCTGGCAGTGCCCAAGGCCAGGCTGGACATTGGGGCTGGGAGCACCTGGGACAGTGGGAGGTGTCCCTGCTGTGGCAGGGGGTGGAACGGGATGGTTTTTAAGGACCGTTCCAACCCAAACCACCCTGTGATTCCATGGTTCTATGTGATATGTTCCACAATTCTTTGTGATAACCCAAACACACCCAGAGGAGGTCTGGAGACCCGAGCTGGCAGGGAGTAGCTGTGGATATAAAAATAAAGGGTTTTTAGAAGAGACAAATCTTCCTTCCCATCATTCCGCAGGTATTCCCGGGACCTGGGAGCTGCAGGGATGCTGCCAAGGGCACAGCCCCAGCTCGGGGTTCGCAATTGGCGCTTTCCGCTCAATGTTCGCGCTGCCGCCGCCGCGATTTTCCAGCTGCGCTGTTCGCAGTGCTGTTCTCCTGCCATTAGATGTCCCTGTGTCCTACACGGAGCTCAGGCAGGAGGTCACTCCTGGCACTCAAAGGTCACCGAGCCGGAGCGGGGCACAGACCTGTTTTAATAGGGGTTTGCAGCTTTTGCCTGCCAGGAAACGCCTTTTCAATGGCAGAGGCTGCGGAGATGAGTTGTGCATCCCTGGCACATCCAGCGGCAGGAAGGATGGATGTTCCGAGCTGCCAGCCCTCCGGGAGAGAGGGCCGGGCTCTGACAGCTCTCCAGGGGACACTGCGAACAGCGCTCGCCTGGCTGTAGCCGCGCAGGGTTGGGTTTTTTCCCCCCCGCACATTTGTAATTGCAGCTTTTTCCCCTCTTGGTTGTTATTAATGTTGTTCGTTTCCTCAAAAATTGCATCTGTTTAGATGTTAATCGAGTTAATTGTTGCCATTCAGCAGCTGGAGCGGCAATTTAGCAGCTGCTAATAAGGATGCTGGGTTTGGAGCCGGGTGACAATGACCGTGCTGCCCTGCCAAAAGCGAGGGGATGGTGAGGGGTGCGCCGGGGGACGGCTGCTCTGAGCACCGGGTCACCCCTGGGACTCAGGGATCGGTGGGGAAGCGCTGAGGAAAACCCACTGAAGAGAAAATGCAGGAGCGAGCACAGAGCCGACAATTAACGCTGTCCCTCTCCTAGGGGATGGAGGGCTGCAGCTCTGCTGTGTCGGGAAAACCGAGTGGGATCAAGCGAGGGCAGAAATGGGATAAGGACGGGCTGACAGCAGTAAAAGGAGACCTTTTACCGAGGGTTTTCATGTGAGCACCTTTCCACAGGTAACATTCCCAGGGAATGGAGAAGATGGCCCTGGGGCAGAGCAGCTCAAGGAGCGGTGATGGTGACCACAGTGAGCAACGTGGCCTGGCTGCCGAGTCGCAGCTGCTTTTTTCCTTCTTTTCACTCTAAAGTCTCTCCACGCCACGGGGCACACGGGCTCTGACAGCTGTGCCACCACTCCCTGGCGTCCCGCAGCCCATCCCGTCAGGTCTGGTGGCCCGGGAGCCACCAGGAGCTGCCCGAGCACGGTGGGGCTGCTGCGTTGGCAGAGATGGATTCGCAAGAGGGCAGGAGAAAAGAGGGGGTTAGCACATCCCACCTCGCTGCTGCCTGGAAGGGGTTAATTAGGTGCCTCATTGCTGACCCAGGCTGTAATCAAGTGCCAATGAAAAACTGTGGGATAAAGGTTTAGAAGGAAGGGCAGAGCTGCAGCAAGGCTTTGGGGGCCGTTTTGTGGGGCTGTGGTATCAGCAGGGGCTGTTCATGCTCCTGGAGCCGTATGAGCCAGAGGAGGGGAGTCCTGCTGCGGTTTTTAGGATGGTAGGAGGGGAACAGCTCCCTGGGAAAGATGGGACCTGCTGGAGAGGAAGGTGGAGATGGGTTGATCCATGGGCTTCCTGTGAGAGTGAGGTTTGGGGGGAGCAGTGGGGAGTGTTTGCCTGGATCTTGTAATTGGGGATATCCCACAGTGCTTTTTTTGTTTGTTTGTTGGGGGTTTTTTTGCATTCCAGTTAGCTTTTTTTCCTCAGGGATCTGGACTCTGGATCCCTGTACTGTTGCCTGCTGACAGGTGTGGATGAAATGAGGATTTCTTGAGACTTCCAGGAGGCCAAGAAGAGGGAAACAGCAAGCTCAGCCCTGGCCCACCACGGTACAACCTCAGCAGGCTTAGGGGGTTTTTTGGTGTCAAAGAGGTGACCCTGCAGCCCAGTGCCACGAGGGGTTTGGGTTTTGCTGCCAGGAGCTGGCTGAGCTGCCGTGTCTGTGTTCTCCCACTGAGGGAGAGGCACTGGGCTCTGTCTCCGGGCTGGGCAAGTGGTTGTTGTTCCATGGTTCTGTTTCTGGGTGTTGGGGCTGGGCATGCTGAGGATATAAGATGGTGGATTTTAATGCTCTGCAGCCCTGGCATTCCGAAACCCGGCATGAAATCCCTGCTTATGTTTAAATAATCTGTATGTTTGAGGAAAGGATTATGAGTCAGCGGAGGAGGCAGCGCTTTCCGTGTTTCCTGCAGGGAGATGCAGAAGGGAGTCCTTGGGAAAAGCAGCTTGCTGGAGAGCAGCAAGGGCAATCCAGGGATGCTTCCAGCAAGCTCCAAATGCGAGAGAGTGAGCCAGGAGACAGCTGCTCACAGAGGCAGGGGAAGCAATAATAGCGAGAAATAACATTTAATTACCTCTCATTCCCACCAGTCTGGGAGAGGAGAGCTCTGGTGCCCGGTGGAAAGGCACCGTGCTCCGGCTGTGGCTGGGTATCGGAGAATGTGCAGAACCAGCCTGAGGAACGAGGGCTGCAGCGTCCCTGGCACTGCGGGATGGTCACTCGGGTCCTGCCCGAGCTGAGCTCCTGCCCTCCCTCCGCTGGCTGCTGGCACCGGGGGCTGTGGCTCTGCAGCCGGGCACCCCCCGGTGTCACCTCCGCTGTGTCACCTTCCGCTTTCCCGGCCGGGAGCCTACCGCTTAATTACGGCGTGCTAATCGCTCCGTCATTAAGTGGTCGGCAGGTAGAGTCTGAACAAAGAGGACTTAAGCGACATCCCTGTCCTGAGGCTTAAAACATTGCGGTGTGATAAAGGCGGGGAGGGGGGAATGGAGGTGGCAGTGTGGCCGGTGAGAGAACTCTGGCTGCCCTGAGCCAGAGGAGGAAACCTCCGGTTTGCTGGTGCCGCCCTGGAGAGCGAGGGGGGCTCAGCGTGGAAAGGGCATTTGAACCTCGGCGCAGGCTGGAGTGCCGTGGAATCACGGAGGGACACACAGGGAGCACGGACAGGACCTTGTCCCGAGCCTTGAGCCTGCGGATGCTGCGGGTGCCGTTCTTCGAGCAGCCCGCGCACCTCAGCCCCAATTCCCATCCCGTCCCTGCTGGGAGGCTGCGCAGGAGCCTTTGGAAAGCTCCTTCTCGCCCGATTCCTCGCCTTGTCCTCGGCTGACTCCTGCTACAGCTGCCGAGCGCGGCGAGGTTTGCGAGCGCATCCACATCTGTGCCTGCGGGGGCAGCAACGCGGCTCGGAGCGGGCACCTGGGGGAGGAATTCATTTACAACATTGTTTGAATGGAAACAATCCCAATAGCTCGAGTGCCCTCTCCCTCCCACGTCAGCTGTTTACAAACTGTCGAGTGGAATCTGTCCCACATGTCCCTCGAACCTACCCAGTGACGGCGGGGAAACAGAGCTGAAACGCAGCGTGAAAAACTCATTTCAGTGGGGGGTTGGGGGGGAGAGAGAAGAAAAAAGAGAAATAACCCTGCCCACGGAGTTCAAACAACTTGTCTTGCTTCAGCTTTTACCAATTTTCATGTGCTTAGACGAATGTCACCGGCGGCAGACTTAATTGACTTGGTTTTGATCTTTATCCTCATTAAAGAGGAACGCCGTCGTTCCTCGCTGTCTCTGCACCCGCCCCGTGAAGATGCTCGGTGTGAGGCAGAGATTATCTCCATTTGTTAGAGACCTGCGGAGTCTGAGGGCATCCAAATGCCACGGTGGGGGTGGGGCTGGGAATCTCCTCCTTCCCAGGGCAGCACACGTGGGATCGTGGAATGCTTTGGCTTGGAAGGGACCTCGAGCTCATCTGGCTCCATCCCCTGCCATGGGTGGCAGGGACACATTCCACCATCCCAGGGTGCTCCAAGCCCCGTCCAGCTGCTGTGGAACACCCGCTTTCTTAGGCCTGCCTAAAATTCCTGATCTCTTGCTCCTGCTTTTAAAGGAGGAGGAAAGTTAATTGAAAGGAAAGGGCTGCAATTAACATGGTTTCTTGTGATTGTTTTTGTTTTGTTTTTTTTTTCTTCCTTGAGGACATCTCTGGCTCATTAGAGTTGTGTAAGTGTCTCTTGCACGATGTCCCTTGAAGCTTTCCAGACTCAGAGTTAACTCTGGCCCCTGGTATTTGGAGACCTGCTGTAGCCAAGGCACATGAAGAAGCACGGGGGGAAAATTGACTTCCCCAGCCCTTCCATGCAAAAGGAACAAAGGAAAGGCAAACCACTGTCCCTGACCCCAAAAATAAATGGGCCAAATTGATGTGGAACCATTTTTTGTAGGGAGCTGGGGGTTTTGACTCGGGGTCCCTGCCTGCACGTGATGAACACAAACCCTTCCGAGCATGGCAGCGGGTACCCGTAACAATTTTAGGATGCTGGACAACCTTGAAGAGTCTTTGATGGGTTTTGAAAGCGTCTGAAGTGGAGCCCATGAAGGTCTTGAAGCAGTGACAGGTCAGGGCCACCCCACATCTTCCCTGAAGACAGATCCTGGGTGACAAAGCTGCTCCCAGCGGTCCAGGTCAGCCTCCTGTGTAACTGGGGGAGCCTCAAAGGCCCCTTTAGCCCCAAGCTGTTCCAGGATCACAGGGAAAACATCCAGCTCGGAATCTCTGCCCTGCATCCCGCGCCCAGGGATGGATGCAGAGGGCGGGGCTGCTCGGGAGAATCAGTGATCGATACCGAGGTGTTCCCTCTCCTTCTGCCCAGGTGTGAAACATCTGTCCAGGCACTCCACTGGCACACCTGCCAGCAGGGCTTTGCCTGGGGTGAAGGCTTTAGTCTGGGAAGAGGTGACCTGAGATGTGCAGGAGGTGCAGGAGCTGGATTTGGAAGCTCTGGGATGTCTCCTCTCTCGCTCCCCTCGGCTGCTCCCAGGCAGCAGTGCCCATGACAGGCGGTGTGGGCCGGGCTGCAGAGATCCCATGGGCAGAGACCTTGATCCAGCTGCTGCCTGCTGCTGTTTCCCCAAAGCTGTCTGAGCAGCGGCCGTGCCGAGCATCCCGCCGGGAGCAGGTGAGGGAACTTCCATCCATCGGGGATGCTGAATGAGAGCCACACCTCTCCCGCCTGTGAATGCAGCAGATTTACAAACCTTCCCCCTTTTTTATTAGCAGCTTCTCCCCATGTAACCACATTCCTGTGGGCCGGGGTTGAATGAAGAGAAGCTCCTGTTTTAATTTTTGCTGTCAGGAGTAACGGGTAAGTGTAGGAGGAGGAATATTAATCATCCCCAGCAGGCATTCTTCAAACTTAGAAACAGCATAAGGAAGGAGCCCAAATGCTTTAAACATTGTGGGGACCATTTGTATGGGAGTCTCATGGTTGGAAACGTGCACTCTTTTAGTTTTTTGCTGTCACCCTGATTTAGTATAAAAGGGAAGTTGTTGCTCTCCCACCTGCTTCCTGCAGCAGGGACCAGGGCCTGATGTGCCTGCAGAGACCAGGGAGGTGTGCAGGGGTCAGCAGTGCTGCTGTTAAATTCTCTGTGGCATCAATTAGCTGCTGCTGTTCCAAATGAATTTGATCCGGATGCAAAGGAAAAGGACAAGGGAGTGTTTTGGGTTTTGCTGTTCCAAATTTCTGCACTGGTGTTGTAGCAGGTGTAGCAGTGCCATAGGAAAATGGAGACCTTTGCTTCTTTGGGGTGGTTTGAGGCCCCACTGGAGATTCAGAGTTGTGAACCTGAGTTGTGTACCATGCGTTTTTATGGATCCACCATGTGAAGACAGGGTGGCTTTAATCCCCTGCTAGGGCTTTGGGAGGCCCCCAAACCTCATCCCTTGCCACACAGATGTGCAGGCTTGCTCACATCTTACCTGTGATTGTGGAACTGGTCCTCACCAGGAGAACTGCAACATCCTTATGGGATTCTTTCCCTTCCCTTTTTGCTTTCCTCTACCCTATTTTGGTGTTTTTTGTTTGGCTTTTTTGGTGGTTTTATTGTTTTGGGGTTTTTTTCCTTTTTTTTATTTTAGTACAAGAAGCCCCTGGGGAAGGGCATGGGCTGAGTTTTTTGCTCTCCTGGAGGCTGCCTGTATTTTCTATCACAGCTGGAGCCTTTGCAGCTCTAGCTGAAGGGCTCTTCCCTGGGGCAGGACAGGAGGCTTTGGGCCTCACCCCAGCTCCTCTGCTGTGTTTTGTTCATCCCTCACAGAAGCCTCTCCAGGGAGGAAGGGAGGCTGCAGGAATGTGCCCGCACCGCCGTGTGAAATCGCTCCTCTTTCAGAAACTGCTCAAGTGCCTCTGACTGGGAACAAGATTTCCTCTCCATCTCCTGGAGCACACAGGAAAGATCACCTGGCAGCCTTCAGCGAGCCTCAAACGTGGGTAAAGAAATGAGGGACGAGACCCTGCGCTGAATTTTCCCACACAGAGCGCAGCGGTGCTGGTGCTGAGCCCGGTTTGGTGCTGGGCTCTCCCAGCAAGCAGGTTCCTGCTTTTTGGCCGGGGGTCGTGCAAACAGACATGGTTTTGGGGCAAAACTGCATTCTCCCAGCCTAGCCAGCTTCCCTGCAGCACTCCTGGCCCCTTTGGGCATCCCGAGCACGGTGGCTGCAGGAGGCTGCAACGTTCCTGGCAGGCAGAGCTTTGGGGCCTGCTTCCACACGTGAAATAATGAGTTTATTCTTCTGCAGCAGCCCGTGTTCCCTTCCAGCCACACGGGGTTTGTTTGGGTGGGGAGCACATCCACCGAGGACGCTGGAGTGCAGGGCGAAGGGGAGTGACTGCGGTCAGCCATGGCCTGGCACTGAGAGCCGAAAGAATTGTGGCACCTGGAGCTGGCAGAACTCCTAAATCCTCTTGTCTTGCCCCGAACCGCTCTGCAGGGGCTCGTGGGCCCCCCTGCCCCACGTTTGGTCCCCCCCTGGGAGCATCATTCAGCGCAGCAGCACGACGAGCAGCAAGCTGTAATTTGCCAATGGGGCCGTGTCCCTCAATGAAAGCTTCCTACGTGTCTCTTGGAAGATTATCCTATCAAATCCCCTCCTGCTCTGAAAGGTACGCATTTAAGGCATGACTAACGCTGAGAGATGCTATTATTCCATTTTATTCCGCAGCTTGTGAGTAATGTCTCATTATAGATGGGGATGCATTCAGAAAAACATCATCTGCCTGCCGGAGCGTGGGCTGTGCAGCACGGGCGCCTCGTGGCACGGCAGCCAGCGCCCGGCGGCACGTGGACGGCTCCGGGAGGGCTGGCAGCGCCCTGGCAGCCCCGAGGCAGCCTCGGGGAGCCCAGCCTGGGCTGGGGCTCGGCTTTGGAGCCCGCAGCATCCCGGCTGCAGCAGGGACAGCGACCCAAAAGGCCAGGCTGTGGAGTGAGGGGCAGGGGCACAGGCAGCAGAGCCCTGCTGTGGAGGGGTTTGATGGCCTCCGTGAGGTCTGTGCTTCCCTCCTGAAGCACTGTGCTCAAAGCACAGCTTTTCCTGTGGCTCAATATCCCAGGAGAATGGGCTCCTGCCAGCTGGGGATGTGGGCTGTGCCTGGACATGGCCTCATGAGGCCACTCAGGTGTGAAAACATCTAGGGACGGTCACCATCATCCTGCTCTAAAGGAATCCTGTGTATATGGGAGCTGACATCCCATGGGGAATGTCTGCTGTCCTCTGCTCCCTGTATTCCTTCTCCTGCCCTGCAAACCACTGGCATTTTTGGTATGTTCATCACGAGGTTCCACTGGCCAGTCCCGTTGTTGTGTGTTTTTGTGTGGCACACACGTGGAGTGTGGTGGCACTGACCTTCCCCCAGGACTGCTGCAGCCCAATCCCCTTTTCCTGTGCTTCTGCTCAGCATCCCTGCTCCATCACCATCAACCATCCCTCTTTAATAATTTTCTTTTTTTAGGAAGAAATCCTTCTCTGTGAGGGTGTGAGGCCCTGGCACAGGTTGCCCTTGGATCTCTGGCACTGTCCAAGGCCAGGCTGGATGGGGCTTGGAGCAGCCTGGGATAGTGGAAGGTGTCCCTGCCCATGGCAGGGGGTGGAACGGGACGAGCTTTCGGACCCCTCCCAATCCAAATCATTCAGAGAGTTATCTGCCTCGTGCCAAAGAAAATGAGATTCAATTATTTATTGACGTGTTTTTTTCCAGGCACTGTTTTTTCCTTCACCTCCTGCTGTGGAGGTTTTGGGGCGGGGTTTGGTTTTGGTTCCCCACCCCCCCCCCCTTCCTTTTCAGTTTATATCGACGGATCATTTATTTCCCCTGCTGTTTTTCCCAGTGCCCCCTGAGGTGTTATTAAGCTGAAAGGCTGGGATTTGACTGAGGCACGCCTCCTACACCCTTGCAGCCGCTGACGCACTCCCATCGATGGAGAGGGGGTGAATAAACCCAGCTCTGCCATCCTCAGGAAGAAGGGGGTGGAGGGAAGAGTGAAGGCTGCTCTGGGCATGCAGTTCTCAGAGCTGCTTTCTCTACACCCCCCAAATCCCCTTCTAGGTTCTCTGGCTCATGGGGCTGCTGCAGGTGTGGCTTTGGTGTTCCTCACACCACCAGGCTCAGACTCCAAGCCGTGCTGGACTGGTGCAGGTGGCTCGTGGCTCTCCTCCGCTTCTTGCAGATGTTGGGAAGATGGGAAAGAGGCTTCCACCTGCTGCATGGCTCCTGATGGTTCCAGTTTCAGATGCTGTAGTGGTCCTCAACAGCATATCCCAGACCAGAGGATTCCTCCTTCCCTCAATGGCATGCCAGGCTTGGGGCCCCTGAGGGTGGAAGTGTGTGATCCTGCCCGTGAAACACGGATGTGCTTAGGCTGGACAGGGTGCCACTGACCTGGGGGACAGAAGGTAGGGAATGCTGAACTCCAGGCTTTGTGCATCTCCTGCTGGCCTGAAAGCAGCCCCCAAAACCAGAACAGGGGACAGGGACCCTCCATGCCTTGAAAGGACTGAGCTGGAATCAGATGCTGAGCTTCAGAGGCTTCCCATAGCCCCTGAGAGGATCAGACGCTCCTCCTGCTCCTTGGAGTGTTCTCCAGCCCCAGGAATTCCTCGTTTCTGAGGGGAAAGTAGTTGAAACACTGAACAATTAAGCACTGCCATTTGGGGTTTATTTATTTATTTATTTATTCTGTTATTAATTTTCCTTCTTGCTTTTAAATTCTTTTTCTGCCCTGCTCCTGCCTTCCTGCATGTGCAGGGTTTCCTTGTGTGACCTGGAGCTGTTCCCTGTGCTGCTGGCAGCCAATGTCCTGCACAGTTACAGGCCTGGAGTGGGGTGAGAGGACATGAGAGCTTTTTCTTTGGGTTCAAATCACGCAATCCACCGTTCTACAGGGCAGCTCTTCCCTTTCAAAAACCTTGGTCCTTGCTTCTCTTCTTGAGTTCACATGGATCTAGGCCTAAGGAAGGGTGGTGGGATCATTCTCCATCAGCCCTGGATGATGGGCAGGTCCATCCAAGACATCTCCATTTGCAGGAATTCTACCCCAAAGCCAGCATTTTCAAAGGAATTGTTGCATATTCAGGATTAACCTTGAGTGTTTCTGTCTTGCTAACTCTTTTCCCACCGTGGGCCTGGTAGAGTCCAGTACCCCTGCAGCCTGCTCCAGGCTGTTCTTACCACATTGGCTGCTTCAGGCCTATAATCCTGGCAATAGCATCCCTTCTCCCCCCATTCCCTTTGGAAAATCCTGCTTCTCCATCCTTGTAGCCAGTTCTGGGTCTACTTCCCGTCCTTTTGCAGCAAGTGCTTCTGTGGGAATTCTGTGGTGCCGCAGAGCGGGGCTCTCTCTGCTGCTGACCTTTTCTGGCCCTTTAGCCTGCAGAATTTATAGGTGTGGAAAAGAGGAGCAGAAACTTCACAGGCTGCTTTTTGTGGAAGCACAGAATCATTCAGGCTGGAAAAGGCTCCTGGGACCGGGCCCAGCCATGAAGCTGACACTGTGTTTTTACAGCTAGAGCTGCTGTGCTCTTGGAAAGAAGAGCATCCTGAAGATCTATCTGGGACAGGGATGTCTCCAGGGACCTGTGCAGACAACCTCTGTGAGAAACTCTTCAGGTAAATGGTAGTTCTGATGGGGCTGGGGGGGAACCCTCTTGTGCTGATTTGTGGGCTCAGTTTGGCTTCAAGGAACCCAGGGAAGTTTCCCCGGATGCCCACCTGCTTTCTCCCTGCTTTTCTCCTCCTGGCTGCCCGCTGGGCAGAGAGGAGGAAAGGGTCCTAGAGTGATCTGGGTGTCCATAAAGCCCCTGTTTCTACCATCTAGTCACAAAAAAACACCATTACCTGCTGGAAGGAGCTGTGGCTTCCAGTGATCTGATTGACTGAACATGTTTTAAATCATTACAGATGGTTTAACCCCACGTGGTGTCCTAAATACTCCCTGAAATGTCAGCATCACTGATGGCAGCTCCCATCTCCAGGATGGCTTCATGGCAGCCTCCTGGATATGTTATTTTTCCAAGTGGTTTCAGGTAATAACAGGGTAGGAAGTGTTCTGCTGTCAGTGAAACATCAACAGAGGCAGCTCTCAGCAGGTAGCTGGTAATAAAAGAATCAATCGCTGGTGGTTTTAACAATCTACAGATTCACTGCTGAACTGCTAAAACCAAAATGCTAACATGAAATCTGATATTTTTTGCCCCCCCCATATGTTTTTATTATCTTTTGAGGGGAGGGAATTTTCAGCAGTAAATTCAATTTTAGAAAATTAATCTCTTTATCCTTAAGAGGGAAGTCCAGGTACATTGGGGTCCATACAGGTTGTGTGTATTTTCTGTTGTTGGGGTGATCTAGAAGTGATTTTCTTTCTTTCTTTCTTTCTTTCTTTCTTTCTTTCTTTCTTTCTTTCTTTCTTTCTTTCTCTTTCTTTCTTTCTTTCTTTCTTTCTTTCTTTCTTTCTTTCTTTCTTTCTTTTCTTTCTTTCTTTCTTTCTTTCTTTCCTTTCTTCCTTTCTTCTTTCTTCTTCCTTTCTTCCTTTCTTCCTTTCTTCCTTTCTTCCTTTCTTCCTTTCTTCCTTTCTTCCTTTCTTCCTTTCTTCCTTTCTTCCTTTCTTCCTTTCTTCCTTTCTTCCTTCCTCCCTTCCTCCCTTCCTCCCTTCCTCCCTTCCTCCCTTCCTCCCTTTCTTCCTTTCTCTCTTTCTTTCTTTCTTTCTTTCTTTCTCTCTTTCTCTCTCTCTTTCTCTCTTTCTTTCTTTCTCTCTTTCTTTCTCTCTCTTTCTCTTTCTCTCTTCCTTCCTCCCTTCCTCCCTCCCTCCCTCCCTCCCTGTCACAAGTTTTTGTGGCCAAAAGCTCTGGTGAAAAACAGTCCGGGCTGGTGGCTACGGGTTAAACAGCTCCACTGAGTGGGGAGGACAAGGCTCCCATGTGAATCCCCAGATTTATTCCTCTCTTCTTCCCAACTTCTGTGGCCAAGCTTCCCATGCTGGCTGCCTGGGGAAGGAGTGCAGCAGCCCCCAGTCCATTGTTACAATTAACTTGCCAGGGAAAGGCTGGGAATGCTGTAGGAGCCTGGTTCCTTACGGAAAGTGGGGAACTGTCAAGGAATAGCTGATCACAGGAGAATCCCTCTTGGGGAAAAAAAAAAAAACAAACCAACAAAAAACCTGGAAATAAATTAACTGTGAGGGAAGTGCTGCTGTGCAGCTTTCAGCTTCTAAAGAGGTTTCTCTGCCTCAGAGCTCCTATATCAGCTGTGATTGCTGCAGCTCTGAGTGGGGGCATTATTTTCTGATCTGGCCTTGGAAACTTCCAGGGATCCAGGGGCAGCCCCAGCTGCTCTGGGCACCCTGTGCCAGGGCCTGCCCACCCTCCCAGGGAACAATTCCAAAATCCCATCCATCCCTGCCCTCTGGCACTGGGAGCCATTCCCTGGGTCCTGTCCCTCCATCCCTTGTCCCCAGTCCCTCTCCAGCTCTCCTGGAGCCCCTTTAGGCCCTGGAAGGAGCTCTAAGGTCTTCCTGGAGCCTTCTCCAGGTGAGCACCCCCAGCTCTCCCAGCCTGCCAGGTTAAAATCCTGCAGCTCCTTGGTTTGGTCTCAATCCCATGCAAGGGATTGATTTGACTCCCTGTCCCCAAATTCTCAAGCCTTTCTCCATTCCAGCATAATTCCCTCAATTCCCACAGGCAGTCAGCTGCAGCCACTCTGTGAGGGAATCCTGACTTGAATAAAAATTTGCTTTCTATCTTGCTGAGGGTAGAAAGGAGCAATTCTCTCAAGGGTGGACAGTCTTATTTTTAATTTCTTGGCTGCTGTGGTTTGTACAGCAGCATCTCATCCTGTGGGCAGGGATCCCAGAGCTCCCTGCTAACAGCAATCATCCCATCGGAGGAGAAGGGGTTGGTTTTGGTGTTGGTGTAATGGTATCACCTTGCCATCACAATGAAATAGAGTCCTGGGATTCCTAGCAGAGCCTCCTGGTTGGCAATCACTCAGCTGAGTGCAAACAAATCTACATAATGCTTCCCAGCATGAGGCTGCTCCTTAAACAGAGCCCAAGGCACAGCAGTACCTCACCAACATATATTGCAGGTGTTGGAGCAGCTTCTCACAGGGCTGAACTGATCTTTTGGGGGTATTTGGCTCTCTTCAGTTCGTGAGGGAAGTGTTCCCCTAGCTGAGATAATTCCAGCTCTCTGGCCTCTGCAGAGAAAATGGAGAAATTGGCTTGTGTGGTAAAACACAAAGAAAACAAACCAAACCTTATACTCCAAGGCAGGAGAATCTGATCTTGCTCCAGGAAGCTGTGATGTTCCAAAAAGGCTTTTTAGGCAAGGACCTGACCTCTGACGCCGTGGCACCTCAGAGCCCTGAGCAAAAAAGACTGGAAACATTTCGGGAAGTCCAGGAAGATCAGAACAACTGATCCAGGTGTCGACCCCCTGGTTTGGTGAGCCAAAACCTCCCTTTCCAGGAATGATGCTGATTCTCCAGAGCTGTGTCCCTGTTCTTCCATGTGCCCTCCCTGTTTAAATGCAAAATTTGGGAAGAATAACCAAGCTTAGGGTGACCTCTTACAAGTTCAATAATTTCATCTTTAATTTCCTTTACAAGGCACAAATTACTTTATTAATGAGAAGCAATTGATTCCAGTGGCTCTATTGTTTGTTTTATCTGTCTAAACTCTTTTCCAGAACCAAGGTTCTCTCTCTGATTGTCCTCCAGCAAGAAAGTTGCAGGGTGGGGGGTGGGAAATCTGCTTTCTGCAAAGACTTATTTTCCCTACCCCAGCAGCATGCCTTGGAAGTTGCATCCATGTTAAAGCCTCCTGCCATCAGGGTGTTTTTGGGAGCTCTGCTTGCAGGAGCTGTTTCGGAAGCCCTGGCTGCATTAAGGATGCACACTGGACATTCTCTCCCAGCCTCCTGTCAAAGTTTCACTTTCTGCCCCAATTAGGGCTGGATCCAGAGTTCAGCTGTGAGGACGGGAGCAGCTGCCCAGGGGCTCCCATGGTTCTGCTCCCTGACACTGCCTGGAAGGGATGCTGGAGGAAAGAGGACATTTAATGGAATAAAAAACAGGCATTATGCTGGCTCCTGGCATGCTGCAGCTTCACAGCTTTTTTCTTTGAACTGGGCTTTTCCCTTCTGTTTTTGTTTTTGAGGTGTTTTTGGTCGGTTTGCCTTCCATTATTCTCACTGCCTTTGGAGAGTGCTCGTTTTTCTGGCTTCTACAAGTATGGATGGAAGCAAAGACCCCAGTCTGCAGGGGAAAACAGCCTAGCTTGGGTTTTTAATCTGTATCATTTCAGTACCATGCAGTGGAAGTGCCATGGTAAAGAAGGAGCTACCACCATGTACCTCCTGATTCCCAAGGGCCTGGAGTGCCAGGACACAGGGAATGGCTCCCACTGCCAGAGGACAGGGATGGATGGGATATTGGGAAGGAACCCTCCCTGTGAGGGTGGGCAGGCCCTGGCACAGGGTGCTCAGGGAAGCTGTGGCTGCCCCTGGATCCCTGGAAGTGTCCCGGGCCAGGCTGGACATTGGGGCTGGGAACAGCCTGGGATAGTGGGAGGTGTCCCTGCCTGTGGCAGGGGGTGACACTGGATGAATTTAGGGTCCCTTCTGGGACCATTCCATAATTCCATGATTTGCTGGAGTTGTCCATTCCTTTGCTCACTGTTTGGGAATGAACTGAAGGTTTCTTTGGATTCTCTCTTTGCTGAGTGGCAATAACAAAGGGAGCTGCTCTGGTGAGCTCAGCCTGGTTTTGTGTTGCTGCACTCTTTTACTGCCATGTCCCACAGTCCTTTCAAGTTTTTGTTTTTTTTTCTAATTCTCACTAATTTCTGCTACTTTAAGTCACTATTTTTTTCTTTTTCTTCTGCAAATTGCTCCAAATACCCTTTTTCCAGATCCTTTAGGCTCTCAGAACAACACATGCCACAGCCCAAATTGCTTGGGGATTCCACTGCGAATTTCTCTGTTGTGAAAAATAACCATTTTATTCCTACCTGTCCCTTCCTGTTTCCTACCAGTTTGGAACTCAGTTGAGAACCTTTCTTCTAATCCCAGGGGAGATTAATCTCCAAGGCACCCCAGGATGAGGGAGTTTGTGAGGAACCAGGGCACGGGGTACCAAGCAAACTGCCCCTGTTCTGCATGCACTGATGGCCACAGAGGATTCCCCCGGAGCCACAATTCCAGCTACCAAAAGAACGGTTTCCTTCCATCCCAGTTTTCTAATTATCTGTAATGTTGTTACACAGCCTCCACTGTTTTGCTCTGTGTTATACTCAGTGATTAGTAGCTCAGTTAATGCCTCTTCGGATTTTTTTTGTTTGTTTTATTGTTGTTGTTTTTATTTTAAATTTTATTTTTTAAACTACCACTTCCCTCATTCTGAGGCTGACAGCCCCAGAGCTGATGTCTCCTTTTCCCTGGGTCACCCTTCGTTTGCCCTGCTGATGGAAAAGGTGACACCTGGACATGAAATTATGCTTTCTGCAATACTGAGGGAGAATATTTAACCTGTGAATGCTTAAGGTTTATGAGAATCACACAATACAAGAGCTGGAGACACTTTATGGCCTTACAATTTTTGCTGTGAGATGCTGAGGGTGAGCACCACGCACCCCTGTCCCTCTCTGTGTGTCTGATGCTGCCAAATAATTTTTGACTTTTAGGGTTACCTTTGCAGAGCAGCTGATGCCACTGTAATCAAAGCTGGCTTTGCAGGCTCCAGGTGCTGCACAAATGTGTTCTCTCAGGATCCTTCCTGCTCCTTTCCCATCAGGAATGGATTTTAAGAGTACACTCTGGCCTGGCTCTGCAAATTCAAATCAAATGGCCCTGTTTGGAGGTGATTTTTTTCCCAAGGCAGTGTAGGAATGCTGTTAAGGTTGCTGAGCTATCTCAGCTTGAGGAGCTGAGTTCTCCTTCAGTCTGCCATGGGCAGCCTGCCAGGCATTTTTCTTATAAATATTTTCAACATTTCTTTGAGGCCACATATTTTGGGGTGGTTTCCACCCCCCTCTCCTCATTCCCATTGTGTCTCCCCGTCTCCCCCCCCTTCTTTTTTTTTTCCCCCACAGAGGACATCTTACGGTTTCAGGAGAGATCCCACCAAGGGCTAGAGCCCAGGAATTCCTGCAATCCTGAACCACTCTCTGAGTGTTCCCAGGGCTGGATTCAATTGACAAGAGGCTCTGCAGCCAACCCCCTTGGACTGCACATGTGTTTATTTAAATGTCAGTGGCCCACACAAGCTGAATACCTATTAGCTGCAGCATGCCTCAAATCCAAAGCAGAGCTCCAGTTCATATTTATTGTTCAAAGTACAGATCCCTTTATTGTTGTCATTTCAGTCCCCTCGTATTTATGGAATTATTCAGGCAGCTCTGAGAAGTTAACTAGCACTTTGCAGTGTTTCTTTACTGCCAGGGTATAATATCTGTCTGTAATAAATATATAGGTAAGGGAATTCAGAAACAAAACAAAACAGCAACAACATATTGCATGTGAAAACTTTACTAAGCAAATAAAACATTCCCTGCCAGAGAGGCAGAAAAAACACCAGCAAGCTGGTACCATCTGAAGCCAGTTAATGAGCAGGAGATGGGTAATTCCACTCTATTCGTTTAACTCTGTTGTTTTCTGTCATTCTCCAGGGTTTCTCTGCAAAACGCCCAGACTGGATGGAAATAAATTGCTAAGGGTTGTAACAAGAGGTGTTTTAAGGGCTGGTGGGAGCTGAGGGTTTTACAAATCCCTGACAGGAGGGAGCAGCCAGGTGGGAGTCAGGTTATGAGAGACAGGACAAGTGGGAACGGCCTCAAGTTGTGCCAGGGGAGGTTTAGGCTGGATATAAGGGAATATTTCTTCGTGGGGAGGGTTGCAAAGAGTTGGCACAGGCTGCCCAGAGCAGTGGTGGAGTCACCACTCCTGGAAGCGTTCAGCAGCTGTGTGGATGTGGTTTAGTGGAGAACGTGGTGGTGGGGCTGGGATGACAGCTGGACTCAGTGATCCCAAATGTCTTTTACAACCTAAATGGTTCTTTTGTGACCTCAAGGTGGATGGGCTGGCTGTAAGGACTGCTCTTCTGGTGTTGGGACTTTCTGGGCATGAGTAACACTAGAAATGCCAGTACCTGGTATGAGCAAAGTGGCCCAGCAGTGATAGGGAGGGTTTGTTTCTGGCAGCAAAGCTCATGGTGGCCCTGGGAATGAAGGGAGCAGCTGTGGATAATGGATGTGTTTTGTGCATGGTCACCCCTCCACGACATGAGGAGCTGCAGCATCTTCATTTCTCTAGGCTTGTTTTATCTCTCCTGAAGAAGGAATGCAGACAGAAAACATCTTTTGTGCTTGATAGCCTAAAAACCTGCCCCACTTCACTTCTAACACTCAGCTCAGTGAAGAGGCATCCAGAAAAAAAAAAAAGAAAAAAAGATACTTTCTGCTAAAAGCAAAGCTGTCTCAAGTCAGTTTCTACTTTCACTGGCATAATTCACCTGAGATCTTTCTTAGTTTGGAATGAGAAGAACGCTTACATTTGATTTGAGGGAAAAACAGTTTAATTAAAGGGGAAGAAAAAAAGGGAACTTTCTGTTTGGCTGGGGTAGTTCTGCTGACGTGAATGTGAGTTACTCCAAGTGGGATTTTGGGCTCAAGTCCAGAAGAGCAAAAATGCTTCTTTAAACCCAACTGGGAGGCTGCTGTTCTGTGAGGGGGACTGTCCTGCTGGACCCACAGAAGATGGGATGCCTTGGGAGCAGGGATAATTTCTCTGCTGGTCTGAGTCCCGTCCAGGCTGGCAGAGAGGCGAAGCTGCAAAGCTCCCGTGGTTCCCCGGTGCTCAGGTGTGTGCATCCCAAAAGCAGCACTTCCCCTGGCATCCTCGCCACCAGCCCCAGCTCACAGAGCCCACTGACTCCATGGAACAGCCCTACAGTTTTGAGATGAAGCCTTGAAGGCTGCTGCTGAGAAGGGCTGGCAAGGCAGGCGGTGGCAGCCGGCTCTGCCCCGTGAGGTAGCAGAGGAAATCCAATCCCCAGCGCTGTCGGCTTTGCATCGTGGATGAGTGAGGGAGTCACGGCTTGGAAAGCTGATTTCCAGGGGGAAGTTGCCTTGCAGAGACATGTGAGGAAGCAGTGCGATCACTGTCCCTGGACGTGTGGCACGGTGGGTTAGTGGTGAGCTTGGCAGTGCTGGGTTTAGGGCTGGATTTGACAGCCCTGGAGCTCTTTCCCAGCCTTCCTGATTCCATCACGCCAGGAGCTGCAGGTACATATCCTGCCAAAGCTGTGACCTCACACGCTGTACAGACTGAGGACGCCTTTGAAGAGCTTTCCAGGTCTGACTTTGGTTTCTGTATGAGGAGAAACCTCAGGAGAGGTTTCTGGGGTGTGACTTCAGAGATGGATTTGTAGACAGTCCGTAACTGAGGCACCCCAAACTGATGGATGTTCTGGAAATTCAGCTTGGAAATACGCAAGAGATCTTCAGAGAACTTCTTTCATGATGGCACAGGAGTCTGCCTTCCAAAACCCTCAGTCTTGTGGCAAGATCCCTATGGCCAAGGATGGGAGAACATATCACTGCAGATCCCCATCACTATATTCTTATACCTGTGTTGGGCACAGCTCCTTCCTCTGGTCCAGTAACTGCAGTTCCATTAGTTTTCCAACCTTGGGAATTCTTCTTTTGTTGTGTTAAGGCTATCCAGCTCCATTTTACTTTTGGCTGGCTGTAGAGCACCAGCCTCCAAGCCAGAACTCGATGGTAAATCTGTGACAGTCTATCAGGAAACAGGATAATGATGGCACCCAGGAGTTTTATCAGCCACAGCTGTTGCACTGTTTGCTGGAGAAACAGTTCTTTGAAATATATGACCAAAATAAAGAGCTGAGCATCTGCAAGACTGTGGATAATTTAACACATAATCTCCCCTGAAAGAGCGGTCTGGTTTTACCAACATCAAGGTGATAAAAAGTGTTCTTTCCTATGGAGGGAGGCTGGGAGTATTCAACCTGGAGAGCAGGGAGAAGGCTCTGGAGAGAGCTTAGAACCCATTTTAGCCTAAAGAGGCTCCAGGAGAGCAGGAGAGGGAGAATGGCTTCCCACTGAAGTATTTTGATTAGATATGAGGAAGAAATTGTTCACTGGAAGGGTGGGCAGGCCCTGGCACAGCAGAAGCTGTGGCTGCCCCTGGATCCCTGGAAGTGTCCAAGGCCAGGTTGGACAATGGGGCTTGCAGCAGCCTGGGACATTGGAAGGTGTCCCTGCCCATGGCAGGGGCTAGAATGGGATGAGCTTTAAGGTCCCTTCCAACCCAAACCATTCTGTGATTCCCTTGACCAGAAAAGAAGGGAAAAAAAAGCCCCAACACCTTCCATCTCCTCCCCCATTACACACAAGCACGTCCCACTTCTGGACCACCACACTTGCCAGGACATGATTGCTGCTCCTCGGTCTCTGTGTATGAGCAGGAGCCCCTCGTGCTGACACAAGGCAGAGGCTCTGCTGGTAACTCAGTCTCTAATGTGCAGCAGGCCACCTGATAAGCAGCTCTGATAGGGATGAGTCGAGGTTCATGTGCCTCATCTCCTCATATCACAGTGTGAACATCCTAAACCACTGCCACGCTGCACACACGTTCCATTGCAGCATCACCTCTGGAGGAGCCTATGGAAACCCTTCCTTTTCCGAAAGGAGGGACACACAGCCCTCATTCTGCAGTGTGGGGTTATTGATCCGTGTATCAGCTCCTCACATTCTAGCTCTGGGCTGGTCCCCATGGCCTCACAGCTTTTTTTAAAACAACTCTTCCGTTTGAGTTTCCATCCTATCACATTCAGTCCTGTCCTTGGATCTAGTCCAGGACACCACGGGGGTTCTGTGATCTGCTCTTTTGCAGAATGGGAAGTCTGCCTTTTTTTCTTTCTTTTTTCCTTGTGGAAGAAAGCTGGAAGGACCTCCTGGTCTTTTACAGGCCTGATCTTACCTAGTGATCCTAGAAGGGGGAAGTAGCTCTCCTTTCAGCCCGTGTTTTATAGCCACAAAGACATTTCTAGGGCTGCACAGGTTTTTGACTCCTCTGACCTCTCACCCTCATACATTCTAAACTTTATTTTTATCATTAATGGGCCAGCACTCACTTCTTGCGCTTCTTTTAAACAACGTATCTGCAAGTGAGGGCTGGATTCCAGAGTCCCACCCAGCTATTTAACAGGGTCTGAATATAACCCTTCAGACTTCTCAGACATTCCTCTCATGATTTTGATGCCACTGTTGCTATTCCGGACACTTCTGCTTGGCACATCTTGCTCTGCTCTGATGCTTTTTAAGAACTCGGTGAAGGTGCTCCTAAGGAACAAGAGTTTTTAAGATATCACATTTAAGGAGCTTGCATTAAGAAAAACCTCCTTGCCCCTTGATAAGCAGATAGAGAAAATTTGAGGTATTTTAGTGCTTTAGTGGATTCCAATCCAAAACTGGCTGTGGTTTTGGTTTTGCCATAGGAAAAGGAAAACAGGTTGACTGAGGTTTTGCCAAATGCAAAGCACAGGTGCCTTTTAATAGATAATTGGTATTCAGGAAATGCTGTGACCCACATGAAATGAGATTAAATGACCCTCGGAGGAACAAAACAGAGGAGGGAAAAATTGGGAATTTGAAAGGTCCATGCAATTTTGTATGCACACATTGCCTATCAGTGCAGCTTTAGTCTCAACTGCTTAAAACCGTGAGATCATCTTAGTACCTTATTATGAAGGCAGCCATTAAGTGGCTTGGACTGCCAAGCTCTAAACCACCTTGGTGCTCTGCTGCTGGTTCCCTCAAAACCTAAACTCAGATCATGGGAAGATGATTTAGAAGGAAATTCTTTGGTATAAGGGCAGTGAGACCCTGGCACAGGATTCCCAGAGAAGCTGTGGCTGCCCCTGGATCCCTGGAAGTGTCCAAGGCCAGGCTGGACATTGGGGCTTGGAACAGCCTGGGACAGGGGAAGGTGTCCCTGCCTGTGGAGGAGGAACCTGCCAGGCAGACGACGGATGTGGACTTGGATCCCCTGTGCAGGGCTTCCATGATGTGAACTTCAACATGCTGCAATCTCTGGGCATTTCCACAAACTCTGCAGGGACTCTGATTCAGTTCCTCAACAGGAGAGTGAGCTGTGGGTCCCTGGTGGATGGCAGAACCTCCCTGCAGGCCTTGGTGACACGCTGTATTTAAGGCTTGCTCCTATGCTCAGTGTTCCCTGGGGCTGAATCCTGGCTGGTCCCTGTCCTGGCCATCCTGGATCCCATCCTGCCACATCCTGGACGTGTTTGAATGCTCCCAGAGAGCCCTGGGTTCCCTTCTGGGGACTGCAGTTGTCGGCTTGGCTTTTTAGTCCAGGTTTGTCCCACAATAGATTGGATCCGCGACAGGAAAGACTCCAAGCACGAGCTCTGCCAGCTGCTCCTCGTCTGCAAAATCTAGAAGTTGCTGCTCCTGAAGCCAGGCATTTTTATTTGCATGAGAAAGCTGGAGCTGACTGTAAGATAGTCTGTGATCTGATTTTAAAAGAAAAGGATAAAAATAAGTCTAATTGTGTTCTCGTTCTGCCTCAATTTAGCTGCTGGCCGTTCTCTTTTGTGCTCCCCACGTTTCTGGAGAGCTGGTTGACGCTTATTTAGGTTGGCACAAACTAAATATAACCAAGTGTGTGTGAAAGAGCACGGACTGGGTCACAGCTTCCAGAGCAGCAGAAAGAAGCATTTTGCCTTAAAATACGAAAATCCAGCTCTTTCTGAGACGGCTCAATGAAACACACACAACCTGAACAAAAAGTGAGAGCTCCATTCAGCTCCTGAATGCTGCTGAAATTTGTATTTTTTTTTTTTTGCCAGCTTTTACAGTCCACAGCCTTCTCATTCAATCCTGAATAATAGCTTTGAATCGAGCTGTAAAAGCTTCCGAAGTTTGAAGTCTTTTGACAAGTTAATTTAGCTGTATGGTAAAAAGTTTTTCCCCCAGATAGAATAAAGCCATCATCTCATGAATGTAGTAGTCAGCCAAGGGAAAGAAAACACCATTAGGATTAGAAATGATGGGCTTTCTGGAGATAGTTTGTGGTTTAGTGTAATCTACTATCAATATTTCAGTAGAAAAATATCCTACTCGTCATTCAGCTGCAAGTCAGTATATTCATGTAAAACCAACACCCAGGGGCCAGGCTGCAAATTCTTTTATATATATATATATATATATATAGTTATATTTTTCTTACATTTATTTAGATTTTAATTGTTTTTCTCCCTGGATGGTATTTTTTTTTCCTGGTTGAAAGAGACAGAATAGAAAAATGGATCAATATTTCCTCAAAGTTTCCCACTATAGAGAGACTCACCACACATTTTTCTCCCAGCAGCTGCCATGGATGAAAATAAATATAATAAATTGATACCCATTTCCCCTGATTTTAATATTAAGAATCGGAAAATGAGCGCAAATAAACTTAGCCCATCCAACAGTTATTCTAGCCTTGACTTCACAAAGATTCCATATTCATTTTAGACTTATTTCTGCTTTTTATCTAAATTTAAGCCTCAGTGTGTTACTAAAATTGACTGAAGCAAAAAAAAACCCAAAAAAAAAAAAACAGTTGAGGAGGAAAAGAGATTTCTTTCATACTCTTAATTCTTCAGTTTAATTTTGAGGGATGATGACACTGTAAGAACTTTTGGGCAGTGGTTTGTAATGGGCACAGAATAATTTTTCTCTCTGCAGTAGGGATGATGATCCTTGTGTATCCCTTCCAAGTCAGGATATTCCATAACATAGTTGAGAGCATAGCTGCTAAATAAATAGGAAGTTTATAGAAATCCAGAAAAATATTGAAAACAAACTTAAGCAAGCAGTTTTATTTTTAAAGTGTATTGTACTCAGTCATTGTGAAATGACTGCCATAGCAATCCAATGTATCTCCATCAGCAAAAATAAAGTGTAAACATGGAGAAGAGAGCAAACTTTACATTGTGACCTCCACTTTGAACTTCACTTGCTCGTTTTTCCCCCTAAGGCGGGGGACAGGGACTTGCTTTTGCCCAAAACAACAGCAATACCTTGTTTCTGAGGGTCTGCTATTACTGCTTCAGGATTTCAGCTCTCCAGGCTCTGAGTGCTGCAGAGATGATGAAGTGTTGGGTGTGCAGACAAGCTGGGAAGACGCTCCTGCAGCCAAACAGGGCCGTGGGGGGGCTCAGAAGTGGAGGAGAACCACCTTGTTCTGGCTCAGAGCAAGCTCTGAGGCAAGGAGAGAATGAGGAGTTCCAGCTGAAGCAGAACTCACTAGGATTAAAAAACCAAAACACTAACAGCAGAACAAAACTCCACAATAAAAGGTATGTTGGAGGAAAACACAGGAGGGGGCAATGTTGAATTTAACATTCCCTGTCTCATCAGAGCTGTGCTGTAAGTTAGGTGAGTTTGACAGGGTTTTCCTTTCAATGGCAAAAAGGAGTAAACCAGTGTGGTGTGGGAAAGATGGAGAACAGGGAATGGAGGATACAGCACAGAAGGGTGGTGGGTGGGGCAGCAAAACCAAGGGAGGTCAGCGATGGAGACTAAATGATCAGGAGGAAGAAGAAGCCATCAACAGGTTGGAAACTGTGTTTAGGCTTGACTTTTCTCCAAGGACCCAAATGGCACCAGCACATCCTTGGTGTCTAGGCTCCAGAGGCAGTTCCTGCTGGCTCTCCTCCTAACTCTATCCTCCTTTTTTTTAGGCTGTGGAGTGGCAGGATTGGAATGGAAAGCTGAAGCACCCTCTTTTACTTTCACCAGCTCCCTGTGACTAGTGAGGGAAATTAGCTGGAGTGTTGTGATGGCTGTTTCCTGCTTGAGAACATAAAAAATGGAATCATTCCTGACAAACAAGGAGTTCAGCTAAAGATGAGGTGGAGGTAGGCGGGAAGTTCTGTAATTGCTTTTTATTTAAATCTTTATGAATTAGCTCTGCCAGGGTGTTGGTTTTTATTTTAGATTTATATTTTTTGCTTCAAGTGGCTTCTGAGTAAGTTTCTCAGCTGCAAATACAGTAAAACCAGACTATATACAGCTATAGCCAATATGTTTGGTTTAACATATAGCAAGAAGCCTTTCCCTTGTGAATCTCTGAGGTCTAATTTCCATGAGCAAGGACAAAGGTTTAATTTTCTGCCATTATGCACAGGTTAGCCTAGACTGGGTATTAATAGAGACACGTACTCACACCCACAGCCACAGGTACGGCATCAATCAAAACCTGAAGGCAGAACTTACACTCCATGGCAACTTCCAGGGCACAGTTCTCTCCTCTCGTTTCCTGTTTCCAAACTGTTCCAGCAGCTGGGTAGGTCATAACTCATGTTCAGAGGGTTTGGGACCAAATTCCCCCCCTGGCTGGAGCAGGAATGGGGACCACAGGTGAGGGCAGACATTCACCAGGCTGCCACAGCCATGCCCTGCACCAACCACCACCAGCAGATCTGTTGCCTTGGCAAATATTACCGTGCCTTGGGAACCTTCTGGCCCTGGAGCCCTTCCACCTACAGGTCTCTCAGCACTGAAAAACGATTTGGGAGGTTATTTGTGCACACGTTCACTCATCCCTCCGAGTGCACAAGCCCCAAATAAAGAGGGCAGAACAACTCTGCGAAACCTCACCAGCCAAAGAGCAACAAACAAGCCATGAGCCCAGAGCAGCTTCAAATGAAACAGAAAGGCTTTGGCTTGAGGCTTCTTTATGCCAGCGGTGCTCTCAGGTGTGTGTTCCAGGGAAATGTATTTCCTGGGAGCCTGTTGACAACATGGGAAAAAATCCCAAAGAACTTTAAGGGTCGGATAAATACGCCAAGCATTTTTGTAAGGGTGGCCCTTTCAAATGAAAATGTAGGTAGTAAGTATCTCCAAAAAGGAAAAAGAGAAAAGGAGCGGTGTTTCTAGACTACCACGTATACGCAGAATTTGAGAGGGACAAAGTTGTTAGCAATTCCCATCAGGTCCCAGAATTCATGTAAATCCAGATGGCTGAATGACATGAGTTCAATTTTTTTTTTTTTTTCCCTTTAAGGGAAATCTGGAAGTTTTAAAAACAGTTTAGCAAGAGCCAATTAATCAAACCCACCAGAAGTGTGCTGGGATGGCTGCCGAAATAAGGAATGTCATGTTTCAGCTTGCCTTAGGCGAAGATGGGAAGAAACTCCTTGGAAGCTTAGTAGGAAATCTCCCTTCCACTATCCCAGACTGCTCCAAGCTCCAATGTCCAACCTGGCCTTGGACACTTGCAGGGATCCAGGCGCAGCCACAGCTTCCCTGGGAAACAGGAATAATGGATTGCCAGCGGGATGTTTCAATCGGATTGTGTTCCATGGGACGAGCTTCCTCGCACCCAGTAACATAATATTTTTCTTCCCATTATCCGGAGCATTTGGGAGCAGGACTTGGGGAGTTTTGGGCCCTGCATCAACCCACAAAGCACGAGCAAAACAAGATGTGTCAGTTCGATGGGGTAATTCCACGTGGAACTGAAACATCAATGAAATGTTGAATGGTCGCTGTGAAAACGGGGGCAGAGGGAAGCATGCCAGGCAACTCCTTTCCATTTTTATCTTTATTTTTATTTTTTTTTTTATTACTTTATTTCCTTTTGGTAATTCAGGCAAATATGTTGAAGCATGCCCTGCCCTTTCTGTCGTTTACCCCTCGCCTCAGCTGTTTGCTGCTGTAGGCGATACCTGCCGGCGAACACAGAACGGCCCATGAGGGAGAGCGGGATCGCGGCTGCGGAACACTGGAGGGTTAAAAAAACCCCCAAAGCTGCACGTTTTATCGCAATACCGTCTATACGGTATGGATCGCAGTTGCTGTGGCCTCAGTGGAGAGGGTCAGGAACCCGGTCCTGTGATCTCGATCCCGATTCTCGATCCCGGCGGGGCCGCGGGCTCGGCGCCAACATGGCGGCCGCCGCTCCGCCCCCCGGTCGCCAAGGCGACGGGCCGCGCGCCACGGGGCGTGGCCGGGGGCGCACGGGGCGGGGCCCGATTGGTCCCCTTCCCCCGCGCGGCTATAAATAACCCGCGCCCGCTGATTGGCCGCGGGGAAAAAATGGTTGCACCACGTGACTCCCCCATCTAAAAAAAATTTCCAAGATGGCGGAACCCGTCACAGGCTGAGTCCGTCGGTGGCGCGCTCCGCGCCGGGGGGGGCCCATCGCCGCGCAGCGTCCCCGCCTCGCCCGCCGCCCAGGTCAGTACGCGGCGCTCCGCCGCCGCCAAGCCGAACAGCTCCCACCGCCTAGCCCAGGCTGCCCGCGGCGCGGGCCCTTTAAGGCCGTTGGCCTCCCCGCCCGGCGGGCTCGCGGCGCGGCGGGGCCGCTCCCGGGGGCCGCTGGTCGCCGCTGCGCCGCGGCCGTGTGGGAGGGGGCGGTGACGGGCAGCTGGTGCGGCCAATCGGAGGCGCCCGCGCGGCGGTGGCGGGCGGATTTGAGCCGCGCGGCGCCCTGAGCCTTGCGCTGATTGGACGGCGCGCCGGGCGGGGCGGGGCCGACGCGCGCCCGCGGCCCGGTCCGGGCGCGGCGGGCGGGGTGGGCGGGGCTCGGGGGGGCGTGCCTGGCAGCGCCGCCGCCCAATCCGCGCGCCGCGCCCGGTTTTTTTGTGAATGGGGCGGGCGGGGCCCGCCCCCGCCTCCGGCCCCGCCCCCCCGCGCGCCCGCCCCCCCCGGGCGGCCGCGGCTCCGCCTCGTCCCCCCCCCGGCGGCGGCGGCGGCGGCGTTCGGTCCGTGCGGGGCTCGGCGCGGCGATGCGGGCAGCGGTGAGTGGCCGGCGGGGCGAGCGAGCTGCGGGCTGTGGGCATCGCCGCGCGGGGGCCCGGCCCCTCGGCTCGGCGGGGCGGGCGCGGCCCTGCGGCGGGGGCGACGCCCGCCGCGGGGCCCTGCGGCGCCGGGCGGGCCGCGGCCCGGTGTCGGGTCTTCCATCTTCTCTACCCGCGCCGCCTTCCCTTGTCCTAATCCCGGGAATAACGCGGGACTTGGGGAAAGTTTGCGTCCTCTCGCCCCGCGCCCCGGGACTGCCGGGCTCGGCCGAGGGCTCCGCGGCACCCACCTCCTCCTGGAAAAAAAGCCCCAAAATGGCTATTTTTGTGCCCGGCAGGAGAAAACGGGGTGCTGCCCTCGGCAGCGCGGCGCTCTCGGGGAGCCCGGCCGTGGCAAGGACAGGTCCGAGGCCCAGGGCTGCAGCCTCGCCGCCAGAACTCCATTTTTGGGGGTCCGAGGGGGGGATAAAGCACGTGTGCCGCTGCGAAACCTCCAGCCTTGGCTTGCGCGGGGCGAAACGAAGCAGAAAAAGCCGAGCTTTGGGGCTGGCGGGGAGAGGGAGGTGTTGCCCGGCAGCCGCGTGTGGGTTTTGCTGCAGGGATTTATCAGGGGAAGATGCTGCGCGGTCCCGGCGCTCCCCGAAAATGTTGCCCGCCGCCCCAGATGTGCTCTCCGGAGTGTTTGTGACAGCTCGGCGGAGCAGATGGATTTACATAACAATAATTTGACGCTGTCAGTGCTGGGCGCTGGGCAGCGGCTGGAGGGGAAGGGAACCTGCCCTTCGCTCAAAGCACTTGCGTAATTGTGTTGTGCGCCCACTCCGTGGCAGGGGAAGGTGCTGGTTTTGGGGCGTTTTTTGCCTGTCAATAGGCTGTTTTGGTAGGTTTGCATAAATCGGGCTCGTCGCCGCTAACGCCCGTACGAGCAGATTTCGTGTTCCAGCCTTGCCTCATATTCCGGGCTGGATTACAGCTCTGAAAACGCTCCCGAGGAGCGGGGATCCGTGTCGGGAAGGTGTGGGTGGATACAGGGTGTGAAAATGCCTTGTAAAACCCTGGGATGGGGCGTGCGGCGAGGCACTGGCTCTCTCGCGTCTTTCCCACCAGGCAGCTCGGTGCTGCGCTCCTTCCCTTCCCTTCCCTTCCCTTCCCTTCCCTTCCCTTCCCTTCCCTTCCCTTCCCTTCCCTTCCCTTCCCTTCCCTTCCCTTCCTTCCCTTCCCTTCCCTTCCCTTCCTTCCCTTCCCTTCCCTTCCCTTCCCTTCCCTTCCCTTCCCTTCCCTTCCCTTCCCTTCCCTTCCCTTCCCTTCCCTTCCCTTCCCTTCCCTTCCCTTCCCTTCCCTTCCCTTCCCTTCCCACAGCTGCATCTCCTTGTCCCCGCAGCGCTGCTCTGAGGCCGGGGACATGGAGTGAGCCTTCATTTGGCCCCGGGAGCCACAGCAGGTGAATAATCCCTTGGCCAACACGTTTTGATTTACTGGTATTATGCCCCGTCAATAAATGGGACTCGTGCCGCATTTATTCCCTGTCCTCAAAGTGCTTCTCTCGTTGCCAAATCTACCTGGAGTTAATTATCTGAATTGTGCTTTTTTTTTTTCTTGTTGTTTGTTGTCGTTGTTGTAACGGCAACATTTTTAAAAGCTAAGGAGCTCTGAAGTTTATATAATAATCTGGTTCTTGGCAGGGTTTCGTGGTGGGGTTTTTTTTTGTGTGTGTAATGCGGTCGGTCGCGGCGCTGAGTTTTAATCGTTTCTGATGTTTCCAGCACCGCTGCTCGGAGTTCTCAGCCTATAAAGCTGCCGCCCTTGCTCTGCAGCCTCGCTGGAAGAGTTGAGGGCATTGAATTAAAGAAAGCTCAGCTGCTTGTATACAAATATACAGCAATTACAAGGCAACAAAGTTATTGCAGAACCCTGCTATTGCCATGGCAACACGCTCACTCAATTACATTTGGAAATGTAAAATGCCACCCAGTTAGAAAGAGTAAGTTTTAGCGACTGCAGATTTTCTGGGTAAAGTGAAATGTGGAAGATGCAGCTTTCCAGGATTTGCTGCTTTTTCCCTCCTTCCTTGGATGGCATGTTTTAGCCTGTGCATCTGACAGATTCCTGGTGTTTTGATATTAAGCTATGCCCTTGGTGGTCTAAACTTAGGGAAAAAATATCTTAAAATCTTCACAGTTTTAACTTTGCCACCCTGTTTTGTTTGTTTGTTTTACTTCAGGACTTAGCTTTAGAAAGGACGCAGATTAGAGAAAGCATTTTGAAAATCAGCTCAGAACACCAGAAGAATTTGTCATTTGCTCAACGGGATGGAGGTGTGGAAGGAAGGCACACATATGGCACGGAAAGCTTGTATTCCCTTGGGAGGAGATGTCTGTTGGGCAGCCTGTGTCTGTGTGCTGCCATCTCCTAAAGCCTCCTAAGCAGACTATCCTAAAGTAGGATAGATTACCAAGTCCTTGAGAAGCCCAGGATGGGAGATAACAGGTGGAGGAGACACAGGTCCTGGTGTGGGATGTAGGTGAACTCCGTAGTGGAAATTAGTTTCACTTTCTTGTGTCCCTTTTGATGGTGAATCACCAAGAAAATAAAGAAGGGCCGGGTTGGATGGGGCTTGGAGCAACCTGGGATAGGGGAAGGTGTCCCTGCCCATGGCAGGGGGGGTGGAACTGGATGGGCTTTAAGGTCCCTTTTCACCCAAGCCATTCCAAGGGTAGATGAAAACAGTAGTTTCTTGCATAATCTTTGTGCTGGTGAAGACACAACTGTCTGCTGTGCTTATGTTTCACAGGCAACGTCCCATTAATGCAGAAAAGATATAAAAGCAGCAGTGCAGTGACAGCAGGAAAAGGTAAATACAAGAAAAGGTAAACACAAGAACAAGTTTTTTCTTAAGCTAGTAGTGATGTGTTTATGGACACCTGGAGATCGCTGAACTCCTGAAGAAGTTACCTGGAAGCAGGAGCTGATAGGGGATATTTAGGTAGGTGCAGATGGCAGTGGGTTGTGTTGAAGAGACATGTTTTACCCATATTTTAAGGGCTTGAACTCCAGACTGTCTCCTGAGCCCTTGGAGCACCTGGACTGGGAAGGTTTGCACGTCCCATGGATCTGTGTTAGCTGAGGGATGGTTTTGGGTAGAGGCTTTGCCCAACTTGTCAGGTTGTTCTGCTTTCAGCACCAGCCTGTGACATACCAGCCTTGCCCACTCCTGGAGAGCAGCAGCTTGAGCAGAGTGACTGCAGCCCCTATGGTCAGTACCTGTTCTTCTCCTGGCCATACAATCATGGAATGGTTGAAGATGGGAGAAACCTTAAAGCTCATCCAGTGTCACCCCCTGCCATGGTCAGGGACACCTTCCACTGCCCCGGGCTGTTCCAAGCCCACATTGTCCATCCTGACCTTGGGCACTGCCAGGGATCCAGGGGCAGCCACAGCTTCTCTGGGCACCCTGTGCCAGAGCCTGCTCATCTTCACAGGGAACAATTCCTTCCTCCCATGGGCAGAGGTGGAAGCACAGGCACTGCCTGCTCATAACCTGCTGAAAAGCTGGAGTGGAGTCTTCAACCTTAAATCCCCTGTGGGACTGCAGGGGTGAAGAACAGGAGTTGTTCAAAACAAAGGTTAAAATTGCTCATGGGTTTAGCTCAGTTTGCCCTCTTTATCTCTCTTTCAAATGCGTTTTGCTTTCTGGGGAATAGACCTCCTAAAGCCAGCTTAAGGTGTACCTGTGAGCCAGAAACTTGCTCCAGTGCCTGAAACTTGTCCTCGAGGTTTGTTTGCAGGTTTCAAATCAGGGGAAGCTGCAGACTTTCTATACTTGGAGTGCCCAAACACATTGCAAGCAAAGTGTTGAGACTAAAACTTGCCCACAAATGCATAAGATGGGATAAATAATAATAAAAATAAATAAATAATAAAAGAGAATTTTCCTTCACCTTCCAGCATTCCCCTCGTGCTGGTGTGCCACGCTGTGCCTTTGTAAGGTCGCTGTAACCAGCTGTACCTGTGTGCTGTTGAGGTTACCCTGGGTCTGTGTGGATTAGGTGATGCTCCCTTCAGGGTTTGAGAGCCTGAGTGCTCACTGCCCAGCTGTCCCAGCTTAATCTTGGGGTTAAAACACTTCTTTGGTGTCCTCCATCTGAAGAAGTGTTTGTGCACTCCTTGGCATTGTGGATTTATATTTATATATAAAAAATATGAACCCCAGCTCTTGGGACTGTATTTCACTCGCCTTGTACCTGTGGTTGAATATACACAGAGGAGTTTATTTGCTCAGTGGGATCTGTTGCTGGCCTGTTCCAAATAGCAGAGCTTGTCCCAAACCACAAGGAAATATTAATTGAACATGCTATTGGGCCACTGGTAATGACATTTGTTAAATATTTGCCAAGTATTCTTCTTGCTGGCTTCAATGGTGTCACATTCTACTTCATTGCTCTGCCAGTTCACCTTCAGTTTGCTTCCAGTTATCCCATCGCTTTTCCATATTTTTTTTCAATCCTGCTGCCGAGTCTGCGTGGGTTTAGATGCTGTCAGAGTCCTGCAAACCCCTTGAGTTTGTGCTTTTTGTAAGGGTGTGTTTTACTGGGCAGAGAAGCCAATGGGATGTGTCTTGTCACTGAATTCACAATTACTTTTCAGTTTTGAGCCCTCTTCCCTCATGGATAGCTTCTCCCTTCCATTTACCTTTGCTTCCAGGTTCCCCAGGTCTAAGCAGGCCAATGCTTAAGAGCAGTGCAAGCTTTCCCTCACTTGCTGAGCTTAGAAGTCTGGTTTTGGGGGAAAAAATCCCTTAAAAATATGTGTGTTTGCCTCAAATAGCTGAAGCTGAAAAACAACAGAAACACTAAAGCTGTCTGCCTTAATAATTAGAAATGTGTCTATTCTGGAAACCAGTAAAAAGGGTAAATAGTCTTTCAAAATATTAAAGTAAAAGCTGCGTGTGTTGGGGGAAAAAATGGCTGTTAGTATTTTGGTTTGATTTAGGTTGCCTCAAATATATAAAAATTACATATATAAATAATATATATGTATAATTTTTATATATATATAATACATATTTCCTATATTGAATCCTTGGATGAGGGGAACTTTCCAGAGCCCTCCTGTAATTAATGCCACTTGCATTTTGATTGTGTTATGCACAAGCTCGAAGTGGGCCAGGTTTACTTTCTCTTGCAGTGGACCGTGTTGATAAGGCAATATATAACAGATGATTCATGAAGTGCTGCTTGTCATTGCCAGGGCTGCTTGAATAGCGAGCAGATTTTGGGCAGTGCTTCTTCACCGGAAAGATTTGGGCAGTTTAAACTGAGAGGAGGAGGAGGAGGAGAGAAAAATCTGTACTGTATTTCTGGCTGTCTTAAAGGAGCTGCCTCACAGCATTTAGAAGAAGTTGGTGGGGGAAGAATGGGTGAAATAAAGGGGGGTAGAGAAGCAGGAAAACACATGGAGGTTGCATAATGATGTTGAAAAAAGGAACAATTAGGAAAAGACTGTAAAATCTCTTGGAAAGCTTCTGTGGTTTTCCCTTTGGAAGGAATTGCAGCTTGGCCTTCCCCTCTAAAAATTCAGGCCTTTTCTGTGGCATTCATAACTGGATCAGCTTCATTTTTTTTAGCTCATTTTCCTATTGCCTGTTACCTCAGAGAAGTTTGATTAAAATGTGCCTCAAAGAGCCATCTCCCAGTGCAGAGGAGTGTGTGTTGGCTCATGGTCCTGAGCACACTCAGCCTTCCTCATCAGTAGCTGAACTTTTGTTCATTAGAAGCATTTAAGCCCCAAAAAGTTGCAATTTGAAAACTGGATCTTTGGGTTGTGAAATCTTTTTTTTTTTTCTTTTTCAGTTTGCCCAAAGTTAGGTTTTCTTAATTTAATTTGGTTTTCTAATAACAAGCCAGTTATTTCATCTATCTGTGTATCTATCTGTCTGTGTCTGCTGGAAGAAGAATTGTATTTTAGGGGTTTTATTTTCTGCCATCACAGGATAAAATAACGTGCAGGGGCTGAGCATCTCAGCCTGGGTTTTGGCAGCACAGCAATGTGTTGTTTTAAATGTCTTTTTAAGCGTGTCACTTCTTCATTCTGGGGAGCACTGACATCCAGCTGAACTGAACTCCATGTATCTTTCATGAGCAGTGAAAAACCCTGATATTTCACACACAGGAAATAATTCACTTTATTAATTTTTCTGGAGAAGTGGCGCTTTAATGAGGTGTCTGTCAGCAAGACTTAATTACAGTTAAATTCTGGAAGCATTAGTACACTGTATCTTGTTCCGTGTAAAATGAACTTCCATTTGTCACGTGTGTGTGGGAGCATCGGTTTGCTGATAGAATTTGTGTTAACTCCACTTTGAGGAGTAGCAGTTACTCATAACTGGGCTGTTCCCAGTCACTTCACATCCTTCTCCTGCCTGGATTTTCCTGATGTGCTCCATTTGCTCAGGGAAAATAATGCTCAGGTTGGTTCTGGAGTTGTGTTGACAAAATTTCATCTCCACAGAAAGGGTCCATGACGTGAGCCTGAAGCAAGGAATTAATCCTGGTGTGTGCTGTTCCTGAGAAAAGGACTACTTTTCAAAGCATTTGGAAGGTTGCATTTTCCCCCACGGGAGCTACAGTTACCTAGTTCTTGTTACTGTTTGTGGTGGATTCCGGTGAAAGCCTCAGTACAGGTGATTCTCCCTGAGAGCCAGAAAAATGGGCTGCCTTTTGCTGCAGGTTCATGTGCGTGTGGTGTGGTGAGATTTGCTCCTCTGCTCAAATCCTGTGCACAAAAGTGAAGGAAAATGGCATTTTTCACACCTTTATAACAACGAGGACTGTGCAGACCAGAGCAGTCAATGAGCTTTAGCCTTGGGAGCTCAGGGCAGGGAGAAGTGGGCAGGTAATTGAGAACACTGCTTTGGAAGGAGGTGTGGTGAGATGGAAGATGGGCTGTTGGCCTTGACTTTGGATGCAGTGGGTCCAACTGCAGACAGGTAGAGATGCAAATATCACAGATTTCCCAGGGACCATTGGAAAGGGAAGGGCTGTGTGCAGACTGTCCATCCAGGAGGGGTCCTGAGGGAATAGTTCATGGGTGAAACTGAGCTTTCCTGCAGGCTGGGTTATGTTTTACAGCACTGCACATGTGGGACTCATCTCTTGGAGCAAAGAGAGTTGTTTTCCCAGCCAGCAGGGACTTGCAATAAAAGGAAACTGCTGTCCCCAGTGCTGTGGGCGAGTCAGGAGAGGGGACCTGCCCAAGGCATGGCGTGATTGAGGTCGCCAGGACGGCAACACGGAGCTCAGCCTCATGCAGCACGGCTGGGTGCATGTCCTGCTGGGGAAGCCTGGCTTATTTCTTCAGCCTGCCTGGGCAAAAGGGGAGCACAGAATGCTTCGGAATAGCTCAGAGGATACTGGGTCGTGTTGCTTGTGAAGGTCTTGCTGGAGGGGATGAAGGCTGGCACCTTTCTAAACCTGAGAGGGCAGGAACACAGGGAAGTGCAGCTTCCTGCTGCCTCCCCAGGGAGACGGTGCAGTTTGAGTGTGGTTTGTGCTGCTGGAGCATCTTCAGGGGCAGGGAAAGAAACAGACCTGGCTGAATTACTGGTTGGACTCGATGGTCCCAGAGGTCTTTTCCAGCCTTAATCATTCCGTGAATGTGAGCAGGATCTCTGTTGGGTTGTTGCAAAGCTCAGCCCTTTGCTCCCTGTGCAATGCAGAAAGCCTGGTCTGACACTGCTCTTTCTGCTGTTGGTCAGCAAACCAGCCCCTGCATTCTGTGCCCCTGAGCCCTGCTGTGGGTGGGAACTGCTGCATGGGTCGTCTGGGTTCTCCATGTTTTAGGGCTGCTGCTGCTCTCACTCAGCAGGGCACTGAGGGCCTGGCTGTGTAGGGTGATGAGAGCGCTCAGACTTTGTGTCTTGTCCTCACTCTGTGCTGAAGAGGAAAGGAAGGCAAGGCAGAGAGGCCCCAGGGAGTCAGGTGTGTTGGGATCTGCTGTTGGATGTTCTGCTGAGTGATCAGTCCTTCCAGCAGGCTGGGACAGACACTGGCTGCTGTGATTTGTATTTCCCTTTCAGTTCTTCCTCACTACCTGATGCATGTGAACCTCCCAAAATAAATTGCTCTCCATGTGGATTCTGTTGTGTTTCTCCTACCCAAGAGAGATTTCTTATTTGAGTCAAATAGCAGTGCTTTGGCTGGGAGGAAATGTTCTTTACTTATGTATTTCCACAACTGATACCTGCTGTTAGATCCTGGTGGAGGCTGAAGGATACATTTGAGCCAGGACTGTCTCTCACAAGATATTGACCTGGAAGCATGATCAAAAGAGAAGGGAGAGGACTAGAAAATAGTATTTATTGTGATTGTATGTGGTAAGAACCTAATGCTTCCTTGGGGACTGTATTTGCCTCTCCTTGTCAGGCTTTTCTTCATCCCCTTGTTCATCCCTGCTGCCTTGGATGGAGCCTTTGAGGATGGGCCTAATCATAACAGTGAATGAAATGTTTAACATTAGGAAAAACACTTCCTACTTCAAGCTTTGCAAATATCACCAGCTTGTGACAGGGAAAAGTAATCTGAGGTTTTGTGTTATAAATGATCAAACCTTCAGAAAAGCTGGAGACTTCTGGGTCAGTGGGCAAAAAAGCTTGATGTGATTTCAGGGCAAAGTGTGGCTCTGTCACTGGCTGCTTTGTGCCTTGGAGAAGATGGCCTTGTCATTGCAATCTTGTTCAGGAGGACATTCTGTGAGCTGTTGAGATCAAAAAAGAGTTTTACCATGCAGTTTTCTGAGCCATCCCTGCAGGTTTTGGGTGGATTTATTATACAGGTTGCATGGTCTTGTTCATCTCAGTTGCTGTGTCTGGGTGTCTCTTGCTGCTTTTGCCTGTGCTAGGTTGTGTTCTGTCAGTCAGAAAAGGTGGTGGTGGTACCTGCAGGATGTGTTTCTATTATTTTATAAATGCACTGAAACAAGAAGCCATAGTCAAAAGAAGGCAAATACTAGTATTCAGAACTTGAACACCACCTCTGACCCCAGAAAGCTGGTGATAAAGCTGGGCAGGAGCCTCGCTTTGTATAATGGGGCACTTCTCCTTGTGTGTATTGGTGGTTAAGGGTTTGATCCGGCAGCACCTGGTAAAGGCAGCAGGGATCTCCCCTTTGCCTTGAGCTGGCTGTGAGCAGTGACCCCAAACTGCAAACATCGTGTGGACCTGCAAGGGAGAAGCTCTGGGCTCTCCTGGGTCAGCACACTTCTCTGTTCGGACGTTTAGGGCGGATATCAGGAAGCATTTTTCCTTGAAAGAGTTGTAAGGCTTTGGAAGGAGCTGCCCAGGGAGTCACCATCCCTTGTGATCACCCAGGGGTGGTGGTGTGTGCAGCTGGCAGAGCCCAGGGGCCAGCAGCGGCCCTGGGTGGCAGCCATGGGGTCACACCAGTGTGGTGTGGCCACGGAACCCAAGTGTCCTCCTGTCGGCTGACAGCTTTAGAGTCACAGCTGAATTGTGTTTGGCACTGAAAGTGTGCCGCTTCTGGGCTTTGCTCTAAAAATGCTGGTCTAAAAATAAACTGCCGTGCAGGGATGCTGGAAGCAGAGGAGCAAACGGAGAACTTGAGCACGGAACAGAAGGCTTCCCTGACTGCAGGGATGGGATCGTGGAGCAGCAGCCAGGCCAGGGCAGGAAGGGTCTGCCCAGGGGAATAATTCCCAGGAAGGGAGAAGGAAGTAAGGGAACGGAGAGTGGCGGGTAGACATTGAACTCTTCCTGGGCCGACGGCCTGCCCCACTTCAAAGGGAGAGGGCCATAAGCCCCAGCAGCAGTTGGGTGAGGAAAATTGTACCTCAGATATGAAATCCTGCCGTGTTAACAGCTCGGCCAGGCTGGCCTCGTGCGGGTCCTCTCAGAAATGGGAGTTTGGGCTGCACAGACAGCGCAGCAGAAAAAAAGCACTCGTGGTTAATGAGGTGCTTGGCTCGTTTAAAATGGCAGCAAACCCCAGCACCCTGAGTCGTGCAGAAATGAGAGCATCTCCTTGCTCCAGGCTCATCACCCTCCCCGGGACCGGGATATCCAGCCCTTGTACACTTCCCATTCCTCTGTCTTCCCCAGTGCCAGTATGAATGACATTCCCCACATGCTTTCCTCAGCTGGAAGGAGCTGGTCAGGCTCAGAGGCTGGGAATCATGCTGGAAGCTCAGGGATAGCGCAGGCTTTAGCTGTCGGGCTTTCTCTTCCCTCTCCCTGAGGGTATTCCCAGGCTGGGATGCCCAAGTCCAAGGAGCTGGATGTGGACATCTGATCTTCCTTGATGTCTTTTTGCTCCAGTAGGAAAAACCTCCAGTGTCTGTGTTTGCTAGAGAAATGCCTAAGAGGAGCAACTTAGACTATATTTAAATAAATAAAAAAAGGCAGCATATTCTTGGCAATAATTTAGACTTTTGCTGTAAACTGTCTACATTCCCTGGGGGATGAGGTCTCCTTTTGAGAAAATCTGTTCTGGATTCAGCATGTTTGACAATTTCTCTGTGTGACTACCTTCAGGTTTTTGTTTTGGTGGGGTAAATGAGCACAATAATGTGTGTGTGCTTCTAAGTGCTCAGCTTGGGGGTTTATTTCTAATTTTTTTTTCTTTAAAATATCAAAACCCTCTCTTCAGGATACCGGGACTGACAAGGTTTGCGTTCCAGTATTGCAACACAAGGTGTTCTCTGTTTCAGACTGTAAATATTTATCTCTTGTCAAAGCAGAGCAGTTACTATTGGGAACTGATCTGGCATGTGAAAAGGTTTTCCTTAAGGAATTTGTTTCCTTTTATTTACAGTGTTATCGTATATTTAAATTCCAGGGCCTCAGCATATAGCTCTGAGGCTCCTTCCTAGCACTGGCAACGAAAATGGGAGTTGTGGCAGCCTGGGAACAGGGAGAAGGGAATTCTGAGTGTATGCTGGAGCCAGCCAGCCAGCGTGGCTGTGCAGCCGAGGCAAAGCCAGGCCAGCTCTGGTGTTCTCCTGCCAGGGCAGTGCTGGGGCAGGCTGCGATGGAAGGGGCATGGGCTGAGCCCAGGTGAGCACAGGGGTTCCCTGGGCTGCCATTTCCCAGCTGCTGGGCTGTTCCCTCGGCTCCTCTCTCCTGGAGCATGCCCTTGCAGCCCTGTCCACGTCTCTGCTGCTTTTCCCTGCCAGCAAACCTGCTTTGTCATAACCTTCCTGCAGCACTGGGAGCCTTCCCCAGCTGCCTCCTGTTGGATTGCTCTCTGCTGCGTTGGCCACAGGTTTGGGGCTGGCTTCCTGCTCCTGGGAATTCCTAAGGCCTCCCTGCTGCCTGCAGGTCCTGCTCCTGGAGAGCTGGAGCCTGCTTTCATCTCCCTGCAGTGCCTGGCATTGCTGGGGAAACCGTTCCTGTTGTGCTGTGCCGCACGTGGGAGGCTTCTTCAGCCTGCAAAGGTCTGGGGTTTATTTTTTACATCTCCCTGGCTCCTGTACACACTTATTTTTTGATGCTGGTGCTTGCTTGAAGGTCTCAATGCTCTTGCCTGTGTGCTGGAGTCTCGGAAGAGCAGCCAAGAGCTGTCGAGGAGGGGTGCAGGTTGTAGTGTTTTCCCTCTGTTAGGGAACAGCCTCGTTGAATGGAATCAGTTATTGAGGCTGGGTTCAGCCCCTGCCATGGCAGGGTAGAGCTGCTCTTGCTTAGCAATGTGCAAAATGCGTGTCTCAGACTGGAGCCAGCCCTGGCCTTTGAGCTCATCTCGCTGATTCAGAGGTGGTAGGCAGATAAAACGGAGTGAAAAGAAGAAATGCTTTCTTTGCCCCTGGTGTTTGAATATATATCTATTTATTCCACACACATATACTTCATATATATATGAAAACAAGTCGTGTTTGTATTTAATATTTTCATGCTTCCGTATTTCTGCTTGGCGTGTCTGTCCAAACCCCAAGGACAAGAGATGGATGTCCAGGGAATGCCTTTATCATCTCCTGAGTTCATCACTGCTATCAGGTCACATCAACTTCAGTTCTTGCTCTGTAATCTCTGTCTCCAGGGATGCACATTCAATACACCCTTTCTTTTCTCCTCTCTGACATCTCCTGTGAAATTTGCTGTTTATGGCTTCGGGGCAGCAAGCTCTTTCCTGGTTTGGGGAAGGGTTTGTGACTGGGCCTGGATGGATGCAGCTTTTCTAGGGTGGTTTATGGCTTTGTGTTTTTAGTAGCACTTGCAAATCAGACTACTAAAAGGTAAATGGCCAAAGTTATTCATAAACACTGTGATAGTCAGAGTGGAGACTCTTTGAATAGAAAGCTTTGTTCAGGATTTCCTGGAGTGAGGAGTAAAGCTGTCGTGGTCAAAGGGAGCTGCTCTGTATGGATTCAGTGCTGGGCTTATCTGCCTTGCTTAATGCGATATATTTTAGCAGAATCAAAGTTGGCGCTGAGTGTTTCTGGCAGAAATGGCAGCCTATTTGCATATTTACTGGCTTCTGGGAGTCTAGATATGTCAGCAGCCTCTGCTCCTTTTCACTCGATCTTATCTCCCCATTCCATTTCAGGAAAAAATTCCTGCAATCTCCTTCCCCCCGCCCCCCCCGCCCCAGCCTTGGAGTGTGCTCTGCATGCCGAGTGCTCTGAGGTAATGGGACTCGTGTTTGCTTTGCTTGAATGTAAAACTGGTGCTGAAATGTACATTTTCAGTCGCCTGACATCCCGAGGAGCTGTTTGTCTGTCAGTGTGCTGAGGCTGGGCACGGTTTCCCTCTTGCACTTGGCTGGAGGTGGCTGCAGCCATTGGCTCTCGAGCCTCTGCCATAATGTAACTTATTAATCATTATGTTCATAGAAACTCAGAATCATTTAGGGTGGAAAAGTTCTGTAAGATCATCAAATCCAGCAGCTCCCCCAGCTCTGCTACTGACCCGTGTCCCCAAGTGCCACATCCACACGGCTTTCCAACCCCTCCAGGGATCGGGACTCCACCGCTGCCCAGCGACTGACAGCTCTCTCCACACAGAAACTTTTCGAAATACCCAACATTAACCTCCCCTGGCACAACCTGAGGCTGCTTCCTCCTGCCCTGTTGTCACTTGTTACCAGGGGGAAAAGACCAACCTCACCTCAGTACAACCTCCTGTCAGGTACAAGATGGATCCAGATTAGTGCTTACACCGGAGCCTTTGGATTTGTTTTGTTTTCACCTTGTATTCTTTGCTTTATCTCAGAGTATCCCAAGCAGGGTGATAAGGTGGATAAGGTGAGAGGAGATCCTGCAGAGCAGAGCATTGGTGACTAACGCTTATCTTGCAAGCCGAGCAATTCCTCCTGGAGCTGTTAGCCAGAAGTTACAGGAGGAGATTTAGGAGCATGCAAAGGTGCAAAATCCCGGGCTCCTGGAAAGCCAATAAAAGACCCCCAAAGGCTGGGCTTTGATGTTTTAAAAGGCTGAAGAGGGACAAAAGCAGGTGTAAATTACTTTGCTTCATTCCCACCCTGAAAGAAGAGTGAGTTGTGGGGAGGAGTGTTCTGTCTGTGCTGTTCAGTATGAAAAGCCATCAAGGGCTTGGAGGTGTTGGTGGATGAGAAGCTCAGCATGACCCAGCAAAGTGCTCTGCAGCCCAGAAATCCCAAATCCTGGGCTGCATCCAAAGAACTGTGACCAGCAGGGAAGGGGGATTCTGCCCCACTCAGGTGAGACCCCACCTGCAGAGCTGGCCCAGCACAGGAGGGACCTGGAGCTGCTGCAGAGAGTCCAGAGGAGGCCCCAGAGATGTGCCAGGACTGGAGCCCCTGTGCTCTGGAGCCAGGCTGGGAGAGCTGGGGGTGCTCACCTGGAGAAGAGAAGGCTCCAGGGAGGGCTCAGAGCCCCTTCCAGGGCCTCAAGGGGCTCCAGGAGAGCTGGAGAGGGACTTGGGGACAAGGGATGGAGGGACAGGACCCAGGGAATGGCTCCCAGTGCCAGAGGGCAGGGATGGATGGGATATTGGGCAGGAATTGTTCCCTGGGAGGGTGGGGAGGCCCCTGGATCCCTGGAGATGTCCAAGGCCAGGCTGGACAGAACTTGGAGCAGTCTGGGGTAGTGGGAGGTGTCCCTGCCCATGGCAGGGGGTGGAATGGGATGGACTTTAAGGTCCCTTCCAACCCAAACCCTAAGTTAGGGCTCTAAGGGTTCCTTGAGGACGCAGTTGAATTCCCTTTCTGGCTGGTGACTGACAGTATTGCAAGACATACCTTAAAAAGCCTGTGGCAGGTACTGTGAAAGTCCTTGAGATGTGTCTAACGTTTTGTGTGGCTTTACAGTCCAGTTTTATTTCCAAGAACAATTCCACTTTGCCTTGCTGGGCAATTCCAACAATTCCAGTTCACATTGTGCAGACAGGCAAAATGGGCCATACAAAACGTAGATCCTAAAGTAAATGAAGCCCTTCCTTCATGCTGAATTGAAGAATCACTGTGATGTTGGGAGCAACACCTGGAAAGTAAGTTCCCAAAAGTTTGCTGGCCTTTGTCTGTCAAGGCAACCTGCAGGTACCTCTTTAAAGGGTTTTGTTCCTCTGGTTTTCATGGTGTTATGAAACAAATATATAATGAACAAACTAAAACCTCCTAGAGTCTGAGAGGTGCCAGTTGTTCCTTCCTTGCTTTTCTTGTCAGCTTTTAAGACTGAGCTATTTGCCTGAAGATTCTAGTTTTCATTCAAGAGTGATGCTGGTCATGAAAAATGTAACCCTGTTCAGAGGGATGCAGCAGAGGAACTTACAGGTTTGTCCTGACTGATTTGCTTTTCTATCCTGGCTGTGGATGTGGCTGGAAAGTGTTAATTGTGATTTAAAACTGGAAATCGTGGAACCCCTGTGACTACAAAGCCATATATTTATTACAGCTTCCTGTGGGGATTCCTGCCCCTTCAGTTATCAGCAGCCTGGGGCTTGGAGTCTCGGCAATTTTGGCAGAGGAGCAGAGGAGCCGGAGCTGAGCAGAGTGCCCAGGACTGCCCTGTGTCCTGAGGGGTTATCCCATCAGCAGAGGAATGCTGTGAGTGGTTACAGCTTTTTCCAACAAGTAAAAGCAAATTAAATTGCACTTTGAAGGCAAAGTTGTGAGTTCTTGCTTAATGTTTGGTGCATTATCCTTCATGCTCACGTGTAAAATTTGGATTTAGGTAAGGATCCTTTGAGTAAGATACACAAGTGCACAATGCACTCATAGGCTGTAGAAGACTTTTACTGGCTGTAGGAAAGCAAGCCCTTTGAAAGGAGAAACGGCAGAGTGGCACCACACGTTGGGGTTGGGATGAGATGCTCTTTCAGGTCCCTTCCAACCCAAACCATTCTGGGACGTGTGGTTCACTGGGACTGGGTCTGGCTGCTTGACTGGCTGTGGGCAGGGCAGTGTTTTGTTTTCATTTCTGGCATTCAGTGCCAGACAGGAGGAATAAAACATGCAGAAATGTAAACTTTGGCGCCTGTGCTGGGATCTCAGAGCTTTTGTGGGCGAGGGTCTGCCATGCCCGATGAGCTGGGCACCAGCCAAGGCCGAGGGTGCTCGCCTGAGCTCTGCACGCCTTCCTGCAGTGTGGGATGGGAAGCACAGCCCAGCTCTGGGGGGAAGTCAGGGGGTACTGGGGCACAGGAGTGACACAGAGTGTCTTCAAACTAAATAGCTTTTTGGAGGTGAGCAGTGTTGGAGCCAATAACTGAGGCACAAAAAATGTGATAAACACTGAGTTAAAGTGCAGAGAGAGGGGCTGGACAGGGCTCTGTGGGCAGAGGGACCTCCCTGCCTGGAAGGAAAGTGAGCTCATGCTGGGGCCAGGAGGTGATCCCAGCCAGTCTCTGGAGCAGGGGAACAGTCCAGGGGGAGCTTTGCATGGCACTGTGTGGCTCCTGGCTGCTTTAGCTTGCTGGCAGCAGCTCTGCTGCAGAGGAGGACGCGCAGACCGCTGTGATCTGTGCCTGTGTCACTGTTTTGCAGGTGACAGCAGTGGGCTAAATGTCCATTCCACAGTGATGCAATGTGTTTGTGGAGACCTTGGGGCATGTTTCTTTCCCAGAGAATGCCAAAGGTCAGGACTGCCAAAGCCATGGGGGCAGTAGGTGGGAATGGCAGCGAGGTTAACACGGGGCGCTGGAGAGCAGCACGAAGCTTCTGGATCACACTGGCCCTTCTAGAAAAAGACTTGAGGAAATGTCTCACCAGACAAAAGAACTGCATGAGTTGTGTGGCAGGCTTGCTTGAGTGTTCAGACCAAATTATTTTCTCTTGGTAATCAGATAGCATTCAATTAAAAAAAAAAAAAAAGAACTAGGCTGACCTTAAACAATGTTTGTTCTTTAAAAAAAGTCAATATTTTTTTTCCAAGTTAATGAAGTAATTAACAGTGATTGATGACACATGTACTCAGCTTTTTTATGCTGGGAGACCAGATGGGTTAGGCACAGCTAGTGACCAGTAATTCTGATTCTTTGTCAGAAGGAACAAGAAGTTCAGATGTGGCTGGAACAGCTCAAGTACATGAAGAGAAAAGGTAAATGTTTTTCTCTCTGCCTTTACCTACCTGAGGAGCTGAAAAACAACTCCAGGCAAAGAATTGCTTTCAGCCAGTGAGGTGAGCTCCCTATCTGCCAGCCACACAGTCTCTTCCTGGCACTGAAAATGTTACTGGGGGGATTCTGGCTAAAAATAATATGGAATTACGGAATTACAGAAGGGTTTAGGTCAGAAGGGACCATCTAGTTCCACCCCCCTGCCATGGGCAGGGCTGCCCCTCACTGCTTCACGTTCCAACCTGGCCTCGAGTATCTTGTTTGTAATCACTTCTCAGTCAAGCATTTAAAGGAGTTTTGATTTTTCTACTCCTGAGTGTGTAGTGTGGGTGATCTGCGTGGCAGGGATGAAGAAACAGGATAAACTCCCAGTCTGCATTCGCTTGAAAGCACTACTTTCAGCTGTCTGATTTGGACTCCTTCAAATGTGGAAATAGCAGGATGGAGGAAAATCATGGAATTGGGAAAGAAGAGTGCCTCAGAAAAAGCCAAGACAGTAGATTTTTATAGGTAGCTCTGCCCAATTTGTGCCGACTCCTGCGAGGCTCCGGTAGCAGCTGGAACAGGCTCCCGAGGCAGACTTTTATCCTTTCTCCCTCCCACGCGGATCCATCTGTGAGACTGCTTGTTCTTGCTGCTCTTGCTGCGAAACTGGATCGAGCTCAGAAGCATCCTGCTCTTTCAGACCCTCTGCCAGAGTCTTGCTAGTCAAGGAGGACTCTGTATCCCTGTGGATTTGCACAGTCCCAGGTTTCCAACAGTCGCTTGTGTTTCTGAATCTGCAGCTCTTCCTGCTAGACTCTGGAAAAAAAATAATTTCCAAGCTGTTGGCCACTTTAAATTGGAGCTCCCACAGAGTGAACACGAGGTGGTATTTCCAGATTTGCTCGGGATCTTTTGTTCAGAGTCTTGGGTGATGCTTGGGAGGATTTAAGTTCACTCCTCATGCACTTGCTTGTCCCCAGAGTGGTTTTTCTCCTCTGTGTGTTTGGGATACCTGCAGTGGTTTTGATGTCAATACTTGCTGAGGTCTGAAAGCTGATGGGAGATCTGCCCAGTGGTATTGCTGTGAAATTTGTGGAAGTCATGTGGATACTCTTGTGTGTTCCTAGCAAGGAAGGAGAAGGGGCACAAAACTTTGGTGGTTTTGGGTGTCCACCAGAAGGTTTTTCTTTCCAGGTTGTGGAGGCACCTTTGGTTTTCAGAGCAGCTCTAAGTGCTGGTCAGGGTGGTGATTTGCAAAAGTGTCTGTGCAAGGTACCACAAGGGATTTCCTCAGTTTGAAACTTAGTGAAGAAAATACTGCCAGGGTCGAGTTCAATAATGTCAGTTTTGTGTTAATTTAACATAGAAATGGGCAAAACTTCCACTGAGGTACCATGTTTTCAGTTTGGGATGGTGTGTCAGTGCTTGGATTTCCAGAGGTGAAGTACAGCACTGCCACCAGAGATCAGTCTGAGCACCTGACTTTGAGACACAACTGGAAAGAGCCTGGGAAAGGCAGCTTTACTCAGGGAATCTGTGTGCCCTGGAAATCAGCTGTGGAGCGTTCCATGACAATAAGAAGCAGAAGAATGGGAAACCGTAGAAAGAGTTTTCCTTGAGTATTTTTGTAGAGACTTTCTGTTACACATAATTAGATTAATTATTTCCTCCTAGGTATGCCACCCTTCCATAGCTGTGGATGAGTTCTATGTTAATAAAGCAGCTCATACTTAGTGTCCTGCCATTTGTGGCTGTTGGTTTTGTTTCTGAGAGAGTCCAGTCACGTGTAGCTGCTTATGTTGCAGGGACTTGATTATGGAATAGTGGCAGGATTGCTCCCAAAGGCAGCTCCCAGGGGCTGTCCAGGGAGACTCTGCAGCTCCTGGATGAACTGGGGAAGTTCAGAGCAGGTGTTGTTGCACACACAAACACAAACACACATTCTCTATAATTTAACACACAGGACAAACATGTTTGGAGATGGAATCTCTCACACAGAACCTCTCATGAGGTGACAGTGTTCGGTGTGAGCAGCAAATCTCCATGGCACGTGTGAGCTGGGGAGTGGTGGAAGTTTCAGGGAGAGGCGGAAGCACAATGTTTGTCATGTGAGAGCCTCTTGTGATAGCTGGCGGGGAAATGTCAGCATTTGCTAAATGAATGCACCGTTCCTTGAAGTGCTGCAGTGTTTCTGAGGTGCTCTGTGTGCTTGAACCACCGTGTTGAGCTTTTGATCTCAAAGCAGGCACCTCTGGTGCTGCAGGGAAAGAACGCGTTTGGCAAACTGGGATGTCCTGGCAAAGAGGGCTGGACTGGTCAGTTGGGATCCTCCTTTCCAGACCATGTCCCTGGAGTTCCTTTGGAGAGGAGCTATTGGTAACAGCTGGACTAGGCTGGGTTTCCTCTTTAATTACACAGTTCTAGGTGTAGTGAAGGCTTCAGTGCTTACGCTGCTTGTGCTCCCTGTCCCCCTTCAGTGAGGGTTCCTGAATTTTGTGTCAACACTTCCACTTGCCAGTGTTTCCCTTAATTTACTGAGTGCAAGTGTGGAAACTGGAAAGAATCTGATATGTGATTTCAGTGCAGTATAGGAAGTTCTACAGAGCAGAATTTATATTTTGTGAGATGAGGCAGTCATGTCTGCATGGCATGACACAGAACTGAGTTGGTTTGGTGACTGTAGGTTGGTGTCCAGGTGAGATTTTAAGGTTTTTTTTTAAGGTCTTTAAAAGTGTTTGACTGCCACATTCTCCAGCAGCATCCAAGAGGATGTACCTTGGGAGGCCTTCCACAACAGGACAGGCATGCAGTGACACTTCTCAGTGACTTGTCTCATGGGTTTCCTGGCCTCATGCACTTGGTGTTTGTCCTCTTTCATAAGGAATTTGTCCATTTGCTTTTGGAATTCAGGAGAACTTTTGCTTTTTCTAGCACCCCAAATCAGAGTTTCTCAGTGCAGCTAAGGACAAGCAGGTAATGCAGAGAGCATGCTTCAAATTGTGCTTTTTACAGATTTGGACCCTTCCCTTCCTCCTGGGAAGCTCAGCTCCTCATCCAGCAAAAGCAGGGGAAAAAGTTCTAACTCTGGCAGAAATAGGTGGATAGCTGAATGATGAGTGATTTGTCTGTGTTAATCATGATTCTGCCCCGCTGTGATATCTTTAAGTCACCTCTGTCTCGGCTGCAGGTTTATAATAATCTGCTTCATCTGTATCAGGAATTTGTACCACATCTCTGAGGGTGTTTTTCTTGCCCTTTTGAAACTCTTACACTGCCTACTTGGAAAAGGAGGGGGAATGTCCAGAGCAGCACAAAATACATGTGGTTTTGGAGGAACTGGGAAAACACAGCAGCAAATTCACTTCTTTACATATTTTTGTCATTATTCCGTGGTAATCCAGTTGCTCTTCTGGCCACATCTGAGCATTAAGCTGATAGTAGATCTTACAGTGTCACCTGCTATTCTCAGTGTGTGTTTAGAGACAGAGAACGGCTCACAGACTCCAAAATCTTTGAGGAGGGTGTCTGATGGTGTTTGAGGCTTGCAAATACATGTCCTGGAAGAGATCTGAGTATTGCTGGAGCTATAGGGCAGTGCAGCACTTCAGGGCAGTGGGCAGTGCTTGTGAAACCTGCTCTCCTGGGACTGACCCAGTGAAGCTGTGTTCTGCTGGAGAAACGGGAGTCGAAGGGATGTTGTCACAGGGCTGTGGGGTCCTGGGGACTGCTGCCACTGGTTTTGTCACCTTGCAAAGTGATGGCTGGGAAATGTGGTCCCTGGAAGGCGGGCAAGCTCGGGAGGCTGTTCCACAGTGGCTCTGCTCTAAGTAAAGCAGCCTGGCCTGGTGGAATGTGTCCCTGCCCATGCCAGAGGTTTGGAGTGAGGTGGGCTTTGAGGTCCCTTCCAGCCCAAGCTGTTCCATCATTCTAAATAAAGATGCAGTAAATCTCCCTGTGGTCACGGTGAATTGTTTCCAGGCACCCCTAAGCCTCTTCTTCCCTCATCCTTTCATGTACAGATTCTATATTGGCAGTATTTTATAAACAAACCCTGAGAAGCAAAGGCAGCTTTCCCCCCCTCTGGTTAAAGTGCAGGATCTGTTGTCAAAGGAGAGATTTAATCAATAAAGCTCTGAGAGAGGCTGTGCCTCCCTTCAGCTCGGTGTGTTTGTGAAAACTCAGGGCTGTTTGCTTCTAAGTGCAGAGAGGAAGGTAATTTTGGGTGGGGGGGAAATGATCTTGTAGTCGATCTATGCCCGGCAGAAGGATTGGTGGTGGCGCCTTTCGGAAGCTGGTGGTGGAATTTCCATGGCTTTTGGAGAGCAAACCCTACAGTGCTGGGGTGCTCCTAGAGGAGAGCCAGGATGTGGGAGGCCTTCCAGCATCCCTTTGTTCCACCGAGGGACCTGCTGCCATGTCAGAGAGAGCCAGGGCATCAGAGCTCCTGGTCCCCAGGAACCTGGCTGACTCATCTCTGGAACCCCAGCCCCAGGCCAAGATTCTTGTTGGGGCTAAAGAGCAATTAAAGCTGTGAAAGTTCCAGCTCTAAATAAAGTCCTGTGGTGACTGTCCTTCGTGGCTGCTGCACATCTGGAGGCACAGCTGGAAGGGGCTGGGAGGAGGAAGGTGAATGTTCATACTGCCACAGGATCACAGAACCATAAAGGGGTTGGAAGGGGCCTTAAAGATCATCTTGTCCCACCCCCCTGCACCTTCCACTATCGCAGGTTTCTCCAAGCCCCATCCAACCTGTCTTGAACACTGCCAGGGATGCATCCACAAGCTCCCCAGGCAACCTGTGCCAGTGTCTCACCCCCCTCCCAGTACAGCGTTTCTCCCTAATACCTAAACTCCCACTCTTTTCAGTGTGAACCCATTCATTATTCCTTGTCCCCTCGCCGCAGTTCCTGATGCAGAGTCCTGCTTCAGCTTCCTCACAGCCCCTTCAGATACTGGAATGTTGCTTTGGGGCCTCCACACAACCTTCTCTTCTCCAGGCTGGTCAGCCCCAGCTCTCTCAGCCTGTCTCTGTAGGGGAGCTGCTCCAGGCCTCCTATCAACAAATCATTCTTGTGGCAGAACTGTAAGATAAAACAACAACAACAACAGCAAAAGCTTTCTGCTGGGGTAAGAGAAGATCTGGAATTACTTTGAATCCAGGAAAAGCGCCTTGTGAGGTTTGGCGGTTGGCTGAGGCACCAAAGCAGGGAGAAACGCAGGGGCTGTGGCCCCTCAGCCTGCCTTGCAGGAACACAGGCTCCTCTGGGGCTGTCACAGGAGGGTGGCAGCACTGTCAGACCACGGCCACCCTCTGGCCCAGGGATGTGATGAGGACACAGCTGCTGATACAGCAGCCCCCGTGGCTTTAGGGAGCCTGTGCTCTCAGATGTGTCCTGCTAGAAGCAGGCTGAAATAAGCAGGCATTAAGTGGTTCCTTGTGCTGCTCCTGAGATTTTTAAAAATCCAGCAGTGAGCAGACTCTGAAAATTCTCCTGTGAGGCAGGAAGCTTGATGATCCCAGTCCTGATTAAATAATGTTTGACAAACCTGCTGGCTTGAGCTGCAGTTCTGCTGGGCATGTCCCGCAGTGCCACCCGCTGCCCTGGCCATGGATGCTCTCCCAAGCCCTTCCTTTGCTCTGTGCCCAGGGACGTGCCAAGCCTGGCACAGTCCCCGTGGCACTGGCAAAGCTGGCAGGGTCCCCGTTGCCCTGCTTGCTGTCTGCCAGGCCTGCTCCTGTGGCCAGCAGGCAATCCTGGGGCTCGTGGCAGGCTCTGACTCTCTGTGCCCATCTCTGCTCCCAGCTGGAGCCCAGGGGAGCCTGAGGTGCCCCTGGCCCCCCAAAAGCCAGGGGTGCACCTTGCCGTGCCCATCTGGGCTTTCTCTTGCGAGCAGGGTGGCAGTGGGCAGGTGGCCCTGAGCCAGTGCCTGTCCGTGCTGGACGGGAATGTGCCTCTGGAATGATGCTCGGCGTGGACTCGCTGTTCCTCAGGCCAGAGGTGATTGCCCTTGTCCCGGGAGGCACTGGAGCAGAAGTTAAACAAACTTGGGTTTGTTTTTCTTTTTAATTTTTATTTTTTTTTTTTAAACGAGATAATTTGCTTGGAAAACCCTCTAGACCTCCCACTGTCTGAGGCATAGGGATAGACGGTGTTTTGCTTCCCTTAATTTAGGGAGTATTTTCCTTGAGACAGTGGCAAGAGGACAAATTTACAGAATTGTAGCAGGTGGAGGCCTGGCAGCAGCTCACTGGTCTGCATGGAGATCAGTGCAAGGGCTACATGAAAATTACAGTTTCGGGAGAGGTAATTTGGGACATGACTGCTGGAGAGAATCACGGAATCACAGAGTGATCGGAAGGGACCTTAAAATCCATCTCATCCCACCCCCTGCCATGGGCAGGGACACCTCCTATTATCCCAGGCTGCTCCAAGCCCCTGGCCTCGGACACTTGCAGTGGTGGGGCAGAAGTAGAAATGGATTGTTAGTAGGAATAGATACGTGCTGCTAAATGGATTTGGTTGGTGCTGCTGATTCAGCCCAGTTTCTTTGGGAAACTTTCCACTGTTCACACTCACATTTTCATTCTTGTGCTGGGAAAATGAGGACACGGAGATCTGGTAACTCCACTCCAAATCCTTCTTGTCTACAGCTGAGATGGCTTATGCTACAATAGTACCTGCTGGTTTTAATGGAAATAAATTATGTTAGTATCTTGCTAATGCCTGGTCTAAGCTGACCCAGCTCTGTTTAACAGGATGTGCTGATTAATAGGAGGGGAACATCTTGAGCATTTGGGATGGCAGAGACCTGCAGGGGTTAGAAATGACATTTAAGTGATTTTTCTCTTGAATTTGACGCAAATTTAACATGGAATGCGTTCCAGGTCTCTAAGAATGCAAGATGGGCAGAGAGGAACTTGGAGAGTGGCGATGCTGAAACACTTGGGCTGCAGAGAAGCAGCCAATTAAAGAGGGCTTTTTATGAAGCACAGCAAGGAGGGGAGTGTGTTCAGCTCTGCCTGCTGGGGCATTTTCCTGCATATCAGGGAAGTAACTTTAGGAGGCCCATCCTGAGTGGCCGTGCTGGTGCTGGAAGTCTCAGACCTGGTTTTGCTTCTTGGAAAGGACTGCTCAAATGTGAGTGTGCTAAGAGCTCTTCCAGGAATAGCTAGCAGTGCCTGAAATGCTGTGGCACAGCCTCAGTGTGGACAGATGCTCCTTGTGCAAGGCAGGAGCCGTGCCCATCGCAGCTGCCATCGCAGCCATCCTCCGCCCCAGTGGTGCTGCAGGGCACCACTCCTTGGGATCAGCAGTTTGGGGTGAGCAGAGTCAGCTGGATCCCTGGGGATGGGCTGGAGCTGGCTCCTGCCAGCAGGGTGATCTCACCCCAGCGCTGGGTGATGCTGGGCAGGAGAGGAGCTCCCCTGGGTACCCAGGAGGGCTGGGCTGCGGGTTTGATGGTGCGAAGAAGGGGAATCACCTGTGGCTGTGGGATAAAGGACACAGCTGGCTTCAGTCTGGGAGCTTGTGCTAGTGGCACAGCAGAGTCCCTGAGACAGCCTGCCTGCAAAACAGGGATGCTCAGGAATCCCAGAATGATTTGGGTGGAAAGGAACCTCAAAGCCCATCCTGTTCCAACCCCTGCCATGGGCAGGGACACCTTCCACTATCCCAGATTGTTCCAAGCCTAGTCCAGCCTGGCCTTGGACACTTCCAAGGATGGGAAATACTGCATGTCACTTGGTCTAGTGCCAAAAAAGCCCTGAGACCGCCACCCCCCTCAAAACTGAACTTGAGCATGTTCTTTTGGTATAAGGGTGGCTGGTTAGATCAGCATGGTGGGTCTCAGGTGGGGTTTCTCCAAGCCAGGCTATCTACTGCTTCTATACTTCCGTATTCTGGGGGGGCAGGGGCCAGGGGTTGCTGACTCTGTGGGTTATTTCCCCCCTGTTCTCTCTCCCTCCCTCCCTCTACTACACAGCTTCAAGATAATTGGGAACGGTGGATTTTTTTCCCCTGGGGCAGTATGGAGCTGTGTCTTAGTAATCTGCTGGAGGCTTGGGTAGAGTGGGAGTGGAATTGATTGTGTGGGTTTTTTTTCCTTCCTGCTCCAAGACCACTTCTTGGCACTGAGGAATTTTTCTTTAGACTTCTTTGGGGAACAGATGCGTGAAGTACAGTTACCACTCATACATATGGCTTTTAAAATATGGAAGCTGTTGGACTGAAGTGGCTTCATATGGTGCTGTTGGAGGATGAGAATTAACATGGAATTTTGGGTTTCTGAGGCTTGAATGTGTCGTTGGAAAGTTGTTTTTTTTTTTTAAATAATGTTAAGTATTAATCTGCATCTTTATGGTTATTAATCAAAGTAACATTTACAACTCTGAAAATTACTCTCTGCAGCCCTTAATGCCTAAAATAGCATTGTAGTTTAATTTCAGGGATAAATAAGTTATATAATGTACAATTTAAATGGCTGTTAATCTTCATTTGCTAATGCAGACATCTTTTTCTTTAATTGCAGGTTCCCATTTTAAAAGCCATTGGAAGAGACTCTGCCACCCTCTTGGATTACTTCCCACCTGACTCAGCATGTCACTGTGCCCTGGATTTTACAAGGTGGCCATGATTTAATCCCCACTTCCCACTCCTATGTATTGGTGAAGCACTGGGGCTCTTTTGAGCTGCTGTTACTCCTGTGGGAACTGATCTGTCTCCAGTCCCTTCTCCCAAGGACTAGACATTGCCAGCAATGAGCTCCCAAAGCCATCCAGGTAAGGGCAAGGCTGCTTGGAGTCCCAGCAGCCACCCCAGAACACAGTGTGCTGCATGAACACACATTTTAATCGTGCTGAAATGGTCATCCAGAGCCCCTTCCCTTCCTGCTCCCTCTCAGACTTCGTGTGAAGGTGGAAAGTGCTGTTGCTGTTATCAGGAGTTACAAGGAAGTTTGGCCGTTTCAGGTTTTTGATTGTTCCAAAATTTGGGTTTCTAATTGTATTTTCTGAGTCATTAACCAGATGTTTAATTTGTTAAATCTGTGCTGATGAGCCTTAACGATATGGAGTGTACCTCCAAGGAACTGGCATGGTTCTGCTGGTGCCTTTATTGATATTTAACAAAACTCTTGGACTTTTAAAGTACTTTTTAATAGGGAGGAATAGTTTTGCTGGAACAAAAGTCAATTGATCCACCTCAGTGCTGTCTGGGGGATTATCCCTAATGTTTCTTGTAATTTGAGGCATGATTCATCACTACTAAATTGTGCATTTCTGTCTGTCAGGAGGATCTGTAGCTGTTCAGTTACCTGCTTTCCAGCTTAAAAGTGCCTCACACATTTGTTTTTAGGGAGTTTGGGGCAACTTTTGTGTTAGAGCTTTGTAGGGGGATTTTCAATTGTGCTTGGGCTGTTTCAGTTTGTGGTACAGAATTGGCTGCTGGGAAGCAAATAATCCAGCAACAGCAAGGCACGTGGAAGGACTTATTTCACTCTGCCTCTGAGAGATTACTCTGTGACTTCAGTTTAATCAGGTTGGGGTTAACAACTAAGGCTGAAGTGCTGAAAGCCAGGAAGAGCTCCTAAGGTTTAAGGAACCACTTGTTTGTGGGGGAAGAAATCCTGCAGTAAATGGGGATGCTGGAGTTTACAGGAAGCAGGGGTAGACCTGACCCTCTCCTCACAACTGAAATGAGTTTATGAGTCTCTGAAATCATTAGAATTATCAAAAAGAAAGGAAAAACAAAAGCAGCCTCTGCTTCCATAATGTAGCAGCAGTCTGTGGGATTTTGAAATATGTTCTATGAGAAGCTGAGAAACTTAAGTGTGTTTGTATGAGTTTAGGTGTTTACTGGAGACACAAATTCCAACTGGTGTTTTGCAGGAGCTCTGTTCTTCAGGTAGCACGTAATTGTTGTTTCAGTGTTTTCATGACTCAGGAGTGAGGCTGGGCAGCTGTGCCTGCCTGCTTTTCTCTCATGGTGATGGTGGGACACCTTAAACACCCACCTGCAGTCCAAACACAGCCGTGGGAGTTTCTTGGCTCCTTAAGGAGCAGCTCTCCAGAGGTTTGGGAAGTGGTGGTGTCCTTCCTGGTTGGGCTGTTGTGCAGTGGAAGCCTGATGCTGGTTTGTCTTGCTTCCTTTCATAATCCATCACTGAACACTTGTTTCTCCTGCCTCTTTCTGCTGCTTTGGCTGAGCTTTTCCGTAGATCCCAAAATCAGCTTGAGCTTTGTTTTTCTAACAACCCTGTCTAGAGTAGTGCTGAGGAGAGTGATCTGCCTAAAACCCAGGGGTGTGGCACCTGGGCAGGATGGTGTTGGATACCCATGTGCCCTTCCTGGGTGCTGGGTTCTTACTCTGGTTGTACTTCCAAGGGTTGGGTTGGAATTCTGCAGTTTTTCGTGGTGACTTTTCACTCTCGGTGTTCTTTCTCGTTTGCTCGTTTCTCTTTTAAGAGTCAGTTGCATAATAAGGAGCAGAAATATTTCTCAAGCCTTGCCAAAGATGACATCTGGACTTCTCATGTCAGTTATCATAGCCATGTTGATTATACAGCTACAGGTAATTATTCCTAATGATGGGCATTGTTTAAGGGAAGGCTCTGGCTTAACTCGAGAGCCTATTAAGCCTTGCTTCAGTGGGTTCGAGCTTTCTTCTCTAATCTTCTCCAAGCCCTAATGGGATGTTTTAGGAGCCGTGCCATGAAATCGTTGTGGTGTAGATGAATGGAAGTGGTTTGGGTTGGGTTTTTTTTTGTTTTCTGTGCTTTTTTGATTTTTCATTTCACTCTGCAAAGCTTTTGTGAGCAGTGTTGGGCACTTAGGGCTTTTCACCGAACAAAGTGGAAAAACACGGAGAGGATTTACATTGGCTAAGAAAAGTGGGGCTTCTCCCCCCATCATTGCCTCTTCTTTTGCTGTGTTTTGGAGTAAGATTCCTTAGGGAGAAAGAAATAGCTTTTGGAGAAGAGAATACCCAGGTGGGAGAAAACTCCCTGGGAGGCATCACGTGGCCTTTGGCTTTTGGCAGAGGAGTCGCCGCCTCTTCCAGCTCTGGAACAAAGCTGGAAAAAAACCATGCTGAAACTGTGCTGCAAAGGCTCAAGTTGGTTCAAAGTATAATTAAGAAAATTAGGCTAATTAAGATAACATTTAGGATTATGACAAAGCTTGGGGGGGGGCGGGGGAAAGCGTGTTTAGTTTCACTCCTTAACCTGTTCGCGTTGGCCACAATTTAAACTTGCCTTGCATAACCCATGGTGCTCTTCTTACCCAGGCTGACTGGGTTGTGAGTAGGTGTGGGGTTTTTCTAATAGTTTTTCTAAAATGTTTTAGGGTTTTTTTTCCCTCTTATATTGACCTTAAATGATTCCTTGCAGTCGCCTTCTACCTCCCCCCTTAATTCTCAGTGGCTTGAGTTTCACTATCGTTTGCTTCTTTAATCAGTAAAGATTGTTCTGCTGATACTAGTTATACATAAAGATTAGTTTTAAAAAACCAAAACACTTAAAGTTAATCACTCAACTGATTTGTATTTGTTTAAAGTTCACTTTCCTTTGTAAAAGCTGAAAAATCTCCATGTTCAATGAAGCATTTTGTTTATGAAATGTTATCTTGCAGGAATTAACCAGTCTGAATGCAAATGCTCCATCCTTTCTTCAGAGCCACTCTTGCAGAGATGCAAATTTCAGCTACATCTTGCAGTGCTGAATGTTTGATAATTAGGAATATTGAAGTTTTCAGAATGAGCTGCCTGGCTGACAGGGAAAAATCTGCAGCAAGGGATCATCGGGGCTGAGAGGAGCTCCTGGAGGAAGCAGAGAGCTCTGGGATCACATGGCACCGGGAGAACGAGTCGGGGAGTCACGTACAGCGATTTGCTGGGCAGATAAGGACTTTTGTACGGGGCTTTATCTGCACCCAGCCACTCTCCTGCCCTGCTCCACGGCTCAGCGAGGCATGGAAAGCCATTTCATGCAGCACACACACACAGAAGAGTTCTCCCCGTCAGCATCTCCCAACGTTTTGCACCACCCAATAAATATTTGATGCGTTCTCTTTTTAAAGATTAAGAAGTTTCTGTGGAGATGCATTTCAAGGCGGCTTTAAATGACACTGACCTACTTTCTGGAAGCAATGAGGCTGTCTGGGGAAGTTATCTGGGGGCAAGAGCATAATTTCAAATAAACACAAGGACTATGGGGGGAAACTCCAGGCCTCCTCTAGCAGGGCTGGGCTGTGGCGGGTACTTGGTGGCTGTGGAAGAACATCTGGGCATGGTGTATCACAGAGTTGTGGAATGGTTTGGGTGGGAAGGGGCCTTAAAGGCTACTCCATCCATGGGCAGGGACACCTTCCACTATCCCAGGTTGTTCCAAGCCCCGTCCAACCCAGCCTGGAACACTACCAGAGAGCCCTGCTTCCCCTTACCACTCTGGTGCTCTGGTTTTACTGGATTATTCTAGACTGGGAATTCAGAGGCTGTTTCCCTGAGCAGCCTGGTCTCTCAGTTTTGGGGGGACTTTGGGGTTGGCTGTGGTGTAAACTCAGAAGAGCTGAAAACTCCAGCAGATGGAACTGGCCATACCTCCACTCACTTTTCTTTCTCCAGCCCACAGCAGAAGGCCTTTTCCGCCTGCTTTCCTGTCCTTACCTATGTGGGAGCTGAGCCTGTCCTGGATTTCCTCTAGGAACAGTGTCATTTTGAGGTCCTTGAAAGTTTTATGTCTGCTCCCACTAAACCTGTGAAGTTTTCACTTTCTGGAGCATCAAATAGTTGGGACTTTCTGTGCAAGGGTTTGATTGTACCCTCAAAAGAGAAGAATTGTTTTGTGCTTCAACTTGGGGTTCAAGCTGAAGTTCCTGCTAGGTCAGTGTCCCTGCCAAGTACGTTCCTCTCATTTCTGCTTTTTCTTTAAATGCAGTTCTTGCACTTAGGAATTCTTTAAAAGCCTGTTTCTAAAGTAAGATTTTTAGCCTGTGATGTTTCCTGCAGTGCGAAGATGAGAAGCAGGTACTTGTGATGAGAGGCAGAGAACTCTGGATTATTTTGAGTGAAGTACAGGGTAGGAAAAGGTTTTAAAAAGTAGTACTTGTAAGGTCGGGTGATTCTGTAATAATGTTTGAGATAGTCCTTGGGATGTTGTGTCTCACTTGGAAAGGAGACAAATCTTTTTCCAAGGGGTTATTACATTTTTGTTACTCACTTTTGGTCAACCCCAGTTTGCCCTGTATCTCATACTTCCCCAAATTAATTTTGTTAAAGAGCGGATAAACAACTGCAATGACATTTCTTCTTTTAGTGTAGTATTTAGTACGTTTTTTTCATCTTCTGACATCTGCAGAAAGTGCCTTTACAGTCAGAGGATAGTGAAGAGTGAGTGAATGTGGAGTAGCAGGATGAACAATTGTGGAATTGGTAATTCTCCCATCCATCACTAAAGGCTTTGCCAGTCCTTTTCTCCCCATAGCTTGCAAGGTACCAGGAATTTCCCCTTCCCACCTTCCCCACCATTTTTATTTATGTGTTTAGGCCATTAAGCAGGAAAGGCCTTGACACCTGCATGGTTTGAGGTGCCAGGTGGAGTGGTCAAACCACTGAGAAATGGGGCACACAATTATTCTTCCACTAAGACAACTAAAATTAACACATCAGCAGGTCTTTTAAAGGTTTTGTTTCCATAACCAAACCCAAAATCTTGTTGTTTCATCAGTTACTGGGGAAATTTTAGCTGCAGTGCCCTGGTTTGCTTTGAGGTGCTCAGCAGCTCTTGGGGTTCTCTCTGGGAATTCCTGTCACCCTTTGGCTTGATGGACTGATTTGCTCAAGTGATTTTTGAAGCAGATTTTTAGCCTCTCAGAAGGGTGAGTCTGATACTGAACTTCATACCTACTGTAAGGTGAATTCCACATGGGAGTAACCCCAGGTGGGCTCTTCTGAGACCCTCCTGATTCAGCTGGAAGCCACCCCTGGTGGCAGCAGTGCTTGTCTGAGTTTCCAAGAGCCTCTGAGTGTGTTTGGGGTTCAGTGGGGCATTGCTGGTCCTGCTTTGAACCCTGGCATCACAGGTTTTGCCAGGTAATCCACAGGCCAGGCTTAACCTTCCCCATATTTGTAGCTGCCCTAATCCACTTTGATGTAGCAATAAATGTTTTGAAAGCTTGGGTTGCCAAGTGTGAGGAGGTTCTGCCAGGATGGCTGGGCAAGGTCAGCCTGGGGAGACAGAAGCCTGACCACAGATGCCTGTGGATACCTGGGGAAGGGGGGAAGCACAGGTAGGATTGTGCCAACAGCCATTAAATACATCCTCTCTCAACCCCTGCTCATGTGTGAGGTGGATTTTTGGGAGGGCTGATAAAGTAAATTTTTCTTTTGTTTGTTGTTTTTTTTGGGGTTTTCTTCTTTGTCATTTTTGTTTGAACAATTCCAGCACTGAAAAACAACTTTTGCTGACTTGCCTGTGAATGAGCAGAGTGCCTCTCCTCTAGGAGAAACTTCCAACCAATGCAGAGTTGCTTGCAGTGGAGGAGACTGCTGGAAACCCTCTGTGCTCTGTGGGAGAGCTGGGATCAGTGTGTTGGAGAAATTGCAGCTGCATTCAAAGAAATCACTTATTTTTTTTTTTTTTTTTAAAATAAAAATAAAACCAAAATCAATCCTGACCCTTTTGCTATTCTGGAACCTGTGCACTCGCGCTGTTTGTAGCCGTTGTGCTGCCAAACCACATAAATAGCTTTATGGGGCAAATGGTGATGGGAGCGAGGTCTGATTTGGGAGCTTTGAACTGCCAGCCTTGGCCTCAGGTACCTGTTTTGAACTCCGAGGCAGCTGCTGAGGCTCTGTGCCCCCACCGGGATCAAAAACACAGAGCAAGGGGCCATGGGCTCTGCGTGCCCCCCCTGGCTCTGCGTGCCCCTCGTGGCTCTATGCTCACTGTGCAGCAGATTTTGAGTTTTTCTTTACCAGCTGCTGCTGTCTGTGAACTCCCGTGTGATGACTTTTTGTTTCAGCCCGTGGTCGATAGCGCCGGATCAATGCGGGTGTTCGGCCGCGCGGCCGCGGAATCAGGAGCAGCTGGGAGGTGGGAAATGCTCCCTCGGGTGGGTTTTTTGCTCAGAGGTATGAGAGCAGGTGTGTTTTTTGTCTGCTGCTGGAAAGGTGGCTTTGGCAGCTCTGATGAATTGACAGTTCTTTGGGCAGGAAACCCTTACAGCTTGGTTAAAATAATCCATTGAGAATTATATTTTGCTCCTCTGTTTCAGCATTCAGAACTTGCACTTTCTACTCAAACGGGCTCAACCCCCTCTGTTAGCTGTGACCTTTATTTTATGCTGCCTATAAAGAGAAACAGTTTTAAATGGTTTTTTCACTCCTGATCTAGAAAATGCTTGAGCTGCTCCTGTGGGAAGACATAAAAGCTTGAACTAGACCAAACCTCTCTTCCTTGGTTGTAAAATCATCCAAAACAGTAAAAAACACTATACACCAAACTCCACAAGTCCATCCAAGTACTGAATTCTTGACATCTGTCGCTTCAGGAAAAATCTCTTAAACTTCCCAGAACTTGCTTTATTCTAACTAAGGTGCCAGTGGTCTCACAGAACCTCTGCCAGGGGAAAGCATGTGATCCTCACAGCTTACCAAACCCAGGAGAAGGGCTCTGGCATCTCTTCCCTGCCAGCAGCAGGAATCTGATTGGCATTAGATGGCTTTTTCCCTTCCTTTTTTTCCTTTCCAGCAGGTGCAAGGCCTGTTCTGCAGGCTCGTAACTCTTGACAGGTTTATCGTGATGTCTTCTTGGCAGGTAGGGCTGATGCTATTCCTTCAGCCTGCATTAAAGATCCTTTTCTTTTTTACTTTTTCCCTTCAAAGTGGAGCTCTGTGCAGTAGCTCTTTCAAGGAGGCGATGGGACTGTTGCCCCTGGTTTCCTTCTTTTTATCTGGAATTGCTGCAGGTAGAGCCAAACCTGAAGGGTCACTACACCTTCACCACCACCCCCACCTCCCTCAAATAAACTTGAGACGGGTTGATCTGAACAAACACAGCAGCAGGTCGTGGTGACAGAGGTTTGGGAAAGCTCTGATTCATTCCTCTCATGTATTTTCTTCTTCACAAGGAAAGTTATACAGGGCAGGTTCTGCTCAGGCATTGCCTGATTCCTGAGTCTTTCTAAGGAAGCTGCTGTGTGAAAGTTGCCCTTTTAATTTTTTTGTTTGTTTGTTTCCTCTCTTTTTGATGGTGCTTGTCATGGGAGACCTCAGCCTGTTGTTTTTAGCAGCTCACCAAAGTGCTTAAGGAGAATTCCTCCTCCTCCACTGATTAATTTCTGGCACGGAGCACAAAATAGCTCTTGCGTCAATAAATCGTCACAGCCTTTGCTTGTCTCTGTCAGCGTAAATACAGTTGGACTCTAACATGCCCCCAAGTAGGCCAGAGGTTGCCACTTCGGCAGCTGCAGGGTGGTCAAGTCCAGCAGTGCATGGCTGGGGTGTCAGAGCTGCTGCAGCTCGCCTTGCAAGCCCCTCTGCCCCCCACCCCTCCTTAACTCCTTATCTTCTGGAATTCTACTCTATTTCTAAAGATATTGTTCTGCAGCTTAGATCATGATGGCTTTGGGTGCATCTGCTTGATTTCCTGGGAAAACAGGAGTGTGTTTGTGGCTGTGAGCAAGGGTTCTGTTCAGTGACTTGGGCCCTCATTTTGCTGCTTCACCTCCCATCACTTGGCTCCTTTCAAACTGCTTGCTCAGACTCTTTTTTTTTTTTTTTTTAAATTTTTTTTTACTGGTAGTTCTGGTGTTTGCTTTTGTTGGGGAAACTGTGGATAGCAGTTGCACAAAAGAACGTGATGTTTTGGGAGTGATTACCCAAATCATTGGGCAACAGGGACTTGATCTTTAGATGTTCCAGCCATCAGATGAAAGAAACTTTCTGCAAAGCCATTTGCTGGAACAGCTGTTGTGCAAACCGGGTGCTGAATGCTGCTGGAAATGGGGAAGAGGGGGTTAGAAACCTGGAAAGTGGGTCATCCTTCTGCACTTGGGATTCTTGCAGGGAAGCTTGAGGGAGTTGCTGGAGAGGCTGGGACCATCCACTGGCAGCTGCTGAGTCAGAGAGTGGGATGGAAGCTGCTGGTTCTCTCCAGAGGTTTCTCCTTGGAGCGTGCCCTGATGGAACTGCTCGCTTGGGCTTTCCTGGAGTGCGTTCTGCCTCCCGCTGCAAGGCTGCCCCGTGGCTGCCCAGCCTCTAAATGGAACAGTTGAGCAGACTGGAGAGTAAGAATAATTTAGAAAAGTTTCTAAAATTTAGTTTTTTTAAAAAAATTACTATTCTCTTAATCTACGTCTAAATACAAACACAAGCTGCTGGTGGAGGGGCGGGAGAAGATTCCTCGATATCCCACCCGTGGATGAAAACTCTTGGCAGGTATTTTTGCCAGTTTTGAGGAACCAGATGTAGCTGCTCTAAACCAAAGTGTTCCATGATAAACTTCTGCATGTATTCCTTCTGTCCCCTGAAAAAAACAACCAGCCTGTGGATACCAGTGGATCAGCACTGGAAGGGCAGGCCTTGATGTGATTTGGGTTTGGAAGAAATTCCAGAGGTAGAACACCTATTTTGAGGAGAAAACTGTCTGCTCAAAGGTGACTTGCATTGCCAGAAAGGAGAGCATGGTCTGCTCTCAGCCTCACGTGGGGATGTGATAAACTCTGTATTTTCTGGGATTTCTCCTCTTGTTCCCTGACCTTCCTCCTCCTCTCTGGAGCTGTGAACTAATACTCACTAACAGATTTACATGTTTTGGCCAAAATGCAGAATGTGTGCAAAGAATATCCCCCCTGCCCTTTTCCCCCATTGGAGCTGGAGGCCTGGGAGTGAAATACAGGTTTCAGAGCATTTTCCTGCTCAGTTTGTTTATCCCTTGGTCTGCGATGCGCGGGGCGCTGCTGGAGGAGCCGCGAGGGGTTGAGGCTGTGGGAAAAGGCAGTGGTGCTTGTGTCACCGGGGTTTCTGGCAGCTGCCTGCCCGTGCCTGTGTCGGGGTGCAGGCTGCGGGGCCTTTTGCTGCTTTTCTCTTCCCTGGTGGTGATGCCAGGGTGGTGTTCTGGCTCTGCAGCTCCTGCTCCCCTGATGTGGCTGTGTCTGTCCGGGCTCCTCCAGTCTGAACTGGCCAGAGTTTATTCCGTGGGGCCGTGCTGGGCTGGGGCTGGGCTTTTCCACAGCCCGGGGTTAGGTCAGGCTCTTGGAGCCTGCTGATCCCACACACACACCCTCTCATTTGCCCAGGTGTCTGCCGTGCCTCTGAGCAGAGCGTCACGGGGCGTGCTGTGGGCAGTGAGTGATGCTGGGGTGGACAGACCTTCAGTTTGCTGAGTGGAGCTGTGGCAGCTCAGGGTGTGCTTGGCTTTTACTTCTCCCCAGGACCTGGGTGCTGGAGAGCTGGAGATCCTCTGTCCACACTGATCAGGCTGGGGTGTGGGGTGGTTGTTGGTTCTGGGAGCTCTCTGGGATGCCCATCCCACACTGAGGGGTCTTTGACTTCCTTTGTGCCTCAGGTAAAATTTTTTTCTTGTAAAGCACTGGGACGGGCTGCTCAGTGCAGTGGTGGAGTCGCCATCCCTGGAAGTGTTAAAAAAAAGCATGTGGACTCTAAAATGAATTATTTCCTTCCTATTTCAGTTTGTATTTCACGGTTGGGGCTGCTTTCTTCAGGAGGGGCAGGCAGGAGAGTCCCTTCAGGAGCCACCAGTCCCCAGAACTGGATTCTGTAGTCACAGCAGCCTGGCTCTGCCGTGGGATGAGCCCTCCCTCCCAGGGAAGGTGAGCTGGGATAAAGGGGTGTGCTTGTGGTGTCTTGTTTGGCTTTTCAGGCTCCTGAAGCCAGAGAGCTCTGCAGAAGGAGCTTGTTTTTATTCAGAAATAATGATGCAGTAGTTGGTTTAGGCACATAAACATTTGTGGCTTGAGCAGGCAGAGGTATGAGACACACTCATGCTGGGAGATGAGTTCTGTCTCGCTAGAAACTCCTTTTTCCTCTTGCAGGAAACAACTGTGGGGCTATTTCTTTTGAACATCAGTGGGTTTTTTACCCCCAAAATCTTCAACTGTTTTTATTTTGCACTAGGAAGCAGTAGGTAGTGTTGGCAAAGACAACCGGTCTCACCGACAGCTTTCAAAGATTTTGGAAAAGGCAGAATGTTCAATGTTCACTCCTTTCATATTTTTTCGTACTGTTTCCCACCAAGCCTGTGTTTCCATCGTGTCTGTGAGCTTCACTGGTTTTGTCACATTTGCAAGTTGTTAATAACATCTTGGTTTGTTAATATATCCTCGGTGTTGGCAAATTCTACGTGATTTATCTGCTTAGATCCATGTTATTTACCGCTCTGCCTCTTCCAAGTTAATAATTTCCCTTACTAAGGATACCTTTGTGCACAGGGAAAGATGCAGGGAGGAAAAATCTGTTTCTCCTCCTCCCAAACTGAAACTAGTGAGGGCTGCTGGCCACTTTCACTGGTCGTCTGCCGAGTCCTTTAATTAGAACGTTTCTGACTCGGAGCTTCCACATCTCCTGGCTCAGGCCTTGGATGCAGCCAGAGGCATTTGAGCTGCACTGTCTCTGATCCCCAAATTGTAATTTCAGCTCAAGCCCTTTCTTAGATGCTGGGAAAATGAACTGAGTGTGTGGCATGTTTCACCTCTCAGCACTGGGCTCACGAAACACAGCTGTGGGCGCAGGATGGCAAAAGCTGCGGCATCTAACGAGGGGTCGCTGCGAACATCCTGTGCCTTGGTGTGGCTTCTTGGAGCTGCTGACCTCTGCCGTGCGCCCTCGGCCGTGCCGGCCCGGCCACTGCCGGCAGCTGGGAGATGTTTTGTCTGGCAGCAGGGAACACTTAGTGCTGGTGGGAAGAGCTGAGAGGGCAGAAGGCGCGGCGTGTGCTGGGTTTGGGACGGGCAGTGGTGCCTGGCATGGCTGTGGTGGCTCTTCCTTAGTTGCCTGTCTTAGGTTGCAATGCAAGATGTAACCAAAAGGATGTGTTCTATCATAGGGTAAAGGCAGTGTTCTTTATCCCTTCCACAATCCTTTGGGGGGAAATCTGATGTTAATGGGCCATTGAGTCTCACTGCATGACTGATAAAATTACATCATGCCATTGTGAGATGCTCCACCCAGGCGGTGGAGGCAAGCATTCCCACCTAAATATAATCAGAGACTTGGAACACCACAGGCAGCCTTTCTCCACTGGATTCCTAGAGGAAGACCAGACCCATCTACACCACCAAACCTTCAGAGGAAGACTACGCCCTTCTATAGGATGACTGCTTCAACAGAACCACATCTGTCACTCCAGGAGGACTGCAGCCACCATTTAATTGGACTGCTCCCAACACCCTGACCAGCGGGGTGTCAGGTTGTACCCTGACTGCTGCATTTTATTTTAGTTTTCCTATTAAGTTGTATTTTTTTTTATTTGTACATACTAGTAAAGAACTGTTATTCCTATTCCCATATCTTTGCCTGAGAGCCCCTTAATTTCAAAATTACAATAGTTCAGAGGGCAGGCATTTACATTTTCTATTTCAAGGGAGGCTCCTGCCTTCCTTAGCAGGCACTTGTCTTTTCAAGCCAAGACATTGCCAGAAGTGCCATGAGTGCCAAAAGCTCGGGGGGTGTAGCTCAAATGGGACCTGTGTGGCTCTGGATTAATTGTCCTGTGCTCTGAATGAGTGGTTGTTCATGGAGCAGGCACGTGGTACAGCTCTGCTCCCAGCAGGTGAAGCTACAGCAGGAAAACACCTCCAGCTCGGCAAGACACAGTCGCAGAGCACTGGGAGCTGGGGTGAGGCATGTGAAGGATGTGGGATCTGTGATACCGGAGGCTCGAAGGCAAAAATAGCATCGTTTATAATAGTAAAAGCGAAGGCTCCTGCGCGACGCCTTTGCATTCTGCCAGTCTGTAGTGAATGGAGGAGTAGTTTGCTTACAGATGACAAGCAGGGATGAATAAGCACTTAAAATTTTTGGTGCTGGAGAAACAGCTTTTCCATCTTGGCCCCTGAGCTAGTCAGTCTTGCAGTCCTTTTCCTCAGTGTGGCTTGCTGCTTGAAATACAGGTGTTGGGAAGCATGGAATTAAAACTCTCTCCACATCCCTTGGCCTCCCTGTGGGGTTCCCTGTTCTGCTCTCCCTTTGGGGTTCCCTGTTCTGGCCTTGGCATGCTCCAGGACGTGTTTTGACTGGGCTGTGTGCTGATTTTGTAGAAGACCCCTTTGCTCCCCAGCAACAGGAGGAGATATCCGAAGCACAATCCGTGAACCCATTCACCAGCTGTAAACATCCTGTCAGCACGGACTAAATCCCTGATGTGTTTTAGTGGATGGACATCTGAGGATCTTCTGGAGGTGGAATGGAAGATTGAACTCATTAATTTGGATGCTTGAAGAAGAGCAGCAAAATGTGGGTAGGTGTAAAGTTACCTCCCGGAGTAAGGAGCTGCCACCCCTTGAGGTCTCAGTGCTGGGGCTGTTGACTGCAGCAGCTCTGGCTCTGCTCCTTGCTCTTATCCTCTGTGCTTAACTTCCATGGAATTTCTGCAGGACACATTAAATATTTTAGCTGTTGGAGTTTTGTAATGAGAGGTGACGTTGTTTGGATGTTTCTTGTTTTTTTGTTTGTTTGTTCTTCCCTTCTTTCTTCCCCTAAGCTGCTGCTTTGTGGGCTTTTTAAGGACCTAATCCGGGGTGGAAATAGAGGGAAAAACACCTCATGGCAAGGAGTGGAATGCACCTAGTGCTGTGTGTTTCTTCTAAGTCAATATGATTCATTGCTTTCTTGCTGCTTAATGATAAACTTGTTAAGCCTTGGCCAGAAGTGGTTCTCTGACCAGGAAAATGTCCTTTCTGCTGTTGTGTTTGCTCGAGCTGGCAGTGGAGAGATACCTGTAGTTCCTGGGGGACAGGCCTCCTGAGAACTGGTATTTTGGAACATTTTTCCACTAATGGCTGCACCATTTCTGGTATCATCCTTGCGCCATGGTGCGTGGATGTGTGCAGATTGGTGTGAGGGTCATATGAGGAGAAGAGCCAGGCACTGGCCTTGGGAAATAGGCAGGCATTGCAGCAATGTCCATCAGGGCTTTTATTATTTTCATATTTGGCTCCAGCTTAAATGTCAGCGACCTCCTGCTCGGAGAGGTCCCATCCACAGGGAGCATTGGCAAGCATTTCCCAAACACAGCACAGGGATCTTGTGCCCTCTTACATGACATGTTTTACACCCTTGCATTGTGGTTCAGATAGGGTCCCATGCCTGCTTCCTTCAAAAATAACTTGTGGTGATGAGGTTGGCAAGTCACCATGGGAACTGGTCTCTCCTGAAGGTATAAATCCAGTCCTAGACTGGGTTGTTCTGGAGGAAGCTGAATGTTGACCTGGACCAATGTCCTGCCTGACAGTGAGATGCATAAGGTGTTTATGGCCTCTAAGAAGCGAAACCGAGAGCCCAAAATGAGAACAGAATATAGAATAAATTGTGAGATTAGTTTATAATTCTGGCTATTTTGGTGCTTGCAAATCTGCCACTTTTGCTGGCCCAAAAAGTGAAGGTAAAGAAGGCCAAGCTGGCAATTAAATGTGCAGTGAGAAGCTTGGGGGAGACTTAAAATTTGGGGACACTTGCTGTTTGTATGAACCATGGAGAATATTTTGTGAACAAAATTTTCCATTAATATGGGGTTTGTGAATAATTCAGGATAACTGCAGATCAAATTTCAGAGAGAAGCAATGGAGCATCATGAGCTCCATGATTGTCCAGCTCTTGGTGTGTTTAGGTGTTTTGGCGAGGGAAGGGGGATTCTCTGGGACCTGTGCTCAGCTGAGTCAGCTTTATTAGCACTGCATGACTTCCTGAATTGCTGCTGAGGAAGGATGTGCTGTTGACTCAAAAGAAAGTGTGTGATGTTGGGGGACAGGGTCAGTGAAGTGGATGCCTGAGTTCCAGCTTGCTTTTGAGGCTGTGAATCACTGTGGCAGCAGAAGTGAGTGAAAAGTGCCATTTTCTTTAAAAAAAAGCAAACCCAAATGAGAAGGTGGAGGAAGGCCCCCCGGAGGTCGTGCTTGGTTAGATAACAGGGCAGGGTGGAATTTGTGTTTGCATCATTAAGTTTGGCACTGGCTTCACCCGAGCGCTTCTCCCGGCTGTAAACTCGTGTGTTCCCTGTGGCTCTCTCCTGCAAACTCCGTCTGCACAGCTGCGAGCGCTGGCGTGTGCAGCCTCAATTCCTGAACTGGATCGGGACAGCGGAGGATCTTCTGTACGGAATCTTCTATTAAAAACACGCCCACACTCCCCAATCAGCCTTACTTTTCCTCTGCGAGCTGCTCATTTGTCTCCGAGCACTCTGTCTGCCTCGAACATGCCTGTGTGTGTGGCATAGCTTGAATTTTTATGCCGAGGATTGTAAACACCAAATCTGCACAAGACTTGCCGAAGAACTCCGTAGCTCTGGTGCATCATCTGTTCGTTATGTAACCTGATGGAATGGGAGCGAAATAGAAACCAGATGTCAAGGCAGAGCAATTACAATTCTTCATCTGTGACTGTTACAGTAAATGCACTTTGTGTTCCTTCCCCCCCTCCCCGAATGCAGGGTTTTATTTGGGAAAGTGCTGCAGGGGACCTGGGAGCTCTCAGCATGGCTCTTGCTTAAAGACTTTGTTATTCTGTACTTGTGTTCCTTTATGTAATTAGAGTCTGTGTGCTACTCCAGATCCACGAGCCAGTGTATTCCCAACTTGAAATGAGCTGGACACAAGAGCTGAGTCCGGGGAGAGCCCCTCCGCGTGTCCAGCTCTGTGGGTTACACGGTCAAGCCGCACTAAATTTAGCATTCCAAGGGAAGCTGCTTTGCTTGTCATGTTTAAATTTGGCAAGAGAATCCCATCAGAACAGGTTTGGTGTGGGCTCTGCTGGGGATTCCAGAGCTGGAGGAACATCTGGGAGAGTAGCAGATGGGAGCTGCAGTTAGCTCGTTTGCTCCAATTCGCTGTACGACGAGGAGGATAAAAGGAAAAATGGATAATCATTGATTCTCTCTGGTGGGGAAATGGATTCTTCCGCCGCTACTTTATCCCAGAGGTTTATCTCTGCTGTCTTCCATTAAATAAGGCAAGCCCTTGGTTAAGAGAGGGATGGATGCACATCTGTCTTGGTCTTCACGTGCATCTTCACGAGTCAAAGTGTGTGTGTGATCTCACTGAGTGGGAGCTGACAGGAATTTTCTTCTTCCCTTCCCTCATGTTTTTCATCCTCCTGCACTGATGTTTGTTCTTTTGCTGCTGAAGAGTTATTTCCTTCTGTGCAGTTAAGCTTGGAAGCCCAGCAGAACATTGCTGGTGGAATTTGGGCTTGGGTGAGGCCACAGGGGCTGGAGATCCAGTTTTTCTGTGGGAGCAGAACCTGTTTTGGGCATCCCTCTGTTAAGTACAGATAACTTCAAGAAACCCTTAAATGAGTGGTACATTCCAGATGATGGAAGAATTAAAGATTCTTGCTCCTCCTAAGCAGTGAGTTTCTTCCCTTAAAGCCAGCAGCCAAGGAGAAGAGATCAGTGTGAGCGCTTGCTGCTGGCCATTCCCAGCAGCATCCAATCCGTGCCACCTCTCCTTTCCAGGACAGCCTGGAAAGGGGACTTGGGTGCATGACAGGTGGTCACTGCTCAACTTTGCCAACACCCAGTAGTGACTTCTGCAAGTTGCCTGTGGAGTCTGAGCTGAAACTGAAGATTTAACAGTTGGAGATGCTTTTCCCCCACTTAAAGTGTTTACAGAAAACTTTATGGCTGCAAGGAAGCAGCAGAACCTCTTGCACCCGTGAAGTCCAGAATCAGCTGTTTCCAGTTTGGAATTGCTTCCTGTCCAACTCTCCTTCTGGAGAAGAGAAGACTTGGAGGGAGGGACCTTATTGCTCTCTACAAGTACCTGACAAGAGGTTGGAGTGAAGTGGGGGTCAGGCTCTTCTGCCATGCCTCAAGTTGCACCAGGGGAGGTTCAGGTGGGATACTGAATGTCGGATATAGAAAAAAAAAAAAAAAATCACTAAAAGGGTGGTCAGGTATTGCAATTAGTTGCCCAGGGAGCCAGTGCAATCTTTGTAGGCATTCCAGAGGCACCTGGATGTGGCACTTGGGGGTGTCACTAGGAGTGATTATGGTGGCGTTGTGTTTAACTGGATGACCTTGAAGGCCTCTTCCAGCCTTGAGGTTTCTGTGATTGTTTTTCTAAATGGAGACCATGGGGAACATCCCCTCAGGCTGGTCATGGTGGATGTTTGACCAGCTCTCTTGTAAAGGTGCTGGTGCTCTTCTCACTGAGCTCTGCTAGGCCTGAAGCTGTGCCGAGCTCTGTGTAAACAGCACCGTGTTATTGACACCAGGCCTTAAAACCATGGGAATGCAGAACGGGAATGTTGGCCAGTGGACAGGAGCGACTCCCTTCAGCGGCAGTCACAGAGGACTGGTCTTGAGGAGGAAAACAGCTCCGTCGAGGAAGTGCTGGGCTCAGCTCCTCTGCCATGTGGGTCCTGAGCAGCCTCTGTGACCGCGCCCGTGAGCTGGGCGATCCCGGTGCGCGCTGGGGACGCAAATCCTGGCGGTGGTGGTCACATGTCACCAGCAGCTTGTACTATAAAAACAGCAGCTCCGCCGAGAGCGACCTTCAGCATGGCTCCCAACGTTCCCCGTGTTATTTTTAACCTGTCTGGGTAAATTTCCAATACAAAGGCCAGTGCCAATCTGATGTGCTCGCTTTCCCAAATCCTTATCTTTTGCTTTCTAGTGCACTGACGCATTAGATGGAACAGCAAGTTTCGGGCTTGGGTAAAGCTTTGCTTGTATGGCCACAGCACTAGAAAGAAATAAATATTTCACCTTTGTTTTACTGCTAAATACATCTATTTTTCAAGGTTTTTTTTGGTTGTTTTTTTAAAAGATGGGTTTTAAAAATTCTTTTTTTTTTCTTTTTAAAGAAAAATACTTGAACTGTGGTTTAAAAATAGCTGAAGGCTGCACTTTGATTAGGTTGCTGTGGTGCTGACGTCAGCGGGTGACATTTATCTCTGTAGGGATTTGTCGCCCTGTTGACTAAGGCTGTATTTACACAAACGGGGATATTTCTGTCCGCTGTGGGGGGAACCAGCAACAGCTCTGCCCCACTTGTGTCCTTGCCCTCTGTATTCCTGAACTCTCCCTCTCTCCGGTGCTGCTTCATTCCTTGCTGCAGCGGGGATTTTTTGAAGTGTTGGAGGGTTGCTTTAGATATCCACGTTGCCATGAAGGTCCAGGCATGATGATGGTGATGATGATGATGGCTCAGTGGAGAAGGACAGTGGCAGAGAGATGCTGAACTTGACTTGGACTTGGTAAAGCATCAGGTATGAGCCTGGGTGGTTCCTGGCTGGATGGCTCCATGAATAGACAGGTAATGGATGTTTTCCAAATAGGAATCACAGAAAATAGATCCTGAACAAGTGAAATAAATGTGAAAAAGGAAGGAAAAGCAGTGAGCAGTTTCATCCCAGCATGGCTTCGAGTGCAGTGTATTTCTCTGTCACGTATTTAATGTTTTCATCCAGTGTAATTCCCTTTTTCTTTTTAAGTTTTAGTTATTGCTCTTGGGGTTTCCTTGGCCCCAAATCCCACTGTTCCAACAGCAGCAGAAAGCACTAAGTTTCCTATAAGCACTCTTGTCTAAGATCCGGTTCCTGGAGCATAAGGTTTCCTAAAACAAAGTTTCCTTAGGATCCCAGAATGGTTTAGGCTGGAAAGGACCTTAAAGCCCAGTTCTGTGGGCAGGGATGGACATCTTCCATTGCTCCAGGCTGCTCCAAGCTCCTCCAAGTCCAGTGTCCAACCTGGCCTTGGACAGTTCCAGGGATCCAGGGGCAGCCACAGCTTCTCTGGTCAAGTGCTCTCAAAGCTGTGCCTGTTTTAGTGGACTCTTAATTTATCCCTGACACTGAGACAATAATAAAGGAAAACCTCTAGAAACAAACTTTAATTAAAGTCTGATACAAATTAACTCGCAGACTTTCTCAATTTATCACACTTCCAGTCTGTTTTCCAAGGAATCGTGGGTTCAGATCCGTAAGCCTTGTCAGCTCTGTGGGGAGGAGGCAGCTGATGCCGGCTGGCTTCAGGAAGGCATGAAACGTGTTTGTGTCTTCTGGAGCTGTGAATTAACTGTGGGACTCCTACGTGACGGGCAGCCAATCATGAATTTGGCAGATTCATCGCACTGACTCGTGCAGAGCTTTTACCTGGCCCTCATCCCGTGGCAGGAGGGAAAGGAGCACTAATTAACATCCTGCACACACAGCCTGCTGGCACTCGAGTACATCTTGGTGCTGGTTTCAGGCAGCTGGTAATGTACGTGTGGAATAGATTTTGCCCTCAAATTTCATAGTGGATGAAACCTATGGAGTGAAATGCTGTTATCTCCACTGCTGACCCGTCCGTGTCTGGGGATTTTTTTTCCCAGACAGCAATTCTTTGGGCTGTATTCACCTGCGGGCTCGCTGCCACTGCTGGAAACGATGTTCGATGTTCGGAGTCAAGCTGATTGTTTCACATCTCACCCCGAGGCAGCTGCTCCTTTCTAAACCTCTGTAATCTTCCCTTAAAAAGACAAGGGAGCTGGGAGGAGCTGCTGTCTGGTGCCATCCATGCTGGGAGGGAGGGCTTGCTTTCATCCCCTGCCACCATCTCCTCAAATTCCAGCTTTTCCAGTGTCTTGCCTCGTAAGTGTCTGGATGAGGACCGTGAGGTCAGTCAGTAGTACAGGAGTTTGATAAATGGGAATTTCTACTGACGTTAAATATGTGTGTATGTCCAAAACCGTATCTTGGATATGGGTGTTTATGCACAAATATACCAATGCATGTGTGCATCTTCTGCATGGAAAGCAGCGTCTGGGTGACATCCCTGTCTGTGCCAGCGTCCTTCCAACCCACACCATCCTGTGATTCCGTGATCTTGTCTCCATCCCCAGAGAGGGACAGCAGCCAGCAGTGAGGACACCACTCGTTAAACACAATATTTTGCATTTGTTTGGCCAGGGCTGACTTGAGCTTGCCTTTTTTTTGAGTCAAAAGGAATGGAAAAAGGTCTCCTGGGCACTTCTTGTTAAGATGTGAGGAGGAAAATGCCTTCTCACCAGCTGAGGCTGCATCAGGACATGTGTGGAGTGTGTTAGGAGGAGGTCAAAGGGTTTGTGGCTCTTCGGGAAGGCTCTTCCAGGCTCTCAGGGTGCAGTAATGGGATTTCTGTCAGGGTAGGTCGGCTGTTTTGGTGCTGGCTGAGCTCTGGCTTTTAAAGCAGCTGCTCAGGTGAAACCTTGGGATCCCTAATGCGATACGCTGCTGCCTCAGCTGGAAGAGATGAATTTTCTCTAGCATTGCTCGGCAGTAACTTCTGCAGTTGCGACAGAGCGTTGCTCAACAGTCCAGCAGCCCTTTAGGTGAGTGCTGGTTTTGCAATGCACAGCCAGCAGAATTAACCTGGGTACATCTCTGGGGGGGAAAAACAAAGGCTGCTTGGTGGTTTTTTCCCCTCTTTTCCAGTGGCTTCTGCTGTAGATGAAAGCGAGTTTCAGGGCCCCGAGCTGCGAGTGTACCGTAACCAGGCTGCAGCCTTGGCTCTCTCCTCCAGTTTGTCATTAAATTTTAAAATGGAAAAGTGATAAGGAATCTCTGTGCAGGGAACATTCCTCATACCGTGGAGTTAAACTGCAGCTTTTGGGTCTTGCTCTGAGAATCTGATTAACCTGAAAGGGATGAGGTGTGCCCTGGATGATGCCAGATAAAGCAAAGCGCTCACACGCGTGGTTATTGCTTCTCTACCTGTTCAGAGCAGCTTCCCAGCCTGTATTTGCTCTGATAGAATCATTGGGAGAATGCTGTGGGGCAGGAGCAAATAACTGCTGAAGTAGAAGGAATAGCCTTCAGAGGAATTGGACTTTCCCGAAACAGACGCTGGGTACAGAGCTTTCCCTAGAAATCATCCAAAAGGCTCGTGCAGGCAGGCTTAAACAAGGATTTATGGTGAGTGAAATGGAGAGAATTGTCTTTAGGGATTTTTTTACACAGCAGAAGAACAGCATGGAAGGAGTTGATGGCTCTCCTCTGCCTGCATCCAGCTGCACGTGACAGCTTTCTGCAGCTGTATTTTTGGAACATCCTTCCCGAGCTCACCTAGAATCCCCAGCTCCAGGCGTCGCAGCTGCTGCCAGCTCTGCTGCCTGTGAGCAGCTGCTGTATTGACAGGCACGTCCTTACCCCGGGAGATGCCGGCGGTGTGGAAATGAGCGAGAAACAACTGTTTATATAATCCACCCGTGCAGATCAATTCCTGGGAAAACAAGCTGCTCCCTGTCTGCAGCAGCAGTGGCAGCACACACCTTGAGCTGCTATAAATAGCTCCAGTGCCTCTTCCAAGGGCCAGCTCCAGAGCCTTTGTTCTGCTGGGGTGGTGGAAAACTGCTCAGGAAACTGGCAGTGATTCCCACCACGGAGAAAGCAGGGGCTCAGTCTCCCTGCTCCTCAGGGGCTTTTCTGGGAAAGTGCCCCTTCCCTACCTGGATCACTGCTGTACTGAATTTCAGGGAATTATGGAACAGTCTGGGTAGAAGGGACATTAAAACTTATCCCGTTCCTCAGCCTGCCAGGAGCAGGGACACCTTCCCAGGGTGCTCCAAGCCCCAGTGTCCAGCCTGGCCTTGGGCACTGCCAGGGATCCAGGGGCAGCCCCAGCTTCCCTGGGCACCCTGTGCCAGGGCCTGCTCACCCTCCCAGGGGAGGATTTCTCCCCAATTTCCCATCTTAATCCGCTCTTCTTAGCTTAAAGCCATCCCTCCTTGTCCTGTCCCACCATCCCTTGTCCCAAGTCCCTCTCCAGCTCTCCTGGAGTCCCTTGAAAGCTCTGAGCTCTCTTTCGAGCCTTCTCTCCTCCAGGTGAGCACCCCCAGCCTGAATTCCTTCCGCTAAATGCAGAATTGGTATCCAAGTGATGTACGTGATCAATCAGCCAAAGCTCTTCAGGACCCATATCCCTTGCATGTCTGAAAATGCTGTGCAGTTTTACACTAAGTATTTGGCCTCAGTGATTCTTTAAGTCGTGGTCAAAGCCCCACGCATCAGGAACGTGCTTGGGGTCAGCTCTGCAGACAGTTCCTGCTCGGTGGTGGCAATATTTGCTTTATTTGTGCGACTGATGTGTTTTTAATCAGACAGAGCAGGCACAAAAGGAGCCAACAAACCAGTACTCAGGGTTTCACACAAAGCAGAGCAGAGCCTGGCTACTGCAGCCTTGAGCCGTGGCATTTGTGGTGATCTCGGGGTTTTAATGGCTTTAATGGTTTGCTGTGCTGCAGGATCACTTCCTTGAGTAACTTCTCTCTGCAGCAACACTCTGAGAGCTTAGCAAAAACAAATTTCATTTCCACAGTTGTAATTTCTTACTCTTTCTCTCTCCTCTCTCTTTTCTCTAATGCTGGACAGAGTCAAACAAAATCTTTTAGGGGTTTTGCATTTTTCCTTTTTTTTCTGACGCTTTTCCACCATCGCTCCTCCTTAAAATTTCTAAAAAGAAAGCAAAAAGCCAACTCATATTTCTGTTTCAGATTGGATAATTGGAAATCATCCATGTGGGCTCTTCCAGAGGTGTGAGCACAGTTCCTGGGGCCAGTGTCTTTCACCTGTTTGCTGTTCCCAGATATCCAGTGTGGGGTTTTATCCCTTAGTGCTGCCCTTGCTGTTTAATTAAGGTGATTCTGTGGAACATCCTAAGAAAGATCTACACCCTGAACAGGCTTCTCATATTTACAGAAAACACTATTTATTGTCTGTTTATTTTAAAACGTGGCTGTTATACAGACTGGTCTTGTGGAATCCCAGAATGGTTTGGGTGGGAAGGGACCTTAAAGCCCATCCCATTCCACCCCCTGAACCCACCTCCCACTGAACCACGGTGCTCCAAATCCCATCCAGCCTGGCCTTGGACACTTCCAGAGATCCAGGGGCAACCACAGCTTCTCTGGGAAGCCTGTGACAGTGGCTCACCACCCAATCCCATTGGGCAGCACAGATCCCGAGTTGGCTCAGTAGTTTTGGGATTTCACATAATCCAAGTCCTATCATTAGAGGAAGCATCTGAATAGATGAAAGATTCTTGTAAGAACATTTTTTTCTAGGGAACGCTGTGTGCAGAAAGATTTTAAAAACCACGCCAGGTTTAAGGGATGCCTGGCAGGATGAAACCTTTGTGAGCTTCTGCTTCCACTTGGAAAATTGTGGAAGGATTATTGGGTACCAAACAGCAAACTAGTTCCGTGCCCTAAAACCCTTTAACTGTTAAAACTTCTGATTTTTTAAAATAGTTTTTAAATTACTTGATTCTTTTGTAACAGAGTGTAATTTGAGGTGATTCCTCATGAATTTGAAGTTTTTGAACACTTACATCACAAAGTTTAATGTTGCTGGAGATTTTGGTCTCCTTAGGGCTGAGCCCCTTGGGATACTCCCTCACGAGGAGTTTCCCTTATCTCAGTTCTGTTTTAGGAAGGATGCTCCAAAGGCTCATTTGCTTCTTGTTTCTCGTGTATATTCATATATATATATATATATATATATCAAAAGACTTGGCAGTCCTCCCTGGACTTTTTGCTCTAGTTCAACCCACCATAGCCTGGCTCAAGTTGGCTTGAATAGCACAAAATGGCCCTGAAATACTCAGCTCTTTTATCTTTATACTTATTCTTACCCAATTAACTATAGACACGTAAATTATTTTTCTTAGTGACCCAATGACCCAACACCTGTGTGCTGCACTGCAGCATTCTTTATCCAGTCACCTACTGCTACCCAAAAAACCTCTAGAAGAAAAAGATGAAGGAAAAGAGACAACACCCTAAATCCTTCATCTTGTCTTCTGTTTTCTAAACTAGCTTATACTCTAAACTTTACCTTTTTCACCCAGTGACTTAAGAAAACTCTCTAATCTACACACTTACACTTTTAGTTTTTATATTTAACTTTAACAATTGTTTTCATGGTGTTATATGAAATTCAGTGTTTTCTTAGATGTCAGAGCTAGGCATCAGAGACAAGGGCACACTCTGTGCCTCAGACTCTAACAGTTTAACACTGTTAAAGAATACAGGGTATGTAAAATATTGACAGGACAAGGAGTATAGGATTTAAGCTAAAAGAGAATTGATTTAGATTAGGTACAAAAAAGAAGGGTTTTTTTAATTGAGGGTGGGCAGGCCCTGACACAGAGAAGCTGTGGCCGCCCCTGGATCCCTGGAAGTGTCTAAAGGGAGGATGGATGGGGCTTGGAGCCACCTGGGGCAGTGTGAGGTGTCCCTGCCCTGGAATGAGATGAGCTTTAAGGTCCCTTCCAACCCAAACCATTCTGGGTTTCCATGTCAACAAGTTGGACAGTGGTTATTCTTGATGATGAAAAAAATCTGTGGTTTTGGCTGTGCAAAGTGCAAAACTTCTGATGTAGAACACTAAAAGAAAAGCTGAAATACAAAGAGGTGATGGAAATGCTTTGAAATAATTTTTTTTGGTCTCTTTTCTTGAGGTGTCAGTGTGTGCATTAAGCATTCTGTGCAGCTGGGAAAAATGTTTTGTTTTTAATTTTAGCCCTGCTAATAAAGTCTTGTCATGTATGTCAATGAAGCAGAAAGAAAATTACTCCAGAGCTAACTGTAGGTTGTCATTAAAGCTGATTTCCTGCATTAAGCCAAAAACAAGGCAAGATTTCATTTCTGGACTTCCTAAAGATGTTAGTCACGCTGACAGTTTCCTAAGCCCCAGACCCTGAGAGCTATAGAAATTTATCCTGTATATGAAAGTATTTGCTCTTGTCTGTCACCTTGTCCTGATCTTCACATGTTGATCTCCTGCTGCCTTCTCTATTTTTAAAATAATTTGCTTCAGCTTCCAGCTGTTGACTCTTGCAGGCAGCTGCTTGTAGGGTCCTGCCTGCAGAATCCCTTCCTGAAAAAAGAATAAGAAGTGATCTGTTGTTTGGAGAGCACAGCTGAAGGCACATCCTGCCAGATTCCTGGGCAGCAGTGCCGGGGGGAAAACTGCCACAGATGCGTGGGCACTTCTAAACTTCAGGAGGGTTTTGTTTTTGAGTCGTGTTTGGGTTTTGGTTTTTTATTTTGTTCAATGATGACTTAGCCAGAACCTGAGGAAGGGTGACAACTGCAGTGCTGCAGGATTAAACTTTGTGTACTTCTTCTTTTCGTGGAAGTGTGTTTCTGAGAAATCTCTCCTTGTGTTCTGCTCCCTGCCCCCCTCTACTTTCACCCTGAGGAGTTAGCTCTGAAATGCTGGAGCTGATGGAATGACTTCTCCTTAGGCTCCAGCTGCAGTAGCGCAGAGATGTTGAAGGCATTTTTGGACCAGGTGGATGGGCTGTGTGGCACTGGAAGCTCTTCTAGGCTTTGGCCTTCATTTAAAATCTCTTCTCCCTAGTGGAGTAGCTCTGTTTGGTAGAACCACGGAATCTCCAGAGCTGGGAGGGAGCCACAAGGATGACCCAGCCCAAGCCCTGAGACACAAAGCAGAACAGTGTAGGTGCTGTGTCCCAAATCTGCTCATGTGGTGTACCCTGTGGGTGTACCCTGTCTCTGGTACTCTCTGCTTGGAGTCTGCCAGGATCCTGGATGCTGCTGCCATGGATGCATGCATGCCTGGATCCTGCTTGGTGTAGGGTTTGCCTCCAGTGAACCATAAGGCAGAAGTGGGTGGAGGAGAGCCTTGTGGGACTGGGAGGGAGGACACTTCATTGCTCATCCCGAATGGAGCTGCTTCCCCTGGGTCACTGTGGGGCAGCTGGGCCCAGGTTCTGGCTGGGAAATCCAGGTGGTGCTGGGAGAGGCCTCAAAACATCAGGAGCCTGAGTGATGCCTGGACCAGGGCATCTCTTTGGGAAGCTCAGGTGCAAACATGAGCTTGTTCTAGCAATGCCAGCTCAGGATCCAGAGGCTTTGGCCTGAATTGCTGTGCTAGCAGAGCTGAAGGCTGAGGAGCAGAGGTTTGATGCAAGCCACTGGGCAGATCTTGACAACTTTTTCCACCTCTAATCCACTGAAATCCATTCTTCCACCACAAGGTGCTCCTTGGATTGAAGACTGACCTCAGAAATCATGGCTGTTGGAATTTTCTTACCTACAGTCCCGTTTGTCTTGAAATAGTTTATGAGAAAATTAGTATGAAACAATATCTTCAGTTTATTTTGTGGTGTTGGCAAGATCTTTGTACAGTCTCTTTTGTCTCCTAATTGTTTGCAGGAACACAATGGTGTTATTTTCATGAGTTAATTATGGTAGAAGTTGGTTTGCTCTCTTTGTGTGCGGTGCGAGAGCTGCAGCAGCACAGCCCCAGCCTGTTGCCGGTGGCAGGGACCCTCCTGTGGCTCAGCAGCTCTTCCCCCAGCTCCCACTCTTTTCCAGCTAGGAGAACTTGGTGTTTGTGATCTGGGCTGTTTCCCTCCAATTTGCAAATCTTTTACGTAAGCGGGACTGAGATTCCCAGAGTACGGAACGATCCTTGCGCAGTGAGCTCCAGGATGATCCTGCTTTCCAGCCTGACCCGTTTTGTGATCCCAGCCTCATCCCCATCCCTGGCTACCCTGTGCAGAGCTTCTTGGAGTGCAGGGAAAGTGGGACCAGTTTGGGGTCAGCACAGGAGCCACAGTTTGGGGCCCTTTCTGAAGGGCCCTTTATGAAACGGGGGAAAAAATTCTGTTCCAGCCCCAGACCAGCCTGACCCTGCTTTTGAGAAGCTCAGGGGATAGGAAAAGAGGAGGGAAAGTGTCTTTACTGTGGAGAGAGAGGGAATAGGCTGGGGTTGGGCATGGAAAAGAGAGAGCATGCAGGAATTGGGTGGGGTGTGGCCATGGGCTATCCCTCAGCTCTGCTGGGATTATGCTGGGACAATTTACTTTATTTGACACACTAATCTTCCCTGCCGAGCTGTGGGCAGGTACAGCGAGTTGCAAATTTACACATTTGTGTCCCAAGATTTATTACAACCTGGCAAAATGCAGAATGCCTTTGGGAAGTGGGGGTGGGAAATACGGGGAATAATTCTCCCTTCTCTTGAGGGGCCTGGTTCGAGTGCGGCCCCGCAGTGCTGAGTGTCGGAGCACATCAGCAAGTTTGTCCCCGTAAATAATAAAACTTGCTGGTTTTATGCAAGTGCTGCACTCTGACAGCGATGAATCACCCTCCCAGCTCCTGATTTGCGTCAATCAAACCACATTTAAGGGCGCCTTTGTTCGCAGTTTGGAACGCCAGGCCCAGGCGAGCGCTGCTTCCAGCGGCTCCTCTCCGGCAGCAGCCCGGGCTCAGCAATGGGGAGAGAGCCTGTGCTGGAGGGGAGAGCTGGGGAGTTCTGTTCTTGCCCTTGCAGCCCTCTCCTGCTGGATGCCGGCTGCAGAAACCCGTCTTGGAGTGTGTGGATTTGGGCTTGTCTGGGAGAGGCTGATGCGCGAGGTCTCGCTGTGGAAGCGCAGGGTTTCTGCCCCACGTTGCTGTGATGAGTGAGAAGGGGAGCAGGTTTATCTCTGCATTTCGTTACTTGGAGGTTTCAGTTTCTTGGGTTTTTTTTCCTTAATAAGAATTTCAATCAAATTAAAATTTCTCCAGGAGTGCTTGGACAACACTCTCAGGCAGGGGGTGAGATTCTTGGGGTTGTCCTGTGCAGGGTCAGGTGCTGGACTGGATGATCCCTGCGGGTGTCCTCAATAAATTCCGTGATTGTTACAGAATCCTCCTTCTGACCTAGAAACTGTGACTGCCATGGGATCACGAGCCAGGCAAAGGCAGTGCCGAAATGCAGCTCCCAGCTTGAGGGGGATTGCAAGCCCAGAAATAAGTCCTGTTGGCAGACTCAGCCCTGGGGCGGGACACGACTTGATGCTGCTGCTGCTGTGCAGGAAAGCTTTTGGAGACGTGCTAAAGCCCCAAAAAACAGCCAAACCACACAAGAGTCTTACCTGCTCTTCACTTCAGATCTCTGGTACCTTAGAGAGGTCTCCAAGCTGGATACAGAGCTGTTCCCAGGAGCTGGCTGAGGTTTTGTGGGTTCCCTTTGAGCCCACCTAGTGAGGGCTACCTTGGGCAGGTACCTTGCTTCTCTTGTTGTGTGCAAAGTCCACTGGACTTCTTTCTTCTCCTTTCTTTTCCACCTCTAAGTATCCTCCTTCCACTTGCAGGTGAGTGTGACCACTCTCCCTCCTCTCCTCTTTCCTCCCAGCCTTCAGGGCTGGTGGCTGAGGTCCTGCCCTGCTCCCATGTCCCTCTCCAGGCATTCCCTGCTCTCCCTTGTCCTAAACATGCCCATGACCCAGCTTGTTCCCAAACCACTTCCCTGCCTCTTCCTCTCTCCATGCTCTCAGCCCATTGAAGTCTCTTCTGCTTCTTGTCCCCCTCTGGCACAAGTCCTTGTGCTCATGAAAACATTGATCTCACAGGCTGTGGCCTTGCCAGCATAATGAGGCCACTGCTCTTCCAAGCACTTTTTTTTCCCTCCCCCCTCTTACAAACACAGAAACAATTTTTATTTTTATTTTCAATGCTGGGCTTGCTCTCACTATTTTTTAGGCTGAAATTGGAGGATTAATTCCTGCTTTCCTGCTGACAGTCGTGAAAACGAGCTAATTTCCAAGTGTCAGGATGCTGATCCTTCTCTCATTCAGTTCCCAAAGAAGGTAATAAAAGAACTATAAGAATAAATCGCTGTAGCAGATGCAGCACATGGGCATATGGTGGTCTATGTTCCACCCAGCTTTTAAAATAAATCAATAAATGTTGATAAAACACTAGAGAGCATGCAGGGTTTTTCCCCTCCATCCATCTTTTCCTGCTCTGGACTCTCTGATGGTAAATTTTGGCAGGTTTTGGACAACCTCAGAGGTTCCCCATGGAAAAGAACACTCACAGGCCTGCCTGCCTCGTTCTCCACACTTGAGGATCTTGCTCCCAGCTGATTTTACTCCTCAGAGGGAGTCCCTGGCACAGGCTGTCCACAGGGCAGTGGCCGAGTCCCTGTCCCTGGAGGGGTTTAAAAGACATGTGGATGGGGCACCTGGGGACATGATTTAGTGGTGGCCTTGGCCATGCTGAGGGAACAGCTGGATTCAATGATAATAGAGGGCTTTTTTTGATTTTATGGTTCTATCAAATAGGTCTTTTCTCTGGAGTCAGGTGGATCCCTAGGGCAGAAGGGTTTGTGGGTTATTTAACAAGTTCTAATTGCTTAATGAAGCACCCAAGTGAATTGCTAGCATCCTCTGACTCACCTTGTCATGCAGGACAAGCGGCTGCTTAATCCCCCAGTGTTTTCATGGATCCTTGGCCACCTAAGGCTGCTTTTCCAGGCTACCCAAGCTCAGGAATACAGACTAAAGCCAGAGAGTATCTGGGACCTGCCCAGACTGATGCTGCTGCTCCCCTCCCCAGAAGTTACCAGAGCTGTAAAGCTCAGCAGTCACATCTGCAGGGACTGGATTGTTCTGAAGCCTCTGCTAACCTTTCATTTATGAACAGCTGCATTTCCAAATTGGGGATGGCTGCAGTTAAGGCTCAGGAGTGAGGAAAAGGGCAGTCTGTCACAAAAAGGCAGGGACACCTTCCACTATCCCAGGCTGCTCCAAGCCCCAGTGTCCATCCTGGCCTTGGACACTTGCAGGGATCCAGGGGCAGCCCCAGCATCTCTGGGCACCCTGTGCCAGGGCCTGCCCACCCTCACAGGGAACAATTCCTTCCCAGTGTCCCATCTGACCCTTCCCTCCTCCAGCTCAAAGCCATCCCCCTTGTGCTGTCACTCTGTGCACTTGTGAAAATCTCCTTTCCTCGCTGTGTATCCTGAACAAGTTGAAAAAGCAGGAGGGAGAATGCTTTTTCCATCCTCAACTAAAGGAAAGCTTTTGGCAGTAATTCAGTGGAAATTCAAGTTCAATCTCTGTATTAGCTTGACTTAAGTGGAAATTGTTAAATGCTCTGGGATGCTGTCATTCTGGAATTTAGGACTACACTTGGAAGTATTCTGCTTTTCTTCACCATTTTCTGAGTCCTTGATTTGCTCCTCAACTTTTTTAAGCTCTTCACAACAAAAAGTCTTCATGTTGGGTTTTTCTGTGTTTTTTCACTCTTCTAAGTGCTATTTCTGAGCTCCAACCTGTCAGTATTAACAGGGAATCCATAGGTCAGGGCCTTCTGTTTTATGCTGGTTTAGTGAGTGATGTTCCATTTGATTTGAGAACCACAGATGGTTCAAGAACCCTTTTACCCTTTGGCAGCAGAGCTGCTGGAGCACTCTTGGAGGGCAGGCTGGAGCCTGGTTCCTTGCTCTTCCCTGGGATTAGACAGACAAAACCTGGTGAAAAATCAAATGATAAAATCTCTGAATATCCTGAGTTGGAAGGAGCCACAAGGATCATCCAGTCCAGCTCCTGGCCCTGCAAAGGACACCCCAGCATTCCCACCCTGTGCCTGAGAGTGTTTCCCAAATGCTCCTTGAGCTCTGGATAATGAATGTATGACTAGAATTTCCAGCTGTGATTTTGACTTGAAATGAAAATGGTTTATGTTTGAGAATCTGTGCAAAGGCTCTCTTTCCTTTGGAAATATAAACTCAGCTTTGACTGGCTTGTTCCTGGTACTTCAAAATATGGGTTTTAATTTGTATTAGATTGTATTAGGTTATGTGGAAGGGGGGTTGTTTATTACTAATTTGTTTTAATTAATCCTCTTGCTGGTCTGCAGGTACAGTTGTTTTGCTTCAATCAAAAAGTTATCGCAGAGGCAGAAATGAGATCTTGAAGGAGCAAGATGGGGAAGGGAAGGATTCTTACAAGAAAGCTGGAGAGGGACTTTTCACAAAGCCATGGAATGATGGCGTAAACGGGATTTGCCTTAAGCTGGAGGAGGGCAGGTTTTGGTGAGATACTGGGGAGAAATCCTTCTCTGGGAGGGTGGGCAGGCCCTGGCACAGGGTGCCCAGAGCAGCTGGGGCTGCCCCTGGATCCCTGGCAGTGGTTGGACAGGGCTTGGAGCAGCGTGGGACAGTGGAAGGTGTCCCTGGAATGGCAGGGGGTGGAATACCAGCTCCATGCTGGTGCTGTGCCTCCCTAAAAGGGAAGCTCCCTAATCCGTGGGCTAACAAGAGCCCTTTGGATGTGTGTGTTTCCAAACTGCATATTCAGAGTCCTGTCTGGTGGTGGTTTTGGTCCAGAGCATCTGCTTCTGAGGAGAGATGATCATTTTGTGTATGCAGAATAGAACCCACCAGCTTGTGTTTTTAATAGCATCCACAGAGTAAAACTGGCTTTGCCTCAGGTGGTTTTGGTCATGGTTTCTGATGTGTGTTCAGGGAACCTGGCCTAAGGTGCTGCCCAAGGTGGGCTCAGCTCCCTCCTCTGGGAGCCACACTCGAATCCTGGGGTCACTTCTGAACCCCTCCGACAGGAAAGACCCTGAGGGGCTGGAGTGTGCCCAGGGCAGGGAACAGAGCTGGGAAGGAGCTGGAGCCCCAGGAGCAGCTGGGAAAGGGGCCCAGCCTGGAGAAAAGGAGGCTCAGGGGGCCCTTGTGGCTCTGCACAAGTCCCTGACAGGAGGGGACAGCTGGGGGGATCGGGCTCTGCTCCCAGGGAACAGGGACAGGAGGAGAGGGAACGGCCTCAGGCTGGGCCAGGGAAGCTTTAGGATATTGGATATTAGGAGAAACTTCTTCCCTGAAAGGGTGATCAGGCAATGGACCAGGTTTCCCAGGGCAGTGGTGGAGTCACCATGCCTGGAAGTGGCAACGTGTGTGGATGTGGCGCTTGGGGGCATGGTTTGGGGCCTGTTCTGAAAAGCCCCATTTCTGTGCCCCCATCCTTTTTTTGCCCTGCCCTTCCCTCATTAGCTGAGGCACAGTGCAGGGCCAGCACTCGTGGCCATGGAGCTGCCTGTGTGCTCACAGCTCCAGGTCCTGCACAGTCGATCCTCCCCATGGACAGCCAGGGTCTGTTTGAGTGGAAAGGAGGTGGAACAAGGAAAGACCAGGCTGGAGGGCACCAAACAATCTCAAAAAAGCCACCCCAACCTCCCCTCTCTTCTACATCTCCTTCCAACCATGGAGGGAATAATTCAAACTGTCTGAACTAATCTCTGATCCCACACATCTCCTTGGAGCTCCACTTAGCCCCCGATGATGGAATTTGTGGTGGTAATCACTATTTAAGAAGCAGTACAGTGACCTGGCAGCTTCTTGGTTGTTTGCTCTCCTCTTGGCACACTACAGTTCTTAATTTCTTGGGGTGAGAAAATCAGCCATCCTTTCTAGACCTCCAGGTGCTGTTTCTGCTTCCTGCTGTGATTTTTCAGGATGTGGCACTCGGATTGAGAGAACTGTGTGCATAGCCTATCCCAAACTGCCAGAGAAACCCCCATGCCCCATTCTGCTGCCTGGTTTTTGGAAGGGGAGGGGAGAGCAGGAGCAGCTGGTCTCTGGGTGATCTCCCCTCTGGTGGAACAGAGCTTTGCTGATGGCTCTCACTTCTTTGGCTGCTTTGCTCAAAAGCTCATGGGCACTGTGAAGCCTCTCTTTAACAGGCAGAGCTTCCCAAGCAAAGCTGAAATCCAGCTCTTACCCCCAAGCAGGACTAGGAAGGTGTTGTTTTAACCAGCTGTGTCCTATTTCCTTGCTTTTTTTCACCTTTCCTAAAGTTTGTGCTGCCCATCTCCCTTCTGACAGTAATTCCACATCCTCTGCCCTGGGAGCTGCCTCCTTTGCAGTCGGCTCTCAATTCCTTATCTTCTCTTTACCTTTCTGCTGGGTTTTGGTGGCTGACAGTGATCAAGGGATTTTATTGATGCTGGACAAGAGGGATGGAGTGTGCATAGTAGGAGTGAGTATTCTAGGAAACAAAATTTCTAAGTGCAGAGGCAGGTGCTTCTGATCTGTAACAGTGTTGTACAAGCACACTGGTGTCTTGTGCTGGAAATACCAACAGGTGATTAAATATACAATATTTTGGATCTCACCCATTCATTATAAATGGCAGATGAATTTGTTTTGAGACAAAGTTATTCCAGACTCTGGATGTGGCACTTGGGGATGTGGTTTAATGGTGGAGCTGGCAGTGCTGTGGGAATGGTTGGACTTGGTCTTAGAGGTTTTCACCAGCTTTAATTGCATGATTTGGTTGGAGACCAGTGACTGGCAGGGTGGCAGGTCTAGGGTAGGGGGTCTGGAAGAGTGGCTTGGGGAATGCTGCCATTCCTTGAACTCAGCCTTCCCTCTTTGTGCCCATTATTGTCCATGTTAAAAAGGGAGACCCATCAGGAGGGGTAACTCGGGCCTGAGTGCTCTGTAGCACTGAAGGGTGTTTAGGGCTGAGGAAGCCAAAGTTTGAGCCAAGGCCAGGAACACAAATGTCTGAGGAGGATCATTGTTACCCAGAGCTGATCATCCTTATCCAGGAGCCTGGTTCTGCTCTCATATGATCTCATAGGATGGGAGTGCTGGCAAATCACAGAATCATGGAATGGTTTGGGTTGGGAGGGACCTCAAAACTCATCCAGTTCCACCACCTTCCAGCATCCAAGGCTGCTCCAAGCCCTGTCCAACCTGGCCTTGGACACTTCCAGGGATCCAGGGGCAGCCACAGCTTCTCTGGGCACCCTGTGCCAGGGCCTGCCCACCCTGCCAGGGAACAGTTCCTTCCCAATATCCCATCTAGCCCTGCCCTCTGGCAGTGGGAAGCCATTCCCTGGGTCCTGTTGCTTCAAGCCTTGTTAAAATCCAGAGTTTTGGGTTTTGTGCATGTGTTGTAAGTGGTGGATGTGTTAGGAAAAGTGTGCCTACCTCCCTCTGGGGGCTGGATGGGAGAGGAAGATCTGCTCCAGGCTGGGGTTCCCACAGGCTGGGAACACACTGGGGCTCTGTGTGGTGCTGAGACAGCTGGGTGGAGGGGATCCACACATAAATCAAGGATACTGAGAAAGCAAGCGCAGCGTCTCCAGCACAAAGGCGAGGGAGAAGCGTGAGGCTGGGTATGTGATGGGAACTTTTGGAAGTGCCTGGCTTTCCTTCCTTCAGTTGGAAATCCAGCTGCTGGGCTGCATTTTTTTTTCCTGCTGCATTCTTCATTTGAAGCATTGTTTGTGCTACCCTTGAACAGTGACTGCCGAGGCTTCTTCACTTGTGTGGGCAGCCCTGGAAGTCTGTTTTCCATCTTCCAGAAGATTCCAGCTAGTTAGGGTTCCTTTGTCAATCAATTTTCTCTTGTTTACCAGGGTATTAGGAAGCTGGAATAGAAGCAGTGTGTGTTTTGCCTTAGGAAACATCAGCAGTCCAGTCACCATTCCAGAAATTCCTCTCAACTAATTTTTTTTCCCTGTCTGTAGCAAAGCTCACAAGGATTGTGAATGCTGTAAATGTAAATCTGAAAAGGTCAAACCTCCTGTATGCCAGAGACAGGAGTACCAGATGACAGCAGTGCAGGGGCACAGTGAATTTTAAACCGTGGCTGGAGAACAAGATGTTCAAAAAAAGCTGTCCAAGGACATACCTTAGGTATTGAGGCGGAGTTTGAGGGAAAGCAGCGAGGAATTATTTGTGTTACTTGATGGCTTCTTGACATGCAGCAGAGAGGGATCAAACCACAGGGTGAGGCTGGAGATCAGGGAAAGGTTCTTGCCCCAGAGGGTGCTGGGCACTGTCCAGGGTCCTCAGGGAATGGGCACAGCCCCGAGGCTGCCTTTGGACAGCGCTGCCAGGGATGCCCAGGGTGGGACTGTTGGGGGGTCTGTGCATGGGGTCCAGGGGTTGGACTGGAGGATCCTTTGGGGTTCCTTTCAGGATGTTCTCTGGCTCTCTGAAAGGCTTTGGTTCAGATGAATCCTTGTACAGAACTGCAGTGATGCTGGGATCAGCTCTGCCTTGATGCATTTCCGATTCCAGGAGCAAACACCCGTACCCAGCGCCGAGGGAATCTCATCCATACTGACAAATGTCAAGGGTTTTCAGCTGCTCCTTTGCTCATGGTGCACAAAGGATGAACGATTCCTGCTGGCTGGGTGTTGGGGGCGGGGATTGAAATGTGGGCCAGGATTGATTTTTTTGGGAGGGCCATTGATTGGCACTGCTAGCTTGACGGGAATGTCAGAGCGGCGCTGCCTCCAGCCAGCAAAAGGCAGGGGATGGATTCTCCAGCAGGAAGGCAACCCAGAAGTAGCTGTTGGTGTAAAACACTGGAGGATGCAGCCAAAGCTTATGAAGGTATTTGCTATTTAGCTAATTTGTAGTCACTGTGGTTTCTTACATTAAATAACATCCAGGTAGGATAATATGTTCAGGCTCATGATGTGCACCGGTTCTAGGGAATGAGAAAACGGAACCTCCTTTTCTCCAGCCCAGCACATTCTGGTTTATTATGTGAAGCCCACTCCCCCATTTGCTGATCATCTTGTTTGCAGTGATTTTCTCCTCCCATGATAAGCAGGAACCTCTTGGCTACAGAAGCTCTAAAGGAATTCTGATGGATTTCTGGGAGGTGCCAGCTGGATTTTGGTTGGGGCACACAGAGGGCTGTGGGGAGGCATGGCTTTAAGGCGAGAAGTGGGAAAGAAATAACTCCAGATTAAGACAAAACATGTGATAACAACACCCAGAATCATCCCATTTTTGCCTGACTACTTCTGAGAAAATGGTGCCTTAAGGAGTAACTTAAGTAGAAAGCCCAAGTATCTTAATTTACACTTTTCTACTTGCAGTGATGAAACAAAACCCAACACAATGACACAGAAATGAGATCGAATGAGCTGGAGCAGCCTGGGCTAGTGGAAGATGTCCCTGCCCATGGCAGGGAGGTTGGAACTGGATGAGCTTTAATGTCCCTCCCAGTCCAGACCACCTACTCACATTTACATCTGGAGACCTCTGCCAAGTACTTTTCAGAACATCTGTTCCCTTTTGTAACACACCAGAAGTATTTCATCATGCCGATTGTTCACTCAGAGGGATCCTCAGGGACTCAGAAGTCCCCTGGGTGTTGCCGCTCCTGAGATTCCTCATTCCCAATGAAGGCTGTCTCCAGACAGACCTGGAGCAATCCACTTATGGAAGTGCAGCCCTTCAGGTGGTTTGGTGCTGTTTAGCCCCCTGTGAAGGCTGCCCCTTGTGGGTAAAAGTTCTGTGCCCTAAAGGAACAGACAACAATGCTTATTAAAATGCTTTTTCATTTATTTTCTCCTCTTTGTAACATTATTTTTAACATGAAGTCCAGCGTTGAGGCCATACTTGAGGACAAAGTTCAGCAGTGCTGGTGAGTTGATGGTTGGACTAGATGATCTTGGAGGGCCTTTCCAACCTTTTCTGCAATTCCATGACTTTGGATTGGCCTTGTGTTAAGATGGACTTGTTTCTCCTTGGCTTGGAAACAGGAGTTGCTCCTCTACACACCAGGAATTAGAAATACCCATTTTCAAAATGTGCTGTTCTCGTGTTACTGTGTTTAATGCAATTTAAAATGCTTTTACTAAAGCAAATCCATATTACTGGTATTATCTGCTATTACTATATTAGATCGCCATGGAATAATGATCCATTGTGGTAAGGAAAACCCATTATGCATTGTGGGAGCATTGCAGCTTGTGTGAACCCCTTCTATGCCGTAGAACCGGAATAAAGGGAATCTTTTGAGCACAAGGGAGTTGTGGATTGTGCCTTTCTGGTGAGAGCAGTGAGATTTTCCTCTGTTGGAGCTTTCTGCTGCTTTCCATCATCAGGATGAGTCAAAGGAAGTGCTGAGGGTGGGTGCTGTCCTTTGGGTTGGGATTTGGTGGTCTCCATCCAGAGTTCTCTGCAGAAAGTGTCCAACTTCTTCATGGCTCTAGTTTAAGGGCAGTAATTCCCACAGTAATGCTTAGCTTGAATATTTCAAAGCAAAACAGTCTTTTTGATGAATGACTCCATGTTCTTACCTTTACTTAAAATTAACCTTTGGTGCTTGGCACTTTTGGGGGCTTTGTTTCTTTTGAGGGTGAAGAGCTGGTGCTGAAGTTTGGAATAAGGTCGCTCTGGACGTGTCTGGTTTCAACTGCACTGGTTTAATTGCTGTTTGTTTGTGTACTTCCAGGATTGTTGAACTGATGATTTTGATATTGAACAAGCACTGTCTCCAGTTTTGTTTTGAGCACCCTGAATTAGCGTGTCGGGACAGGATTTTGATTTCTCGGTGCCAGTAATTTTTGGTCCAAACTTTGCACACAAACTTACTCAAGTTTTACGTGCACCTGCTTGAAATCTGAGCAAAGCAAGGAGAAAACTTGTGCTCCTCCCTTCTTGAGAGTGAGGGTGCCACTCAAACATGTCACTGTTGCCTTCAACAGGCGTAGGGTGACTTGCAGTTCACACTGCTCATAAGCATGGTCAGCTGGTCTGTGATCCTTAAAATGTTAGACCAAAAGGGTTTTCACATGGATGTTATGCTGTTGCAGGCTTGGATGTGGTACTTCCAAGGATGAGTTTTCCACCCGAAAGATGATGAGTGTAGCAGCAAGAGTGACAGAGCACTGGGACAGGTTGGGGCTGGAAGCCTTTGGAGCCTGACAGCCACCACTTCATCAAACCCCAAGGCCTGATCTATTTCCATGTCTCCATATTTATTTTCCTTGATGAAAAATCTCCCCTTTTTTTCCCCCTCTGCTCTTTTTAATTCTGCCATGTGCTCAGGCATCTCCTAAGGCTAGAAGGCATCTGCTTACTGGTGAAATCCTGGATGGTTCCCGTTGCCAGCAGTGTCCAGGGAGGGCTCCAAGCCTCAGTTTACTTTGCCTCTGTTCTCCCTGCCCTCTCTGCTGCATCCAGGAATTCTTCCTGGGTAAGCAGAACTGTAATGGGTTGCTGAGTAAGTGTCCTCACTTCCCTTTTCTGCACTGGAAAGGATCAGAACCTTTGGATGCAGCCTGCATTGCAAATAGTTTATGGAATCACGGAATCTCCAGAGCTGGAAAGGACCCACAAGGATCACAAAGTCCAACCTCACAGACACCAACAATCCCTGTGCATCCCTGACAGTGGTGTCCAAAGCTCCTGGGGCTCTGGCAGCTTTGGGGCCTTGCCCATTTCCTGGGGAGCCTGGACAGTGCCAGCACCCTCTGAGGGAAAAACCTTTCCCTAAAATCCAATCTAAACATCCCCAAATCATCACTTGCATGGATCAGCCTTATTTTAGCTCGTGTGCTAGCCAAGCACGGGGCTGGAAGACAACTCATGCTCTTTGCTTTCCATCACATACAGTTTGTTCCCTCCTGGAAGGAGGGAAGCCTTTTCTTCCCGTGGCATCTCGTTAGCTTGAACATCATGTCCTGTGAGCGCGTGGGCAGGAGCTGCAGCCTCATTTGGAGCTGTGGATGAGCCAGGCTATCTTTCAGCTGGATTTCTTCCTGACAGTTTATTCATCCAGAGAGAAGGGAAAATTAAGCAGGTTACTGAACCCTTTCTCCTGCCTCGAAAATGTGCCTCGCCTGTCTCCTGCTGCTGACAATTGCTGATAATTTCAAGGTGCTTTTTTCTTTTTTCCCTTTTTTTTCCCCCCTCCCCTTTCCTCACTTCATTCTTGTATCAGCAATCAGTTTTGAAAAACCTGCTGGAAGATTAGTTTGGATCAAAGGGGCATTCTGCCTGTGGATTTGTGGCTCTCCAGTGGGGATCTGTGTGTTTTGAATAGTGGGTGACTGGGGAGTGGCTGGGTGCCAGCAGCATCTCTCCTGCTGAATGCCAAGGGAGTCCTGGGGAGTTGGCTTTTCTTACTGTGCTCAAGTTCATGGGACCTGTCTCAGCAGATTAAACACCTCGCTTTGATAACGCTGATCTCCTGGAGAAACACTTAACTGGGAGGGTGGAATCCTGCCTTTACCCCCTTCGCCTCCTAAGAAGGATGGAACATGTTATCTGCTTTTGTTAAAAGGCTCCATTAAAAGTTTAAAAAAAAAAAAAAAAAAGAACCCAGCACCATGCAGGGAACAGGAACATTTTGCAGAATGGCTCTGGAAAGAGCCTGTTGGTTGAACATAATATTCCAGAGTGAAGTTAAATGCTTGGACTATGCTAATTTCTTGAGGACAGTCACCTTTTCAGATGGATTGCACCCTGCAGATGGTGGCAGATTGTGCCCTCCTCCACTCCTGCCAGGAGCGTGTGCTCACTGACAGAATCAAAGCAGCAAAAAGATGAAGCTCTCCAGAAGAGCTGATGAATCTCTTGCCTTTAAAATTGAAGTGCTTTGTGCCAGGGAAAATATCTATGAATATATTTATAGTCATGAACAGTGGAGTCTCGACTCCTTCGTCGCAAGTGGGGAAATTGCTGTTCCACCAAGTCTGTGAAAGTGGAATCTACTTTTAGATGCATTGAAATGGGAGTCTGTTTTGGTTTTTTTGGTTTTTTTTTTAATCCAGGATTTAAAAATAATCCGAAGTCCAAATTTTAGAAATCTGTACATAATTGACATGAAGATGATTTATACAGACAATCTGTAGCTGGTGGATAACGGCAGGTATTATGGAAACCCAGAATCCCAGAGGGGTTTGGGTGGGAAGGGACCTTAAAGCCCATCCCCTGCCACAGGCAGGGACACCTTCCTCTATCCCAGGCTGCTCCAAACCCCGGTGTCCAGCCTGGCCTTGGGCACTTCCAGGGATCCAGGGGCAGCCCCAGCTGCTCTGGGCACCCTGTGCCAGGGCCTGCCCACCCTCCCAGGGAACAATTCCTGCCTAATATCCCATCCATCCCTGCCCTCTGGCACTGGGAGCCATTCCCTGTGTCCTGTCCCTCCATCCCTTGTCCCCAGTCCCTCTCCAGCTCTCCTGGAGCCCCTTCAGGCCCTGGAAGGGGCTCTGAGCTCTCCCTGGAGCCTTCTCCTCTCCAGGTGAGCACCCCCACCTCTGCCAGCCTGGCTCCAGAGCAGAGGGGCTCCAGCTCTTGTGATAAAGAAATTATGTCAGGAACAGGTAGACAGGGGTGCTTTTCCTGCTGCCTGGTGATGATGCTGATGACTCTGGCTGGGATAAGGCTGGGATAAGGGCAAAGTGCTGTGCAAAGTGCCAGGCTGATCCTGCAGGCAGCACCTCCCCTGGGACTGATGTAACACCAGGACACGGTGGAGTCTCCCAGCACCCTGGGGGCCCTGGGAATGGTGGTTGTGGACGCCCTGAGCTTTGTGTTGGGGTTTGCTCTGCACTGGGCAGGAGGAGGTGTTGGGTGGCCACCAGCAGGGGCCTTCTGGCATTGTCCACAGGAGAGAGCCTGAAATAGAGCTGGGACACAGCCCCATGCCTGGGAAGGTCACTCTGTGGGCAGTGCCTGCCAGGGGAAATCTGAGCTCAGCCTTTCCTGCTGGACACTGGGGAGGCCAAACAGGCTGGGACTGACTGGGAGCAGAGCAGCCAGGGACTGAACTCTGGCTCCTGCACCTTTGGGAATGGTCAGGACACCTTTGAGAACGGTCAGGACACCTTTGGGAACGGTCAGGACACCTTTGGGAATGATCAGGACACCTTTGGGAATGGTCAGGACACCTTTGAGAACGGTCAGGACACCTTTGAGAACGGTCAGGACACCTTTGAGAACAGTCAGGACACCTTTGGGAACGGTCAGGACACCTTTGGGAACGGTCAGGACACCTTTGGGAATGGTCAGGACACCTTTGGGAACGGTCAGGACACCTTTGGGAACGGTCAGGACACCTTTGGGAATGGTCAGGACACCTTTGGGAACGGTCAGGACACCTTTGGGAATGGTCAGGACACCTTTGGGAATGGTCAGGACACCTTTGGGAATGGTCAGGACGCCGCTGCTCCACGGCCCCACACACCACAGTGAGAGGCTGTGTTTGCCAGGTGGGTGTGGGCTGGTGGATGGGAGCAGGTGGATTCCTTGAGTTTCCATCTTTCCTGAGCCATCCTGGGTGTCTGAGGTGCCACGGGTGATCAGGATGTTGTTACTGAGCTTAGCCCTAATTTTACCTGGCTTTCCACAGTTATTTCCTATGGACCAAATGAGCTGATCTCTAAGCCAGTTATAGTAAAATAGAATGAAAACTAGCATTAAATACGTGAGTTTTTCTTGCTTGGAAGAAAAAATAGACATGGAAAATGTAGTATACATTCTCTTCCTTTAAGGTGTTTCATTTTTCCTTCCCTGCATTCTTTGCTGGGGGCAGTGGGAAGGCTGGTTCTGGGGGGTTCTGGCATTCCTTCCCAAAGGGGAAGGGAAATCTCTTTCCAAGAAATCTCCTGGAATGGGCAGCTCCTCCTTCTTGCTGTAATTATGACAGTGAGTGTTAACCTCTTGGATGGAGGTTGTAGGGTACGTCACTCTGATCAGCTGCTCAGTTGCATTTGCATGTAAAGGATTATTTTATTCCCATGGATTTCCAAAGTGACACATCTCCTCAGTTTTGTGTGGATGAAGTCATCGGAGTCTGCTGAGGAGGCTGAAGATTGTCATGTTTAGGAGGAGTTGCTTTATCCTCCCACTGCAAAGAATTAAGGAAAATAATGGCATAGGAAGTGGAACACAATGCTTCCAGGGCTTGGCATTTGAGAAGTGGTGTCTTGTCGTTTGGATATCAGTCTGTCAACACCTTGAGGACCACAGCTTCCTGTTTAAATGCTTCTTAGGTATTTTGGCTTCTAGGATAACTTCCTAGTAATAAATTAAATGCTGCTTTTTGTGTTAACAGCTGCTGAGCATTAGAGTCTCAGGAGGGTTTGGGTTGGAAGGCACCTTCAAGACCATCCAGTTCCAAACCCCTGCCATGGCCAGAGTGCCACTCACTAGATGAGGCTGCTCAGAGCTCCATCCTACCTGGCCTTGAGCAGTTTTATTTTTCCTTTTATGCTTTCACCTTGGTGTTAACCAAACTGTGACCTGCTGCATTTATCTTTACAAGGTCCAGGACAGTACCAAGCTCTTGTAAATGTTACACCTGAGTATCTTCAGATTCTTGTGAGGTGTTTGTGCATGTTCTAACAGAAAAAGAAAGCTTGAACTCCATCCTGGTTCTCTCTAGAGGGGTGCTGAGGGCTGGAGTGGGCTCCTGCTTTGGTGGAATGCGTCCACTGACATCTGGACTTTGGAATGTCTCTGGAGGAATCAGGAGTGTCAAGGGCAGGAGGGGGGTTTGCTATTCCAGATGTGCCAGCCTCTTCCAGGACTGAGGAAGCCATCAGCCTGACCTACTTTCTGCTGCATCCAAAACAAGGAGTCAGAATGAAGGCAAATTAAATATATATATATATATATATATATACACACACACACATATATACCAGATCATCCTGGTGATGTTGATGCATGATGTCAACCACTGGCAAGGCAAGGTGGCTCAACTTCAATATTAGCTGTAGTTGTAGTAACCCTAATGATTAAGAAATTACCCCACGTGAACAGGATTGGATTAACTTCCATCTAAAGAGGAGTTTTGATAACTCTGACAGATCTGACACTTTTTCACTTGTCTCCTCTCCTGCTGTCCCTTGTTCTGCCCGTTTTTATTTTTACCATCCACTTTTAAAGTCTGAGTATATCGTGCTTAAACCCCGGGCTGGCTCCCGTGGAGTTCCACGGGCCGGGGCAAGGCGCTGGGTTTTTACGGCAGCCGCAGTGGGTTCCAGCTGGAGCCATAATTGGTATTTCGGCTTGATAGCTGCTGTAAATCTCCAAGAAGGGAAGAGAAGGATGCTCTCATTTTGTTAGGCTGCCTCTCTTTTGGATGCAGAGTGCATCTTCCAGCTCTCTGGGCTAATTAAAATGCCATTACAGTACATGTGGTGCTACAATACAGTCTAGGGAGACTTCCAAAAATAGATCCTTGAGTGCAGACAAATTAGAGAGGAAATATGCACTGAGCATTTTCTCATAGGTTTAAAGAGAAATAATCCATTTGCTGCCCTAATTGCTTTCTTGTAAATGTTGAAGAATTTCCCCCCCTGTAAATTTCGAGTGAGCAGACAAATAAATAACGCGCCCATGATAATTAGCGTTCTCATTACTAATATTGTAACTTGTCACATGCTTGATATGCAAGTCAGGGTGTTCCAGTGGCCTGTGCTTAACGGTCAGGGGTGGAGACTTTTTATTCCTCAGGCAGCCTGCTTTAGCTGCCTGGCATCCCAGGGCTCCAGGGGCAGTGCATGATCTGGTTTTTAAATTCAGCCGAACGCTCGAGCAGAGCCACCCACAGACCCTTCCCAAATCCTGCCAGGAAGTAACGCAGATAAATCCTGTTTGCACATCGTCCTTCCCCCCCTGCCCAGCCTGGGTACAAAATGCAAGGTGCTTTTTATAGCCTGCCTGTGGATACTGAGAGCAGGGGGAAAAGAAACCCCACGTTCCTGGGCCTGGAAGAGATCCATGGAATTGCCGTGGGCTGACACGTGTAAGGGAGACAGCCCAGAGCTGCTGGGCAGTGCCAGCACCAGCCAGGAGCTCTCGTGTGCTGCAGCCTGGGCCTCTCTGTCAACAGCCTGATGGAAAGGGATGAGGCTGGTGCTGGCTTGTAGAACGCCAGAATGATTTAGGGCCTCAAAGCTCATCCCATTCCACCCTCTGCCACTGTCCCAGGGGGCTCCAGGCCCCGTCCAGCCTGGCCTTGGGCACTTCCAGGGATCCAGGGGCAGCCACAGATGCTCTGGGTGCCCTGTGCCAGGGCCTGCCCTCCCTCTGAGTGAATTCCTTGCCTGCTCAGAAGCCCCTGGTCACTGTTGTGCAGTGAGGTGCTGTCCAGAAGATTTATGAGCAAAGGAGACAGAAGTTGGCCGAGCGGCCTCAAATTTGCAGCGTTGGCAAAAAACTGCTCATCCTGAAAAACATCTCTGGGCCACTCTGTTGTCTTCCCTCAGTGGAGAACTGGAAAAAACTGAGTTCTGTGGCCCCTCTGTCTCATTTTTAAAAATCTTCTCTCTGAGGTTTCTCTGGGCTGCCCACAGTTCATCTCCAGGTGTTGGAGCTAAAGCTGTGGCCCCTGAGGCTGTCACGTCCCCGAGGGATGACCTTGCACATGCCCCTGTAGCACATCTGGGAGGGAACTTGGATCCTCTGCGTCACCACTGAAAGGGGAGTGCTTGGCTTTGGAAAATCCTTTGGCTTTTCCTTCTTTTGGCCTTGCTTGGCCATGTATTTGCCATTTGTAGTTGTACATTTTTCTATCATTATCACAGCAGGAAGGTTTCACTCCTTTGTCACTGCATCTCCCACCCATCTGGGTTTTTTTAGTGTTAATTCTGCATTTCAAGCTCCAAAAAGACAAATCTGAGTAATGCCAATTTTCTCTACCTCTTGCTCCTGCCTTTCTCCCTTGCTCTTCTAAAGTTTTACTTGTACACCTCTGTAGAACTTCTCCTGTGCTCAGGGTGTCCTTTAAAGATCATTTTTTTAGCTGCTCGTTGCTTTGCTCCAGGAATGCGGGTAGGCCAGGGTGATTTGCATCAGGTTGAAAGATCTGAATACATGGAAAACTATTTAAATAACCTCTTCGTTCCCAGTTCTGCCCTGCATTTTTAAGCTCATCATAGTTAATTATAGTCAGGCTGCTTGCAGTTTTCTTAAAGATCTCATTGAATGTTTCAGCCTTCCATTTCACTTCATTTCTTGTCTCTTTTAAGTGGTGAAGTTGTATTTCCCTGTCCTCATCTGGTTTAGTTTTGCCCTGGATGGACTTGGTGATCTCAGGGGTCTTTTCCAGTCTTGACAATTCTCTGGTTCTGTGAAGTTGTTCATTTTGCTGCTTCATCTTTTCCAAGGGTTTTTATCTGTCATGTTTCTGGTTTATTCTGGACTGAACTTGTAAACATTGTGCCTTTGTTTTGCTATTTTCAACATCTTTGAATCCTGCAAGCTCAGCTGCTTCCCAACCTGTCCTGGCTATATTTTCTGAAAAACTTAAACAGCTCTTTGGAACAGATTAGGATAAAAAAACCCCAAAGCGTTCAAGTTTCCATCAATGAATTACGGCTTCATCCTGTTAATTAATGAGTAGAAATGCCCATCTGGAAATGAAGCTGCACGAAATGCTCCCTGACTCGAGCCATGAATCAGCCAGGCTGGTGTCTGCTTCCCTCCAGGCTCCGTGGACACTTTGTTGCAGAATTTTGGGGAAATCATCAGGCTGATTCATACAGAATCCATTTGAGGCGATGTTTCCTTGCCAATTCTGTTCCGTAGCTTAGGACCAATTTAGCCAGCAGAGAGCTGGGGAGTATTTTGTAGCTTGTCTGGGCTGTCTCACTATTCAAACCAGGGTTTGTGGCTTGTGAGAAGAATCAAACCGTGATTGCATGGACTGACCTCTTTGCACTGCTCCAGCAGCTCCACATCCTTGTGCTGAGGGAGTACTCCAGAGATTTAGAGCTATATTTTATATGTATTTTATATTTATTTTATTTTATTTTATTTTGCATTATTTGGACAGCAGAGACAGAACCTTGGTCCTGGATAGCTTGATTTTGCTGCAAGTGTTTCAGGTGTCAGTGCTTTAAAAGGTGTTCCAAAATGTTCTGCTGTGTTTAATCTAATACTCATTTTGAAGCAAAGCGTTGGGTTGTGGGTTTGGTTTGTTTCTTGTTGTTTTTTTTAATGAGTGGAAAAATTAATGTACTTGATTTCTTAGAATTAAATGTGTCTTAAAAATCCCCCAAACTGACCTGGATTTGTCTCACAGAGCACCTGGGTGCTGCTGCAGGGCTCTGTTTTGTGGTTCTTCTCTGAAGGAACATCTTTATCTGAAACTGCCCAGCAGAGAAGCTGAAAAGGCTCTGCTCCCCAGGAAAACTGGGAATTTTTCTGGGCTGCACTCTCCACTGACTCTGGAGCCTCCTGATGGCTCGATTATATTTAAAGAGTGATGTTTTGCTCTTCCTCTTCCATCCGGGTCTGGTCCCTGGAGGTGAACCTAGCCGAGACATGGGGAAGTCCCAAGCTGTGCTTTCTCTCCAGAAAAACGGAGAAAGCAAGGAGAAGAAAACAAATCCTAACGTTTTTCTAACACTGTCCTTTGCCTGAGAGAGATGGGGTGGCTTCTTTGATGTCTCCAGACAGGGTTTGGCTTGATCCTATCAGAGCTGCAGCGCAGAAAAAGGTTGGAGGGGAAAAGTGAGACAGACTGGCAAAGGTGGAACAAATAAGTTTGAGATAAATTTTCTGTATCCCAGGGTTCATAATTACACTGGAAACACAGTTTAGCATTTTTTGCTTCGGCTTTTCTGGGAGGGGAATGGGTGACTAGAAACTCAGGTGTGGCAGTCTCCAACACTGGTTGTTCTGTTTAACTCTACCTGGATGCAAGATACAATCTTGAAAATATTTTAAATAGGGAACTGCTTCAGCAAGATGGATTTGTGCATCTCATTTACAAAGTATGTTTTTAATGCCTTTCTGAAATCCAAACTTATGCAAAATGGGGCTTGTTATGCATGTCTCTGCATTTTAATCTCCTGCAGTGATTTGTCAGTTTTCCTTAACATCTCCCTGGCATATTCCAGCCATTCCCCAACTCTGCTCCGTGGAGCTGTGTCTCTGCCTTAGCTCAGTTCTCCCAGCAAGGAAGGAATTGCAGTTCAGTTGTTCTCTGGTAAGGTTTGTGAGCTGACATGCCTATTTCCTCAGCCTGGGATCAGCACCAGCTGTGGACTTAAACACCAGGAAACCCTGAGTGTAATTCAGGATAGAGTCTCCTTTATTTTCTGCTTCAGCTGTCCTGGGAATGTTCTTGTTCCCATTGATTTGTGCTACTTGTGTTTCTGCTCTGCATCGATAATTGGTTACTGATTTATTTTTTCTGCTTGGAATGGCTAAAAATAGCTCAGCTACCCAAAGTGTTGATGTGATTTTATTTCCTTTTTCCCCCCTTCTTTCCAGATGGGCTTTCTGGCAGAGACCAGCCAGTGGAGCTGTTGAATCCACCTCGAGTGAACCACATGCCCAGCTCTGGTAAGGAAAAAACCTCCTATTAAACCTGGTTCCTGTTCTGGGGGGTGCAGGAAAAGCACTCTGCAGCTCTGCCTTGCGAGTGGGAGAGCAGAATGCAAATGCAGAGTGCTGGAGCAGAGTCTGTCAGGACTTGCACACCTCTGCTTTCCCAGGCTGGGAGAGTGGGATTTGGGAATGGAGCACAGCAGCCCTGGGAGCAGCAGGGGGCTGGGGGGAGCACAGCCTGGTGGGAGATGCTTGGTTTGCCTGAGAAAGGAGGGGACAGGAGAACAAAGCAGCATCTGAATGAGTCCTTTCCCAGCCCAGAAGGAGCTTTTGGAGCTGCTGCTTCTCAAAAGGGAGAAGGAACAGGGAGCCAAGGCCAGGCTGATCAAAGTGTGTCATGCCAGGCTCTGGGCTGTTTGCTCTTCTCCCTCTCCTAATGATCCTGCCAGGGCATCTCCCGGGGCTTGTCCTGCTGCTCCTCATCCTGCCTGCTCCTCACCGAGCTGGGAGAGCTCTTGGAGCTCAGGGCTGCAGCTCTACAAGTGATGGAAACCAAAGTTCTGCTCCCACTACCTGGAATTCTCTGGGAAACTGCTGCTGGCTCCTGTGTTTCCCTCTTCTCCAGGTACAAGCAGATATTTATACCAGGGGTGATAGGATATAGCAAACATTATCTGCTCTTCAGGGAGCAGCTCAGATCTTTCAAACCCCCAACTTTCCCTTCTCTGTTGCCTTCCAAAATGCCCTCAGGTCCTTTTCTACTAAGGATGAGATCTCGCAGAAGATCTGAGCACTTCTGGTAATGCCAGCTGGAAAGATGTAAACGAAGTTTATTCAAAACAACTTGGGTACACTGGGAGGGGGAGAAAAAAAAGTGGGCTGTGACCTAACCTAGATTTTTGTGGACTTAAATGCCTATCTGGGGAAGGAAGCTTTCAAGGAGGTAGAGTTGTTGCACTGGAGAAAGAGAGATGGTTGTTCACCAGGCACGGGTGTTCGCCTTGGGATTCTGAGAAATCCCCTCCCCTCCGTGTGCTCCCAGACGTGTCTGGCAGGTAAGGGAGGTTCTATTTTCCTACCTCCTCAGAGGGATTCTCATTTTAGAATCACTGTGGTAGCGCAGGTCAACTTACAGGTTTTGCTGCCCACCTCGGTCGTGAGCCAGGTTGGATTTTGTGGCTCTGTGGATCATTGGCCAGGACCGTGGAAGGGATGGGTTGGAATTTTCTATCCTTTTATTTCGGTATTGATTTTGCTTGCTGGGTAAGTTTAAGGTTTCCTTTTGAGGTATTTCAGGCCAAAGGCTGGAAATGTGGTTGAGAGCTTGCGGAACTTGATGGTAGAATCTGTTCTGGCTGGTTTTCCCCTGGTGAAATGAGGCTGTTTGATGGAGCCATGCAGGTTTTAGGGAGTTCTTGCTGTTTGGACTCCATTTTGAATATTTTTAATAGCTCACCTCTGTGCTTTTGGCAAACAATGAGACAGGGATCCCTGGGGAGCTGTGCTGGTGTGAAGTGGGTGAGATGAGAGATGGGCAGTGCCACCCCTTTGTCAAATGGTTCTCATAGGAATTGAGCTATGGAAAGGGACTTCAGGCTGAGAGAGCTGGGGGTGCTCATGTGGAGAAGAGAAGGCTCCAGGGAGAGCTCAGAGCCCCTTCCAGGGCCTAAAGGGGCTCCAGGAGAGCTGGGGAGGGACTGGGGTCAAGGGACGGAGGGACAGAACAAGGAGGAATGGCTTCCCACTGCCAGAGGGCAGGGATGGATGGGATATTGGGAAGGAATTCCTCCCTGAGAGGGTGGGCAGGCCTCAGGTTGCCCAGGAAAGCTGTGGCTGTCCCTGGATCCTTAGAAATGTCCAAGGCCAGGTTGGACGCTGGGGCTTGGAGCACCCTGGGATAGTGGAAGGTGCCCCTGCCCATGGCAGGGTTGGAGTGGGATGACCTTGAGAATCCCTTCCCACCTGACTCATTTTGGGATTGCCATCTTGTCTTTAGGAGTTTGCTGTAGATCTTTCTGAGAGAAGAAAGGAGAAGTAGCACCAAGCATGGCTCAGGAAAAACAAGCTGTGTGTGGGATTGTCAGGTGGTGTTCCAAATCTCAAGCATGACTAAAATAATGCCGGTAAAAAACAGCGTAAGAAAAAAAAAAATTGTTTGATTGTGTCCTGGGATATTTTGTTGAAAACATTCTCCTGCCCTGGTCAGGGTAAGGTTGAATAAACTTGAGTGGTCGATGAGCTTTTATGCTGCATTTCTGTTTCAGATAAAATCACTGTGGTGTGCTTGTAGGAAACCAAAATGTTTTTCTCTTCACCACGAACCAAGTGGAGGAAAGGTTTGACCCTTGTTAGTTTTCTCTGATATGAAATGGCGAGAAAGTTCTAAAAATCCTCTGTCCTGCAGAGCATTTCAACTCCAAGAAATACTTTCGGCAATTTTATGAAATGGTTTTTAGGAGTGAATTTTGTTGAATAGAACTGAGTTAAGTCATCGGCAGTGAAAATTATTTCTATCTTCTGTATAAATTAAGGATTAATTGGAGGAAGGGAAACATTTTCCCTTTTCAAAGACGTATCACCCATAATTGGTGCTTCTGAATTTCTGAGGTGCTCGCAGAAGTACAACAAGACAAAGCCCCCACAGCCCACATCCTGCTCAGGAGTACAATAATCATCAGTTTGATAACTCTGCCTGCTCTGCCTCGGGCTCGCGAGGATCGCTGCGCCTTTGGCCTGGGGGAGGAAAAGGAATAAATTAACTTTATTGAGCAACCTTGCTTCCCTTAATTTTTTTTTTTATTTTTTTTTTTATTTTAAATGTAATTTATTAATATAATCAGAGGCTGGTGATGCCCTGATTTCCCAGGGAAGCTGTGGCTGCCCCTGGATCCCTGCAAGTGCCCAAAGCCAGGTTGGACAGGGCTTGGAACAACCTGGGATAGTGGGAGATGTCCCTGGTGGGGCTGGAAAGGGATGAGGTCCCTTCCAACACAGAGAATTAAGTGGGTGATTTCACTCCCTGCTGCTTTTTCATTTTCCTAGATCTAACTATGCACTCTCACTTCCACAGTCATTTGCAAAAAAATGATGTTGGTGTGTGTAGGAATAAATGGTTTGTACGAGCGTCTGGACTAATATTGTCCCTTGGTTTTGCAGCCAGAGATTAATCCATGTCAGCTCAGGAACAACGTGAGGTTTTGTCGTGCCCCAGAAGTAGCTACCCTTCAGAAAGTGTTAAAAATATCCTGATATATACACAGATATACAGATAATATATATATAATAATCTATATAATAATATACACAATGTACATAATATATACAATATTATATATATACTATAATTCATATAATATGGATATGTACACAAAGCCCAGGATGGCATAGGAACCTATCCAAACCCCCCAAACTATCATCAAAAGTGAGGAAAAAAATCATTTTGATGTCACAACCGTGCACTGGGCAGGTTCAATCCTGTCCTCTCATTAGGTTATTGAAAAGCTGCAGCTCTTTTTGTCAGGCTTGGTGTGACAATTTTGCCACCATTTAGATGCTCTGGTGTAAGATTAGATTCCCAGAGCAGCTGGGGCTGCCCCTGGATCCCTGGAAGTGTCCAAGGCCAGGCTTGGAGCCCAGCTTGGAGTGGAAGGTGTCCCTGCCCATGGCAGGGGATGGGCTTTGAGTCCCTTCCCACCCAAACCGTTCCATGATTCCAAGGTAGCAGAGAGACTGCAGCTCAAAGCCTTGAGAGTTAAAATCAGCTCCAGGTTAAATTTCCTGCAGTACTTGTGATTTATTAATATTTGTCTTTCATTTCCAACCTGAGCTAAATGGACAAGCCGTAGCCCATGCAGTGACAATAAAAGGAGTGTTTCACCTGCTGGAGGCACTCCTGGAGCCTCAGAAGCATTCCTCAGCAAGGAAAGCCCTGCACAGCCCTTCAGCCAGCTCCCCGATCTCCATAGAGGATTTGCTGAACTGCTGCACTTCTATTAGAAGCCCTTTGCAGTCAGTAAATTTGGGGTTATTTATGCAGGAGAGGAGAGGGAGCTGCCACATCTAGAGGCTCTGGGCAGCTCCCTGCAGAGGAGCAGGGAAGTTCAAGCTTCAGAACCTTTTTTGTGGACCAATGCTGTCCTCAAAATCATGTTTTGTTGGCCGTGGGATAATTTAATGACCCTCTAACTCTGCTTTAGCACTTTGTGCATGTGCAGGGGTGTATGGAAGAGGGATGAGCTTTTTGGCCACCTCTATCTCAACTTCAGCCATGTTCCACATGGAATTAAACCACCTCTCTAGCCAAGCTGGGAATCAGAGAATCATCAGGTTTGGTTTGGAAAGGACCTTAAAACCCATCTTGTCCCATTGGCAAAGACACCTTCCACTATCCCAGGTTGCTCCAAGCCCCATCCAACCTGGCTTTTGACGCTTCCAGGGATGGGCAGTCCTGAACTGATCTGATGCTGGAGCCCAGAATGTGGTTTTCCTGGAAGAACAGGAGCTCACAGCTCCTCAACTCTGCTTTGTTGTCTTTTGTCTCAGAAAATGTATTTATCTGTCATGATTTATCTGTCTCCTTTCTTACCCATGAGGAAATGGTTATCAATTGGAGGAGCTGGCATGAATTATTAATGATTATCCCTCTTTTAACAGCTGAAAGCAGCACTTAAATGTGAAGCTCTTGAATGCAGCGCTGGTTTCCTGGATGAAAGGCAGGAAAGTTTGCTCTGCTGCAAGCCCCAACTTGCTGTTTTTCTTTCTTCTTCCCTCACCTTGCTTAGTTCATTAATTCACGCCGATCAGCTCCGGAATTCACTGGATTCTCTTAGTCCTGACTCTTCACCAAGTGTTATTTTCAAAAATAAGAATTCTCACCAGTTCCCTACCACAGGAAAGGTTGTTTCGTGCTTTTGATTTATATAAAAGCGGGTGATGAGGGGAAGAGCCTTTGAAAGCTAAAACTTTGTGAAGAAAACTTCGGGAAGGAGGAGATGGCAGGATGTGAGCAGGCCTGGAAAGGCTGCCTTGAATGGTTATTCAGGAATTTGTTCCCATTGCCTCTGGCTTTGCTAAAAATAGCAGTACTGTGTGGTGAATGAAAAGTGATAAATGTTTCATGGAAATTGATCATGGATTGAGGCTTTCCTTGGGGCAAACATTCCATGTGCCTCAGATGGGATTCTGGAGGCCACGTCTTGTCTGCCATGTGTGTTTGCAGCCTGGATGTTTCACCTGGGTTTGCAACCCCGAAGAGGCAATCGGGGTAAAATCTTTGTTGTTTTACTTTTTATTTCCTTTCTCAGTCCCTTCACTTTTTCGAGGTAGCTCTTGTCCTGGGGCCGTAGTGCTCCAACACACCCTGTACTCGATTCCTCTTTTCCATCAGCTTCCCTGGAGAGATGGAGGATGAGGATGGACTGTGCTGTTATCTCCAGGGGCTCCCAGGTGCTCTCTGCCAAAATGAGCTGGGGGTAGTTTATTGCCGAAGGGGAAAGAGCAGTCACCAGGATTTTAGGAATTCCTCTTCTAGCACGACATGCATTTATCAAGATCCCAGAGGCTTCTTCCCCAGTGTATATTGATTTTCAGGGCTATATTTGGCTCTGCTTTGTCTTTGGGCAGTGGAGGGAATATCAGGTGAATGTTTTGTGCAGCGATGCCTGAAATACAGCAGCAGCCTCCAGATGCTTCCCTGGAGAATTGCTGATGGTTCATTAAAGAGACCTTTGCTTGTTGCCCAGGGAAGCTGTGGATTCCCCATCCCTGGAATTGTCCCAGGCCAGGTTGGATGGGGCTTGGAGCAACCTGGGATAGGGGAAGGTGTCCCTGCCCATAGCAGGGATTGGAATGGGATGAGCTTTAAAGTCCTTTCAAACCCAGACCAGTCCACGATTCTGTGACTAAGTATCTCCTCCTTTAGCTTAACTAATATCTTGTGATCTAAACCACTTAATCATCACTACTTTTCCATCTGTTTCTCATTCAAGGAATTGTGTCATATCAGATGATTCATTCATATTTGATTAGAGATTTCATTATAAGCTGGCCTGAAGTTTTTTATGATCTAATGAAAGGCTTTGGAATCACTGATTTGGAACTGCAGTTGTAATGTGCAGCATAAATGTACTGCACGTTTTGATTATACTTTTCCTAGTTACTTTTTAAAGCTCTGACAAAAATTCTTGCCAGTGAATTGTGTACACTGAATTAAAAAAAAAAAATAAATTGGTGCAATGCAATGATCTTTTCCATTGGAGAGGAGAAGTCCCAAGCTACTGTAGGACATCTCCAAGTTGCACTGAGTGACAAAACAGTGAAATTTAGGTCAAAACTTGCCTTTTATGACCCATTTATAACCCTGCTTGTAGACAGTCACACTTAAATGATATTAATGAAGCTCTTGAAGATTCTGAGTCGTCCTGCCTAGGGTGACATATGGGAGGCTTTTTATTTTCACTGGGGACAGTCGTCTGCCACCTGTGTGCAAATTGTTCCTCACATTAAGTAAATTACTGCACTTTTTTTTTTAATTTATTTTTTTTTCAAAAAACAGATGAAGTGGTTGCAATAATGTATTTTTAAAAATATTAACAGGGCAGAGTTGGAGGTGTTTTGCCCAGGGAGTGCCAGGACTTTGATGATACGGATTGGGCCAGGTGGGGTTTTGTCCCTCCCTGTCTGAAAGCCTCCTCTGGCGAGCAGTGGGGTTTTCTCTTGGTTTTCTGCTGGCACAAAGGGCTGAGATGAGCTCTGGGGCTCTGCAGCAGCTTTGGGAAGGTGTTTGTGACACACGGCGTGGCCAGCTCCTGTAATCCCGGGAGCTGCTGTGCCTGTCACTTAAACAGGACCTTTCTTAGGGTGCCATTTGGCCTGCCCTGCCTGCCTCAGCCCGGGCTGCACCAGAGGGGTTTTGCTGAGCAGGGTTTTGCTGGTAAAACTCAGCTCAGAGGGTGGCAGGGGTTCCCTTCACACAGTGTGCTGCAGCACTCAGGCAGGGTCTCCCCACAGATGTGGCTGGCTGAGCCCTGGGGTCCAGTAGCCCGTGGACCGAGTACCCTCAAACACTCGGAAACCACAGAATCCCAGGAAGGCTTGGGTTGGGAGCAACCTCAAAGCTCATCTCATTCCACCTCTGCCCTGGTCAGGGATTTCCAGGAGCTCTCACTATCGCAGGTTGCCCTGTTCAGCCTGTCCTTGGACACTTCCAGGGATCCAGGGACAGCCACAGCTGCTCTGGGAATTTCATCCCAGCCCCTGTCTGCCCTGACAGGGAAGAATTTCTCCCCAGTATTCCATCTAACCCTGCCCCTCTTTCTGCTCAATGGCTTTATAGTGGGAGCAGGATCTTGGGAGCAGCTCCCAGCTCTGTCCCTGGAAGTCAGCCAGACCACGGTGTCCAGGTGGCCACTGCAGTGGAATTGTGTGTGTCAGGGCATTTAACCTCGCAAACCATGTTTTGGGCTTCAAAGCCCGCTTGGATGCTCCAGAGGGAGCAGCTCCTTGTCTCCCTGTCCTGCCTTTGATGGTTTGTAGGGTCTGGAAAACTGCCAGCTTTTCCTGGTGGGAAACACCAGGCCTGACCTTCGACCAAATGTTGTGCTGGCAAAGTACCACTGGATTATTATCAAAAAAATACCCCTAACCACAGTATCAGACTTTTGGTACCATGTTTGGAGGTATCAAACATTTCTGTAGATGGGAAAAATAAAATTCCTTTCACGTTCCCTGTAAATCCCCGATACAGGGATTTGTATATGCTTATATATGTACATATATGTGTATATATTTGTATTAACCTTGTATAATCCCTGTCCCAGGGGTTTATCATGTCTTGAATTAGTGCTCATCAAAACTCAGATGCCTTTGCCCATCCCTGGCTGTGCTTGTAACAAAGTCTCTAAAGCCTCAGGAGTTCAGAGCTCTTGGGTTAGGAGATAACTCTGTGGAAAAGGCAGAAGGCTGGTACTAAAAAATAAGTAAATGGATTTAAAGTAAAAAAATCCCTTTTGGTACCTTGAGGACTTTACCTTGGTGACCCCATGCTGGCATGGAGCAATATTTAAAATTGCAGAGAAGGGAATTCTGGAATTCTCCAGAGTTTCCTTTCTGGGATGGTAGCAGAGGGAGAGGTTTACCTTCTGTACCAGCTCCAGACACGCGATCTGGCCGTGTCCCGGCGCTGAGAAGGTTTGGGAATGACACGGCAGGGAAGGTACTGGCTGTGTTGACATGGGGATCAGGTGTCCTGGGTGAGCAGCCAGGAAACTTCACCTGGTTCCATGTATAGCCAAACATGCAGCAAGGAGGTGTTTCACCTCTGTCACTGCAGCAGGGCACTGGGAGAACCACCACTGCCACTTGGTTTGGAACCACATGCATTAATCCACTCTGAAGGGGATTTCAGTCGTTCCCCCTCCCTTTCCCAAATATTCACTCACAGGTGCCAGCTGGACACTGTCAGTCTCAATATTGCAGGGTTCACACATATCCCAAATCCCCCATATTTGTTGGATAATCTCTGTTTTCCATTTGGTTTAGGCAGAAATCGTGTTCCTCGGCACAGAGGGGGAGCTTTGGAGTTGTGCTGCTGTTTGCTGGGTTGGAAAAGGCTCGTTGCAGCAGAGAAGTAGAAAATGCAGTCACTTGGCAATTTGTACATCACTGAACCCCACCAAGTTCCTGCAGCTTGTAAATACTCATATACTCAGATATTCATGGGCTTTTGCCAAGCAAAAGAGTTTTTTGCACTGTTTCTCCCAGGCTTAGCAGTGTATACTTTTCCTTGTTGTATGTATACTTCTCCTTTGTGTTTTGCTTTTATTATTTCTTTATTATTCTATTGAAATCAATTTGGCTTCTTTGCAGAGATTTGGCTACATGTTCTGACAAAGTTACTGCTGCTGGTCAGGATGCTGGTACAGGAACTACATCACAGTTCTGTTCCACAAGAGGAAAATTACTTTTTAAGTGAGGTGCATGAGGTGACAGATGAATGAGAATTACAGGTGATTTAAAAATCACCATCATATTAAGCCAAATTCCAATCCTTTCAAAGCAGCTTTGACAGGGGTTTCAGGTGGATATTAAGTTTTTGTGCAGTTTGGAATGCGCTTTACTCTTTATCCCACAAAAGAAGTTCTTGTGCAGGATGAGAATTTCAGCTTCTGAGGAGCTGTTACATAAGGCAGGGCATTATTTGCACCTTGGAATGAAATATTAACTGCTGGTTTCTACCCAAATGCTGCTTTACACCCAAAATCCTGAGCTGTGCATCTCTGGGTGGGTATGGCAGGTATTGAGGATAGATTTCCTTTCCAACCCAAACCATTCCATGAGTCTTTGCAGCACATCACTCCAGGTTCTCCTTTACCTGTCAACAGATTTAGACTCCCTGGGCAGAGCAGCCTGAAGGAGTGCAGCATTCTACAGGAAGATGAACTTGTTTGTTCTTTAAGCCACTGCAAACCAGATCTCGGCACAAATGCTGATTTCGAGACGCTGATCTCCACGAGCAGCAGATATTTAGTCTTACACGCGCCAGATGGGTTTGCTGCTGGCATCACTTGTGAGATTATGGTCAAAACAAGGACAAATCCGCTATAAAATTCCAAGACCTGACTGAATAATTTTGTGTTTGCCTTCCCAAGGATCAGCTAGTTGTCACAGTGCTTTATTTTGTCGCTGTCAGCGTGGCTGGTAAAGCTCCTTCAGGCATCTGAGATGGGCTGGCAGTGGGAGGAGAGGCCTTGCAGTGAAGGATCTCTGCCACCTCAGGTTTCATTTACTAATAAGCTTCGTATCTTTTGTTTTTTTATTAAAGTCATTGTGGAATATTGCCAAAAATTTTGGGCGTGCAGGAGAACTGGAGAGGGACTTTCTCCAAGGACACTGAGTGACTGGACAAGGGGGAATGGCTTCCTAGGACACTTGAGTGACAGGACAAAAGGGAATGGCTTCCCACCATGATGGGAAGGGAATGACCACCCCCAAGCTGAGCCCTTTTCCCATTATCCAGGAGTATTCTGTATTTCCACTGGGACGATACAAAACCAAGCTGCTGCTGGTTCCAGCATCTCCCAGTTTGTTTGTGGCATCGAGGATTTCAGAAGCAGCACTTTCCTTGAGCAGAAATCAAGGCAGATGGTAAAACCAAGTGACCTACAAAACATAACAAGATTTCTCACCAGAAATGTACAGTACAAACAAATGTACTGTCACCTAAAAATACTGAGATGGCATTTCTGACAGAGTGATGATCGTACGGGGAAGTCAAAGTTTGGGTAAGGTCAGGAGTGAGTTTTGCATCCTCTTAAAAACATGCTGGTGATCAAACTGACTGTAATGTGCTTCAGCCTCTTGTTTCTTCCTCCTTGGGACTTGGTTTGCTTGGGTTTGTCTGGTTCTGTTGGATCTGTAAATTAGGTTATTATTAAAACTGTCTCTCCTGATGTGGCTGTGGCTAACAGCACTGGTTTGGACAGGTTGTGTTCTTTTCTGACCCGTTCCCAGCTGCCCCCTCTTGTCAGGGATCTGTGCAGAGCCAGAAGGGCCCCCCTGAGCCTCCTTTTCTCCAGGCTGAGCCCCTTTCCCAGCTCCCTCAGCCTCTCCTGCTGCTCCAGCCCCTTCCCCAGCTCCGTTCCCTTCCCTGGACATGCTCCAGCCCCTCCGTGTCCAGCTCTTGCAGCTTCATCCCTCCCTCATTTTTCAGGCATCCCTTCCAGAGCCCGAGCACCTCGTGCAGGGACAGTGAAGTCCTTAGGAAATCTCTGGAGCTTGGGATCCTTGGCCAGGAGCTGGTGCTGCCTCACGGCCCCTGCCAAAGCAGAGCTCTGCAGTTCAAGGCCGCTGCCCTGAGCAAAGCAAACTTGAGGCAAATCGGCTGTGAAGTGGAAACATGGGAATGAAAATGGGTGAAATCACAGGAGGATTAGGCTGCAGTGATTTAAGGCAGCTTTATTTCAGGATGGAAACACTGACACAGGATTTGGCACACTTGGAGTTTGGCTTGTTATCTCCCTCGTTAAGAGGGGTGGTCTGACACAGGCGTGCGCAGGAATCCATCTCTTTGCAGACCTTTCTCTATGCAAAAAAATGGTAATAATGGCATTTTGGAAATGCTGTTCTCTGTGCTGGCTCCTTGGGCTGATCAGCTGGGAGAGCAGAGGGGCTTTTGTAGGCGTCACGTCCTGGGGGCTTCTGGAACACTGGGAGATGCACAGTCTGGGATTCACATAGAAAATATGGATACAGCGACCTGGGCTAGTGCAAGGTGTCCCCTGCCCATGGGACAAGCCCCATCCAGCCTTGGGCACTGCCAGGGATGGGGTAGCCACAGCTGCTCTGGACAGTGTTTTCACTCACAACTTTCTGTTCTGTGGA